>NC_141699.1:223608264-224208264 GCF_964263255.1 Lissotriton vulgaris | reverse complement strand
CCGCTTCTTTATCTGGCGGAACTGATCCTAGGGTCCGTGCTCCCGTCCATCTTGGGCCCGAGTGCACCGGCCGCCATCTTAGGCTGCCACGTGACGGGGAGCGCTATGTAATGGTAACACGTGTGCGAGTTGCGGGTTGCGTAAGTTGGATTGGCGGCGTGCGGCGTGCAGTATGCTCTGAGTGCTTGTTGCATGGATGGCTTGGCTGGGGGGGGTTGTTGAAGTTTTTGTTGAATGGTTCGGAGATGGCTGGGGAATGTGTGGAGTGTATGTGGGGGGTTGTCTGCGCCCTAGGGTATGGACCTGTCGCTGGCTGGTGCTGGTAGTTGGATGCCCTGTATTTGCTTATTGGGTCCCGTGGGGCCCTGAAACTGGGTAATGTCAACTGCTGTTATAGATCAGATATCGATTCTATCCTGGAATGTACGGGGACTTAATGATGCCAGGAAATGTCGTAGTGTGATCCAGTATCTGGACAGGCATGCTATTCATGTTGCTCTCCTCCAGGAGACGCATCTGCGTCCCGCTCCTTCCCCCAACTTTGGCGGGAGGTGGGCTGCGGCCAGGGGGTTTGCTTCCTATTCTTCTTATGCTCGAGGGGTTGTCATCCTTGTTAAAAGATCGCTCGCATTTCAGGAACTGGGGTTTGTGGGGGACCCTGAGGGGCGCTATGTGCTACTGTGGTGGCGGCTTGGGCAGAACACTGTACTGTTTGTTAATTGCTATGCTCCTAATGTCGATACGCCAATCTTTTTTGTCACTTTATGGGGTCATGTTCTTGCTGTGGATGCCACTTACATTGTGTGGGGGGGTGATTTCAATTTTGCATTACATGCCCAGTCGGACAGATCGGAGGGGAGTCCTCAGTATAATGTACAGGCTAGAGAAGTGTTGCGTGGGATTGTGGAGGAGGCTCGGCTGGTCGACAGCTGGAGGTACACCCACCCTGCCACCAAGGAGGGCACTCATTACACCACACATGCTCGTTCATGGGCGAGACTGGATTATGTGTTTCTCTCTAGAGGGTTGGCTGCTGGCCTACGGGAGGCTACACATCTGGCTCGGACGTATTCTGATCACTGTCCGGTGAAGGTTGCTCTATCCGTCCCCGGGCTGCATAGGCCGCGCCCACCTTGGCGTCTATTTCCGACTGCTTTGCTTGACCCGGTGTTCAAAGAGGAGCTTGGTGCAGAGGTAGAGGCGTTCTTCCCTAGAAACAAGGGCTCTGTGGACAGCGTCGAGGTCATATGGGAGGCGTTCAAGGTTACGATCCGGGGTGTCACTATTTCTAAAAGTTGTGGAGTACTTCGGCTGATTGTTCGGACTCTCGAGAGCTTGGAGGCTGACTTGCGAGACTTAGAACGCAGGATGCAGGTTGACTCTGATCCCGATCTTCTGGCGCAGTTCCGCACTAAACTCTCCGAATACGAGGAGGAGGCTGCTAGAGAGGCTAAGCATAGGGGGAAATACTGGACGGCGAGGCGATACTGTGAAGGGGAGCGGCCCGGTAAGGTCCTCGCTGCCCTTACTAGACATCCAAGGCATAGGTCGGACGTGTTGGAATTGGTGTCACCGGATGGCACTCGCTGTCGGGACACTTCGGAGATTCAGCGTACTTTTATTGACCATTATGCACACCTTTACACGACACAGCAGACGGGTGAGACTCGTTATGGCGGATTTCTTGATGAACTGGCACTTTGTTGGTTATCGGATGGTCATCGGGAGTTCTTAGGCAGGCCCCTAGAGGTGGAAGAGGTCAGGACTGCCATCATGTCTCTGTCTAATGGGAAGGCCGCCGGTCTGGATGGCCTTCCTGCTGAATTTTATAAGTGTTATGTGGACACCATGGCCCCTGTTCTCCGTGAGGTTTTTGAGGAGTCCCTGGAGGAGGGACGTCTGCCGGGTTCCATGCGGGAGGTCGCCATTACGTCGCTGCTTAAGCCGGGTAAGAATCCGCAGGATGTGGGCTCCTATAGACCCCTCTCATTGCTCAACTGCGATGTCAAAATTCTCGCGAAGGTTTTGGCAGTAAGACTAGCCGAGCTCATGCCCGTTATTGTATTGCCTGACCAGTCGGGATTTGTGCCCGGCCGTGCTACATCCCACAATCTTCGCACCTTGTTTTCGCTGGTGTCGACCATTGCTCCTACTGTCCCGGTTGCTGCTATCTTTCTTGATGCCACTAAGGCGTTTGACTCTGTGGAATGGGGCTATCTTATTGATGTTCTTTGTCGGATGGGTTTCCCCAGGATCTTCATTTCATGGGTTAAGCTCTTATATACCGATCCGATGGCGAGGGTAGTGGTGAATGGGGTGTTATCCCCCTCGTTCCCTCTTACGAGAGGGACCCGACAGGGATGCCCCCTCTCGCCCCTCTTGTTTGCTATAGCCATTGAGCCGCTGGCCTGTAGGATTCGTCAGTTTCACCAGCAGAGCGCCTTTAATTGTCTTCAGCGACAGGTCGGTATTTCGTTATACGCCGATGATGTTACGCTCTATGTCAAGGACCCTGAGAACAACCTTAATTCGCTCTTACGGGAGCTGGTTGCTTTTGGGGGTGTCTCCGGTGTCCATATCAACTGGCGGAAGTCTCAATTTTTCCCCCTCACTGCTGCTGTAGCTAGATTTCCCCTTGACTACCCTCTGGAATGGTGTGATTCGGAGTTGCGATATCTCGGCATTGTCGTGTCCTTGGACAGAGAAGAATCGATTCGACTTAATTATGGTGTGGCTATTACTAAACTTGCAGACGATGTCACCAGGTGGATGTCCTTGCCTCTCTCCATGGCCGGTAGGGCGTCCCTTATCAAGATGGTAGTTTTGCCTCGCTTTCTTTACCTCTTTCAAAACCTTCCGTATCATCCTGGTGCTTATTTCTTTCGCAGACTTCGTTCTGAGCTCATTCGGTTGTTCTGGGGGGGCAAGCAGCCACGGGTGGCTTGGGCTACCCTTACGTTGCCCTATGCTGATGGCGGTTTCGACGTCCCCGACTTTGAGCTTTATTATCTCAGCGCTCAGGCGCATTACGCTTATCACTGGATGCGCCCCACGCCGTTTATGCCCCAAATTGCTGCTGAACATTGGGTTGCCCACCCGCTCCCATTAGAGGGGATGGTTTTGGGCAAGGTGTCAGATGTGGAAACGCCTCGCACGACGGTGACGTGCACGGTGGATGCTTGGAAACGGGTGGCTCAATTGCTGGGCGTTTCCTTTCTTTATTCGCCGGCCTTGCCTCTGTCTTATCATCCTGATTTGTCGTTGTTGTTGGAAACGGGGTTTCAACGAATGTGTAGGCGGCTGGGTATCCTCACGTGGGGCGACTTGTTTCATGAAGGTGCCTTCCGTACGCAGGCTCATTTCTTCGGAGCGGCTGCTTGCTCCCCGCTGGAGCTGTTCTACTTTATCCGCTTGCGGCAGGGCATGCGTGCTCTGCTACCAGACTTCCCTTCGGAGCCTGGGGTTACCCTCCCCCTCCACGTGCTGTTGGTTTCAGATGGGCGACACCTGGTGTCGAAATTATACGGGGCTATTCGCAGACAGCGTTCGGTCCCGGCCAATCGGGTGCGCGAGCAGTGGGTTGCCGAGTTGGGTGCTCCTATTTCCGACGAGCAATGGAAGTACTGCTGTGGGCTCACGGCCAATGTCTCCTCTAGTTGTCGCCTTAAAATTATCCACTACAAGTTTGTTCAGAGGTACTATTATACCCCGGCGAGGAAACTACGGTTTCATTTGGCGGAGGATGACAGGTGTGCTAGGTGTCGTGCGGAAGGCGCTGACTTCCTGCACTTGGCTTGGAGTTGTACGGGGGTGTTGGAATATTGGACTCAGGTTCATGTAGCCCTGCAGATTATGGCAGAGGATGGGGTGGCATTTGACCCCTTAGTGATGTTGCTGGGCTACTCTAAGGACGTGCCTGCCTCTCACCGTAGGTTTGTTGACGTGGCCCTGCTGCTGGCTAAGCGTAGGGTTGCTTGTTGCTGGGGTCGTGGCAGGGTGCCGCGCTTTCAGGATTGGTTGACTGACCTCATATACTGTCAGGATCAATACAATATCTATTCTGACTTGATGCCTGTCAGATGCAGACCGAAGGACTTTTGGAGCCCGCTCCAGGTGTACCTCCTAACCAGAGCTGCGCAGGACTCTGATTCTGAACTTGGGGACCGTGAAGGGATTGGTTGATGGCAACATTGTGGGCTGGGATTCTACATTACACCTGCTGATCTTCCAGTATCGGGGGAGAGGCTGAGCCGTCTCCTTGACATGCGAGCTGCTGGGGGCTGTAGTTCCCCTTACGACAAGTGTGTGGCTAGGAATTGAAATCGTATCCCTGTGGGGTACCCTTATTTTTATGTGTCCCTTTTCTCTGAGTCTCCTTTGTTTTACTTGCTATACGCTAACAGAATGTGTCCATACTGTATTGTCTTATTAGCTTGCCTGAACATGCTGGATCGTTGCCCTCTTTTTTTTTTTTTTAAATTTTTTGAGACCTTTATTGTGCATGTTGCAGAGGTACAAATACGGGCCTACAACCATCCGGCCGGCCACAAAACTTATGAGCACAGATGTCAGCATTACGGTCTTCCGACGGCATCAAACATTACGACAGTAAGTGAACACAGTTACGCTGGAAAGGAGTGCCGCCAGGGAGAAGGATCAGCAAAGGTCAATTTTTAAAGTTTTTGATGAAAGAAAAGTCAGTGAAGGATAGGCATAAAGGAGATCCGAGTCCGTACATTGAGTCCACATGAGTAGGCAACAGTAGATATAATATCAGTTACGTGAAGCTCGTCGTCAAAGCGGCAAAACAATATAAAAACAAATCGGTCAACAGGAGCCACGCTCATGCCACTTCCAGTGCCACCCACTCCTAACCACCCCCTATCGCAGACCCAGAAAGGAAAACAGTATGAGAAAGCGCAGGAAAATAAGAGAAAAGGCCCATAGAAACTAAATACAAAAAATTTAATCTACCCCCCCACCCTGCACCAACGCGGAGGCTACGGCCTACCCCCCCCCGACAATGTGCCTGTCGCCCCATAAAGAACCCGAAATGTAGTTCAAGCCAAAGGAAGAAAGGAAAAAGAAGGAAAAGTAATAAAATGTTACCATGAGATATAGAGAGTGAGAAAAGGCCACCCTAATCTGCTACCCTCAAAAACTACAAGTGAAGCGGGAGGAGGAGCCAATCAAACCATTCCCGGCACCCCAGTCAGAAACACAATCCCACACAATTCGCGGCTGTTGTGAGCCAGTCATTAGTGCAAACGCAGTCAGGAAAAAACATATAATGAGTCTTCAGGGAGCCTTACAGGTGCAGCAAAATGTACCATAATTCACCAAAAGCACACGTTGTTGTCAGCAGGATAGAAAAGAGGCTCATACGGCCCCATTGCAAACAGTACCAAACAGCCCCGCCATACAATCCGCCACCACCCCAAAAATTTTTTGTAAACATGTACAGTCTCGGTATAGCTAAAAACGGGGCGAGGCTTATCAAATCACACCTTACAACACATATGGACTAGGTCCCGTTCCGTGTCCCCGCCAACCTGTCAGTCCCGGTCACGAAGTTTAGCACTTCAGCCCTGTCCAGAGCGCGAGCGTTCCTTAAAACTCGGCAATCGAGGAGAGCCAGCATGACAAAGTACCTGAGAGCAAAATGGCCACCGCCGATGAGGATGGGAAAAGAAGAGGCAAAATGGCCGTCCCATTGTAGCAGCCGAGCAGCAACCCATCAGAAAAATTATACCCGAGTGCCAGAGAGTAGATCCGGGCCAATGCTGGAGAGAGGGCACTCGGAAGGCAGTAGACGCAGGGGGATACTTATGTGGCAGCAACGAGGGTCGGGGGCATAACACCAATCCTAGAGACAAAGTTCCAAGTTCCGCCGGGAGTTGCAACAGTGTATCCCCATCCGAGTCACCAAGCAGCCCCGTGTCGGATTCACAACTTCGGGGAACAACCTCCCCCTCGTCTACAGCGGCCGGCATCACAGTATCCATCGTGTCCGTGTCAGCTGGGAAAGTTGATCTCACACTGCGCCAGGGAACAGGCACACCGTCCCCTCGCAACTGTTGCACCGCACCGTCCATCCGGTCACCAAGCCGCGCAGAAAGTGACCGCAGTTCCACCTGAAGTGCAACGAGCGCGTCCATAACATCTCGGCGCGTTGGCACTCTCAGTACGTTGGATTGCCGCTCCATACACTGCGATTGCCACAATGGAGCCTCCAGGTCGCCGGCAAGCGGCGAGATAATGCCAGCGGGCGAGTCAGCCATTGGTGTTGCGCAGGAGGCAGCCGCCATGTAGGGCATCCAGGCAGAGGGGGGCTGCCCTCCAGGAGGAAGCCAAAGGGGACCCAGGGAGCTCGAACTAGCTGTGGGAGCCGAGCGTAACAGGAGGGGTGCACGGGGGGGGAACACCACCGCCGCGCAGCAAGAAGGGGACAAACCGCAAGGTGACCCGCCCAATGGCCGCCGTAGCTCGGCTGCAGCTTCGGCCAGCGGTACGAGGGCTAGGGCGACCCCCGCTCCTCACAATTTCGGCTCACCAGGACGGGACCGTGGAGTGCAGCGCTTGGATTTCGTCCCAGGTCCCCAGCTCCGGTACCAGAATCGAAGACGATCTCATTCCCCGGGTCAGTGCAGGCGGTCGTCGTCTCGGAGGTCCTCTACGGCAGGGAGTGGCGCCGGTCTCAGAACAAAGCCATGGAGCCCAGCGCTCGGCACAGCGCTATCATCGGGAATCCGGCAGGCAGGGACTCCGGGAAAACACCCAGCGCCTCAGCGCGATCGCGGCTACCGTCTGCGGCTGCAAAATCACGGGTTTGTGAACAGGATGTGGGTGCAGAACGCACTAGCCAGCGGAGCCGGGAATCGAGCGTCCGTTCAGGTCGCCATCTTGGCTCCTCCCCCGATCGTTGCCCTCTTATTTGCACTGTACATTTCGATGTTGCTCCTTGTATTGACTGGTATGCTGCCCCGCACTTGCTTGTATCTCATTTTTTGGCTCTGACGTACCATTGTAATGGCCATATTTGACTGTATGTATTGTGTGTGCACTTCCCTTGACCCTGCTTGTCTCCAAATAAAGGTTTAAAAAAAAAAAAAAAAAAAAAAAAAGGAGAAAAGGACTTTGCTGTTTGTTTTGTCATCTTGAGGTAGATCTCCAGGGACTTGAAACTGAGCTTGCCTCCTGTTCTGAAGTCTCACCGACACAAAGACTTCATCCCTTCTGCTTCTCTGCATCTGGAACTGCTGTTTCAGCTGTTACAGAAGGAAATGGCAACACCGATGGCAGCGAGAGACGCCGTAACCTGCACCAAATCCGTGGGCACCGCTCGTGAAGAGCACGACGCACCGCCCCGTCTTGCACCGTAGGCCCAACGCCTACTGATGCAGTTCCGCATCGTCTCCAAATTAGTCATCAAGGCTGCTGCCTGCACCGGAGCTGAGGACACCGCTCGTGACACCATCGATGCACCGTCTGGACTCGCACTGCAGCCCGACTTCAGCGACACCGGTATTTTATCAACGTAGAGCTGATCCTCGACGTGGTTGACTCCCGAATCCATTGACATCGTAAGGAACCAACGCACACCGTCATTTGTGATGTCACCTCCCTGACACAGTAAGGAACCGACGTCTCACCTCCCCTGCACTGCACTAAGGAACAGAGGCATCACCTTCCCTGGGTCGTAAGGAACCAACGCCGCAGCAGCCAACGAAGCATCACTTCCCCAACGTCATGCACCATTTTTGCTTTCATCAATTCCATGGTACTGTTCTTTGTGGGTCTGCTTGACTCCGGGCTCGACGCCGTGCACCTCGCGGTCGGTGCAGTTCTTTGGGATTTTCATCTGTCATGATGTCGTAATAACTCCAGGTGGAGTTTTTTGTTGCTAGAGACTTAAGATAAGAGAATAACCTATTTTTGTGGATATTTTGGTAACTGCATTGTGGATTTTTGTCGTTTTGTCTTGTTTTGGTTTAGATAAAGATTATTTATTTTTCTAAACTGGTGTGGTGTCCATTTGTAGTGTTTTCACTGTATTACACTTACCTATTGTGCCCCCAGACAGTCTGGGACCAGGGCAGGGAAGCAAGAAATTCTAGAATCCTCTGTAAGGGAATACTCCAGAAGCCAAAGTGTTCACAAGGTTTACATTGTGTACTATGGGATTGCTGCATGTATGAAGTTCATGAAATGACTGACTGGTGTATTACTTTGAAGCTGTCTTCATGTATTGTTGTTTATCACGTTTATAATATATTTTATGTATTTGTTTGAAACAAAATGTGTTTTCTCTATTTCTGACATATATGATACTAGAAAAGTGATAAAATTAAACAAATGAAAGAATGGTTGAGTAAATACACAGGACCAATGAAATCAGGTATTGGTTCTTTTTCTGTTTAAGTAGATACAACAGAGAAAGTTATAGCTAGGGGGCATATGTAGGTAATTTTTATTTTGCGATTCTCTAATTGCGATTTTTAGGGAATCGCAATTAGAGAATCGCAAAATGAAATGTAGGTAGGATTAGCTAATTTTATTGCGAATCCCACTTATTCCTTATTTGCGAATCGCAAATTGTGATTCGCAAATAAGGAATACCTTCTAATTCATTCCTATGGGCTAGAAGGCCCATAGGAATGAGTGGGAAGACATTCTCAATTTGCGATTCTCAATTAGAGAATCGCAAATTGAGAATGCAATTTCAGAGTTGTAAGGGAGTCAATAGGACACCCTTTTGCACCCCTGAAAGTGACATGTGTGCACATGTGGCCCACATACATGCCTTAAAGGAATGTATGTGACCCACATGGCACTTTAAACAATGCCAAAAAGGGCATTTTTCAAAGAAATCGCAAAATACCACCAACCTGAAGTTGGTGTTATTTTGCGATTCCTTAAGCCAAAAGTCGCACAACTTGGGTGCTTCCTACATTGCATTTAAGTAATCGCAATTGTCGATTCCTTAAATGCAATAGCAAAATAAGCAATCCCAAAATTTGCAATTCCTTATTTTGCATGTGGGTTTTTGTGTGCTACATAGCACACTGCCCTAATTGCGATGATCGTAAATGCTGAAATTCTGCGAATTTCAGCAGTTGTGAGCGCAATTAGGCTTCCTACATATGGCCCTGGGTTCCTTTTTGTGCTACTTTTAGAAAGTTGCCATTTTATTGTTCCAACCATTTGGTGCTTGCAGTCTGTTCCTCGGTTACATGACTAGGTGTTGTTGGCAGTTGGACTTTGTGTATTCCTCCCCGACAGAATCCCAATAGAAGTCTGGATGTTGGCAGGATGGGAGGGTGCAGCTGTCCCTACCAGACTAGCACTTCAAAGGCACTGACCCAGCTCACACACAAAGGACTTCACACTTACCTATTGTGCCCCCAGACAGACTGGGGCCAGGGTAGGGAAGCAAGAAATTCTAGAATCCTCTGTAGGGGAAAACTCCAGAGGCTTCTCCCAATTCAAAGTGTGCACAAGGTATAACAAGCATTTACAATGCAATAGGTCTTGCAACAGCGAATTTTAGAGCTATTGGCATTGTAAATGGCAATGCCTTTTAAAAAATGTAAAGCCATTGTTAATTACAATACCAAAAGCAACACCTATTGCATTGCATAGCATTACGCGTGTAGGTTACTGAACATATCTCGTAAGTAGGGATGGTATTGTACAGGTGAGAGCTGCAGGGTACGTAGTTTCAACGTAGCAGGGTTAAATACCACCACTGGTGCAGAGAGGGGTGTGGGATGACAACGTGCACAGAATTATGTAACTTGGTCGGAAAAGGTGGTAGCCAAGG
Organism: Lissotriton vulgaris; assembly: GCF_964263255.1. Classification (NCBI taxonomy): domain Eukaryota; kingdom Metazoa; phylum Chordata; class Amphibia; order Caudata; family Salamandridae; genus Lissotriton; species Lissotriton vulgaris. The sequence continues at coordinate 224,198,441 of NC_141699.1, read as the reverse complement.
TAACGCAACATACCATAACGCAGCTCAATAATCTATAAAGCTTTCGCCCACCCCATGAGATCTCCTGGGCCTGGTACTGTTTACTACTAACTCTACTCAATGGTACATTGTTCATCTACTCAATGACTATTCTTGTATCTACCTTGGGAGGATGAGAGGCTGAGTTGACCTGTAAAGAGTTGCACCCGAAGTGAGGACAAACATTCCTCTAGTAGAATCAATATTGCACTAAGCCCCTTCAGACCGGGTTTACAGGTGAGGTGCAAGCCCCTTCATGTCTCTATATATAAACAGGATGTTTACATGAAAATAAGTTACACATAAGCTGCATATACATTTAACATTGTTCTATCCACGCTATAAACTATAAATATACACACATACACTTACACATAGCTATAATGTTTATCTGCATGCATTTAAAGACATCCACAAAAATCTCGACACAAATTCACTGAAAACAACTGTGGGAAGAAAAAAACGACCCATGTTTATATGTAAGAAAACAACCCACCTTTACAAACACTGAGGCCTGCTCTGCGATCCAGCCAACTCCCTTGCAGCTTGTTTTATATGTGTTTGCAATCTAAATGGTTGCTCATTGATATATCTTTCAGCCCAGCTTCCTGCTCCTGACAGTGCGGTTCAATAATACCTCTCGGGTGATTGACTTGACCTTACTAGGCCTTGGAGGATGCACAAGCAAGACTAGCTCATACATCACACATGCTACATCACTGGACGGAAGTACCAACTCTATTCTGGGTTACATTTTGTCGCACGTTTAGAGAGTCCACAGATTTGGTTAATTCAGGCCGTCCACAAAAAGAGGCCCGACCCAAGAAGGATGTAGGTTGTCACTCACGTTACAGGGCAGGATACGCCGAAGGTTCTCAAGCTACACTAGGGCGTGGACCAGCAGAGGTCCCTTCGCCCCGCAGCCGGGCGAGCCGCAGACGAGGGTCCCAACACAGGTCCCCTTTCCCCACAGAAGGGCTAGGGAGCGCCGGAGGGTCCTTGCCCGAGAGCAGGGTACCTACCCTACACACCGCTTGGGGATAGCTCCCTCGCCAAGGCAGGGCAGAGAGCGCTGCATGGCCTCAGTTCTCAGGCTGGGTCATGTGACTGTCCCAGTATTTACTTTACATGTGCACAGCCTTCAAAGGAAGGGCTGGGCTTAGGGTGACCAACTGGCATTGGTGCGAATTCAGGTCGGTGAGTGTAAAAATTCAGGACAAAGGGTCAAAATTCAGGACAAAACTTCAGGACAGCTGGATAAGTTTTACAGACACATCAGAGGTCGCGCGATAGTATCTAAGTAACCCCAGCCATATCCAAACATATTCAACCATTTGCAAACCTATCCATCATGTATCCTTCCATCTACCTTTTCACTCACCCATCCCTTCATTCATCCTTTCACTCATCCATCCATTATGCATCCATCCACCCTATCCATCTGTACACTCATCCATCCACTCTTCTACCCATCCATCCATTCACTCATCCATCCAGCCATTTACCCTTTCACCCATCCAGCCATCCTTTCACTTACTCATCCATCCACCCAGTCACTCATCCTTCCAGCCATCCACCATTTCAGTCATCCATCCATCCTCCCTTTCTATCACCATCGATCCTTTCACTTAGCAATCCTTCCTTCCATCCATCGTCCCACCTATCCATCTACTCATCCACTCATGAATCCATCCATTGACCCTATCACTCATCCATCCTTTCTCTCATCCATTTATCCTTTCACTCCTTCACTCATCTATTAATTCTTTGATCCATTTACCCTCCCTTTCACTCACTCATCCATCCTTACATCCACCCTTTCACTCATCCGTCCATCCATTCACCCTTGCACTTCTCAATTCATCAATCCATCCATCATTTCACTCATCCATCCACCCACTCACTCATCATCCACCTTTTCACTCATCTATCCTTTCACTCATCCATCCACCCTTTTACCCATCGAGCTACCCTTCCACCCATACATCCAGCTATTTACCTTTTCTCTCTTCCATCCTTCCACCCACTCATCAATCCATCCATCCTCTCTCATTATCCATTATTTCAATCTTTCATTCATCCATTGACCCTTTCACTAATTCATCCACCCATCCCTTCACTTACTCACTCTCCCACCTTATCATATTAATTTTGAGCTGAGCCTTTTTGAGAAGAGGCCCATCGAGAACTCCACCCTCACTGCAGGAGCCATTCCAGGACTAGGACAGAAGCCACCCAGGGCAGAGACAGGTTCCACCACAGGGGGGACAGGAGCCATCACAGGCGGAGGGGGGGACTAGAGCCACCACATGGGGGGACATGAGCCAGCACTGGGGGGGGACATGAGCCATCACTGGGGGGAGGGGGCAGGAGCCATCACAGGAGGGGAATCAGGATCCACCAGGGTGGGCACAAGGGTTGGCATGCAGTATCATCTATTCTAGTATCATGTTGGTCTCTTCCAGGGTGTGGTAGAGCTCCTCACCACCTCCTGGACAAGACAACGAGAAGACAAGCTCTCTTCCCAAAATGTTAGTTTTGCCATCCCCCACTGTGATGGGAGATACTCCAAGAAAACTGATTTAATTGATTGTCCTCCATACTTTGTTATTTGGTGTGGGTGTGATTGTGCCATTTCTTAATTTTATTGCATTATAGACTGCATGTTTGAAGAACCGAGGTTTGTTTACAATTTAGTGACAGTAGTTCAACTCTGTGAAGAGAACCACATGCTGCCTCGGTGTCGGTTCTAGGATGTTTGGGGCCTTGGGCAGAAAGGGAATGTGTGAGGCCCCTCTAAATTGCAGAGACATGGCCATTCAGGGCTGTTTGCATCTGAATAGATCCCCCAGCTCCCGAAGCTGCAGCCCCTCCCTTTCAGTCACCTTCAAGCACCTCTTAACAGCTCATCAAGGGCTGAAGGTGTGAGGGTTGCCATCCCGCTGTGCCTCTCTAAAGCTGCTGGGTATCTGAGCTTTGGTACTGCATCGGAGTCTGTTACACCCGACCTCAATAGCATCGGAGTCAAGAAGGGAGACGGGTGGAAGCTGTGCCTGTGGTAGGGTGGTGCGACTGGTGCCCGGTTAAAATTACGGACAAATGGCGTCTGTTAAAGAATCCTTCACGGACAACGGACAGACGGTCGAAATTACGGACTGTCCGTGAAATTTACGGACGGTTGGTCACCCTAGCTGGGCTCATCACTGCACCCACGGTGGAGTGTCTCCCGAGGCAAATAACAGTCCCTTCTGGCCGGAATACACCGAGAGCAGACGGGGCAACGGCAGGCGAGCAGGCATTCACTCATGCGGACCTTAAACACGGCTATAAATCCACCGGAGACGAGCAAAGGGATCCCCCACACTGAAAGGGTGCCACCGTGCACACACTGCAGACAGACAGCACATGCGTCTCACCGCGCACCCAGCAGACAGACACACCAAGGCACATAGCAGACCGACTATCGCACCACATCCAGCCGATAAACACCACACCACCACACAGCAGACAGACAGACACACCCGTACCGCACACAGCCGATAGACACCGGACAGGAGAGATACACAAAAGAGAGGCTGGGGAGCGCCGGTGGATCCTTGCCCGAGAGCAGGGTACCTACACTACACACAGGTTGGGGATAGCTCCCTCGCCAAGGCAGGGCAGAGAGCGCTGCATGGCCTCAGTTCTCAGGCCGGGTCATGTGACTGCACCAGTATTAACTTTACACAAGCACAGGCCTCCGAGGAAGGGCTGGGCTCATCACTGCTCCCACGGGGGAGCATCTCCCGAGTCAAAGAACAGTCCCTTCTGGTCGGGTTACACCAAGAGCAGAAGGGGGGCGTCACGGGGCAGCGGCGGGCGAGCGAGCTTTCACCCTGCTGACCTTAAACACTGCCATAAATCCACCGGGGATGAGCCAAGGAATCCCCCACACTTAAAGGGTGCCGCCGTGCACACACTGTAGACACACAACACACATGCCGCACACACCCAGCAGACAGACACACCAAGGCACATAGCAGACAGAATATTGCACCACACACAGCCGATAGACACCACACAGCAAACAGACGCCTAAGGGTAATCCTTACAGGAGTAGACATCCAATCGACAGCCGGATAAATATCGAAGGGGCGCTAGGTTGTATCCGGAAGCGACATGCTTAGTGAGGTTCATGCATGCCTGCAGTCCCCTTCGCAAAAGCTCTTCGTTGATTTTCAAGAAGCCTCATAGTATGCTTTGCACTGCTGGAGGAATGCTGCCCTGTGATAGAATGCCAGATCACAAAAGGGGCGCCCCTCTGTATGTGAGGGATCCCCAGAGTTTCCAGCAGCGAGGGTACACATAAGTTGCAATGAGATGGGGCTTCCAGGGCAGTCAGTCTGTCTGGATGTAATGAGGGCGATGTTTTGATCCCTCCTGTTATCAGCCACTGCTGTGTTATGAAGGGAGGAAAATGCAGGTGGCGATACCACCCCTTTTTGGAGGGGAAGGGAACAACTCTCGGGCTGAGTTCCTCCTGGAGAGCTTTAAAAAGAAACGGTCGTCATTGCGGGAATGCAACCGCTTGTTTATATCTGCATCGCGCTTTCACTTTCACTTTAAGTGAAAGCGCAATGCAAAAATAAACACGCGGCTGACTGAAAACAGACGGCCCCCTAAAGATAAGAAACTGCCTCGTGACAGCCGCAAAGCAGATGATCCTGTCCGGGTGGGCCGGACGAAAAGGGGAAAGGGCAGCAACAAAAAAAACTCATGAAAAAGAGGGGTGGGGCTTCAAGCCCCATTCTGAAATGAATGTCTGAATGAAAAAACATTTGTAAAGCACGTGGTTACCCGTGGACATCCCAGTGCTGCCTGTGGCGCCACTTAAGCATTGAGCAGATTAAGGGAAAAGAAAGGTTTTCAGTTGTTTTATGAAATTCAGATAATTCGGTTCAAGCCATATGTGGCGAGGAAGGTAGTTCCAGAGCTTAGCTGTGTTATATGAAAACAGACAGCCTCCAGTTTGTGATCGCTTGATCCTCGGAACTGCGATTAGGTCTTTTTTATCCTCATTAACAATAGTGTCGCCGAACGTGCAGCGCAAGCGCTGCAACGCTAAGCGAGACCTAAAAAAGGTGACCTTCAGACCCACACTTTAGATCACTCCTGGACCTGTGAATACTACAGAAGGACGCCCTACTGCTCTGCTTGCTGCCTGTTCTGCTTGCTGAGAAGGAAGACTGGACCTGCACCCTTTAAATGCAAGGCTGAAGTGGCTGAAAGGATCAGCTGCCTGACCTCCTGTTCTGAGCTACAGGGACTTAACATGTTCCGGAGGCCTCCCTGCCTCTGTCCAGCTGACCTGCTGCAACTGAACCCTGCTGGCATCTGCTGGAGTGAGTTCCTGAGCCCAGGAGGTGCCTCCCAGGTCCTGGATCCTTGATGTGGCAGGTCCTAGATCCTTGATGTGGCATCAGCTGAACTCCAGCATGAAGAAAAGGGGAACCATTGATGTTTTTGCTCCTCGTGACAGCAAATGTGCCTGTTTGCGCCAAGATCTTGCCACCCATGCCAACCACCAATGTGAAGCTCCAATGACCCAACTCTTCGCGCTACAGCAATCGCCAACTATGACCAGCAACGCAAGATCTGCACTTTGAATTACAGCATCAACATTCCGGGGTGACCGCCAGCGTGAATCTCCAGCAATCACCGTCCGCAACACCGACAGGATCTTTGTAGTACATAGACGACCATCTGCGACACCCAAACTACTTTTTGTGCTACAGGGACGACCACCCACAATGCTCTCCCTGCACCTTGCAGCCTCCTCCTCCTCGAACTGAACTTTTCGCGCTGGACATTAAAAGGTAACTTTTTCAGCTGGTCCCTGTATCTGGCCCGTCCTCCATTGCAGTCATTTTGAAATTGTGACTCACACCCAGTCTGTAATAATAATAATAATAATAAAGAGCTTATAGAGCGCTCAGTAACGCCATCACGGCGTGTCCCCGCGCTGAAGCTATCATTGAAACAGCATAGGAGCCCAGGATCTATGCAGTGTATAGATGTGTTTTAAGCATGGCCCTAAACCGCAATTCACTGCTCTCCAGTCTCAGAGCAGGGGGAAGTTTGTTCCATTGTTGAGCAGCTTGGAGCGCAAAGGAGCGTCCACCCATTCTAGCCTTCCTGATCCTGGGGACTGTCAGCAATCCGGTACCCTCCGAACGGAGGGTCCTAGTAGGTTCATATCGGCTGACTAGATCCTTTAGGTATGTCGGTGACCTGTCCCAGACAATTCGGTGACAGAAGAGGAGGCACTTAAACAGCACACGCTTCTTCACAGGCAGCCAATGAAGCGCGTCCAGCGCCATTTTCGAGTTGGCTCTCCTGGGTCTTCTTAACACCAGTCTGGTGGCGGAGTTCTGTATGACTTGTAGGCGGCCTATGCTGCCCTCGGTTGCCCCAAGGAACAGAATGTTTCCATAATCTAACCGCGAGGTCACCAGTGCCTGCGTTAGTGTCCTTCTGGCCGCTAAAGGAAGGAGGTCTAAAGTTTTATTTAGGGTCTTTAGTACTCCAAAACATTTGCCCACAAGACGCCTTATGTGGCCATCATATGAGAGAGAGGGGTTCATCCAGATTCCTAAATTCTTAGCCTCCTGACAAGGTATAGGGGTAGGGCCCAGACATGAAGGCCACCACTCGGCCGACCAGTTTTCGCTTTTACCCCCTACCACCAGCACCTCTGTTTTAGAGCCATTGAGTTTTAAGCAATGGGCATCCATCCACTCTGCTAGTGCCTGCATACAGGATTCCGAGTGGCACTTTGTGCTTTTAGATGCTATATTTGCTTGAAATCTACTAAATTTCATATCTCCGGGTCTACTGATTGGATTTTTATAGTTTTGGTGTCAAATGATTTATGAAATTTGACTCTGTTTTTCGAAATTAGTGTGGGATTTTTCTTGTGATGTGTTATCACTTTATTACTGTTTGTGTGCTGCCTAAAAATACTTTGCACATTGCCTCTAAGGCATGCCTGACTTTTCTGCCAAGGTACCAGAGGGTTAAGCGTAGATTAATTTAGTGACTTTTAAGGATCACCCTGGCAAGGACTGTGGTTGTTACTTGAGAAAGGGCACACACCCCCTCAACCAACAACCCAATTTATCACACTCCCTCAATCTTTTCCAAAGCCTTGAAGAAGGATTTGGGCACATTGGTTTTCCCATGTGATCCATTTTGACTCAGAATGTTGACGACTTATTATTGGACTCTGTTAAGCTAGACCAGTACAAGGTGGAGTCAGTTTATCTTCTTCCTGAATTGTTTAAGAAAGAACATAAGGCGACGAAAAAATAATTGCAGTTTTGCCTTCCCTCATTGAAATATCTTGGCCATGAGATCCTTGCAGGTGAGCATCATTTGTCCTCCAAAACAGTTGAAGCTATCAGTAAGTTGCCCCATCCTGTGTCCCAAATATGTACTTTCTTAGAGATGGTCGGGTACTGCAGACAATGGATTTTGGGATAAGCTGAAATGGCTAGAGCCTTGCATGACTTTGTTAGAACAGACACTTCTAAACCCTCGTAGTGGTCCCGCTTGTGCAATGTAAAGATGACTTCACCTGCCTAGGGCACTCTATGAGAAACGTTTTACTTTGTACTACTACTACCCCATGTGACTCTTCATTATGTTCACGGGAAAAAAGGCATGCGGACCAGAAAAGACCCCTAGCCTGCACTGGACCCAGTCGTGGCTGGGCTTCCACCCTGTTTGCACTCTTTGTCTGCTGCTGTTAGCCTTGTTGAAACTTCTCCTTACATCAAAAACTCAGCATTTGTCCAATGCTCGATTGTCACGTTATGAAATATTGTTATATGCTTTTCATATTACCCTGATTCATTGTCCTACACTGAACACTGCTTTCATGAGGCCTACTAGTAAAGAGGGACGGACAGCCACTCAATTGTATTTTAGCAATTGTAAAGGTTACTGAGCCATGTATTGACCTAACTGACATACCTTTAGTTGACTGTGAATTAATTTATTGTGTGGATAGCTCTTGTCTTAGAATATAAAGAATATACGTTGGTTGCAGGGTACGCTGTCGGCACTGTATGCTTTGTTTTGGAGAGCTGTAACCCGCCCACAGTCAAATCAGCTCAGATTGCAGTACCCACAAGTGTCATGGAATACTCAACTAGAAAGTCATCCTCACCCCCTCTGATTTAGTCTTAACATTGTGGTACTAAGGGACAAAATATATGTGCACTAGATAAACTAAGGAGAAAAAATACAAATCTGTGTTTTGGCAATCAAACTGAAATAAATACAGAATTCATAGTGAGTCAGCCATTGCAGACAGCACAGCAATACTTTCTACAACTATGACCTAGACCAAAAAGGCACTTACAAACTGCTATTTTTAATGGTGTACCTTACGTTGCAAAACCATTACAACTAACTCCTCTATTTTAATTGATGGGGTAGGAGGTACATCCACATTGTGCCATATTTAAAAATTGCCCAGTCCCTTTTGTAAAACAACAGTTGTGAGACGACGAACAACACACACCCAAGTGTCAGTCTCAGACGAAGGAAAAAAGTGTGTGTGAGCGAGATGGCGCCTCACGGGCGCACCACCAACGGGAACCTGGCAGGTACTCGCCAGGATTGCCCTGATCTCATCATTGGCACCATCAAGCTTGAAAGAAAAGATGTGTCCAATAACAAACAAAAAGTGTGTTTGTGAATATGTGCAGTGTAAATAAACCACGAACAACACATATAGTGTCAAAACAACATATAAACCACAAACAACACGGATATTTAATTTTATTCTGTCTCTTTCATGTTGGTTGTGGGCTCTTAAAAAAGTGTGAGTATGGCTACTACTTATCGAACCATACTCTACTTGCCGACATGTTTCATTGCCAATCAAATTTTAGGCAATTTCTTCAGGGCGTCACACATTTTAAGCCTCTGCATTGGACATACGTAGTCTTCACAACTGTAAAAAAAAGTATAAAAACACATAATTGTCAACCTGTCTTGCAAAAAAGCCTTAAAAAGCTTTAAAAAATCTTTAGGTGTGAGATATCCCAAGTGCACATAACTACACAGTATTTACCCTCAATCGGCCAACTTGACTCATACCAGCCGAGAGGACGAAACCCTTGTGTGTTTCTGTACGACTCCGGATGTGAGTCACCTTTCCTCCCCTTCTGTTATTTTCACTGCAGGGGATGAAGCACACCAAATTTACATGCATATTTTGTATTTCTCCTATATACATTTTAGGTTTTCTCTTTCCTTTACTGCCGTTTGTTAAATACTCGATATCTCCCATTTCTTACTACGGCATTTACGTTTCTTAAAAACAAGCCTTTCTGTTTCTTTCATGGCTCAGCCCCTTGCCACCATGAGCGGTTGGTTATCAACGGACATCCCCCCAATGATAAAAAAGGCCTCCTACATGTCCCGATATTCTACTTCTCAACCCGAATCTCGGACCCCGTACTCCTTACCGATAGGTTGAAGGACACTTAGCGTTTCATCAATCTGTGTGCCGCCCCGGCAAACTCCTTCCTCTATTTACACCTAGCGTTTAAACGTCATAGGATAGGCGTTCGACGCGCGTAGTCTCACGGGATCTTGTGGGCGCCATCTTAGAGTGGGACTAAACTCAGTCTACTCTATGACCGCACTCCCATCTCGACACTCTCGCGAGATCTCGCGATCTGTTTGTGGTTTCAAGTAAAACTTTATTGAACATGTTGGAACCAATGTACACCGCTATAATTTCCTATTATGCTTAGCTGAAGGTGAAAAATAGAATTACAAATTTATTCAATTATTTTCAAAAATCTCCAACGAACACAGACCCCATTAATTAGTATATTGTTCATTTGCATGATATTGAGAACAATAAAAATTGGGGTTGCAAAAGGACATCTAGTAGCTACTCTCCTCTAGCCCCATGCTGAATAAACATTCAATTTTACTCCAACCGCAACCCATGTATTCTTTAATTGGGTTCAGTATCTGAGCCTGGAGGTACAGGAAATGCAGGGCACATGCTGGCTGTATTATGCAAAAGGTCTAGGATGTATATAGTCTGGGGATTTTTCACTTAAATACCTTCACCAATGAAGAAAAACTCCCAGCACAGGGTCTAGGATGTATATAGTCTGGGGATTTTTCGCTTAAACACCTTCACCAATGAAGAAAAACTCCCAGCCCTCTACCTAGGGGCAGTCAAAGTCAAGATTACATTAGTGTACTTTGTTCCATTCCAGTAATTCGTTGAGCCATATTCTTTCACTCTTCTCCTGAAAAATCCATCTAGCCTCCTTAGTAGTGAGCAGCCGCTCTACTGATCTGGAATCTCCTGTCACTTTCTCTAGAACCACCCACTTAAATGTGTGCTTATTGCTGTGACAGTGTTGAACCAGTTTCGTGGTCAGTTTCCCTGCCCTTATTGTACTCAAATGTTCTTGAATCCGCATTTTTATTTTGCATGTGGTGAGTCCAATGTAGTGTAAACCACATTCGCAGTCTAGCCTGTATACCACATTTGTGGTGTTACAGTTGCTAAACTGTCTCAGACTCCATTCCTTGCCAGATTGTAACATTACACTCGTCACCTTAGATGTTAAAGGGCAGACAGAGCATGTTCCGCAAGAATAATGTCCCATGGGGGCCGTGCTGTTCCTTGCTACATTGCAGACTTCTGTACGTGTATGCACCAATTTATGTTTAAGATTACTTGAACGCTTGAAAGCAAACCTGGGTGGCGGCATTTTAAAGTCTTTATCTGACAGCAGCGACCAATGCTTCCGTATTGATTGCCTTATTTTCGTAGCCAATGGGTCGAACGTCATCACCACTGGAAGGCAGTCCTCCTTTTCCTTGTGGTTTACCTCCAAAAGTGCACTCCTGGGTGTGTTAAGTGCTCTCTTCTTAGCTTGTTTTATGATTTTTGCAGGGTAATTTCTTTGTTCTAATTTGTCACACAGAACCTGCGCCTGCTCATTGTAAATATCTGTAGTAGAACAGTTTCTTCGATATCGAAGAAACTGACCCACCGGCAGATTATCTCTTAGCGCCCTTGGATGGTATGAATCATAGGACAGCAGAGAGTTCCTGTCGGTGGGTTTCTGATGGACACTCGTCATCAGGCCACCCTCACTGGCTTTAATGTCCAGATCCAGATATACTGCTGAGTCCCGGCTATAGGACCAAGTAAAGCGGAGGCTTTGATCTTGCACATTAAGCCAATTTAAGAATTCAAGTAATCTGGATTCCTCTCCAGTCCAGATGCAGAGCACGTCATCTTTGTATCTCCTCCAAAGACGCACATGGTCTTTGAAGGGATTGGTGGAGAAGTAGAGGACGTGCTCTTCAAACTGACCCACATATATGCAGGCCAAACTGGGCGCCATCGTAGCCCCCATTGAGGTCCCTGTAGTCTGCAGGAACAACTTGTCCTTGTAACTGAAAAAGTTTCTTGTTAAGGCCAATTCAATGCACTGGAATGCAAAGGTTTGCGGTGCATCATTAAACCATTCCTGCATCCTCAAGGCACGCGCTGCTCCCACCAGCGCGGCGTCCTGCGGAATGCAGGAATACAATGATTCAATATCAATGTTCACTAATATCTCTTCAGACAGATCAAATGCCATTTCTTTGATTACATTGAGGATGTCCATAGTGTCCTTCACAAAGGATCTCTGTGTCATAACAGATTCACGTAGAAAATAATCTGCGAACTGTGATAATGGTTCGAGAACCGATTGTATTCCAGACACAATGGGCCTGCCCATCCTCTTCTTCTCTCTCGCCTCCCCTACCATCTCTTTTATGATTGTGAGTAATTCAGGGGTAGGATCTTTATTTAGTGGCTGGTAGTTTGCACGGACATTGAGTAGGCGGTAGACTTCCGTTGCATAATCACAGGTGTTCAACACAACTACCACCCCACCCTTATCGGCACTTTTTATCGTCAAATCCAGATTATTCTGCAAGCTTTTCACAGATTCCCAATCCAGCCTGGACATATTTTTGTAGTTAGTGTTTCTCTCTTTTGTTTCCAGTAATTCAATATCTTGCAGAACTTTAGATTCGAAAACAGCAATTTCAGGGCCCAACGACCCACTCGGTGGCATAAAGGTTGATGTTTTTCTTAAGTTGGTATTGAACCCACCCGGTCGTCCTGTGGTTGATTTGCAAAAAACTTTTTTAGTTTAATTTTTCCGACCGTTTCAAAAAACTCAACTCTGCACTTAAAAGAGTCATACGTCGGTGTGGGGACAAAACTCAGTCCTTTGTTTAATACTCGTTCCTCACTTTCTGACAAGGTATACTCTGACAGATTTACCACAATGCTGTTCATAACGGTTGTCTGCCTCTGCTCCGAGTTAGTCGTGGGGAGTAGGTCTGCTATTGAGGTGGAGGACGATTGCCACGTCCTTTTCCTCTTCCTGCTTGTCCTGTCCCCCTGTTGGCCCCTTGGCCCTGCCCTAAAAAAGAGCACAGCAATACCCCAAGGTCAGCATTGTTTTGTTCTTGAGGGTTAAACCTTACTCTGTTAACTTGAGGCCTGCCCTGCTCGTCCTCGCTGGATGTGTTGTCAAATGTCCAGTTTGAGGGGGTGTGTTTCAGTTGCTGTCTACTACTCCACCCTCTACGTTGACCACCCTGGTTAGATTGTTCTGGACCGGACTGATAGTGTAAGTCAGTAACTTAAGGAGAAGCCCACTCGTGTGAGTATTTTTGTAGATTTCTTTGGAGCCCCTTGATCTTTTGATTAATCATATAATTCTTATATTCGTTCAGGTCTTCCTGTATTTTGATACGGTGTACTTTAGCATTCTTGAAGGTGTTATCGCGATTAATACTTTCTTCCAGTTCTAGGATTTCCTTCAAAAGTTCCTCACTCAACCTTTGAGCTGTACTAATAATAAGAATTAGCCAATCCCTGGTGCACTTGTTGGCTATGTAGCTCCAATCCAACCTGAATTTTTTATCGTCTAAAAAAATTCTAGGTTCTATTCTCACAAGGAGGCTCGCTGGTGAGGCTCCTGCTGTGTAGTATTCAGACATTAATGCCCCATGTAGGGCTATCCTAACTTGCTTTTTCTTCAAATTACTTAATTTTTCCCACTCCTCTCTAACTGTTGTATTCCCTAGTAGTGGAGAGTCTGAAAAGAGTGAAGGTCCTGCTACGATTGCGGCTATCTGTTCGTCTGTGAATGCTAGACAGTTCTTATCCAAAATCTAGACTATTCATATACTGGTATTATGCACAATGGGACGCACCAGAAAGGCCAGGTATAATGATGTGTTATAAAACAAGGGAGAACTATTCTGGGCAAAAAAATGCTCTCACGGCTGAGCCGCCGTCCACACTGTAACTAACAACAAGGAGCTTAGAGGGAAAATAAGGTCATAGGTCCCCCTCCACTCAACATACACTTTCCACAACTAAGACCTAGACCAAAAATGCACTTACAAACTGCTATTTTTAATGGTGTACCTTATGTTGCAAAACCATTACAACTAACCTATTTTAATTGATGGGGTAGGAGGTACATCCACATTGTGCCATATTTAAAAATTGCCCAGTCCCTTTTGTAAAACAACAGTTGTGAGACGACGAACAACACACACCCAAGTGTCAGACTCAGACGAAGGAAAAAGGTGTGTGTAAGCGAGATGGCACCTCACAGGCGCACCACCGACGGGAACCTGGCAGGTACTCACCAGGGCCCTTATTTATGAGGCTTTGCGTCAGTTTTGCACCGCTGGTGCGTCACTTTTTGTGACGCACCAGCGGCGTACAAAATGCGCCTTGTTGCGCCATATTTAAAAAGCGATGCATCTAGGTAGATGCGTCACTTTTTAAACCCCTGCGCCACATTATACCTGCGTCAGGTATAATGTATGCAGAGGGGGCATTCCCCCGCAAAAAGCCTCGTAATAGTGACGCAGTGAAATCTATGAGATTTCACTGCGTCACTTTTAGGATGCTGTTGCGTCAAAATCTTGCGCCTGCCTCACAGCAGGCGTAAGACTGACGCAAGCCTTTTCACATGGGGCTTTCCCCATGTGAAAGGATGCATTGCTGGAGTTCCGTCACTTTTGTGACACACTCCAGCAATGCGTCACTTTTGCGCTTACAGATGCGTCAGAAATACTGACGTATCTGTAAGTCCTTGCGACATGATGCGCCATACATTAAATATGACGCATCATTGGTGTCGCAAGGAGTGCGCAGTGAAAAGTGACGCATCGCTGTTTTCACGCAGCGATGCGTCACTTTTCATAAATGAGAACCCAGGATTGCCCTGATCTCATCAGTGGCACCATCAAGCTTGAAAGAAAAGATGTGTCCAATAACAAACAAAAAGTGTGTTTGTGAATATGTGCAGTGTAAATAAACCACGAACAACACATATAGTGTCAAAACAACATATAAACCACAAACAACACGAATATTTAATTTTATTCTGTCTCTTTCGTGTTGGTTGTGGGCTCTTAAAGAGGTGAGTATGGCTACTACTTATCGAACCATCCTCTGCTTGCCGACATGTTTAATTGCCAATCAACTTTTAGGCACTTTCTTCAGGGCGTCACACATTTTAAGCCACTGCATTGGACATACGTAGTCTTCACAACTGTAAAAAAAACGTATAAAAACACATAATTGTCAACCTGCCTTGTAAAAAAACTTTAAAAAAGCTTTAAAAAAGCTTTAGGTGTGAGATATCCCAAGTGCACATAACTACACAGTATTTACCCTCAATCGGCCAACTTGACTCAAACCAGCCGAGAGGACGAAACCCTCGTGTGTTTCTGTACGACTCTGGATGTGAGTCACCTTTCCTCCCCTTCGGTTATTTTCACTGCAGGGGGTGAAGCACACCAAATTTGCATGCATATTTTGTATTTCTCCTATATACATTCTAAGTTTTCTCTTTCCTTTACTGCAGTTTGTTAAATACTCAATATCTCCCATTTCTTACTACGGCATTTGCGTTTCTTTAAAAACAAGCCTTTCTGTTTCTTTCGTGGCTCAGCCCCTTGCCACCACGAGCGTTTGGTTATCTACGGACATCCTCCCAATGATAAACAAGCATTTGCAATGCAATAGGTCTGCGCATTATGAAAGTTTGAGCTATTGGTCTTGTAAATGACAATTTTTTTATTTATGTGTTGGTTTTGAAAAATAGCTAAATTAATTGCTTTGTCATTTACAATGCCAATAGTTATAACTTTCGCAAATGTGACACCTATAGCATTTGTAATGCAAAATGTTTTGTATTTACGTGGCTTAGATGTATTGATATTACAAATAAGAATGGCTTTTAATTTTTTTAAATAATTAATACTTAAATAAAAGTGATTGTAATTTATAATGGCAATAGCTTAAACTTTTGTAAATAACTTTTGTGAAGATTATGTTCAGTGTATTTTATTGTAATGAAAATCCAAGAACAGAAGTGAAATATTAACATTTTTGTGACATTTTTAATAAAGCTTGAAACATTGAGAGAACGTATTTGAACCAGTTGTTGTTGAATGGTTGCACAGATTGATGCTGTGATGGCGCGGAGTAATGTGATGGTGCTGAGTGATGCTGTGGTGGTGCTGAGTGATGCTGGGGTTGCGCTGAGTGATGCTGTGATGGTGCTGAGTGGTGCTGTGGTGGTGCTGAGTGATGCTGTGGTGGTGCTGAGTGGTGCTGTGGTGGTGCTGATTGATGCTGTGGTGCTGCAGAGTGATGCTGTGGTGGTGCTAAGTGATACTGTGGTGGTGCTGAGTGATAATGTGGTGGTGCTGAGTGATAATGTGGTGGTGCTGAGTGGTGCTGTGGTGGTGCTGAGTGGTGCTGTGGTGGTGCTGAGTGGTGCTGTGGTGGTGCTGGGTGGTGCTGTGATGGTGCTGAGTGATGCTGTGGTGGTGCTGAGTGGTGCTGTAGTGGTGCTGAGTGATAATGTGGTGGTGCTGAGTGGTGCAGTGGTGGTTCTGAGTGGTGCTGTGGTGGTGCTGAGTGATGCTGTAGTGGTGCTGAGTGATGCTGTAGTGGTGCTGGGTGCTAAGTGGTGCTGTGGTGGTGCTGAGTGATAATGTGGTGGTGCTGATTGGTAATGTGGTGGTGCTGAGTGATGCTAGGGTAGCGCTGAGTGATGATGTGGTGATGCTGAGTGGTGCTGGAGTGGCGCTAAGTGATGCTGTGGTGGTGGGGAGTGAATGCTGTGGTGGTGCTGAGTGGTGCTGTGGTGGTGCTGAGTGATGCTGTGGTGGCGCTGAGTGATGCTGTGGTGGCGCTGAGTGATGCTGGGGTGGCACTGAGTGATGCTGGGGTGGCACTGAGTGATGCTGGGGTGGCGCTGAGTGGTGCTGTGGTGGCACTGGGAGATGCTGTGGTGGTGTTGAGTGATGCTGTGTTGGTGCTAAGTGATAATGTGGTGGTGCTGAGTGATAATGTGGTGGTGCTGAGTGATAATGTGGTGGTTCTAAGTGATAATGTGGGGGTGCTGAATGATAATGTGGTGGTGCTGAGTGGTGCTGTGGTGGTGCTGAGTGGTGCTGTGGTGGAGCTGAGTGATGCTGTGGTGGTGCTGAGTGGTGCTATGGTGGTGCTGAGTGATGCTGGGGTAGCACTGAATGATGCTGGGGTAGCGCTGAGTGATGCTGTGGTGGTGCAGAGTGGTGCTGAGTGGTGCTGTGGTGGTGCTGAGTGATGCTGAGTGATGCTGTGGTGGTGCTGAGTGATAATGTGGTGGTGCTGAGTGATAATGTGGTGGTGCTGAGTGAAAATGTGGTGGTGCTGAGTGGTGCTGTGGTGGTGCTGAGTGGTGCTGTGGTGGTGCTGAGTGGTGCTCTGCTGAGTTGCACGAGGGTGGATACAAAATTTGTACTCGATGCGTACCCTTTAAGTACACAATTCTATGTCTACACAAACTCGGAGGGTTCCCATGGATTGGATCCCTGCTGTTCGCTGCAGCAGGCATGCAATGAGTCTTTTTTTTTGCTTTGTTTTTTAAGGGCACATTTTCTCTTATTCACACCGGCCTCAAGTTTTGCAGCTAAGCCTGTAACATCTGCCTTAAAAAAATTGGGTTTTATGTGAAAACCTAAGCTGTTTGTGCTGTTTGCACTATACAAAGCACCGCAAAGTGTCTTTGTGCTGCGAAAAGGATGCCCTTCCAGGACAAAACCTGAAACACATCTTTTGTGCTAGATAATAAATAAAACGTATCACTTTAGTTGCTTTATGCCGGCACAAAGATTTAGTAATCTGTGCATTAGTCCTTAATTTGTGGCTGGAAGTGGAGCGCACCGCCAGTGCCACTCATTTTTAGCCAGCAGCCCTTTTGTCATCAGACTTTCACCGTGAGCAGGAAAGAGGAAATCATTAAACAGAGACAGCGGGAAAAAAAGATAATAAAACAGTGGCACAAGATGAAAGACTGGGATGTAAAGGACCCACAAAACATAGGGTGACAGAAGAAAACAAAAACATGAGGTTGAATTAATATGAAGAAGCCTTGGCAACCCCAACAGTCGGCAGTGCTGGCGGCTTGCTTCTGGGAAAAAAATGGAACCCATGCACTTTTTTTTTTATATATTAAGCTCTGGACTCAACAAACTGCTAAAGAACCAAGGAAAATTTTATGAATGGCTGCTCGGAGGCCCTTTTAGTGAAACTGTGATACTGATTTGCAGTGTGAAAACGAGCTCTTTCTGTTATTACAGATTGCATCTTGGCGCATAACTATTTCAGATGTATTTGTAAAGCTATAAAGGCTCTCCAAACACACCAACGCTACAGAGAAGGAGCCAGCCGAAGGATGCGGGCGTCGGGCAGGTGAAGTCATGAGCGCCTCCACGGCTGTCTGCTGGCTGTGAGGGGCGAGTAATGCTCATTACAGCCCTCTGTGTGCTGTCTCCAGCTGCATGCAGGCGGCTGAGGACGGCAGAGAGACGGCGAGAGATTGGCCGATGTAACCAAGATCACACGGCCTGCAGAGCCAGCGCGCCGGGCATTAGACAAACAAGCCGCGAAAGTGAAAGTGATCGGACGGAGGCTGAGGGGAAAGCACGGGAAATAAAATAACAAGCATTGACCACAAAGTGTCTTTGTGCTGCGAAAAGGATGCCCTTCCAGGACAAAACCTGCAACACACCTTTTGTGCTAGATAATAAATAAAACACATCACTTCAGTTGCTTTATGCCGGCACAAAGATTTAGTAATCTGTGCCTTAGTTCTTAATTTGTGGCTGGAAGTGGAGCGTGCCGCCAGTGCCACTCATTTTTAGCCAGCAGCCCTTTTGTCATCAGACTTTCACCTTGAGCAGGAAAGAGGAAATCATTAAATAGAGAAAGGGGGAAAAAAGATAATAAAACAGTGGCACAAGATGAAAGACTGGGATGTAAAGGACCCACGAAACATAGGGTGACGGAAGAAAAAAAACATGAGGTTGAATTAATATGAAGAAGCCTCGGCAACCCCAACATTCGGCAGTGCTGGCGGCGGGCTTCTGGGAAAAAAATGGAACCCATGCACTTTTTTTTTATATATTCAGCTCTGGACTCAACAAACTGCTAAAGAACCAATGAAAATTTTATAAATGGCTGCTCGGAGGCCCTTTTAGTGAAACTCTGATACTGATTTGCAGTGTGAAAACGAGCTCTTTCTGTTATTACAGATTGCATCTTGGCGCTTTACTATTTCAGATGTATTTGTAAAGCTATAAAGGCTCTCTAAACGCACCAACGCTACAGAGAAGGAGCCAGCCGAAGGATGCGGGCGTCGGTCAGGTGAAGCCATGAGCGCCTCCACGGCTGTCTGCTGGCTGTGAGGGGCGAGTAATGCTCATTACAGCCCTTTGTGTGCTGTCTCCAGCTGCATGCAGGCGGCTGAGAACCGCAGAGAGACGGCGAGAGATTGGCCGATGTAACCAAGATCACACGACCTGCAGAGCCAGCGCGCCGGGCATTAGACAAACAAGCCGCAAAAGTGAAAGTGATCAGACGGAGGCTGAGGGGAAAGTACGGGAAATAAAATAACAAGCATTGACCAAAAAGTGTCTTTGTGCTGCGAAAAGGATGCCCTTCCAGGACAAAACCTGCAACACACCTTTTGTGCTAGATAGGGTGACAAGCGGAAAACGAAAGCCGTGGAAAACTAGATGTTGCGGCCGGCCAGCATTGAATAATTAGGAGAGAGAGAGGGGAGGTGCTGGGGAACAGATGGCCGTGAAGCAGGGGGCGGGGCAGCGGAACCCTTTGAAGTCACGGCCTGCGGCCGTGAATAAGTGACGGCGGGGGCGGGGCAGCGGAACCCTTTGATGTGGCAAATGCTGCTGGCAGGGGGAAGCCTGTGGGGAAATGCAAGCTCGTGCACGAAGGAGCTTGTGGTCACGTGATTTCACGTGAACTTTTGAAAATCTGCATTGTAAAAAGTCAGCTTTTGGATGGACAGCAATAGGTTCGAGTAAACTCGACCTAAAAAGGCCTCCTACATGTATATAGTCCCCATACATCCTAGACCTTTTGCATAATACAGCCAGCATGTGCCCTGCATTTCCTGTACCACCAGGCTCAGATACTGAACCCAATTAAAGAATATATGGGTTGCGGTTGGAGTAAAATGGAATGTTTATTCAATATGGGGCTAGAGGAGAGTAGCTGCTAGCTGTCCTTTTGCAACCCCAATTTTTATTGTTCTCAATATCATGCAAATGAACAATGTACTAATTAATGAGGTCTGTGTTCGTTGGAGATTTTTGAAAATAATTGAATACATTTGTAGTTCTATTTTTCACCTTCAGCTAAGCATAATAGGAAATTATGCATACTTCCTGGCCCAAATGAACTTATAGCAGTGTACATTGGTTCCAACATGTTCAATAAAGTTTTACTTCAAACCACAAACAGATCGCGAGATCTCACGAGAGTGTCGAGATAGGAGTGCGGTCATAGAGTAGACTGAGTTTAGTCCCACTCTAAGATGTCGCCCACAAGATCCCGTGAGACTACGCGCGTCAAACGCCTATCCTATGACATTTAAGCGCTAGGTGTAAATAGAGGAAGGAGTTTGCCGGGGAGGCACACAGGCTGATGAAACGCTAAATGTCCTTCAACCTATCCGTAAGGAGTACGGGGTCCGAGATTCGGGTTGAGAAGGAGAATATGGGGACATGTAGGAGGCCTTTTTTATCATTGGGGGGATGTCCGTTGATAACCAAACGCTCGTGGTGGCAAGGGGCTGAGCCATGAAAGAAACAGAAAGGCTTGTTTTTAAAGAAACGCAAATGCCGTAGTAAGAAATGGGAGATATTGAGTATTTAACAAACGGCAGTAAAGGAAAGAGAAAACCTATAATGTGTATATGAGAAATACAAAATATGCATGTAAATTGGTGTGCTTCATCCCCTGCAGTGAAAATAACCGAAGGGGAGGAAAGGTGACTCACATCCGGAGGCGTACAGAAACACACAAGGGTTTCGTCCTCTCGGCTGGTAATAGTCAAGTTGGCCGATTGAGGGTAAATACTGTGTAGTTATATGCACTTGGGATATCTCACACCTAAAGCTTTTTTAAGGCTTTTTTACAAGGCAGGTTGACAATTATGTGTTTTTATACGTTTTTTTACAGTTGTGAAGACTACGTATGTCCAATGCAGTGGCTTAAAATGTGTGACGCCCTGAAGAAATTGCCTAAAATTTGATTGGCAATGAAACATGTCGGCAAGTAGAGTATGGTTCGATAAGTAGTAGCCATACTCACACTTTTTTAAGAGCCCACTACCAACACGAAAGAGAAAGAATAAAATTAAATATCCGTGTTGTTTGTGGTTTATATGTTGTGACACTATATGTGTTGTTCGTGGTTTATTTACACTGCACATATTCACAAACACACTTTTTGTTTGTTATTGGACACATCTTTTCTTTCGAGCTTGATGGTGCCAATGATGAGATCAGGGCAATGCTGGTGAGTACCTGCCAGGTTCCCGTCGGTGGTGCGCCCGTGAGGCGCCATCTCGCTCACACACACTTTTTTCCTTCGTCTGAGTCTGACACTTGGGTGTGTGTTGTTCGTCGTCTCACAACTGTTGTTTTACAAAAGGGACTGGGCAATTTTTAAATATGGCCAAATGTGGATGTACCTCCTACCCCATCAATTAAAATAGGGGAGTTAGTTGTAATGGTTTTGCAACGTAAGGTACACCATTAAAAATAGCAGTTTGTAAGTGCGTTTTTGGTCTAGGTCATAGTTGTGGAAAGTTTATGTTGAGTGGAGGGCGACCTATGACCTTATCTTCCCTCTAAGCTCCTTGTTGTTAGTTATTAGCACTAGCAATACATCAAAACTTTAAAAGAAAACCAAAACTCAACATCATTCAGTCCCTTCAACGAGTAACGCAAACCACGCATTACCTATAAACGTACAAAAATCCGCACCTAAATGCAAAAGAGAGCAAGATCAAATGCATTGTTAAAGTCCGTGAATATAACCTTGGGGGGTGGGGGGGAAGAGATAACTAATATGTCAGATTAACAAGTTAACCTTTTAAGGAGGAGACTGTCCTAATTTGCAAAACACAACAAAACAAATAAAAAAACAAATGCACCAGAAAACAAGCAATAGTAAACCAACAGATTTGGCTCATAATTCGTCAAACTCTTCACTGATTGGTTTGTGTGTGGCATTGTGAATCAGTGAGTCTATGAATGCAGTCACCTGTTGGGTGTATTGATACATACGTGCAAATGTGAGTGACATAGTGCATGCACAACGAGTGACTGAGGGTCTAAACTTGCTGATTTATGAAGAAGAATTTCCATGTATTAGTCCGACCAATTGGTCTTGCCATTGCTGCACTACATACAAATACAATTTGTATCTGCATGTTATTTGTCAGAGACTAGTTCCTACCTTTCATAACAGGTGGTGTTGCGACTAAAATCTGACACATTTCTAAACCCCATGGATACCTAGCAAAAATGCACCAGAGAAATAGGCAGTTGTTACAGTAGCTTGGGCTGGAGAGTGTCTGAGCCTGGGACAGATCCTGCTCAGAAGCATTGAAATTTCAGTGGTAGATGGCAGGCCTGCGTGGAGTTCACAGAGTTTTACTCCGCAGAACTCTGCCAAGTGCCGAAAAAACTCCACCTCACTCCCGCAAGCGGCGGAGTCTGTTAAGTTTCGTTGCTCGCACTGATTTTTAGCACTGCGAGTTTGTCATGTGCTGTAAAACCAGTGCATACAGCACTACTCGCCGAGCCAGGCAACGCTGCTGCTTTCTGCTGCTTGAGTAGACATTTTATTCAAGTGGGAACCTCCTCAAAGCGAGTGGCAGATTTCTCAATGTGAGCGGTCGCGACCTGTCGGGTCCGCCCACAAATATAAATCTCGCCAGGATGAGGTCTAGTGCACAATTTATTTCTCATGAGAATTTGCCAACTTAACATTGGTGCAAACACAAGATGATGGAAGGAGTGCTGAAGCTTTTCTGTGCCTCGTGGGAACAGTCCAGACAGAACTGCCAATCCAGGTCTTCCCTGTACCAGAAACAAGCATCCTGGGACAGGTTTCGGGGAAACACCCCATATTAGCCAGGCTAGCTTGAATCCAGTGGCAAAGTGAACAAGGGAACCATGCCTGGGCATACCCTGCTAAATTAGAGTGAACAAATCAAAGACAAGGAGATGATGGACGGAGTGCTGAAACTTTTCAGACACTCACCCCCAGGCACAGATCTAGGTTGAATCCATCATTATTCTTTAGCTCACTTCACCACCCCAGTTTGGACCCAGCCATATACAAATCTGTCTTAACCTTGCGATTCAACCCAGATCTGAGACTGGGGGAGAGTGTCTGAAAAGTTTTTGCGCTCTGTCCATCATCTCCTTGTGTTTGCTTTGTTCGCCCTAAGGTGACAAGGTATGCCCAGATGTGGGTGCCTTGCTCACTTTGCCATTAGATTCAAGGTAGCCTGGCTGATGAGGGGTGTTACCCCGAAACCGGTCCCAGGATGCTTGTTTCCAGTTCAGAGAAGACCTGGCTTGGCAGGTCAGGCAGGACTATTCCCATGAGGCACAGGGTCAAAACTGATTTGTATATAGCTGGGTCTGAACTGAGGTGGCGAAGGGAGATAAAGAACAATAATGGATTCAAGCCAGATCTGTGACTAAGGGTGAGTGTCTGAAAAGTTTCAGCACTCCGTTCATTATCTCCTTGTGTTTGCTTTGTTCGCCCTAAGTTGGCAGGGTATACCCAGACATGCGTCCCTTGCTCACTTTGCCACTGGATTCAAGCTAGCCTGGCTGTTTAGGGGTGTTACCCCGAAACTGGTCTCAGGATGCTTGTTTCCGGTTCAGGGAAGACCTGGCTTGGCAGTTTGGGCTGGACTGTTCCCATGAGGCACCAGGTCAACACTGATTTGCATATAGCTGGGTCTGAACTGAGGTGGCGAAGTGAGCTAAAGAACAATGATGTATTCAACCCAGATCTGTGAATGGGGGTGAGTGTCTGGAAAGTTTTGGCGTTCCGTCCATTATCTCATTGTGTTAGGACTGACTACATGCATCTCCGTGGCAACCATCCCATCTCGGTAATCAATGCCTTGAACACGCCCCTCCTACCGAGATGTACCAGATCGTTGCCCCCCAGGTGTACCACCACTACTCCGGGGGGCATACGACCCTTGCAAAACCAGGACTCCATCATGCTCCTTAACTGTCCTAGCCGTAGCTCCCCTTGCCCATGAATGGAAACGTGGAAACCTACCTGGTGGGCCAGCTCCACACAACTTCTTGTGGAAATAACATGCCTTAGCCTTTGTACATAAGAATGTCCTACAACCAATACTTCAGTTTCTCGAGCACCCAGCGAGCCCCTGGATGCATAATAATCCGGCGACTAGCGCACATCAGCAAGCTTCATTCCTGGATTACAGGACATGAAAACTATGAGAAAACGAAAAGAGAAACCGTTATTGACAAAACATTGGAGCCTAAAGTATGTGCAGCCTAGCATAGCATTTGTAAAGTTCCGAGGAATACCTGCCAATTCTCTGTACAGCCTGCCCAGAGAGTTGCTGTGGACCTCTGGCTGCCCAAATTCTGAAGGTATGGGAACTGAATTCCGTAGGGTCAATCCCAGCCGCCATGAGGGCTAGGCTAGCCTAAGGACCGTGGTGAACTGAAACTTGGTCAGAGGAGTGCCACCTGGGAGCAGGCCACCCGCCCCCAAAGGTCAATGCGCCAAGAATGTGTTGAGGTTGCTCACAGGACAGCAAGCGTTCCCGTGAGCCCTATGCAATAATGATGTGCCACCCTGGTCTGTTTTTGAGTGTGGTATTGATAGGGATACCAAACCCCCAAACAACTGTATGTGTGCTTGCTGCAGCTCTGTTTGCCAATCCTTCTAATTAATTGCCACCAGTTCCTCCACCCTGAAAGCGCCATAGAAGGCTAACGCGAAGGCTCCCCTGAAAAGATAAACCTCCACGGTGGACCTACAAATTTCTCCAGCAACGCAAATACTGCTGATAGTGTGCCTATGCCAATAGAGAGCTGAGCATCTGCTTCTGGTCCCTGCAAGAACTGCGATCCCTTCAGAGCCCTCTGCACTATGAAAGTGCTTTTTGGAATTTGGTGGCCCCACATTTTTGCAAAGAGGGAAATCGCCGCCCTGTGGCGTTGTGAGCATGCTGCGGAATGCCCCCCACCCTTCAATGCTCCTAAGAATGACAGCGTAGCGGAAGATTCATGCCACACCCCCTCCCAACCTTCCCAGGGGAAAGAACAATAGGCGCAAAAAAAACCTTTATAAGCCTGCCTCGTCCTTGGTGCTAGGCTGGCTGCCACGAGGTCAAATAGGCTTGGGCACCAAGTTGCCACAGACGCAGTCGGTCTGGAAAGGGCATTTGGACTTCCGCTGCTTCCGGGTGATTATCACCTGAAAACCTGCATCCTGAAATGAGACAGAGCATCAGCAGCATTATTCCTCACCGCTGGGACATGCAAGGCCCTAAAAACAGATGAAGCTTCATGCATTGGAGCACTGTCTCCTTCAACGGCCTCAGTATAATCTTACATTTAGCCGACGGCTGGTTAATGGCACTCCACAACTGTCATGTTGTAAGAAGGAGGATTGATTGGTTGTGAAGCTGGTCTGGTAAATGCCATCAGGATGGGAAATGTTCCAAGATACCTATGTTGGTAGTCAAACCTGATTGCACCCACAATGTTGGCTAACACTGAGCGCACCATGCTGAGCCCAGGATGGCACCGAACCCCTCGCTACCAACCACATTGGTCAGCAGGCCTAACTCCATACTGGACTTGGGGGGGCTGGGCCACGGTGCCATTGATATCCCGCAGGAATGCCATCCAAATACGCATGTCCTGGTGCACCTCGCTGGACAACCGGTGTGGTGGTGCTTCTCCCTTAAACCGACATAGCCTGCGTGATGGAATGCGAAAATGGGCGGGCCATGGGGATAATTCTCAAAGCAAAATTGAGTTGCCCAACAGTTTTCTGTAACTGGTGTAATGTGACCTTATACTCACTCATATTTACAACAAGGGGTGGTGAGGGACAGAGTCTCTGAATTAAGCAGAAAGCTCTCACCCAGTCATGAGATCAGGGCTAGATCCAACACCGTTTTTTAGCTCACTGCACCATCCCAGTTTCAGAACCTGGCTGTATGCAAATTAGTCTGTTCCTGTCCCAGTGCATGATGGGAACAGGGCAAACCAAACTACAAAAGCCAATTCTTACACTGGAAAGGAAACAAGCTCCCGGGGACCTGTTTCTGGCATTACAGCCGTCCCCCTTTTGTAAATCGTTTTTGGCCACTATAGGTGTGGCAGGGTATACTCAGACATGAGTCCCTTTCTCACTGCTCCATCAGGATTCAAGCAAGCCGGGCGGAGGAAGGCTGAAATGCCAGAAACCGGTCCCCGGTAGCTTGTCTCCTCTCTGGTGAAGAATTGGCTTGGTAGTTTAGTCTGCCCTGTTCCCATGATGCACTGGGCCAGGGACAGACTGATTTGCATATAGCCAGGTTCTGAGCTGGGATGGGGCAGTGAGATAAATAACGGTGATGGATCAAGCCCTGATCTTTGGACTGGGTAAGAGTGGTCTGTTTAACTCAGACACTCTGTTCATCACCACCCCCTTTTGTAAATCGTTTTTGGCCACTATAGGTGTGGCAGGGTATACTCAGACATGAGTCCCTTTCTCACTGCTCCATCAGGATTCAAGCAAGCCGGGCCGAGGAAGGCTGAAATGCCAGAAACCGGTCCCCGGTAGCTTGTCTCCTCTCTGGTGAAGAATTGGCTTGGTAGTTTAGTCTGCCCTGTTCCCATGATGCACTGGGCCAGGGACAGACTGATTTGCATATAGCCAGGTTCTGAGCTGGGATGGGGCAGTGAGATAAATAACGGTGATGGATCAAGCCCTGATCTTTGGACTGGGTAAGAGTGGTCTGTTTAACTCAGACACTCTGTTCATCACCACCCCCTTTTGTAAATCTTATACTCACTCAAGCACTCCTGCAAAGCGAGGGAGAAAGCAGAAACATTCCACTGTGGGAGCCAGGAACACCCCCATTTCAAACTCTAGCTCGATACGCAGGAACTCAATGACCGTGGGTGTCCCCGCAGTCTTGCCTTGCGCTAATGGGACTCCAAATTCGCCCATCACTGCGCAAAAAAGACTGTAATGCCATGCCACGCACTGGCGAGCTCTGTAAGCCATGAAAGAGGATATCAGCTAAGTAATGCAAAACCCACGATGGCCCATCTCCTGCCTGAACACCCACTCAAGAAAAGAACTGAACTTCTTCAAGTATGAGCAGGAGACTGAGCAACCCATGGGCATGCATGTGTCCATATAGTACTTCCCCCTCGAACTGAATATCCAGCAGATGAAAGTCCGTAGGGTGCACTGGGAGTAAACAGAAAGCTGACTCTGTGTCTTACTTTGCCAAAAGGGTACCAGGCCACAGTTTTTGCAGAATTTCTATAGCCTGGTCGAGGGAGGTGTACCTAACCGAGCGTAACGGGCTTTCAATTGCATCATTCAGTGGCTGCTCCTTGGGAGAGGACAAGTTATGTATTAGTTTAAATTCACCCGGGTCCTTCTTAAGCACCACCCCCAGTGGTAAGCAAACAAAATCCTCCAATGGTACCAACTTGAATGGGCAGGCCACCCTCTCTAATCTCACTTCCTTTTCAATATTTGATGCCGCCACTGCCCTGTTAGACCTTATTTATACGTGTTTATATAGTGCTAGCTAGACCTGTGGGTATCAGAGCTCTTTACATACACAAGTGAAAGCAAGTTGCATTACAATGCAGGACATAAGGCTGCATAAAGATATAAGCCAAGCATTATAATTAGGCATATATTACATAGCAGGACATAAGGATGCATAAAGATATAAGCAAACATTATAATTAGGCTTATAGTGAAGGGGAGGGAGAAAGCTCGGGAGGTTGAAACTGTCAAATAACCACCTATCCTTGATGGACAAGTGAGCAGGGAGTCAGCTAGGCTATTGAAGTCTAGGTTCGTTGACTTGGACGATAAAGTATTTTTTTAGGAGAAGGAGTTTCGGGGCCCTTTTGAAGAAGGGGAAGGAGGGATTGCATCTGAGGTCTATAGGGAGTGAGTTTCACATCCTGGGTACGTTACCAGAAAAGGATGGGGATTGAGTGGTTTTCCTTTTCAATTTCGGAGGGATGAGAAGAAGTGAGTTGGAGCTTCTCAGAGTTCTGGATCTTCTAGCTTTTACCACTTTGCTGTTTAGGTAGTTAGGGGAAAGTGAGTGAAGGGTTTTGTGTGTGATGCAGGCCAATTTGTAGATACATCTACCTTCAATGGGAAGCCAGTTGAGGGAGTGGAGGGTTGGTGTGATGTGTTCAAACCTTTTTACCCCAGTTATGAGTCGAGCTGCCATGTTAAGGACTGACCTTAGTAGGGCTAGGTGAGCTTTTGGCTTCCCTGTTAGGATGGCATTCCCGTAGTCCAGTTCAGATAGAACTAGAGATTGTACATCCTGGGGAATGAAAGGTTTAATTTTCTTCAGGTGGTTTAGTGAATAAAGCGCACTTTTTGCAGAGTTTTTGATGTGGTCCTTTAACGATAAGTTCTTGTCCAGGGTAATGCCTAGGGATTTACCAGAGTCGGATAGAACGAGGGAGCAGTTTAGGGCATCCAGGTTCTTGAGCCATTCTTGAATAGTGAGGTGGTTACTTTTTGGAGCGAACAGTATTAATTCCAATTTGTCCGGGTTCAGCTTTAAGTGGTTTGCGTTAAACCAAGATTGGATCTTGGTTAGTGTGACACCGGGGTGTCGGATGTCACTGGGTGATTTGATTTTGAAGTGGAGTTGTGTGTTGTCTGCAAATAGGTGCTATGTGTAAATTCTCCTTGTTTCAGAATGATTGTAAGGGATTCCATGAAGAGATTGAAGAGGGATGGAAAGAGGATCAAGCCTTGAGGAACCCCAAGTGTGACTCGTGATGGCATAGAGAGACATGAGTTGATTTTAATTTGTTGCAAACGGTGCTGAAAGTAGGAAGCAAACTATTTTAGTAATATGCCATTAATGGCAGAACAGCCCTTCAAAGTCTCAAGTAAAGCTGGATGATTTATTGTGTCGAAAGCCACTGA
Source organism: Lissotriton vulgaris (assembly GCF_964263255.1). Classification (NCBI taxonomy): domain Eukaryota; kingdom Metazoa; phylum Chordata; class Amphibia; order Caudata; family Salamandridae; genus Lissotriton; species Lissotriton vulgaris. The sequence continues at coordinate 224,169,727 of NC_141699.1, read as the reverse complement.
TAGTATTTACAACAAGGGGTGGAGAGGGACAGAGTCTCTGAATTAAGCAGAAAGCTCTCACCCAGTCAAGAGATCAGGGCTAGATCCAACACTGTTTTTTAGCTCACTGCACCATCCCAGTTTCAGAACCTGGCTGTATGCAAATTAGTCTGTTCCTGTCCCAGTGCATGATGGGAACAGGGCAAACCAAACTACAAAAGCCAATTCTTACACTGGAAAGGAAACAAGCTCCCGGGGACCGGTTTCTGGCATTACAGCCGTCTTCGGCCCGGTTTGCTTGAATCCTGATGGTGCAATGAGCAAGGGTCTCACATCTGAGAATACCCTTCCACGCTTAGGGTGGACAAAAATATTTACAACAAGGGGTGGTGAGGGACAGAGTCTCTGAATTAAGCAGAAAGCTCTCACCCAGTCAAGAGATCAGGGCTAGATCCAACACCGTTTTTTAGCTCACTGCACCATCCCAGTTTCAGAACCTGGCTGTATGCAAATTAGTCTGTTCCTGTCCCAGTGCATGATGGGAACAGGGCAAACCAAACTACAAAAGCCAATTCTTACACTGGAAAGGAAACAAGCTCCCGGGGACCGGTTTCTGGCATTACAGCCGTCTTCGGCCCGGTTTGCTTGAATCCTGATGGTGCAATGAGCAAGGGTCTCATATCTGAGAATACCCTTCCACGCTTAGGGTGGACAAAAATATTTACAACAAGGGGTGGTGAGGGACAGAGTCTCTGAATTAAGCAGAAAGCTCTCACCCAGTCAAGAGATCAGGGCTAGATCCAACACCGTTTTTTAGCTCACTGCACCATCCCAGTTTCAGAACCTGGCTGTATGCAAATTAGTCTGTTCCTGTCCCAGTGCATGATGGGAACAGGGCAAACCAAACTACAAAAGCCAATTCTTACACTGGAAAGGAAACAAGCTCCCGGGGACCGGTTTCTGGCATTACAGCCGTCTTCGGCCCGGTTTGCTTGAATCCTGATGGTGCAATGAGCAAGGGTCTCACATCTGAGAATACCCTTCCACGCTTAGGGTGGACAAAAATATTTACAACAAGGGGTGGTGAGGGACAGAGTCTCTGAATTAAGCAGAAAGCTCTCACCCAGTCAAGAGATCAGGGCTAGATCCAACACCGTTTTTTAGCTCACTGCACCATCCCAGTTTCAGAACCTGGCTGTATGCAAATTAGTCTGTTCCTGTCCCAGTGCATGATGGGAACAGGGCAAACCAAACTACAAAAGCCAATTCTTACACTGGAAAGGAAACAAGCTCCCGGGGACCGGTTTCTGGCATTACAGCCGTCTTCGGCCCGGTTTGCTTGAATCCTGATGGTGCAATGAGCAAGGGTCTCACATCTGAGAATACCCTTCCACGCTTAGGGTGGACAAAAATATTTACAACAAGGGGTGGTGAGGGACAGAGTCTCTGAATTAAGCAGAAAGCTCTCACCCAGTGAAGAGATCAGGGCTAGATCCAACACCGTTTTTTAGCTCACTGCACCATCCCAGTTTCAGAACCTGGCTGTATGCAAATTAGTCTGTTCCTGTCCCAGTGCATGATGGGAACAGGGCAAACCAAACTACAAAAGCCAATTCTTACACTGGAAAGGAAACAAGCTCCCGGGGACCGGTTTCTGGCATTACAGCCGTCTTCGGCCCGGTTTGCTTGAATCCTGATGGTGCAATGAGCAAGGGCCTCACATCTGAGAATACCCTTCCACGCTTAGGGTGGACAAAAATATTTACAACAAGGGGTGGTGAGGGACAGAGTCTCTGAATTAAGCAGAAAGCTCTCACCCAGTCAAGAGATCAGGGCTAGATCCAACACCGTTTTTTAGCTCACTGCACCATCCCAGTTTCAGAACCTGGCTGTATGCAAATTAGTCTGTTCCTGTCCCAGTGCATGATGGGAACAGGGCAAACCAAACTACAAAAGCCAATTCTTACACTGGAAAGGAAACAAGCTCCCGGGGACCGGTTTCTGGCATTACAGCCGTCTTCGGCCCGGTTTGCTTGAATCCTGATGGTGCAATGAGCAAGGGTCTCACATCTGAGAATACCCTTCCACTGATAGGTCAATAAAGATAAGAAGGCAAGCTTCACCATCATCTAAGGCTCTGTGGATATCATCTGAAATATTGAGCATGGCTGTTTCAGTGCTACAACCTGTCCTGAATACTGATTGAAAGGTGTAGAGGAGGTTGAAATCATCAATATGTTTGTTAAGTTGTTGGAGAACGCACTTCTCCAAGCTTTTGGCTAGGAAGGGGAAGTTGGAGATGGGTCTGAGGTTGTTGAGATTGTTAGGGTCAGCACCTGTGTTTTTTAGTATGGGTGTGATTTGTCCTAATTGAAGGGAGTCTGGGACAAATCCTGATGTGAGAGAGGAGTTGATGATTTTAGTCCAGAAAGGGGCAATGTGGTTGAGTGTTTGTACTATTGTAAATGAGAGAGGGTCATATTGTGTGGAGGTAGGCTTTAAGCTTCCATTTATATTGAAGACATCCTTTTCCGACACAAGTTTGAAGTCCGACAATTTGCATCATTTTTCAGTTGGCAGCGGACCTGGTTGTCCTTGATTTGATTACGTTCTGCTTGGTCAAGGGGGAGTATAGGGGGGCAGGTTAAGATTGAAGGTGGATTGGAGGTTTGGATGAAGGATTGCTCAATTTATATGACTTTATCTGTGAAGAAGCTGGCAATTTCTTTGCATCAATACTTGGTGGCTTTTATTTTGTGCGGGGATGTGCAGTTCGTTTGACTTTTAACAATGTTGAAAAATTCTCTAGGTCTATTCTTGGCCTGGTCTAGTTGGATGCAGAAGAAAGAGGCCTTTTCTCCAAAAATGTGTTTTTTATATTCCAACTGTGCAGACCTAAGAAACGCTAGGTGCAATGTCGAAAGGTTTTGTCTCCAAGTCCTTTCCGCAGGCCTGAGTTGTCGTCTTTCGTTATTAAGATCCACGTTGAACCATGATTTAGATTTGATAGCTCTCAATTGTTTAAGTTTGAGTGGCGCTACTTGATCTAACACCTCCGTCATTGTTGAATTAAAGTGAACTGTGAGGTCATCGGCTGTTATAGTGGTAGGCTGGAGCTGTAAATGGGCATGAATCTTGGATTCAGGTTTGGTAATAGGGACGTTATTGATTTTCCTGATCCAGTGCTTGGGTTTGTCAGATCGTATTGGTTGGTATCTGACAGGTGAGTCGATATTAAACAAGATGAGGTGGTGGTCAGACCAGTCAATGGGAGAGATTGATCTCAGAGAGACCAGCTCATTTTTGGTGATTGTCACATCCAGAGTTGCTCCTTTGGTGTGTGTTGGTTCATTGCAGAGTTGTTTGAAGTTGGTTATTTCAAACAGGTTGGAGAGGTTCTGGACAGTGGTGTCTTCTGTGTTCCAGTGGATATTGAAGTCACCCAGGAACATGTCTTTTGTGTCTGTGAGGGAGAAACGCGTTCTTAGGTCAGTTAGTTCTTCAGCGAAGAGGGCACGCTCACCAGGAGGATGTTAGATGGTGTGAAATTTGATGGGCGTGGTACCTTTGACTGTAAGTTCGACACCAAGATACTCCAGAGTCCGGTATTCCCCAGATTTTAATGTGGTGATCTATATACATTCTTTGTGTACGATCGCTAGCCCGCCACCTGTTTTGAACGGTCTGTCATGTCTGATGACATTGTAACCTAGTTTTAAAGACTGCTGGTTCCTGAAGTAGGTAACATCCAGGTGACCTGTCGCTGGTATCCGAAAACCTTCCTTAAACCCTCAAAAAGAAGTTGGCTGTTGCTGGATTAACATGCCTATTAAGCCATGGGATCAGAGCTGGTACATTTATAAGGGAAGGGGCTTTGCAGAGGAGTAGGCTATTATTCCTCCATTTTTCCCCATCTACCATTTGATTTCCTAAAACATTTTGATTTGGGATGAGAAGGGAGCCTACAAAACGAACAGGAGTGCTTGACCTTACACAACTAGGGCTGCCTGGTGCAGGATCGCTTGTTATAGTCCCAACATGTCCCACTTTTTCCACCTCCCACGGCGTTGCCTGAGGGGCCTGCCCGGGGGTGGTGTCCTGGCGCACTTGCTTCATATGGCGTAGCCACATAATAAAAACGATCTGATCTCATGTTTAATCAGGGTCAGTTACCTTCACTTTTCTAAACTCCTTGCCGTATTCTTTCCACCCCACGCCCCCATATTCATTATACTCACAAGCAATCCTGTTCTGGTAGCAGGCCATGTGAGCGCCCACACCAGTTAAATGTTCTGCCATAACCGCCTGATAATTGGAGAAACCTTTAATCCAATTGACCAAAGTGGCATCTACCCTTTTATTGTACTGCCAGCAGTTGTGCCAAACCTGAGATCGCCGAGTCTTGATGCTTGTGGGGTGCTCACATCGCTGCTGCTTTGCCTTGAGCTGGTTCATGGGGAATCTTGCCCTTTTCCGCGTTGCCTTGTGTGTCAGCCTGGTTGGCTGCTGAGACACTTCCCCCTGTTGCCCCCAACAGCCCCATGTTGGGCCCCTAGCAGCCTGGGCCCCTCTACCTGTGTAACTTGCTTCCTGGCCTTCTCCAAGTCATCACTCTCAGATAAAATGGCCCACTTCCAGCCGTAGGGGTCCACATACCAAACTTGGACAACCGCGACAGCACAGCGGTCAAATTGGTCACTAAATCAGGCTGACAAGGCACTCCCCCTGTATTCACACCCCACATCCCTCCACTGGTACCTCGCTTGGCATGCTCTGGCCTGCAGCCACACGCCCCCTTGCCTCCTCCACTAGTTCCCATCCGCCTGGCCCTGAGGGTCCTAGAACCTCCTCCTCAGGTACCTGCAGGGGCCCTTGACCATAGCTTCAGGCCTGTTTGCCTCCAGCCCTCTTGGGCACTGGTGGAATTACTGCTCTAGGAGCTACCCCGCTCACCTGGGCCTTTTCTGCTATCCCCCTGCCCACCCGCATCAGGGTGGTTCCTCAACTCTGGCAAGGATGGATCCAGGACGTCCATCCTGTGCATCATAGCCTCTATCAGCTCCTCCATGCACATGCACTTCTTCCCCTTCTGAGCCCTGGACGGCCTTCCAACACTAAACTCTATAGCTTTTCTGCACCAAACAAAAACAAAAACAATGGCTGAATAGGAAAATCTGTGAAACCTGTTGCCTGCAAACCTAAAATTGCTTGCCAAAATGGTTGCCTGCAGACCTAAATTGCTAATGACCGTCTCTGCACTCCTTACCAGTATTTTCTCCCAAAACGAAAACACCTTTTCAAGCAAACAAGGGCACATGAACTGGGGCCTTCAATCACCCACAGCTCTACTCAACACTGGGAGCCTCTACCACAAAAGGTGCATTAGGAAGAAAAAGAGCTCCCCAAGAAGGAAACACCAAACCTATAAAACATCCACCACTCAAACATAAACACTGGCGCCACCAACAAAACGCAAGGTGCAGGCAGGGAAAAACAATGGAGCAAAAGGACCTAACACTCCCCTCCCACCTAGGGCCTCTTGCCAGAGCTGCCACAATTGCTGAAGTCGGGTCAGGTGAGTACCAACTCAACCCTGTGCGGTTCCCAGCTGGCCCTGAAGCACTCCTGCTGTCGCCCAATGTGGTCAAATGCCAACTGTAGCTGCAAAATTGAAGTGTATTTAAATGCAGAAGATGAGGAGAAGCTGTTGATGCCCCATGAAATTCACGGTCAAAAACCACGTTGCGATGTTGCCCTGCAGCACAAAGAAAAACAACAACAGAAAAGAGGTTAGATTTTCAGTACCCGCTGGGACAGTCTGCTGTGCGCTGTTGGAGCGTTGAGAGATGAAAAGAGACTGCATCATCGTTCTGCCACCCCATTTAAAGGGGCAGGGTCCAGCGCAAACTGGTTCCCCTCTCATCCAGAAGTGCTTAATGCACTTACAGGTCACCGCACTGCACGTACCAATGCCCGAGCGTGTTAGGGGCTAGTGCCAGTGGCGTCACTCACCGCCATCACTGCCCCCACTGCCTCTTCCTTCTGCCGGGGACTGGCACACTGCCCTAGGCGGGGCATGCCAGAGTCCGTGGGCACCGTGGCAAATGCTGCAGCCAGACTCATTCTCTGCCTTCCCCAACAACCCCACATCACTCCCCATCTCATGAAACTCCACTGGCTCCCCATACAGAAGAGACTCCAGTTCAAGCTGCAGACCCACGCACACAAGGCTCTACACAACCAAGGAGCCACTGCCTAAACATCAACCAACCAACCATCGAGAAGACTATGCCCCACCTCCCTTTCACTAGCCCATACTGCCCGCTTCTCCCGAAGTAGAAGTGGAGTATGTTCCTTCTCCCAAATTGCAGCAAAGACCTGGAACAGCCTTCACACGCACCTCCGGGCCATCACCTCATTTGCGAAATTCCAAATTGCCCTCAAGACCAGGCTGTTCGAATAAGCCTCCGGGGCCAACAAGTGCCTGGATACCCTATCCAGTGATTAGCTGTGCTTTATAAATCCTGAGTGATTGCTTGATTGAGTGCAGTGGCGAAGAGTGCATTGGTGTAGAGTAGTGTGGCGTAGAGTGCATTGTCATAGAGGATGCACAGTAGAGAAGAGAGACGTAGAGTGCAATGGCATACAGTGGTGTAGTGCAGAGTAGAGTGCTGTGGTGTGGAGTGATGCAGAGTGGAGTAGCATAGAGTAGAGTATGAATGGTGTAGTAGTACACTGCCATTATAGACAACACATTTTCAATTGAAATGACCTTGATATTTGCATAGACAACTTTTACCAATAAAACTATGCAGCACTCAAGCAATAATGTGTGGGGAGCGACCCTTGACCCTGGTTACAGGCAGGTCGCTCCCCACGTCGCACAGCACCACCTGTGTGTCCTCTGACCCGCTGCTTCCGCTGTAGGTAGTTCGAGTGAGCTCTCTGCACTCGCTCTGCCCCTTCAGCCTCACTGCATTTTATGCCTCAGTTCCTGTAGTGTGTTTATCGTTTCTGCCCATATTTTGGTTTTTGTACTGTGATTTTGTTTTTTCTCCCCTCATTTGCCTTCTGTACCCCGATCTACCGCTTTCCCACTGCTGTCTCTCCTGTGGGCCCGCCCCCCTGCTCGCTCATTCGCCGCCCCACTCCCACCTCCCTGCTGCTCCTCCCTCCCACCTCCCCTTACATGGCGGCCGCGCGCAGTGGGGGCGCCGAAGGCAAACCTAATGCAAGCCCGTCTGTGCCCGACTGCGCCTGGACAGCGCCTAGCGACAGAACCCCTGGCCCCCGCAAACGCCAGGAGACTCAACGACACTAGGATGCCAGCATCCTCTGAGCATTCAACATCGGACGATCACACACCTGCTTCCTGGCCACCCCGAAACGCACACAAGGACCCTTCTCCTGCCGGAATTGAAGCTTCACCACCATCTAATCCGGAAATCCACCCACCAACTACCTCAGATGCATCCTTCTCAACACCTGCTCCGCCCGCAAACGCGGTGTTAAACTCTGGGACCTACTCGCCTCAACCTCCCCAGACGTCGCCTTCCTGACGGAGACCTGGCTGAACCCCTCCTTGGCACCCGACATTGCCATAGCCATAACGGATGGATACAAGATCACCCGCAGGGACCGCACCAACGGAGTAGGAGGAGGAATCGCCATTGTCCACAGGAACACCCTCAGTCTCGACCATTACCGACGACACCCTCAACACTGCTGAACACCTGTGTTTCCAGATCTACACCGATCCCAACACCTCCCTCAGAGGAACCCTGGTCTACAGACCCCCCGGATCCCGACCACAGCTCAGCGACTCCATCTCCGAATCCGTCAGTACACAGACTACATCCTTCTCGGGGACCTTAACTTCCACCTCGAGAACAACAAGGACCGCAACTCCACCACCCTGATCGACAACCTCGCCAACCTTGGACACAGACAACTCGTCACAACACCCACCCACTCCGCCGGCCACATGCTGGACCCCATCTTCTCCGCAAGCTCCCACGTCTCCTTCAACCACACCACCGAACTCCACTGGACTGACCATCTCTGCATCCACTTCACCTTCTGTAAACCCACCTCGCACCACCGCACCCAACAGATCCCCTGTCGCTGCTGGAGCAAAGTCACCGAAGACCAGCTAACCACCACCCTTGCCTGGAGCCCACCCTTCGACCCCACCGACCCCGAAACTGCCGCCCGCAGCCTCAGACAATGGATAGATGACTGCACCAACACTCTCGCCCCGATCAAGAAACTCTCCAACAAACACACCAGCAAGAAAGCAAGCTGGTTCACTGAAGACCTCCAGGTCTCCAAGCAAACCTGCCGAAAGCTAGAGAAGGAATGGCACCATGAACAAACACCGGACAGCTATGCAGCCCTCGAGAACGCCACCCGCAAACATCATCACCTCATCAGATCCGCCAAAAGGGCCTCCTTCAAAGACCGTCTAGACAACAACGCACACAAAAGCAAAGAGATCTTCAACATTGTGAAGGAACTCTCCAACCCCAGCTCCAACACGCAAGACCTGTGCGACTCCCTGGCCACCTTCTTCCATCGTAAGATTGCAGACATCACGACAGCTTCAATGTCACGACCACCACGATAACTACTGACACCTCCGTCCCCACGGCCACCATCCGCACCGACCCCTGCTCTCCTGGACCAACATAAATGACAACGACACCATCAAAGTCATGAACACCATCCACTCCGGATCTCCATCAGACCCATGCCCACACCATATCTTCAAAAAAGCTAGCACACCCATCACACCGCATCTCCAGAAAGCCATCAACATCTCCTTCGAGACAGCAACCTTCCCGGAGAGCTGGAAGCATGCAGAGATAAACTCCTTACTCAAAAACCCAAGGAGGACCCCAAAGACCTCAAGAACTTCCGGCTCGGAAGAGGAGCTACGCTAGCAAGCAAGATGGCCGCATAAGCTCCCGGCTCCACCGACCTCCGCCAGCAGCTCTTATATCCTGCAAGTTATCCTGTTTCCACACCGGACTCCCGTGTACATGAGGAGTGGCTGACTCTGAAGGCGCAATCCCGAACTTTTTATCACATCAGGCGACGGAGATACACCGTGTTTCATTCTCGGCCTACCCCAGCGTGGAAGCCGGGGCCTCGATTTCCAACTCATCCGGGCTGGAATTGAACAACGTCGGCTGTGAACTTTTGGCTTCGTCCGGTCTCCCGAACGGAGACATACTCTACCTGTTTTTAACGGCGATTTCGTATCCTGCCTGCAACGCACACGCTACGGCGTGCCACATCTTTTGCTGCGGCCCTGTATACGACGCCCGGAGACACCGTAAGCTTGTCCGGGGGGTGCGGACGGGAGCCCTGATCAGCGGCGAAGGAGCAACATCGTGAGGTGAGAACGCCCGTTGTTGGCGTCTGATCCGGATTTGCCTGCTACCCCGGAGTAGTCGACCTCCGGGGTTCGCATCCTGGTCCCTCGCTTTGACGAGAGGAGATGGAGGGGAAAGACGACACACCACCGCTGCACGCCGTAATGGCGGCCATTAGAGCGCTCCACTCACAGATTATCGTCAACTACCAGGCACTGTCGGTAACAATGGACGATCTTTGCCGGAGACCGGACGGCGGCTTTTCGCTATCATCGCAGCCAGCGGTACTACCCACGGAACATTGTATGTCCAACTTTGAGGTCCCTGTGCAGAAGCCAGATTCCTTCTGCGCTGCTGATTCCTATAAGACAGATCACGCACCCATCAACATTGTCAGCGTCCCCTGCTTGAACCCTATCTCGTTGAATATCACTATGGACAACCTTGACTGCCTCAACAAGATCGCCTGTGACTATTGGAGTCTTTTCTCATCCTTCCACGCTTTTCCTCGCTTGCTCTGTGGAGATCGTGAACTTTTATCCTTTACTTGGTTTGCTCATACTGACTTGAACTTTTATGAAAGCCTTACCTCTCTCATTGTTGCTGTGGCCTGGGTTATAAGTGCTCCAGTGAAAATTCGTACTGGCCAGGGTTAACTTGTGGGGTTTTTTAGGGTGCGGGAAAATAATTTAATCTGCTGCTGGGATTGTGTCCTGTGAAGTGCAGGAGTCGGGTGGTATTTATCATGCTTCCCGGATTGATAGTGTATTTTGCTGCATTCTATTTTGAACTTGTTTCCAGGTGGTCGCATCTGGTGGGGGGTAAGGGAGTCCGGGAGTGTGTTTTTGTCTCTCCTCCTCCGCTTCGTTCTCTCTTTTAGGGACGTTTCTGGGCGACAGGCACGCTGCTAGTGGGTTAGGCCGTTGCCATTGCAGAGGTGCAGGGTGGTGGGGGGTTTGTTATTTTGCCTTTGTTTTGTTCTATGGCCCCTTTTTCTTTCTCTCTCTCTCTCATTAGGGTATTCCTCTGGGCGACAGGCGCGCTGCTAGTGGGGTAGGCCGTAGCCATTGCAGGGGTGCAGGGTGGGGGGTGCGTGGGGGGTTTGTTATTTTGCCTTTGTTGTGTTCTATGGCCCCTTTTCTTTCTTCTCGCAGGGTCCGATAGGGATACTTACGGTTTCATCCTGAAGTATACAAATGGGCGGGGTCTGGGGTGGGTGGCTATGATGAGAGATCGGTAGTTTTGTTCTTCACCCTTAGTGAACTTATTAGCGCTTGCATCTTTACTATTGGTCTACCTTGATTCGCGACTACCTTTTAACACCTACCCGCATTTCTTATACCTCCGAGTGTGTAGCTCCGGATATCCTGTATCATCTTCTTTATCTTGTCTTTGGGGGGTGGGGGTTAAATATAAAATGAAACCTTATGCATATCCTTGATCCGAAATGGTTTCAATGCACTGTCTATCCTTTACCGCTGCCGGACCCCTGGGTTGTTAGCTGAAGAGCTGTGTTATTGGAACTCCTGATACGTGTCTCACACATGTGGTGACCGGCCCCTGTTGTTGCAGGGCTACTTTTGTACTTTGTATTGAACGATAATAAAGGTTTAAAAAATAAAATAAAAAAAGTACTTCCGGCTCATCTCCCTGCTCTCGTTCCCGCTGAAGGTCGTCGAGAACACAGTCAACAGACAACTGACCCGCTACCTCGAGGAGAACAGCATCCTGGACCCATCCCAGTCCGAGTTCTGCAGAAACCAAACGTCCCTCATCGCCGCCACCAATGACATCAGAGCCCTGCTGGACAGTGGAGAAACCGTGGCCCTCATCATCCTGGACCTGTCAGCAGCCTTCGTCTCTGTCTGCTACCGCAACCTAAGCACACGCCTCCACAATACTGGGATCCAAGACAAGGCTCTGGACTGGACCACCTCCTTCCTCTTCGGCAGAACCCAGAGCGTTTGCCTCACCCTTTTCGCTCCAAAGCCGAGATCATCAGCGGCGTACCCCAGGGCTCATCCCTGAGCCCAACATTGTTCAACATCCACATGGCACTGCTCGCCCACGTCGCACGCCTGCATGATCTCAACATCATCTCCTACGCCGGCGACACCCTGCTGATCCTCTCCCTCACCAAGGACCCCCTCACCTCCAAAACCAACCTCCACGAAGGAATGAAAGCTGTCGCCGAATGGATGAAGAACAGCCGACTCGGACAAGACGGAAGTCCTCATCCTCGGCTCCACCCCATGGGCCGACTCCTGGTGGCCGACCGCACTGGGAACAGCCCCAACACCCACTGGTCATTCACGCAACCTTGGGTTCATCCTCAACTCTACTCTCTCCATGACATAACAGGTCAATGCCGTCTCGTCCTCCTGCTTCAACACCCTCCACATGCTTCGCAAGATCTACAGGTGGATCCCCACCGAGACCAGAAGAACGGTCACCCAGGCCCTCATCAGCAGCAGGCTGGACTACGGAAACATTCAAAACGCCTCTGCACGCCTGATCCTCGACATCCCCGGCCGTAGCCACATCACACCTCACCTGAGAGACCTGCACTGGCTCCCAGACGACAAGAAGATCACCTTCAAGCTCCTCACCCACGCACACAAGGCACTCCACAACACAGACCAGCATACCTCAACAGACGACTCAGCTTCTACATCCCCTACCGCCAGCTCCGCTCCGCCGACCTCGCCACAGTCCTGGCATGCGTAGAACAACCTCCGGTGGAGGATCGTTTGCCCACCTCGCTGCTAAGACCTGGAACACCCTCCCCAATACCCTACGGCAGACCCAGGGCATGCTAACCTTCAGAAGACTCCTCAAGACCTGGCTATTCGAGCACTAGCAGCACCCTCCCCTTCCCCCCCCCCCTCCCCTCCCCCCCTCAGTGCCTTGAGACCCTCACGGGTAAGTAGTGCGCTTCACAAATGTTCTGATCGATTGATTGATTGGTTGAAATGATATCACCTAGTGTATTGATTAGTTTTGATCATTTTAAAGTATTTGTTACTAACACACTCCACAATGGACAAAAAATGTGCTTCTTTGTACTTTCCTAATTTTGATATATTCTGAACTACTTGCACCGTTCATTTAAATGCTGTTCTGTGCTAGACAAAAGCCCTTCCCTACACCCAGTACCCAGCAAGATTGTCAGATAAATCCTATCACTTTGAAATTAGAGAAAGAAAAGTAAGCGCTAAGCTCCCTTTAAGACAGACCTTTGTCTGCAAATGCACAGCAAATGTGACAAGATAAGAACATGGCTTACAGGCCTGTTTAAAGAAAGGGGCACTTGTGGAAGAATAAATGGAGAGGTAGTGCGAAAAGGCTTTGCACCATGGGAGGTCAGCACTCAAGCTGAACAGTATGAAAGAAATACTGCCAGCAAATAAAAAGCCAAAAAATGTGAGTTACAAACCACCAAGCCAATAGTAAGCAACTGGAGGAATGCATTCCCAGTGAAGTTTTCTGAATGTCTGCAAGATGTCTTTAGCAAACCAGACAGCAGTGCTTTCTGGTGGGCTTCACTCTAATCAAAACTGAAGCATTCTAACAGGACAGAGTTGGATAGCACATTACCAACCAGGAAGAAAGGCCCCACAAAGCATGTGGGCAAGGGTATAACCTGATTTGGAGGATGGTAGGTAGAAAGTGAACGGGAATTGGAGTTTAAAAGTGCAGAGTACTATACAAAATGCACAATAAAAGTTGATTATATTAAGAACAATAAAATATCCCAAGAGACCCTACTCAGTCTCTAGATCGCCAATAGCATCAATGGGGTTAAAGTGGGAGAGATGAGCAAAGCCTGACCAAGGAAGATTTTACCATCAGCATTGCACAAAATATAAACACACTCTGTACTGGACCCTATAGGACCCTTGGCAACATGACAACTATTAAATGCATGCAGAGGTTAGAGCCTTTAAGCCCCTTAAGGATGAGGTGGGATAAGTCATGGGCCAAAAGATAGGCGGTGTGAGAGAGAGAAGCAGAGCTTCATTCGGCTTCCGTAATTAACAATCTAGTAATCAAAGAGGAATGAATCACGCAGCTGGAGCAAAGTGACAAAGACCCAATGGATGGATGCCCTCAACACAACTCAGACTGACTCCGCAACACGGAACAACCACAGATCCACCAAATAAGCCAGCTGGTGCGCACCAGAACTCTATATAATGAAGGACAACTGTAAACAACTGGAGAGAAGATGGCGCACCAGCAGAGATGCTACAGACCGATCAACCTTCCCTTCAAGTCAGTCCTCAACAAATACCACCAACGAATCAAAGATGCAAAAAAGGATGCCCTTGTAGAACGTATCAAGGCAAGTGCCATCCACACCAAGTAACTCTTCAGCATCATCAGAGTTCTCCTGCCCAACAGCCACCAAGAACACAATTCATCCCTCACAAGAACTATGCAATGCTTTAGCGAATCACTTTCACATAATGATATCCACTATCTACAGAAAATTTGAGCCCCAACCAACAGACCTCCTCAGACTTCTCACCTCAATGGAAGCCTCCCACACCCAACAACTCATGTAGTGAAGGCAGGGCCCTGCTTTCACTCATTGCTATGTTAACATAGGCTTATTAGAAGTTTAAACGCCATTTTACCTTTTTGCTGCTTTTGCACAGGACACTACATGTAACTGTTGTTGTAAGTTAGGCTGCGTGAAGTTCTTCATTTGAGAATGGCTTGTTTTCAAAATTCCCTAGACTTACTTATTGATCTTAGTCTGCACAGTGAGTGCTGAAGCCTCTAATGTTATCATAACAATGCTAGGTGTTGTTCGGGCTGATCGGCTCATGCTCTAGGCATAACATGCACGCAGCTGCAGCTAGCTGAGTTTCTGGCACCTTTAATGTTACACTGAATGCATGATTTGAACCCTTGGAGAAAATCTGTTTCCAGAGAGAGAGAGCTTTTGCAGATCCTGATGTGATTCACCTCTGCTGATCTTGGAGGCATGGGGTTCCCCATTCAAGCCTAGGAGACCTTCTAATATTATATAAAACACAGCTCCTCGCTAGGAAGGGTGGCAACAAGGCACTATAGGACCTGTTTCCACTATCATTATAATATGATTTCTCAATCAATCAGAGTACTTGTAAAGCGCGATACATATCTGTGAGGGTCCAAAGGCGCTGAGGGGAGGTGGGTGCTGATACTGCTCGAAGAGCCAGGTCTTGAGGAGTCTTCTGAAGGTGAGTAGGTCTTGGGTCTGCCGTATGTGGGTAGGGAGGGTGTTCCAGGTCTTGGCTGCGAGGTAGGAGAAGGATCTGCTGCCGGAGGTCGTTCATTGGATACGGGGGACAGCGGCGAGGGCGAGGCTGGTGGAGCGGAGCTGGTGGGTGGGGGTGTGGAAGCTTAGTCTGCTGTTCAGGTAGGCTCGTCCGGCATTGTGGAATGCTTTGTGTGCGTGGGTGAGGAGCTTGAAGGTGATCATCTTATTTATTTATTTATTTATTTATTTATAGTGTTTTGTATAGACGCTTTGTGTGCGTGGGTGAGGAGCTTGAAGGTGATCATCTTATTTATTTATTTATTTATTTATTTATAGTGTTTTGTATAGCGCGGACAAGACCCGTGGTTATCAGAGCGCTTAACATAGAAAGATTACAGATTGACATTATAATAGCAATTATAACAGTCAACGGGGAGCCAGTGTAGGTCTCTCAGGTGGGGGGTGATGTGCCTGCGGCAGGGGACGTTGACGATCAGTCGGGCGGAGATGTTTTGGATGCGTTGTAGTCGTCGTAGGTGTTTGGCTGGGATTCCTGAGTAGAGTGCGCTGCTGTAGTCCAGTCTGCTGCTGATTAGGACCTGTGTCACTGTTGTTCTTGTTTCGGTCGGGATTCACTTGTAGATCCTGCGGAGCATGCGGAGGGTGTTGTAGCAGGAGGAGGAGACGGCGTTGACCTGCTTAGACATGGAGAGGAAGGAGTTGAGGATGAAGTCCAGATTGCGTGCATGGTCGGTGGGTGTTGGTGCTGTTCCCAGTGTGGTCGGCCACCAGGAGTCATCGCAGGCTGAGGATGTGGGTCTGAGAATGAGGACCTCCGTCTTGTCCGAGTTCAGCTTTAGATGGCTGCTCCACATCCAATCGGCGACTGCCTTCATTCCCTCATGAAGGTTGGTTTTGGAGCTGTGTGTGGGTCCTTGGTGAGGGAGAGGATGAGCTGGGTGTCGTCAGCGTAGGAGATGATGTTGAGGTGGTGATGGCGGGCCACTTGTGCGAGAGGGGCCATGTAGACGTTGAACAGCGTTGGGCGGAGAGATGAGCCCAGTGGGACACCGCAGATGATGTTGGTGGCTTCGGATCGGAAAGGTGGAAGGCGGACGCTCTGGGTTCTGCCAGAGAGGAAGGAGGTAGTCCAGTCAAGAGCCTTCTCCTGGATTACGACTTCTATTTCTCCATTTGTGTTTTATGGATTTGTAACAATGCTGATCGTATTATTTTTAATCATATGCCTACTTATGTTAGCAAAAATACTGCATCTTAGAGCACGTCGTTAAAATAAACATTTTAAACTTTATCTTGTCTCTTTTTACCCATGTTGTGGACTGGTATGAGAATATAACGAAAGAGTGTTCTTGATTTCCACCATTCCTGAGTGTACCCTAAGTCGCATGTTCTGAGTTGTCTAATCATTGGTACCTTTGCTATTGGACGAAGAGCTAATAAGACACTGATGCTAGTCAGTTAGGGGGTTCTAGGTACTGAGGTGAGTTTTTTGGTCCACAAGAATTCACTGAGGTCCTGGGTCTCTGTGCACAATTCTGTGTATGAGCAGAATCCCTGCAACACTCACTGCTTGGGGACAGCTCACCAGACCAAGCACCACAGCCCTCATGAACTTCATCCTCTTGGAAGCACCCACGGACTCCTGCCCCTACCACCTCACCAACCTAGGGAGCAACGAGAGCAGCCATCAACTCACCACCATCCTCAATGCATCCATTGCTACAGCCACCTTTCATGATGCATCGAAACACGCTGAAGTCAGACCTCTCCTAAAAAAAAACCTGCGCTAATCAGACTGAACTTTAGAACGAAGACTCCATCTTGCTGTTCCCTTCCCCCACCAAAGTCCTGAAGAAGACCATCAGCCAGCAGTGACCGAATACCTGGACAGGAATAACCTTCTAGATGCCTCCAAAGCAGTTTCTTCACCAACCACAGCACCAAGACCTATCTGATCGCCGCCACAGAAAACATCTGCACCTTACTCTGCAGGGGAGAATGGGCGGGCCCTGATCCTCCTCAACCTCTCTACCGTTTTCAACACCGTATCCCACCACACACTCTAAGAGTCTGCACCAGATCGAGTTCAAGGGAGACGCACTCAAGTGGATTGCATCATTCCGAAAGGGACATACGCAGGGATTCCGCCTCCCCCTTCACCTCAGAACACACAAGCACCATCTGCATTGTCCCTCAAAGTTTATCACTCAGCCCCACCGTCTTCAAAACCTACATGACACTGCTAGCCGACATCATCAGAATCCACAATCTCAACATCATATCCTATGCCGACGATACCCAGCTAATCCTCTTGCTCCAAGCAGACACCACCACTGCTAAGACCAACTTACAAAATTCCATGAAGAATGTTGCAGACTGGATGACGGACAACTGTCTGAAGCTCAACATCGACAAGGCCGAAATGCTGATCTTTAGCAACCACACCTCCCTCTGAAATTACACCCAGTGGGCCGCTGAACTTGGACCCACTCCCACACCAAAAGACCACACCTGCAACCTCTGCATCCTCCTGTACAACAAATTCACCATGAAACGACAGATCGACACAGTCTCCTCCACCTGCTTACACACTCTCCGCTTGCTCTGAAGAATCTTCAAATGACTCTCATTCAGCAAAACAGTCATGCAAGCCTTAATCACCAGCCAGCTGGACTATGCCAAAGTACTGTATGCAGGAACCACCACCGAACTCATGAGAAGGCTCCAGATGATACAGAACTCAGCAGCCAGACTGATCCTCAACTTTCCCAAACTGACCCACATCACCCAACACCTGAGAAGCTTCCACTGACTCCCCGCCCAGAAAAGATCCCAATTCAAGCTACTGGACCTACGAAGTCCTCCATGATCAATGACTAGCATACATGAACCACTGCCTGAACTTCAGCCAACTATTCAGAAACCCTTGCTCTGCCTCCCAAACCATCGCATAGACACCATGCATCCACCGTAGACATAGCGCAGGCTGCTCCTTATCCCACCTTGCCTGAAGAGCCTGGAATGCGCTCTCTAACCACCTCCGAACATCACCCTTGCTGAAGGGCTGCAGAAGAGACTCGACCTGACTCTTCAACTAAATCCAGCAACCCAGCGCCTGGATACTCTCATGCGTGATAAGCTGCGCTTTGCAAGTATTGCTTGATAGCTAGATTGATTGATTTATAAACTTGAAGGTCCCTGGTGGCCTTCTGCAAGCCTTCTTGTTGTATGCCCAGCATGCACTCCCCCCACCCCCGCCACATTGGGCAAAAGGGCTGGTGGGTGCCGGCCTTTAGCTTCTTAAGCATCATGTGCTGCAAACATGCATTCACAATGGTCTAGTTCCAAAACAAGGTCTGATATGTGACTCTTTTCCTCCTAAATGTTCCATCATAATCTTTCAAGGAACTACCTCAAATTTGAACATACATTTTTTCTGATAACATGATAGTTGCTGGCTTAACTCAAGGAATTTCTCTACAATAACAGCATAGAAGATTGTGAATCCCCTGACCCAATTCATTAGCATTTCCTCTAGTTTTTGCTTGTGGTGAGCTTGTGAAAACAGTCCCTAAAATGTAAGCATTATTTGCAACAACTAGCTTGCTCCCTTCCAGGAGTTCCAGGATCAAATCAAATATTTCAACAAAGGTACCCTTTTACATCTCCTCTTTTAACTCAGCCAACAAATATTAACCTAGTTTATCCTGCTCAGAATGCAAAGAACCCACCCCATAGCAAGTAATGGTAGTAAAGTACCTGACAGGCTGGCCTCCTTGGTCATTGCTGCTTCAGCTGAAGACACCCACACCAACCACCTGGAATGGTCCGTAGACCACAGCCAAAACACCTAAGTTGGGCAATGCTTACTGCTGGACTGAGCTGGAAATTGTACCAGTGCTGGTGCCCCTAATGTGGCACTACTCTTGGGAACCCCTTGACCTAGACCCCTAGTTGCACCTGCTCACCATACCCAAAGTGAGACTCCCAATGCCTCGCTTTTTCAAGGTTATTTTCTTTCGGTCCTCCAGCAACCTCCCTGTGAGTGCTGTAGACAGCCCTCCAATCTTGGACAGCCATGGCAAGATGTTCGGCTGTGGCCCTGCTGCTACCCCCACCCAGGCAGAGGGGCTCACTGCCGTGCAATTTTTTCACTCTCTGCATAATACTGTTGGTGACCACCGTCCCACCTGAAAGGACAACTAAGGGTTGCTCTGCCATCCTACTTGACCCCTGCATGAGCCACTAGGGTCTTCTGGGATGGACAGCCCTCCTTTGCACTCTTCCACTTGGTCCGTCCTTGGCTTTTTTGATATTGGTGGAAAAGCGGGTCTTGGATGAGGGGGTGTGGGGAGGTCCTGATCGCTTAGGTCACTCGTGAACTTCTACCAGTGCTGGAACATCAACCCCCTCTCAAGCAAGGAGAACTGGGTGGAGCAAAGCCAGAAAATCGTATGTGGAATCAAGCCAGTGGATTGTTGTATCCATATAATGATCCCTACCTGAGCGACTTGATGACCTCTTATTGGACGTTGGGGGCACACTGAATTCCTCCCCAAAAAACACATATAATACACAGTGTAAGTAAGTAAATTTTTTTGCGCAATTAATTAAAATCATTGCAATATACACACACTAGAACAGAGGTCTTCAAACTTGTTGATGCCGAGACCCCCTTGTAAAACCTTTATAGGCGTAAGGACCCCCTTTCGAAAAAAAATTCTAGAAACTGGTACTCCTCATCATCAACTTTTGACAACCATAAATGCACCTGTTAGACCCCATCACATCCATCCACCCACACTTTCACACATCCATCCATCCATCCATCTATCCTTTATCCATCTACCCTTTCATCCTTCCATCCATATTTCATCCATCCACCCTTTCATCCATACATCCATAGTTCATCCACCCACCCTTTCATCCACCCATCCACCCATCATTCATCCCCCACCTTTCCACACATCCATCCATCATTCATCCATGCAACCTTTTATCCATCCATACATCCATCCACCCTTTCATCCATCCTTCATCCATCCGCCCTTTCATCCTTCCATCCATACATCCAGCCTTCATCCGTCCACCCTTTCATCCTTCCATATATCCATCCACCCTTTCATCCATACATCCATCCTTCATCCACCCACCCTTTCATCCATCCATCCACCTATCATTCATCTCCCCACCTTTTCACACATCCATCCATCCATGCATCATTCATGCAACCTTTTAACCATCCATACATCCATACACCCTTTCATCCTTCCTTCCATCCATCCATTCTTCATCCGTCCACTCTTTCATCCATACATCCATCCTTCATCCATCCACCCTTCATCCATCCACTCCTTTCATATTTAATACAATTCAGATGGTCATCTATACCAAAAAACAGCTGTCTTATCTCGGTGTCAGCCTGTATATACCTTTTTGCTCTGTAAATTAGAAATGAATTTTGGTGTAAAAAAAAATGTTACACAAGTTTGGTATTTCAGTTTTGCAATGAATATGCATTACCTAAATTAATGACAGGAGTTTTTCGATCTCTGAAAAACTTAGCTGGGATCTGCCAGCTGCACATTTATCACTCCTCACTACCAAATTGTTGCTGCTGGCTGGTAACATCCTGTCGCAGGGTTGGGTTGTCTCCCGTGTTCAACAGTACACGTCACAAGAAGCGTTCTGCTTACAGTAAAAAGCCCGGGATCGGTAGAATGGACATTGTGCCCCTGTTCCTGAAACTTATGGGATCGGAGGGCAAGAGCTGCGAAACGTTTTTTTTTTTACAGCAATCGGAGGTAAGTAATTTGTGGGGGTTTAGAAAGGCATACCAACACCCTCGACCATGACCCCCCTCTCCCTTCAACACTCTAAGGGCCGGGTCAGACGGCACAGAAAGTCTGCATATGGCGGCGCTGAAAAGAAAAACAAAGATGCCGCCCTGCGTCATTCTGTCTATCCGGGGCCAATATGCGAATTGTGTGACTCCCCCAGCCACCCCACCTCGCCCTCTCCCCCCCCCCCCCCTTGTGTATGTGAGACTGGCTGAAACAGCGTCAGAGACACACCAAAGCCCAAGCCCGAGTACTTCACATTACTTGTTAATGAGGCTTGGATGTTTTTTGCACACCTCGGTGTGAATTAGGCGTCCACCGTGAGCACCCTCAATTAGCCCGGCGCCACTAAGGCAAAGGAACTGCACACTCTAACAGAATGTGGGACCCCCTTCCCAGGACTCCACGACCCCCCTGGGGGTCGCGCCCCACAGATTGAAGACCTCTGCACTAGAATGACCATTGCGTACGGAGGGTGAAAAAATACACTGAACACTTAAAAACAGAAAAAAATTATTAATTAATGGAGAAAACGTGCAATAGTGTCAATGGGAGATGAAAAAAAAACTCAAGCTGGGTCAGAAAGTGAGTTAAGAGAATTGATTTCTAAA
This sequence comes from Lissotriton vulgaris, assembly GCF_964263255.1. Classification (NCBI taxonomy): domain Eukaryota; kingdom Metazoa; phylum Chordata; class Amphibia; order Caudata; family Salamandridae; genus Lissotriton; species Lissotriton vulgaris. Next base: position 224,148,648 of record NC_141699.1, on the reverse strand, counting down.
ATAAACTTGACAAAACGAGCCGCCAACTGCGGAAAGTCTCCCCTCATGTAAGCGTCGAGTGCTTCCTGACAGGTCCTAACGTTAAGAAGAAGCCAAATGGGACGCAACCAGAAGTTTCTTTGGGCTCGAAGATTTTGGCAAATGCACAGTATGTGGATAAGATTTTCCTCCTCCAGCCTGCAAAAGCGGCATTGAGGCGATGGCTATTTCCTATACCCCTGGCCAAATTTGTATGCCATCAGCGGGATTAAACCAAAGCGGAAACGCATTAATTGAAGTTTTATGTATACTTTCATAGGAGCTGCCAGATATAACGGAAGAGTTTTCTGAGTGTATAATTTAGAGGCCCAGGAGCCATGAAAGAGCTGGGCGACCCGTTGCTCATCGTGGTCGCTTGATAGAATTTTTGCTTGTTTGGTTAGAAGTTTTGTTTTTGCCGCAATGGGCAAAGGGGATGACCATATGTCCTTTGCTTTGAGGGATTCTAAACATGATGTCAGATATTTGTTCCACGGTGTTTTGTGGTTGCTGATGACTAACCATAGACAGCTCTTTAAGGAGTGGGGGCAAGCGTGCTTTATTTTTAAACAATAGTTAATGTAGCGTGCACTCATTAACCACCTCTGGGAGGACAGCGAAAATTCTTTCCGAATTTGGGCATGGGCAGTTGAGTTTGGCAGCCGGAACACCCTAAGGTAGTAAGACGATTGGGCTCTGTCCAACCAATTATTCATTTTGTCCTTGAATATTATTGCACCAAAGGAGATAGTGGGGAGAAATTTTGCGGCAATCAGTTTTATTAATGGTACTAAGTTTTGAGAGTGCAGAGCACTTTTCATTCTTATAAAGGCCCCTTCCAGACTACGGGCAACTGCCTGCATTTCGGTTGTATGCACAGAGGGTCTCCCTTTGTGGTCGATCCACACCCCCAAATACTTGTAGGCAGTGACAGTTTCCAATCTTTTCCCCTCGATGAACCACAAGGTCTTTTTGATTTTACCAGAAGATATTATCATTGCTTTGGTTTTTGTCACGTTTATCTCAAGCATGTTCGTATTGCAATACTGGGCAAGGGAGTCGAACAGTCTCTGGAGACCAACCTGGGTTTGGTCTAGCAGGATGGTGTCGTCTGCATATTGAAGAGTTTGGATCTTTCTTGACTCTATTCCTGGAGGGAAAGCACAAGTGCGTGACAACCATTCGGGAAGGTCCGCGAGGTACAGATTGAAAAGCATTGGTGCAAGGGTACACTCTTGCTTTAAACCTCTGGTGGTATAGATTTTATTGGAAGTCGACCAACTCGATGTAACTCGCACTTTGACCCAGGTGTCAGTATGTAAAGCGATTAATGCTTTAAGTAACGACTGTGGGATGCCCCATCTTGCAAGTTTTTCCCATAAATTTTGGCCGACTTACACTATCAAAGGCTTTTCGGAAATCGATAAAACCAAGGTGTAAGGTTTTACCTTTTACGGCTAAGGTGGATTCTATCAGATGAGCAATGCATATCAAGTTGTCTTCAATGTGGCAGCCTCTTTGGAAACCGGTTTGAGTGAAGGGAACTAGGCTGTTGGTTTCCGCCCACGTAGTAAGTGCAGTTAGAAGAATGCTGGCATATGCCTTCCCGTCCACGTCTAAGAGAGCTATCATCCGATAATTATCGAGGTTAGAACGCGATCCTTTCTTATGGAAGGGGACAAGAAGCGATCCTTGCCAAGACGCCGGAATGGGGCCGCCCAGTATTCCGACCTCCAAGAGGGGTGTCAATATCCGGGCCCATTTTCCAGCAGAAGCTTTAAAAACTTGGGTCGGAATTCCGTTGGGTCCATGGGCGCCACCCGAGCGCATTTTCTTTATTATTCCAGTTATATCGTCCGTTAGTGTATTGACGAGGGTGGTAATTTCGTCCTGATTAACTGGTTGATCATGAAAGGCCGGGCTATTAGTAATCTGGCCATGTGGAGCTGTGTAGAGCATTTTAACAATTTTACCAATCCGCGGGGAGATGTTAGTTGCGGTAGGTAGTTTGATGGTTTCACTGGCCTTATTGACCCAGTTCCAGAATTTCCTTTGGTCTTTAGATTTTATAATCTCAATGGCTATTACCCAATGCTGATCTTCCTCCAATTTCTTTAAGGCAAAGCGTTCCTTCCTATAGGCTTTCCGTGCAGCAGTGATGTCCTCCTTCAAAAGTTTATAATCATTTTCGTTGTTGGCAGTTGTTCTTTGTAACTTGTTTAATTTGCTCTTGGCGGTTCTTGTGTGTTGCTGTTGCACTGACAGAGTTGTCGGAGTGTCCCTGGGGAGGTAGTTTGGCGGTTTTGAGGCAAAAAGGTCTCTAAAGCTGGTCAATATAGCTTCCCAAGTGGGAGCTGTCGCCTGGATGCAACCATCTGGGGAGCCTCTGGTCATAAGTTTATCCACCTCCTTTTCGATTGCGTCCTGGTTACTTTCTGACCATCGGAGTTTCCTCACATTCTGCAGGCCGGAAGCAGTCCCTATTGGATTTATATTTGGACGATGTAGTGGCCCAAGGGCAATGCTGCATGTTAAAATGGCATGATCGCTATCTGAAGACGGTGTCACCAAAAACTGGGACACCAGATGGAAGGCCATTAGCGATATCCATATATAATCTAGGGTGGCCAGTCGAGAGGGGGATATGTGTGAATAGGCTGCCGGTTGATCAGTAGCCATCCTTCCATTGAGGATGCGCAGGCCGAGATGGTTCAGTTTTGTTGCCAGCTTTATTCCAATCATATCCTTTCGCTGATAATGGGATTTTATCTCCGGAATTGCCCACATTGCATTAAAAGATGTAATTTCGGAGGATTGGGTAGAATCGATTTCCATTAAATTTGCATTGAAATCTCCCATTATCAGCCACAGGTCAGTTGGATAGAGAGCTTCCAGGTTGTTCATTATTGGTAGTAACTTGCTCAAGGTGGACTCGCGCCTCGTTTTTGTTGGATGTAGATAGACGCAGCCAAGGATCATCTTTTGCTTTGGGTTCCCCTTTACCTGGCTCTCAATCTCCATGCTGATAAAGACATGATCGCCGTCTCCACTATGGAGTATTTCAATCTTTGTAGACAGGGAGTTCTTCACGGCGATCAGCACTCCCCCGGATGCGTGGCCGCCCACCTTGGAAGGAGTGGCAATGGATTCTATTTTAGTAAAGTCTTCCCAGATGGTATTTTCCAGGGCCCAGGTTTCTTGTAGGGCAAAGACTTCGTGGGTCTTCAACAGACCTGAAGTTAATCGCTCTGTTTTCTCCTGTGTAAGGCCGCGAATATTCCAAGAGCATATGTTTAATACACAGTGTTGTACAGATTCAGAAGCGCCAGCAGTGTACAACAATAAACCCAATCAAATAACAAACCAGCTTCAGGAGCCCTCACAGTATATACACCACAAATCAGAAGCAAATACCCAACAATACCCCAACTCCTTCCTCCTTGACGAGGTATTTGATCTCGTGCAAGCAGGTGCACTGCCGATGCCAGGCAAACCAGGGCTTTAGTGAGACCAGGGATCACGACGACAGCAGCCCTGAACAAGGGACCAACCAACACAAGGGGAGCGGTAAAACACCTTTACCAGCAAAACTTTATTTTGCCCTAAACAAGGATCCCATCCCCAGAGCACCAAAATCGTCACAACAACCAGGCAATCCGTCTAAAATGGCAGCAGCGTCCTCTGCATCTCCAGCTGAAAGTGTGTGCCCCAAATAACACTTGATTCAAAAAAGTAAATGCTCAAACCATAACAATTGCGCATCTGCGCTGCTGCGCACCAAAATGCCACGGGCGCCTCGTTCGCCTGAAAAAAAGCTAGCACCACCAAAACGGTAGCTTTTTCAAACTCCTACAAATAGGGTGGAGGGAGGGGGGGGGCGGGGGCAGCAATAAAAGTCCCCTCTTCAGACTCCGCAGAGAAGGGGAAATCAGGCCCGCCGGCACAGTTAGCGGCTGGGCCACCCACACCCCCGCCATAAACTCAATTTACAGAGACACAGCCACGGACAGCACAAAAGCAACAATACAGCCCGCAGCGGCTCCTGATGTTAGCTGAGGGCCTTTTCCAGCGGTGTGACGGGCGGGGGCGGGGGGGGGCTGATGCTTGAGGCGAGGAAGGTAGGAAGAAAGGGGCTGAACCCTACCTTAGGGCACCTTAACTGGTCATGCCCCACTGCCACACTCGACGGCGCGAGACTTCCCACGATGCTGGTCGGCGCAGGGTGATTAACGTGAGGGTGAGTCATGCCCATGGCAGAAGCATCGTTTTATGGCCCGCGATCCTGACAGGCACATGCCTGGCCCTACAGCGACCTCCATATTTGTCAGCTCTCCCCATTTTCGGGGAGAGCTAGGGGCAGACATTCACACATTGCGTACACATGTTTGCGTGTACATGTGTATGTATGCATGTGTATGTATGCATGTTTGAAAAGAAATACAGAAACATGTAATGTTAGTGAAAACTATCACGTAGTAAAACTTAAAACCTCAAATGTCATTCGCATTGCTAGAAAACATCATTTGGAAAGATGTGTGGCCTGATGTACGAAAGGATTTTGCGATTACAAACCGTGACACTCGCAAAATGACTGAATTTGCTCCAACAAATGCCCTTTTCTAACAAACCCTGTTTAATGAACCAGAAAGGGTTTCTGACGCTTAAAATTGGGTTTTTTTCGACGGGATATCAGACATTTCAATGAAATCCAAGAGAACTAATTCAAGTACAACGCGATTTCTACATCGCCATTAGTTACCTTGTCAAGATGGATACATTTTGAGAAGTCAGCATACAGAAGAATGTAAAATTTTACACAACAGTGGCCCCGTAATCTGAAATTCAAGAAAAACAAATTAAGTAGAATAGCAGTCAATGGTCATTTACTGAATAATTTGAAAACAACAATTAATATTGAACAATGTGCGAGGTGAAAGACGTGATGGATGCTCGTATGTGACACACGACGGAGGCAAAATCGGTGCCTCGCACACAGTAAGAAACCACTCTAGCAAGATAACAATAACAATAAGGTTCGTGAGTCCAAAAAGTTGATGGTCATTTGTTCCTATAGGGATAAAGGATGGTCAGCAGGACTCCGAACATATTTGGCTTGTTTATGGGTAACATAGTACAACTGACTGTCAACTATTCCGGCTCGACAATCAGAGTAAAATGCTCGAATTCCACGGATAGAAGGAGGATGATTGATCGGGCAGAAAAAAAACTGAATAAAGAGCACACAAGCAATCCGAAGAATTTCCAGTGACCAGAAGGGTGCCAAAAAATGACTATACTTGGAAGAGTACGCCACACAGCAGGGCCAGTCACAAAGGAGGGTGTGACGCGTAATTGTGGTACAGAGCACTCTTTAGACCCCGGGGCTCCAATGTCACTGCACAGGCTGCACTGTTGATTGCTAGGCCCTGAGTTTTATGCGGGAACAGGGGTCATACAACCACTCCTTGGTTTCCCCTCTCCAGGCTTTCAGCAGTTCTCGGAGATGTGATCAGCCCGTTTCCATTTCCTGCTGCAGGGATTGGTTGCCCTGTTTGATTTACTTAAGTTGGTGTCTTATTGTGGTGCTGCCACCAGACTTGAATAGCTCCAGAACTTTAGTTCTGGTCCATGGGTAATGCTGAGGTTTTTAGAAGATACCATCCCTTTTAGGCTGATTTGTGGAGCTTTAAGGGTCTGGTGGGCCCGGTTTTTTTGCTATTGATTATCCTGATATTACTGCAGGAAGCACAAAGGACGCAGTCTGCCCAACACTTAAACAGCGTGTTTCTACAGCTTTAAAACTGCCCTGATGTGCAAATATGGGCCATTTGTTTTCGCTGTGATTCGCTAATGGTGGCCATTGTTGTTTTGGTGCCTGGGCCCATTTTCTGTCGCAGTCTGGCCCTGCTAGAAGACTCCATGGCGGATCGGTCCCGTGCACGGTGTTGGGGTCCTACGTAGGATTTGTATAGGCTTACAGGCGTTATTTAATATTAGGTGTATATAAAGGTCGCGTAACATGGCGTCCACAGTAGTGGCGAAACGTGGGGGGGCTCGGGCTCCAGGGGGTTCGCTCTGCACATTACCCTGGCCTGAGAGTACCTGACTTACTCCGGAGGGGGGGGGGGGGGGGGGGGTCGTCCTCCAAATTCTTTGCAGGGGGGCCCGTCAGCTTTCATTACGCCAACCTGTGTCTTAAGCGGGGGGGGGGGGGGCGGTTAAAACACGAAACTGATCTCACTTTTTGTATTAATAGCTAAGCAACCCCTGCCCTCCCACCTTCTCATAACATCCTCCTCTTCCGAGTGACTCTCTCCACTTGCATTTTAAGCAGGACGGACTGCCATTCACAACGAGCCATCATCGCTCTGTCACTGATGCTGAGGCGGAAAGTGTGCAGGAATGCGAGCGCGCGCGATGCCGTCCGTGAGCCACGCACGTGCAGCTCTGCCGCGAGCAGCCCGCTCTCACGCGCATTGGGTGGAGCGCACCTTTCGGCACCGACGGACCCTCATCTGCAGAAGGTAAGGCGCGAGGCCACCCGTACTTGTCCACTGTCTGTTACCAAACGATTGTGCGTGAAACCTGTAAATACTCACTTCACGGTGCTGTGCGTCAAATACGCTTCAATGGGGCTGCCCCAGAAGGCACGTTTTAGGATGTTTGCGGTGCCTTGCATCCATCTTCATCAGTGATGCACACACCACTGCTCGGAGTGCCGTGGGTGGGTTAGTCAATCTCGACATTCACTTTTTAAGAGTAATTCTCATTGTCTTTCTGGGTTGAGTTGGAAATCATTCACTGCACGTTTTTTCCTAATCCCGAAGATAAGGGCAATTGTATTGTGATTGGGTATGAGGGTTAAACCTCGTGTACCCCACGGGCCCAGCCAGGGAGTCTCCTTTCTGACCCTCCCCCTTGTCCCTCTCCCGCTGCATGCTAAACGTGCACGGGGCCTGTTAGCTCAGCAGTGCGATGCGTTTGTTCCAGAGGCTCTGCACACACATAAAAGACAATGAGGGGGGCTCATTAGTCAGTGGGCGCCGATTACCCCGCTGTGCTCTCTCTGTAATCCCCCGAGGGAGTGCCCCCTCCCCACCCAGTACGTACTAGTGATTTACTAACACCTGACCCGAGCAGCGCTCCTTCTATTCCGACCGTTGCTCCTTCTGTCGCACACGCGCTCTCTTTAAATTGTCTTTTTGCAATGCTCGGACTTTTTCCCTGTTAGTCTCCGAAGCTGGACTAAGAGGCGTTCACGAGATCGGTGTCTCTGCAGCCGCTGCGACTTAAACATTGTTTGAAAGGCCACCGAGGGCATTAAAACGCGGGGCACCTTTGCACACGCTGGTTCGTTCTTCTTGAGTCGACATGGACACCAAATGTCCCTTCGGAGCAGTGACAGCTGGATGAAATACAGGGGAGTAGTTACCGCTGGTGCAGCAGGCGCAGTAGCACAGGGGCACAGAGTCCTTGGGGGCTTACTGAAAACTGCTGTATTTTAATACCCCTAATGCAGTCACTCCCCTTGCTTGCACCACGCATATGTACTGGTCACACTATTGGTGACCAGTACGTATGGGGAGGGGGGTTGCACGCGCTGTGCGCACCGAACACTGCAATGCTGGCTGACATTAACAGCATTAAATCCAGGAGACTTCTAATGGTCATCGCGCCCTTCTTTACTTTAGAAAAAAGTTTGCTTTTTTTAGACTATTTACATTCAGCGCAGTTCCCAAGAATAGACTGGCCTGAGCTGTGCTTTCACCACTGCTCTGTCTCTTAAGTTCTGCTCCTTTCACCCCTCAGTGGCGCTGCCGGCCATTTACATAGGCGATGGGTGTGTAAATAGAAGTGATTATCGCAGCATGGGCGGCGCATTGTTCGGGGAGTTCAGACCATCAGCCGCAGAAAGGATTCCTCCAGTGAATGTCGTCCGAGCAGCCAGAGAGTCTGTGCAGGGCCCGGGAGGCCTATTTAAGGGACTGCCCGGCGCGCCGCGGCCATTTCACCCCTCCGTGCCGCGCCATGTTGGACGCTCTCGCCCTGTGCTGCCTGCTCGCCCTCCTCCAGCAGGGCCGGGCCCTGCCGCTCTACCCCAGACACAGCCCGGCGTCCGCCCGCCACTGGGCCCCAGGAAGGCCCGAGGGCATGGGCCTCGGCGTGGACTACAACGACCTGGGCAGGGCGGACCCGCGGCACCTGTGCCTGCACATGAGCCAGCCCTGGAGCAGCGGGCACCGCAAGTTGGCCGCGCTGGAGGACAGCGCCCCCTTTAGGCTCCGGGTGCGCACTGCTGCCTCGGGACCCCCCAGGCCCGCCTTTCCCCACCAGCATCTCTTCCACTACATCAAGCGGATTTACAGCTGCTGTAAACTGGGCTTCGCCTGCAGGAAAATCAAGGGTCTACAGGGACGAGTAGTACTAGGTAAGTGTCACTGTCTACAGTCGACTCCACTTTACTCCCTGAATGGTTGACAATTGCACAGGCAGATTGTATTTTTTTATTTTACTCGGGGTAACGGACGCGGTTAAAATCGCTTCATATCCCTGCGCAATAGCCTCGGAGCGCATTCACAGGTCTGTGTCCCGAGACGTACATTGTTAATTTAAAATTCCACTAAAAAAATAGTTAATATTACTTAAACTCCCCACAAATAGCAGAACCTCCCTAAGTTTCATTCACACAATTTCTTTAAGGGTTGCCGGAATGTTTCATTCGTTGGATTCTTCATACGACCACTGGCCTCGCTGAATTTGATTGTCCAAACTGTTTGACGTTGTTGGTGTCTGTCTATGTTTGTGTCCTTTGGTAGTTTTATTATTGTATTCTGTCTTCAATGAACTGCTACAACATGGCTACGTGCATTTTATTTTTGCATTTTTATATCGCACAGCACTGCTATGAATTGGGTGGCGTCGATGCGCATTAAAGCCACATTACTACTATATTTCGTCGCTATAGTTTATATTTTGTATCCATACTCCTTACAACATTACCCCTAATCTTATTTTAGATATTACCAGTACCACGAGTGTTGCAGGTTTGCTGTTTGCTAATGCCCCAACACAAAGCAATCACTGGTTGCTTGCTTCAAGGTGTTCCCGATATATATATATACTCGAATAGGAAGAAACAAAGGTGCAACTTATTTTGATAAAAGATTCACCGAAGATTCACTGTAGGGGTCGTGAGCTGGAAGCGCTATACCCATACTACAATAAAATAAAATACAATGACTACTAATTCTAGAACCCGCACACACCGAACGGTTACAGTATGGCGTTCTCCATCACGCGCTGGGTACTAGGGCCTCGGTAGCCCTCTGTTCTCGCTACTGAGAATTAGGAGCGTAGCTATCAATAGCGCCGCAGGTGCAGTGGCACCGAGACTCAGCTGCATCCCACTCATAACATTCTTTTATTACCAAACCAGATGACAGGGGCCCCGGGGACGTGTCCTTGCATGCATTAGGGCCCGTGGCACCACTGCAGCATATAACTTGAGTAAAGCTTCGTGTCCTCTATGTTATGCGCATGCGTCAGTTGTGCACGACTCCCAATGTGACCCAAACTCCCATAAAATGCTTTCTGTCATATTCTGGGTTTGTCAATTTTAACACTCCCAGTATGTAGCGGATACAATTATTTTGCACGCATCTCGTGACCTTACGCTTTGAGTAGCCTCACCGCCATCCGTCGACTTCTGGGGTAATAGTCTTAGACGGGAGGCAGAAAGGGTTGGAACAGTGTAGGAGGGATCAAATCTAGTATCTGAAGAGAGCCGCCAGGGACTGCAACGAGAACAATGCTCACGTCGAGTAGCTGCACTTAAAACCCCTTCCATGCTCACTACGAGCTCAGCTCGTCATCAGGCACACTACCCGTGTGCTGATGACGAGCTGAGATCGTCATGACCACACCCGTTTCTATTGACCTTCAGCACAGCAGGGAAATATCTCAAGTAGTCAAGTTAAGCAGAGGAGAACAACAATCTTCACTCAGTAGTAGTGACTAGTTACTTCTAGAGATAGTGCTATTCGAGATGAAGTAGCAGCAAAAGCTTACACAGCCTTTTCATATTTATGAAAGTGTTATTGTCATGGTTAGTGTGTTGTACTTCTTCCTATCTGTTAATAGCCACGATGTAAAGTTAAAGAAAGCTTTTGATATTTTGTAACCATTCAAAAAAAATCCCAGTTTTTGTGTTTGAACCTTATTGAAAAAGTTACAGTTGCATTTTTTTGCGCAAGGTGACACAGTAACATTTGCAACATAAGTCGCTTCGTTGTCAGCCCCGCTCTAACCCTGTTGGTCTAAAAAATCCTTAATAGGCAAAGAGCTAATTAAAGAAACTGGTTCACCCACTCAAAACAAGTAAAACGTTATAATAAAAAACATTTATAGAGCGTAGTAGCAAAAAGACTGTCAGCAAAGTGTATGTAAAAATAAGTTAAACAAGTTACCATAAGTAATGACAACTTTTGGTCTGTTGAGATGCAAAGGCAGGGATCGGTCTAGTGGCTACATTGCTGGTCTTAAAGCAACCATAAGTAAATTCCAATCCAGGCTTTCCCCTGCTCTTAGTTTGCCCATTTGTCTCCGGTCCCAGACCAGTGAATATTTGGTGGTGGGTACTATTACTTACACTAAAACGTCTATCTTCCAATTGGGGAAAACCTGGACGTGGATCAGTTTATGGTGTTGCGTTCTCCATGTTGGATCATCCACTCACCCCAAATTGTATAGTATGGTGCTGTCAAGCGATGATGCTGGGAGATGTTGGAGGGGCACAGCTTGTTAAGCACATCCTTCTCACCCTCTCATCTCTCTTCCTTTCAGATGGGCCTCTGACGGACTTGGAGTTTTACATGGACCCTCAGACGCTGGAGCTGTCTGTACAGAGAGCAGAGCTGCACCTGGAGGTGTCAAACCCAGACCACGTGACTGTGGTGCCAGTGCTGCAGACCCCGGGCTTCAGCAGTTCAAGGTACGTGTCTGGCAGTGGTGCCATCCAGTTCCTGTGCTAGTCTGTGTTTGCCCATTGATCTAGTGCTAACCAAGTGCTTTGTGAGTGAGTGCTTCTAGACTCTGTTTAGGTGCTCGGGCGTAGAAAGACTTGGTAATCTGAAAAGCCTAAACTACTAAGTTGAGTCTATGTCACCTTTCAAAGTGACTGCAAGTGCTTTGAAGCAACCTCTGGTTCAGTTAAGTGCATGACATATTTCTTATGAGATGGCATTAACTAGGGCCAGAACCCTTACTCCTTATGAGATGGCATTAACTAGGGCCAGAACCCTTACTCCTTATGAGATGGCATTAACTAGGGCCAGAACCCTTACTCCTTATGAGATGGCATTAACTAGGGCCAGAACCCTTACTCCTTCTGAGATGGCATTAACTAGGGCCAGAACCCTTACTCCTTATGAGATGGCATTAACTAGGGCCAGAACCCTTACTCCTTATGAGATGGCATTAACTAGTGCCAGAACCCTTACTCCTTATGAGATGGCATTAACTAGTGCCAGAACCCTTACTCCTTATGAGATGGAATTAACTAGTGTCAGAACCCTTACTCCTTATGAGATGGCATTAACTAGTGCCAGAACCCTTACTCCTTATGAGATGGCATTAACTAGTGCCAGAACCCTTACTCCTTATGAGATGGCATTAACTAGTGCCAGAACCCCTACTCCTTATGAGATGGCATTAACTAGTGCCAGAACCCTTACTCCTTATTCAATGGAATTAACTAGTGCCAGAACCCTTACTCCTTATTCAATGGAATTAACTAGTGCCAGAACCCTTACTCCTTATTCAATTGAATTAACTAGTGCCAGAACCCTTACTCCTTATTCAATGGAATTAACTAGTGCCAGAACCCCTACTCCTTATGAGATGGCATTGACTAGTCCCGGAACCCTTACTCCTTATGAGATGGCATTAACTAGTGCCAGAACCCTTACTTCTTATTCAATGGAATTAACTAGTGCCAGAACCCTTACTCCTTATGAGATGGCATTGACTAGTCCCGGAACCCTTACTCCTTATGGGATGGCATTAACTAGAGCTAGAACCCTTACTCCTTATGAGATGGCATTGACTAGTCCCGGAACCCTTACTCCTTATGAGATGGCATTAACTAGTCCCGGAACCCTTACTCCTTATGAGATGGCATTAACTAGTCCCGGAACCCTTACTCCTTATGAGATGGCATTAACTAGTCCCGGAACCCTTACTCCTTATGAGATGGCATTGACTAGTCCCGGAACCCTTACTCCTTATGAGATGCACCATGAATTATAATGCATACTCTGTGAAATTATGGAGCAGTTGATTGCAAACACATTGCCAGGAGGCACATGGGTAATTTGATCTTTGCATCACAGCAGGGAAGTTTCCATCGTGGTGCCAGAAACCACCAGGAATATCCCACATAACACAAATGCGAAAGATTAAGATCTAGCATACCCATCATAGTTATGTTATCAATGTCCCCTCCTAAAGATGATTCATGGCACTGGTCAATACTTGGATATGGTAATTGATGTCTGGTCAGAACTGCGAAGCTTGAATCACTGCACATGCAAAGACCTACAATTAGGGTCGACTGTGCTTTACACATCCCGTGTACAGAAGTGAAGATTAACAAAATAGTGCTTAAAATGATGTACTCATGTAGTGCCTATAGCAAAGTCTGATTGTCTCCAAATTACAGCTGGGTGGGCTGCATACATTCTTGAGATAAAACGACCCTACACCATTGTTGTTGGTTTGGCTGAATATTTGACTGTGATAAGAGAACATAAGTTATTATGTTTATATTCTAATGATGCTATTTGGGCACCATGGAAGCATTAGAGTGTGCTAAAGTTTCATGACGGGTTCCCAGTCTTTCAATGTACAGGCCTCAGCATTATATGTGATGAACCATGTTTCTACAGAGTCCATTGACAAAGCATAAAATAAGCACTCTTGAAGCCACATTCATGCAGTGAAAGCACTAATGTTGATATTCTGAATGCAATCCATAGTAGTTTGTTGAAGAACATTTGGACTTTTTCTTTGCCATCCACCTCATATGTGACACTTATTGGATCTCATTTCTTTTCACAGCCACACAAAGCAGGCCAGGGATGATGTTTTGGATCTGACACTGGATGTTATGTTTCTGTTCGACATGTTGAGAGAGGAGTCGGAGATGATGGCGAAGGAGGGGGCTGAGCTCACATTGAACTTGCTCTGCATCCAAGACAGTCTCCTGGTGCCTTGTGAATACCATGGCGTCCGCATTCTTCGTGCTCCCTTCATAGCTCTCTTGTATAAATGAACACTTACTTCATCGAAGGGACATATGACATTTAAAGATGGCTGCCCTGCTTCCAGGAAGCAGAATACTTAAAGAAATGCCAGCACATGTGTGCTTCGGTGGCTTCTCAGCACAGTCCTTCATTGCCTCTGAGAGTGCATTGTAAGCGTCATGTGTTGAACTAATGCACTTCATACCAGAACTGTAAAAATATTTATGTGTAGAAAGGTTATAAATATGTAATATAAATGTTTGTGTGGTCTATTCGTTGAAAATGTACATACTTTAGATTTATTTTGTTCTAGAATAAATAATTTAATATTTTGATTTTAATTCTTATGTTTCTGATGAGACTTTGCTTATATCCTTTATATATAGCTATGACAGGTAAACAGGGTGCATATGAAAATAAACTAGTCTTCCAGTGTCGAAGTTACAATCACACTCTAGAAGATCTGACCAATGAACAACATAAAGGTTTCCTGGAAGGGATGGCAATGCTGGTGAAAAGGTCCAGAGTTTGGACCTTCAGCAGTGTGACGTTTTTGCTGGCAACCCACAGATTTCTGATTAGTGATGTGTAAACCTTGACCAGAAGCAACTGGGGGCATACTTATCAAAACATCATGTAGCACAGCAAGCCACCATGCTGCAGTGCGCTATGTGATAGGAACAGGGAATGAATGCAACGTATTTAACATTATATGGCGCATACCTCTCATTTCCTGGCACTGGTGCACCGTGCGCTGCCTAGCGCCAACGCCGGCATCCATGCACGTAGCGAGCAGGATTTTTGTGGACGAAGGGTTACATTCCCCTGGGGTATTTTGTTTTTTTCAATGTGTGCTGTAGAATGCATGGTGATGCAACTAAATCTGTGCAAGTGAGGAGATCCTGGGCAGTGAGCGAATCTGATTGGACGAGAAGCTTTGTAAATGTGAAGAGTGGATCAACGATGGGTGGTGTAAAGTATTTCTGATTTGTAAAACTGTTTCAAATGAGATAATTATAGAGGACACAAAATGCTGGAATTAGGTTTTGGTGGATTATAATTCTCATGTGAATTGTAAGATTACCTCTTCTGCTTTAAATGTACATCCAAGGTCTCTTTGCTGCCAGCATTGGAAACGATCAAGGCATACGATCCCTTCTTTAAGGATAGGCCTACCTATACAGTAGCTGAAATACTGAGAGGTCTCCACCAGGGCTCAGATTTACTAAGGCTTTGTGCCAGCACAGAGCCACAAAAAGTTTCACAAAGGTATTGACTTTCCTGTCCAAAAAAGGTATTTTGCACCGGAAAGGTGCCATTTTCTCAACACAAAGAGTGCTTTGTGTCTGGGTAGTACAACGGATAATTACAGCGCAGACAGTCATACTTTTTTGACACAAATCCCGATCTACTAAGACAGCCATACCATAATGCCTACTTTAATTGAAGCATGGGCTTAATAAGGGTACATCTTTAGCTTGTTCCAAAACCTATGAACTGCATTTCCAGAGTGTGGATTCCTTCTATGTTTTGTCTAAGCACAAGAATTTGTACATAATGGGCGTGCTTGCAGTACAAAACCTATGCTAACCAGCATACACTGACTTCAAGACAGTGGGGGAAAGGTACAGCTCTTCCAGCCCAAGATATAAACCATCCTAGCTTGGGAACCCTCCAAGACCCAGACTGAGGTGAAAGTCTTTCTAGGACTCGCGTGCTAACTCAGGAGATTTGTCTGGGAATATGGCACCATTGTTGGCCCCTGACTTCCAAGAAGCACCTCAAGATGGTGATCTGGATGGACGCTAGCCAGGACTCTTTTTTTCTCTCCTAACAATATGTTATTGATTTTCCCATAGTATACAACATATACCAGAAAATATAGTTTAGAAAAGAACCCTCTCCCCCCTTTCCATCACCAAACCTCTCTCCTCCTTTGAACCTCCAATCTAAACATGGCCACATGAAAGGAAAAGGAAACCTCCATGACCTCGCTTTTCAGTTCCCCAGGGTTTATACAAACACCTTGCACTTCAGATAAACAGGGACAGCACCGTTTTTGCATACATTATCTCTTGTGAGTCGGAAGGATCTCGGGGTCTAGGACATCCATTCTTCATTCCCCCTGTCCATGAGGTAGTCCAGTGCTTGCCATTAGCTATCAAATATGTGGAGGAGACTGCAAAGTGCGCAGGACAGTTTCTAAATTGCTAATAAAATCCAAAGCTTTCCTGCCCTTTCTAGCTTTGTATGAACCTCTGCTGTGCACTTCCATTTCAGTGCCAAAAGTTGCTGAGCAGCTCGAAGCACGCTGATAATCTCCAGTCGGCTGTTGGCAATTCAGCAATCTCAGCCGGGGTGAGGCCTAGAACAACTGTGGTGGGATCAGGCTTCAATCAGCATCCCACCACCCTCCTAATGTGTCCACGGATCTTGTTCAAGAAGATCAACAGCCTAGGGCAGAACCACCACACATGAATCACATCCTCCTCCCGGCTACAGCCTCTCCAACATTGACCATCTGTCGATTTATACATCTGTTTCAATTTGGCGGGCGTCATATGGCAGTGTCATGAGTTGGTACATTGTTTCACTATTTTGCACACTTCTACAAAGGGAGGCAATGTCACTCCAGAGCCTTGCCTTCACCAGTAGTACCATTCGGTATATGATCAGTTCATGTTTTTGCGCACGTCATTGAGAATGGCATACATTATAGAGATGAGGCCCTTTGGACCAGCATAGGTCGTGTACAGTTTCTCCTATGGTGTGAGAGTACTAATAGCTGCTGCCTGATTTATTGTGTGTAGGGCTCAGTGACGTAACAGAAATTGTCTCATATGATCAATTTCCTGTAAGTCATATTTTCATTTTGCACTGGGTAAAGTCTTTAACAGTGTTTCCCAGGAACAGACTGTGTAACATTCTGCACCCACCATCGTGCCAGTGAGCAAATACATCTGATGCAATCTCTGGAGTGAAATCTACATTGCCCAGCAATGGGGTAAAGGGGAGGGGAAGGTGGTCATGTGATGTTCCCACATCAGGGAATTCCAGATAACCATGGTCGGTTTAAGGATGTAGAGACATAACAGACTTGGGGTCTGGCATGTCTGGGAAGCCAGGGTATGGCCCATATGGCTTGGCCCAATAAACACTTCATGTGGATTCAGTGGTGTTGAGTTTTACATATGAACCATTTGCAGAAGGCTCACACTTGGCCCACCGGGTAGTATTTTTGAACGTCCCCCGGAGGAACACCTGGAGGCCTGCAATTCCTTCCTAGACACCCTCCAACCCCATATATAGAAGTCTATTGCTTGTTGTAGCGATATCATGTTGCTTTCAGGGAATCGGACTGGGAGTGCTTGTAAAAGGTAGAGCAGGCTGCCACTCTACCCAGCCAGAACATATAATGAGCCTTCTATTTATGTAGGTTGGCTTTGATAGCGTGAATAAGTTGTGGGTAGATTGCGGCATAGAACTGGCAGTGCTGTTTTTATGTTTGTTCATAAAGGAAAGGATGGTGCACCAGAGTGAAGTCAATGAGCTTCAAAATTCTTCCAAAATATATTCTTTATTGTATTTTCAGCTTAAAACTTTTTGGACATCAGCCAACGCATTTCGTTCCGAATGGAACTTTGGCAGAACTAAAGTATTCTGATCTTGATTCCAACCCCTGGGCACGGGGTCCTTAGAATCAATACCTGGGTCACCAGGAACTAATCTATAAATTGATTAAAAGTCTCACTCGGATTCAATGCAGTAAGCGAAGGTGAAGCCTGATGCCCCCTAGGCCTCAGCCCTTATCTCCAAGGTACACCTGTCACCATCCACCAGGAACACAACCCACGGGGGCTAGAGATACTAAATATACCATCTCCTTTTGGCCATGCAGGAGCCTGCCACATGTAAGATGCGCAGGGTGGTCTGTTCTTCCCTCGGGTTGCAAGGTTGGCCTAGCTTTTAGGGATAGAGGTCCTCCCACGCCCCAGCTGGTTGGGACAGCCACTCCGCTGGCCATCTCCAGGTTCAAAAGCCTCCTCAGTGTCTCCGGGCCTGCCATCCAAACATCAGTGGGGGCCCGTAGGCAGCTGCCTGTCGCTCCCCAGAGTCCATGGCGGTACAAGCCCCCCAGGAGGCCAAAAGAGGGGAACTAAGCTCCGGAGTCCATCATGTGGACTAAATGTTCTTCCAACTGTAGACCATGTCCTCCTCCGCCAGAATGCTTTTGACACCTTGAAGGAGGCCATGTGCACCACCCCAGTGCACAAGCCACCAACTTCTCCCAGGAATTCATTAACAAAACACATTTTTCTGGGCATTGTGACTGTGCTCTCCCAGCTAAACAATGAGGGCGTGAACCAACCTGTAGCCTTCATCAGTAGGAGGCTATGGCCCAGTGAACAGAGGAAGAGAGCCATAAAAATGGAATCCTTTGCAGTGGTTTGAGCATTGAAAAAGTTGCAACCATACTTGTTTTGCCACACTTACGGATTCAGGCAGACCACAGTCCTCTCAGATGGTCAATTCAGTTGTGGTGGTCTATCTCTCTACAGGGAATTACATTTACATTGGAACATTTCCCTGGGACTGATCAAGCCAATGCTGATGGTTTTTCCAGGTTTTTCCACCTCATTGGTGAGCACTCCCATTAGGATGTGTAGTTCTCCTTGCTTTCTGCTGGGGGAGACACATGTTGGAGCTGAAATCCTAGGCGTGGTATTCATCCAAATGTGCCCTTACTTTGTTGAACATATTTTTGTTGGCATAAGGGCTCTGCACATTTTACCTCTGCTAACCAGTACTAAGGTGCTAGGGCTCTCTAATTAAATAAAACATGGTAAAATTGGCTTACACCTTACACCTAATTGGCACGTTTAATTTGCTTTCACGTTCCTAGTAGATGGTATTAACCTCTACCTGGGGACTGTAAATTACATGCTATTAGTGGGCAGAAATATTTAAAAAGTTGGACATGTGTGTTTAAGTTTTAGACGTCCCAGCAGTGAAACACACTTATGGCTGTTTCTTTAGTTGTTGGAGGGCTATCTCTGCCATAGACTAACACTGCGTTACCTTATTACATTTAATAAGTGCTAACTTCGGATTGGGAACAGATACAGAAATTATGTTTACACTCAAATTAATTGTAATTTAAAACCCTCTTCAAAAGTTGGATTTTAAGTTACCATTCTAAAAATGCCACTTTTAGAAATATGGCATTTTTTTACTTAGACCAAATGTGCCTTACCAGTACAGCCAGTGTCATAGATCACATGGCTGTGAATGGCTTTGCTGTTGTTTGCTGTATATTGCTTCCAGACAGTAAGACAAAGGAAGTCTAGACATGAGGGGAAAGGGTCTCCTTGACAGAATGGCTTGGAGGAGCAGTATCCTGCCCTGATTAAATTTCAAATGGCCCTGCTTTCAGGTCAAGGCAAAAACCAAAGGGGATGATGGATGGGGTGTTGAACAATGCAAGCACTCACCCCCCACTCAACTAATCTGGGTTTAATCCATCATCATTCTTTAGCTCACTCCGCCACCCCAGTTCAGACATGGCCATATGCAAATCAGTGTGACCCTCAATCACTCAATCAATCACAGCATTTATATAGCGCATCACTCACCCAAGAGGGTCTCAAGGCGCTAGGGAAGGGGGGGTCCGCTACTGCTCGAACAGCCAGGTCTTGAGTTGCTTCCTGAAGGCGAGGTGGTCCTGGGTCAGGCGGAGGTGGGTCGGGAGGGAGTTCCATGTTTTGGCGGCGAGGTAGGAGAAGGACCGTCCTCCTGTGGTGGCTCTTCGGAAGCGGGGGACGGCGGCGAGGGCCTGGCCGGTCGATCAAAGCTGGCGTTTGGGAGCGTAGAAGTTGAGGCGGCTGTTGAGGTATCCCGGGCCATGGTTGTGTAGGGCTTTGTGTGCGTGGGTGAGGAGTCGGAAGGTGATTCTCTTGTTGACCGGGAGCCAGTGCAGGTCTCTCAGGTGTCCGGAGATGTGGCTGCGACGGGGGATGTCCATGATGAGACCTGCTGAGGCGTTCTGGACCCGCTGGAGTCTCTTCTGGAGCTTGGCGGTGGTTCCGGCGTAGAGGGAGTTACCGTAGTCCAGACGGCTGGTGACGAGGGCCTGGGTGACCGTCTTCCTGGTCTCGGTGGGGATCCACCGGAAGATCTTACGTAGCATGCGCAGGATGTTGAAGCACGACGAGGAGACGGCGTTGACTTGTCTGGTCATGGAGAGGGAGGAGTCCAGGATGAAGCCCAGGTTGCGTGCGTGGTCCGTTGGTTGGGGTGCGCTGCCCAGGGCGGGGGGCCACCAGGAATCGTCCCAGGCGGAGGGTGAGGATCCCAGGATGAGGACTTCCGTCTTGTCCGAGTTCAGTTTCAGGCGGCTGTTCTTCATCCATTCGGCTACCTCTTTCATCCCTTCGTGTAGGTTGTCTCTGGCGGTGGCGGGGTCGTTGGTGAGGGAGAGGATCAGCTGGGTGTCGTCGGCGTAGGAAATGATGTTGAGGTTGTGCTGGCGTGCGATGTCTGCGAGGGGGCCCATGTAGACGTTGAAAAGGGTTGGACTGAGCGATGACGCTTGTGGAACGCCGCAGATGACTTCGGTGGCTTCCGATCTGAACGGAGGGAGGCGGACTCTCTGTGTCCTTCCGGCGAGGAAGGAGATGATCCACTCCAGTGCCTTCTCCTGGACTCCGACGTTGCTGAGGCGCTGTACTAGGGTACGGTGGCAGACAGTGTCGAAGGCCGCGGAGAGGTCTAGGAGGATGAGGGCCGCTGTTTCTCCGTTGTGGAGCAGGGCTCGGATGTCATCGGTGGCTGCGATCAGGGCGGTCTCGGTGCTGTGGTTTGCCCGGAAGCCAGACTGCGAGGGGTCGAGGGATCCGTTCATCTCGAGGAAGGCGGTCAGTTGCTTGTTGACGGTCTTCTCAATGACTTTTGCAGGAAACGGGAGCAGCGAGATGGGGCGGTAGTTCTTGAGGTCGGTGGGGTCGGCTGAAGGCTTCTTGAGTAGGGCGCTGAGTTCGGCGTGCTTCCAGCTCTCCGGGAAGGTAGCGGTGTCGAAGGAGGTGTTGATGATGTCCCGCAGGTGGGGTGCGATGACAGCGTCGGCCTTGTTGAAGACGTGGTGAGGGCAGGGGTCGGTCGGAGATCCGGAGTGGATGGAGTTCATTGTGCGGATGGTGTCTTCGGTGTTGATCGGAGTCCAGGCGCGGAGGGTGGTGGTGGGGGGCGGGGGTTCGGTTGTGGCGTGCGTCGGTTGAGTGCTGAAGCTGTTGTGTATGTCCGCGATCTTGTTGTGGAAGTAGGAGGAGAGGGAGTTGCAGAGGTCTTGCGAAGGGGTGATGTCGTTGTTTCCGGCGTTGGGGTTGGAGAGCTCTTTGACGATGTTGAAGAGTTCCTTGTTGTTGTGTGCGTTGTTATCCAGTCGTTCCTTGAATGCGGTTTTCTTGGTGGTGCGGATGAGTTGGTGGTGCTTTCGGGTGGCGAGCTTGATGGGCAGCCATGTTGTCCGGAGTTGGGTCTCTGCGCCAGGTTCTCTTGAGGGCTCGGCAGTTCTTCTTGGAGTTTTGCCTCATGGGAACAGTCCAGCCTGAACTGCCAAGCCATGTCTTCCCTGGACTGGGAACAAACATCCTGGGACTGGTTTCTGGCTAACCATCAGCCAAGCTAGCTTGAATCCAGTGTCAAAGTGAGCAAGGGACCCATGTCTGGGCATACCCTGCAAACTTAGGGCGAACAAAGCAAAACCAAAGGGGATGATGGACGGAGTGTTGAACAATGCAAGCACTCACCCCTAGTCAACTGATCTGGGTTTAATCCATCATCATTCTTTAGCTCACTCCGCCACCCCAGTTCAGACATGGCCATATGCAAATCAGTCTGATCCTGTGCCTCATCGGAACAGTCCAGCCCGAACTGCCAAAACCATTTTTTCCCTGGACCGGAAACAAGCATCCTGGGACCGGTTTCTGGCTAATCAGCCGTCATCAGCCAGGCTAGCTTGAATCCAGTGGCAAAAGTGAGCAAGGGACCCACGTCTGGGCATACCCTGCCAACTTTGGGCGAAGAAAGCAGGGCTTATTAGCCTGAAACCGGTCCCAGGAGGCTTGTTTCCGGTCCAGGGACAACCCAGCTTGGCAGTTCCGGCTGGACTGTTAATCAATAAACCAATCAATCATAACATTTGTAAAGCGCACTACGTACCCGTGAGGGTCTCAAGGCACTGGTGGGGTGGGGGATGCTGCTACTGTTTGAAGAGCCAGGTCTTGAGGAGTCTTCTTTAGGACAGCAGGTCTTGGGTCTGCGGTAAGTTGATGGGGAGGGTGTTCCAGGTCTTTACGGCGAGGTGGGAGAACGATCTGTCGCCGGAGGTCGCTCTTCGGGTTTGGGGGACTGTGGCCAGGGCGAGGTCGGCGGAGTGGAGCTGGAGGGTGGGGGTGTAGAAGCTAAATCGGCTGTTGAGGTACGCTGGTCCGGTGTTGTAAAGTGCCTTGTGTGCGTGGGTGAGGAGCTTGAAGGTTATCCTCTTGTTGATGGGGAGCCAGTGCAGGTCTCTCAGGTGAAGTGTGATGTGGCTGCAGCAAAGGATATCGAGGATCAGGCGTGCAGAGGCGTTCTGGATGCTTTGAAGCTGTTTCAGGAGTTTGGCCGAGGCTCCTGCGTAGAGGACATTTCCGTAGTCCAACTTGCTGCTGACGAGAGCCTGGGTGACCGTTCTTCTTGTTCCGGCGGGGATCCACCTGTAGATCCTGCAGAGCATGGTAGGGTGTTGAAGCAGGAGGAAGAGACGACGTTGACCTGCTTGGTCATGGAGAGGGTGGAGTCGAGGATGAACCCTAGGTTGCCTGCATAGTCGGTGGGTGTTGGAGCTGTTCCCAGTGCGGTCAGCCACCAGGAGTCGTTCCAGACAGAAGGGGTGGATCCGAGGATGAGGATCTCCATCTTGTCCGAGTTCAGCTTCAGTCGGCTGTTCCTCATCCATTCGGCGACGGCCTTCATTACTTCGTGGAGGTTGGTTTTGGCGGTGTGGGTGTCCTTGGTGAGGATCAGCTGGGTGTCGTCGGCGTAGGAGATGATGTTGAGGTCGTGCAGTCGGGCGATGTGGGCGAGCGGTGCCATGTAGATGTTGAACAGTGTTGGGGTGAGGGATGAGCCCTGGGGTACGCCGCAGATGATCTTGGTGGCTTTGGAGCGGAGGGGGGAGGAGGCGGATGCTCTGTGTTCTGCCGGTGAGGAAGGAAGTGGTCCAGCCCGGGGCCTTCTCTTGGATCCCTGCATCGTGGAGGCATGTTCGTAGTGTGTGGTGGCACACCCTGTCGAAGGCGGCTGACAGTTCAAGGAGGATGAGGGCCTCGGTTTCTCAGTTGTCCAGCAGGATCCTGATGTCATTGGTGGCGGCGATGAGGGCAGTTTCGGTGCTGTGGTTGCTGCGGAACCCGGACTGTGATGGGTCCAGGATGCAGTTTCATCGAGGTAGCAAGTCAGTTGTTTGTTGACGGTTTTCTCGATGACCTTTTCCGGGAATGGGAGCAGGGAGATGGGCGGAAATTCTTGAGGTCCTTAGGGTCCGCCATGGGTTTCTTGAGTAAGGCGTTGATCTCGGCGTGCTTCCAGCTCTCCCGGAAGGTTGCTGTCTCGAAGGAGATGTTGATGGCTTTCCGGAGATGGGGTGCGATGGCAGTGCTGGCTTTGTTGAAGATGTGGTGTGGGCAGGGGTCTGATGAAGATCCGGAGTTTATGGTGTTCATGACCTTGATGGTGTCGTCGTCTTTGATGTTGGTCCAGGAGAGTTGGCGGTTGGTGCGTATGGTGGTCGTGGGGTCAGGTTTTTTTGTGGTTGTCGTGGCAGTCGTGTTGTTGATGCTGTTGTGGATGTCTGTGATCTTGCAATGAAAGAAGGTGGGCAGCGAGTCGCACAGGTCTTGCGAAGGTGGGATGCAATTGGTGTTGGAGCTGAGGTTGGAGAGTTCCTTCACTATGTTGAAGAGCTCTTTGCTGTTGTGCGCATTGTTGTCTAGGCGGTCTTTGAAGGAGGCTCTTTTGGCGGCTCTGATGAGGTGATGGTGTCTGCAGGTGGCATTCTTGTGGTCTGCGTAGCTGTCAGGTGTTCGTTCATTGAGCCAGTTCTTCTCCAGCTTTTGGCAAGTTTGCTTGGAGGCCTGGACGTCTTCAGTGAACCAGCTGGCTTTCTTGCTGGTGTGTCTGGTGGAGCGTTTCTTGAGCGGGGCGAGGATGTTGGTGCAGTCGTCGATCCATTGTCTGAGGTTGCAGGTGGCGATGTCAGCTTCGGTGGGCTCGGGTGGTGGTTAGCTGGGCTTCGGAGACTTTGCTCCAGCAGCGGCGAGAGATCTGTTGGGAGCGGTGATGTGAGGTGGGTTTCTGGAAGGTGAAGTGGAATGCAGCGATGGCCGGTCCAGTGGAGTTCGGTGGTGTGGTTGACGGAGATGTGGGAGCTTGCAGAGAAGATGGGGTCGCGCGTGTGACCGGCAGAGTGGGTGGGTGTTGTGACGAGTTGTCCGCGTCCGAGCTTCGCTAGGTTGTCGATCAGGGTGGTGGAGTTGGTGTCTTTGTTGTTCTCGAGGTGGAAGTTCAGGTCCCCAAGGAGGATGTAGTGTCCGTGGAGGCGAGGGTATGTACTGACTAAGTCGGCGATGGAGTCACTGAACTGTGGTCGGGGTCTGGGGGTTTGTGAATGAGGGTTCCTCTGAGGGTGGTGTTGGGGTCGATGTGGATCTGGAAGTGCAGGTGTCTGGCAGCACTGAGGGTGTTGTCGGTGCTGGTCGAAACTCTGAGGGTGTTCCTGTGGACGATCGTGATTCTTCCTCCTACTCAGTTGGTGTGGTCCCTGTGGGTGATCTTATAGCCGTCCGGGATGGCTATGGCGATGTCGGGTGCCAAGGAGGGGTTCAACCAGGTCTCTGTCAGGAAGGCAATGTCTGGGGAGGTTGAGTCGAGGAGGTCCCAGAGTTCAACAGCGTGTTTGTGGGCAGCACGGGCTTTGAGGAGGATGCATCTGAGGTAGTTGGTGTCTTTCCTGGTCGGTGGGTTGGTGGGTAGGATGCTGGTGTAGCTGCAGTTCCGGCAGGAGAAGGGTACTTGTGTGCGCTTCTGTATCGTCTGGCGTTGAAAGCGTGGAGCGGGAGCTTGTTTCCTTCCCAGTGTAAGAATTGGCTTTTGTAGTTTGGTTTGCCCTGTTCCCATCATGCATTGGGACAGGAACAGACTAATTTGCATACAGCCAGGTTCTGAAACTGGGATGGTGCAGTGAGCTAAAAAACGGTGTTGGATCTAGCCCTGATCTCTTGACTGGGTGAGAGCTTTCTGCTTAATTCAGAGACTCTGTCCCTCACCACCCCTTGTTGTAAATATATATGGAGTTGTAGCTCAGTCGGGTGTCATGGCGCTCGCAGGGGCCAGAGGTTCGGCCGCAGGGCGCTGTCCAGGCGCGGACGGGCGCAGACTGGCTTGCCTTTGGCACGCCAGCTTCGCGGCTGCGCAGCTGCCGCCATAAGAAGGAGAGGTGGGAGG
Organism: Lissotriton vulgaris; assembly: GCF_964263255.1. Classification (NCBI taxonomy): domain Eukaryota; kingdom Metazoa; phylum Chordata; class Amphibia; order Caudata; family Salamandridae; genus Lissotriton; species Lissotriton vulgaris. The sequence continues at coordinate 224,123,788 of NC_141699.1, read as the reverse complement.
AAGGAGCAGCTGGGAGGTGGGAGCGGGCGAATTGGAGAGCGGGGGGACTGGGGCGCAGGGGAGGCAGCGGCGGGAAGGCGCGGGCAGAGAAAGGAATGGAGAACAATGGAGAGGGCGCAGAATGGCACAGATGGGAGCGGGAACAACGACCAACAGTGAACTTTAAAAAGGCACAAAAGAACTTACAACAAGCACAAGACCAATGGTGACTTTACAACAAAGCACGGATTTAGAGAGCGGTGGGGCGGGGCCGCAGGCGAGGCAGGGGCGGGAACGGGCGGGCAGAGAAAGGAATGGGCAACAATTATGAGGGCGCAGAATGGCACAGATAGGAGGGGGGAACAACGACCAACAGTGAGCTTAAAAAGGCACAAAAGAACCCCCTGACAGCAGCAGCAGCAGCAGGCTAGGGCACGGGCACACAGGCGGAGCTGTGCAGTGTGGGGAGCGACCTACCAATGGTCATGGGTCGCTCCTTGAGGCACAGGGTCAGACTGATTTGCATATGGCCATGTCTGAACTGGGGTGGCGGAGTGAGCTAAAGAATGATGATGGATTAAACCCAGATCAGTTGACTGGGGTGTGAGTGCTTGCATTGTTCAACACTCCGTCCATCATCCCCTTTGGTCCTGCTTTCAGGAGACACAAAGGAATCCAACACCAGGCCTCTCCTTACATTTGTCACCTAGAGGAAGGGGAAGAACAGACCAGGACTGGTTTTCAATGTAGTTTAGAGAATTCCCCCACATATAAGCTGGTACCGGGTATAACAACTGGACCTCAGAACCTCTCATCAGAATACTTCTGGACCTGTGGAAGATTCTGAAGAAGGACTGCCTTGCTGTTGGAAGGACTCTCTTCCTGCCTGAAGAAGGAAGATTGGACCTGCTTGCCTTGATCCAAGGCTACGCAGCGTGACCCCAGGGGTCAGTTGGCTGACCTATGTGAGTTACAGGGAAACAAAACGCTTCCAGCAGCCTGCCCTGCAATTTCCCACCTGACCAGCACCAACTGGACTGGACTGAGCTCTGCTGCTTGCCTCTACTGAAGTGAGTCCCGATCCCCAAGATGTGCTCCCCAGGTCCTGGACCTATGGACAGCTTCAGTGTACACTCCTCCCTGCCTAACTGAAGGTTCCATTAGATCCAAAGCGATGCAGGGCCCCACAAAGATGCACAGCTCTGAACCAAGACTGCTATGCCGATCCCACCTGACAGCTGCACCAGTTCCAATGCAGTGACACCGAGCACGCTAGCACTGATCCGAAGGCTTTCTCAGACGTGATGCTGAGTGATGTGAAGCCATGCAAAGCCTTGGTGTGCATCTGAAGGCTTCATCAGATCCGACGCCGAAAAATACGAAGCCCTGCAAACCTTCACCGTGCAGCTGAAAGCTGAGTGACGCAAAGCCTCGCAAGGCAACACAGACCTCGCATCCATGACGTAAAGTATCGCTCCCAGTGGGCCAAACTTGGTCCTGTACCCAGCCTGCGCTCCATTGCGTTCGGCTTGAACTTGTGACTGTGTCCCAGTCCAAAACAATCAGGTACCCACAGTTTAGCGCAATTTTCACCTAAAACTTTGAAAACTGAGATCTCCGGTTCTCCTGATTGGGTTTGTTGTTGTTCTGGTGTCATTTTATTTATCAACACTGATGTGGCACTAGAGGATCTCTAGTGTCATCCCTTACCGGGCACACAAATATTTGCCTTCCCACTCAAAGAAGACTTTCAATCCAGTGTTTCAATTGTTCATGAAATTTATTTTATATTTTTAGAAGAATTTATCATCATCATTTCATGTTGTTCGTTCAATATGATTCTCATGTTTGTAAATCAGACATTGTCATAATAAGGCATCCAATGCATTTCGGGCATTATATAGCATGCCCTTCATCAGGGAAATAGACACTGTAAAACAAGGAATAATAAAATCATATCATCAAAAAGGTTCTGTGTGAGTCTTATTAACATCAATCATGACATAAACAATACAAGGTCTGCTTGATATGTGCTTATAAGTCAATATGAGCTGTGTGTGAATCACATGCTGTGGTTAGTATTAGTGAAAAAACAGAAAGAATCTTCTCAAGGAAAATACTCTAACTCACATGGCTGGGTCTCTAACAATACTTGTAGTTCTGCAAATCAAAAATAAAGCAGTGTTACAAAAACAGCCTCACATAGGGAGGCAGTTCATAAGGCAAAAACATACTAACAACCAGGCTGGTGGTCTATAAAGTCCCTCACAACTAACCTTGCTCAAGAATAGGCGCGCGATTACGTCCTTCTCTCCTCGTACTCCGCGATGGCTCAATGAAATGCCGATCGCGTTCACCTATTTAACCTGGATTTTGGTCATGTGACAAGTCACATGGCATGGCCATAGAAGAAAGACTCATTATCGAAGGTAGCAAACCAAAGTATGCTGTCTTAAGTAATACCCGAGTCACTGATCTAAATGCTGGTTATCAGGATGGGTGGCCAGGAGAACCGGTTGCGAAAAAATTCTAGAAAATATTGAAAAGGATATGTATAAGCTAACGAGATTTAAAAAATTAGGTTTAAAAAATGGAAAATGGTTAAAAAGAAATACCGGGAATCGAACTAATCACTGCTGGGATGTTAGATGAGCTGTTCTATGGTTAGTGCTATTGTAGAAAGTGAAGAAATGGAAAAGAATATAAGGAGTGTAAGTGTCAGATGTGTGTATGAACTCACATAGTATACACAAGGAACAGTCAGGGGAGCAATTAATTATAGGTAACATGCAAATTCAATTCTTTCATTTAACCCCAATGGTTTCTGGCAGGATAAATTTTGTATCCAATAGTTCTCTCTCTGCAGAAGGTATTTGGAATTGTCTCTGCCTTCTACTTTCTGGACCGTTTCAAGGATGATGAATTTGATCTGGGAGATGTTATGATGTTCTTCAACAAAATGGGAGGATAATGCAGATTTCATATTTTTCAAACGAATGTTGGACTTGTGTTCAGTTAGACGTACTTTGATTCGACGTTCCGTCTTACCAACATACATTTTGCCACAAGGACATCTGATTCCATAGATGACATTACTCGATTCACAGGTGGCATTTACCTTTAGTTTGATGGGGTAACCTTTTGAAGGATGACAGAATGTGTTACCACGGATTACGTTGTTGCAACTTCCACAATTAAGGCAAGGTTTCGTACCAGAGAATTTCGTTGCAGGTGTTGAGGTTGTACATATTTTGTGTTGAAGAATTTCTCCAAGATTCTTTGATCTAGTGTAAGCAAAGATGGGAGGTTGATTAAACGACTGTTTGAAATCGGGTTCAAGATTCAGTATGGACCAATGTTTTAAAATGGTTTGTTTGTATTTCCTGCTGGATGTAGAATATCTAGATACCACCACTGTACGTGTTTGTTCAGATTTAGTTTTGATGGTTAGAAGTTTCTCTCTATCCAATGTTTCAACCTTTTTCTTTGATTCCTCTAGTAGAGATTCAGGGTAACCTCTATCCAAGAATTTCTTTTTGACTTCTCTTAGTTTGACACCTAATGCATTTTCATCTGAGGTAATTCTCTTTACTCTGGCCATTTGTGAAAACGGCAGGTTGTTAATCAAGTTGGGTTGATGAAAACTCGAGTATAACAACATGTTGTTCCTGTCCGTTGGTTTGGTGTAAACATCTGTTTTAAACCCTGTTGGAGTTCTAGTGACTTTAACATCCAAGAAATTTACTGCGGTTTCTGATGTTGTCCATGTCAGTTGGATTCGTGCGTCCAGATTGTTGAATTTAGTGAGTTCCGTTATTAGTTTCTCCTCTGTGTTAGACCAAAGAATGAAAAGGTCATCAATGTATCTGATCATTGTTTTGAGATTGCGAGACCATTCTGTATTCAAAAAGATATGTTGATTTTCATACCACTGCATGAATATGTTGGCATACGAGGGTGCTGCCGAATTGCCCATAGCCATGCCGGTTAATTGTTGGTACCAAGCTTCATTGACCTTGAAATAGCTGTGATATAGAATAAAACACATCAGCTCCATGAGGAAAGTTTGAAATTGTTGATCAAGATCTGTGTTTAAAAGAGCAGACTCTATTGCCTCTAAACCCATGTCATGGGGTATGCTAGTGTATAAACTGCAAACATCTGCAGTACACATAACTAGTTTTTCTGATGGATCCAGCTTAATTTGTTGAAGTATTTGCAAAAACTGGGATGTATCTCTGACATAGGTTTGCATCGATTGTACTGTCGGCTGTAGATACCTGTCGATAAGTTGACCAATCGGTTCATGTAAGCTCCCTCTCGTCGATACTATAGGTCGCATCGGGGGGTCATAGGTATTTTTGTGAATTTTTGGTGTCATCCGCAATGTGGGACTCTTGGGATTGAGTGTAACCAAGAAGTTCTTTGTCCGGTCAGAAATGGTACCTTGTTTGTGTGCGCCATCAATGATGTTTTTTAACACTTTGGAGTACTCCAGTGTAGGATTGTGATCCAATTTGCAATACGTGTTTGTATCATTGATATGTTCTGTCACTTTGTTGTTATACATATCCATATTCATTATGACGATCGCGCCGCCTTTATCAGCTTTCGTGAACATGATTTTGTCGTTGGAAGCCAATTTCTGCAAGGTGTCAAGATCCTTTTGTGTGGTGTTCCTTCTTTTGGGTTTATAATGTTTGATCTTGCGGAGGTCTTGTTTCACCAAGTTTTCAAATAGGTCTAGCGTCTTGTGGCTAGTTGGAGCTTGAAAAATACTGTGGGGTCGTAGGCCTAACAGTTGGTCTTTCTCGATGCTCGGTCGGTCCGGTATTGTGTTGTCAAAAAAATGTCTGAGTCTAAGTTTCCGCATCAGTTTAAAAAAACTGACTTCAAGTTCCAGACTGTTTGTAGTAGTAGTTGGGACAAATGATGTTCCTTTTTGCAATAGGCTTAACTCATACGGGCTCAAAGTTTGGTCACTAATGTTGATTACTAATTGTTCTGAGGCTGAGTCTTTTTGAGTTTCTTCTCTTTCTCCTTCTCCTTGGCTATAGCTGACGTGCTCCGTGTAGTCGGCGCATCCCTTTCTTTGTCCTTTTCCAGTTCCTTTTCCTGACCCTCTCCTGGGTCTCCTTTTTGGGCTTGGCCCTGGTCTAAAAAAGGACTAGTGTCTGTGGTTTTGCTGGTAGTGGGTTGATCAGTTGTTGTTTGCTCCTGTGGTGCCGGGGTCGATTGAGGTTTACGTGGTCTTTGACTGGTGTCGCTATCTGAGGAAGATGTCGTAGTATTTGAATTGTAAGGACGATTTTTACGTTTTTGTGCATATACCTCCGCCCATGTGTATACTTCTCCTAAGCGGTAGTCCAGTGTATCTCTTTTAAATTTCCGGATTTTCCGTTCATTGATTTCTTTGGAATGTCGATCTATTTGACTTTTGATATCCTCTAAGGTAGTTTTTAATTCATCTTCCGTCAGCATCTTGGATAATTCAGACTGTGTTTCCTCAATTTCCATACTTAATTCTTCCAAAATGGAGGATAATTCTTGTATGACCAAGAGAATTAAGTCTAAAGAGCATTTATTCAATATTTCATACCAGCGCTCCTGGAATTTTTTGGAATGTTTACAAAGGGATGGTTTGAGTGCAATTCTTAGCCCCCTAGGTATGCGTGCATTCCGATGGTATTTTATGAGAGTACTAGCGTGGAGTTGCTGATTGGTTTTCCTTTTTAGTAGATAAATCAGTTGTCTTATGTTTTGCTCTTTTGACCGGCTCGTGGTTTCCTGTGTGAGTTCATCCCTGATTAGGGAGTAAATTTGGTCAACATCCTTTGATTCAAACGCAAAAGAAATGATGATGATAAATTCTTCTAAAAATATAAAATAAATTTCATGAACAATTGAAACACTGGATTGAAAGTCTTCTTTGAGTGGGAAGACAAATATTTGCGTGCCCGGTAAGGGATGACACTAGAGATCCTCTAGTGCCACATCAGTGTTGTGTATCTTGACGTCGCAGGACCCTCGACGCCACCTTACGGTGCACCAAAAAAACGATTAACTGTTGAACTTTGAGAGGTAACAAATTGCTGTGCATTTATCCAATTCTAATATTGTATCACTTCAGAGTCCCAAGGATTAATAGCACGCACCAAAAATCAGCATAACTTGAAACATGAGTAATTACGATGACATCTCCAAAACCACTGAGGCCAGAGCCTCCACTTTTGCGTTTGAATCAAAGGATGTTGACCAAATTTACTCCCTAATCAGGGATGAACTCACACAGGAAACCACGAGCCGGTCAAAAGAGCAAAACATAAGACAACTAATTTATCTACTAAAAAGGAAAACCAATCAGCAACTCCACGCTAGTACTCTCATAAAATACCATCGGAATGCACGCATACCTAGGGGGCTAAGAATTGCACTCAAACCATCCCTTTGTAAACATTCCAAAAAATTCCAGGAGCGCTGGTATGAAATATTGAATAAATGCTCTTTAGACTTAATTCTCTTGGTCATACAAGAATTATCCTCCATTTTGGAAGAATTAAGTATGGAAATTGAGGAAACACAGTCTGAATTATCCAAGATGCTGACGGAAGATGAATTAAAAACTACCTTAGAGGATATCAAAAGTCAAATAGATCGACATTCCAAAGAAATCAATGAACGGAAAATCCGGAAATTTAAAAGAGATACACTGGACTACCGCTTAGGAGAAGTATACACATGGGCGGAGGTATATGCACAAAAACGTAAAAATCGTCCTTACAATTCAAATACTACGACATCTTCCTCAGATAGCGACACCAGTCAAAGACCACGTAAACCTCAATCGACCCCGGCACCACAGGAGCAAACAACAACTGATCAACCCACTACCAGCAAAACCACAGACACTAGTCCTTTTTTAGACCAGGGCCAAGCCCAAAAAGGAGACCCAGGAGAGGGTCAGGAAAAGGAACTGGAAAAGGACAAAGAAAGGGACGCGCCGACTACACGGAGCACGTCAGCTATAGCCAAGGAGAAGGAGAAAGAGAAGAAACTCAAAAAGACTCAGCCTCAGAACAATTAGTAATCAACATTAGTGACCAAACTTTGAGCCCGTATGAGTTAAGCCTATTGCAAAAAGGAACATCATTTGTCCCAACTACTACTACAAACAGTCTGGAACTTGAAGTCAGTTTTTTTAAACTGATGCGGAAACTTAGACTCAGACATTTTTTTGACAACACAATACCGGACCGACTGAGCATCGAGAAAGACCAACTGTTAGGCCTACGACCCCACAGTATTTTTCAAGCTCCAACTAGCCACAAGACGCTAGACCTATTTGAAAACTTGGTGAAACAAGACCTCCGCAAGATCAAACATTATAAACCCAAAAGAAGGAACACCACACAAAAGGATCTTGACACCTTGCAGAAATTGGCTTCCAACGACAAAATCATGTTCACGAAAGCTGATAAAGGCGGCGCGATCGTCATAATGAATATGGATATGTATAACAACAAAGTGACAGAACATATCAATGATACAAACACGTATTGCAAATTGGATCACAATCCTACACTGGAGTACTCCAAAGTGTTAAAAAACATCATTGATGGCGCACACAAACAAGGTACCATTTCTGACCGGACAAAGAACTTCTTGGTTACACTCAATCCCAAGAGTCCCACATTGCGGATGACACCAAAAATTCACAAAAATACCTATGACCCCCCGATGCGACCTATAGTATCGACGAGAGGGAGCTTACATGAACCGATTGGTCAACTTATCGACAGGTATCTACAGCCGACAGTACAATCGATGCAAACCTATGTCAGAGATACATCCCAGTTTTTGCAAATACTTCAACAAATTAAGCTGGATCCATCAGAAAAACTAGTTATGTGTACTGCAGATGTTTGCAGTTTATACACTAGCATACCCCATGACATGGGTTTAGAGGCAATAGAGTCTGCTCTTTTAAACACAGATCTTGATCAACAATTTCAAACTTTCCTCATGGAGCTGATGTGTTTTATTCTATATCACAGCTATTTCAAGGTCAATGAAGCTTGGTACCAACAATTAACCGGCATGGCTATGGGCAATTCGGCAGCACCCTCGTATGCCAACATATTCATGCAGTGGTATGAAAATCAACATATCTTTTTGAATACAGAATGGTCTCGCAATCTCAAAACAATGATCAGATACATTGATGACCTTTTCATTCTTTGGTCTAACACAGAGGAGAAACTAATAACGGAACTCACTAAATTCAACAATCTGGACGCACGAATCCAACTGACATGGACAACATCAGAAACCGCAGTAAATTTCTTGGATGTTAAAGTCACTAGAACTCCAACAGGGTTTAAAACAGATGTTTACACCAAACCAACGGACAGGAACAACATGTTGTTATACTCGAGTTTTCATCAACCCAACTTGATTAACAACCTGCCGTTTTCACAAATGGCCAGAGTAAAGAGAATTACCTCAGATGAAAATGCATTAGGTGTCAAACTAAGAGAAGTCAAAAAGAAATTCTTGGATAGAGGTTACCCTGAATCTCTACTAGAGGAATCAAAGAAAAAGGTTGAAACATTGGATAGAGAGAAACTTCTAACCATCAAAACTAAATCTGAACAAACACGTACAGTGGTGGTATCTAGATATTCTACATCCAGCAGGAAATACAAACAAACCATTTTAAAACATTGGTCCATACTGAATCTTGAACCCGATTTCAAACAGTCGTTTAATCAACCTCCCATCTTTGCTTACACTAGATCAAAGAATCTTGGAGAAATTCTTCAACACAAAATATGTACAACCTCAACACCTGCAACGAAATTCTCTGGTACGAAACCTTGCCTTAATTGTGGAAGTTGCAACAACGTAATCCGTGGTAACACATTCTGTCATCCTTCAAAAGGTTACCCCATCAAACTAAAGGTAAATGCCACCTGTGAATCGAGTAATGTCATCTATGGAATCAGATGTCCTTGTGGCAAAATGTATGTTGGTAAGACGGAACGTCGAATCAAAGTACGTCTAACTGAACACAAGTCCAACATTCGTTTGAAAAATATGAAATCTGCATTATCCTCCCATTTTGTTGAAGAACATCATAACATCTCCCAGATCAAATTCATCATCCTTGAAACGGTCCAGAAAGTAGAAGGCAGAGACAATTCCAAATACCTTCTGCAGAGAGAGAACTATTGGATACAAAATTTATCCTGCCAGAAACCATTGGGGTTAAATGAAAGAATTGAATTTGCATGTTACCTATAATTAATTGCTCCCCTGACTGTTCCTTGTGTATACTATGTGAGTTCATACACACATCTGACACTTACACTCCTTATATTCTTTTCCATTTCTTCACTTTCTACAATAGCACTAACCATAGAACAGCTCATCTAACATCCCAGCAGTGATTAGTTCGATTCCCGGTATTTCTTTTTAACCATTTTCCATTTTTTAAACCTAATTTTTTAAATCTCGTTAGCTTATACATATCCTTTTCAATATTTTCTAGAATTTTTTCGCAACCGGTTCTCCTGGCCACCCATCATGATAACCAGCATTTAGATCAGTGACTCGGGTATTACTTAAGACAGCATACTTTGGTTTGCTACCTTCGATAATGAGTCTTTCTTCTATGGCCATGCCATGTGACTTGTCACATGACCAAAATCCAGGTTAAATAGGTGAACGCGATCGGCATTTCATTGAGCCATCGCGGAGTACGAGGAGAGAAGGACGTAATCGCGCGCCTATTCTTGAGCAAGGTTAGTTGTGAGGGACTTTATAGACCACCAGCCTGGTTGTTAGTATGTTTTTGCCTTATGAACTGCCTCCCTATGTGAGGCTGTTTTTGTAACACTGCTTTATTTTTGATTTGCAGAACTACAAGTATTGTTAGAGACCCAGCCATGTGAGTTAGAGTATTTTTCTTTGAGAAGATTCTTTCTGTTTTTTCACTAATACTAACCACAGCATGTGATTCACACACAGCTCATATTGACTTATAAGCACATATCAAGCAGACCTTGTATTGTTTATGTCATGATTGATGTTAATAAGACTCACACAGAACCTTTTTGATGATATGATTTTATTATTCCTTGTTTTACAGTGTCTATTTCCCTGATGAAGGGCATGCTATATAATGCCCGAAATGCATTGGATGCCTTATTATGACAATGTCTGATTTACAAACATGAGAATCATATTGAACGAACAACATGAAATGATGATGATAAATTCTTCTAAAAATATAAAATAAATTTCATGAACAATTGAAACACTGGATTGAAAGTCTTCTTTGAGTGGGAAGACAAATATTTGTGTGCCCGGTAAGGGATGACACTAGAGATCCTCTAGTGCCACATCAGTGTTGTGTATCTTGACGTCGCAGGACCCTCGACGCCACCTTACGGTGCACCAAAAAAACGATTAACTGTTGAACTTTGAGAGGTAACAAATTGCTGTGCATTTATCCAATTCTAATGTCATTTTATTTATAACAATTTAGTCTATTTTTCTAAAGTTAAACTAACTGTTTGTGTACTGCATAAATACTTTACACATTGCCTCTCAGTGAAACCGGACTGTTTTTGTGGCAAACCACCAGAGGGTTAAACATAGGTTAATTTAGTGACTTGTGTGATTCACCCTGACAAGAATTATGTTTATTACTTGAGTGGGCTCTTCCACCCCTCTTAACTATTAACCCAGGGGCATATTACCAAGCAATAGCGATAATTATCGCTATTGCTTGGTTAGCGATAAAAATTTATCGCCGAGCTTCGACAATTTTTATCGCAGATAAACCTTGCTATTAGCAAGGTTTATCTCTGAAACGATAAAAATCGGCCGAAATGCATGAATATCGCTGTAAAGTCAGCGATATTCATGCATTACCGAGCGAATGCTCTTATCCATGTTATCCACCTCCAATTTGATAACATGGCTAAGAACTGCTCAGGGCAGGTGTTAGCTTTTGGAGATATTCGCGCTTAGCACGAATATCTCCAAAAGTTGGTAATAGGAGATAGCGATGTTAGCGACTGTTTCCAGTCGCTAACATCTTGGCACGCCCACTTTGCATGTCATTAGTGATAAATTTCTCTGACATGCAAAGCGGGGCCCAAGATGGTCGCTATCTCCTACTAGCTGTCGCTAACTGGTGTTAGCGACAGATAGGTAATAGGGAGATAATTTTATCTCCGCTTTCTTGGCTTTTAAAGCCAAAAAAGCAGAGATAAATGCCTTGATAATATGCCCCTCAATTTCTTACACAGGAATAATACATTGTGACCAAATCCAGCCTCTGGTTAGGGCCCTACTTAGTTCAACTTTGTGTTTCACTGCCTTGTACTAGTAAGACTAATAGGGCTTGCTTCCCTAGGGGTACATCGAAAAGTTCCAACTGTTGGTTTCTGCTAGATCATTTGGTGCTACAACCTCAGAAAAAGCTCCCACAATATGCAAATCCACAGTCGACTGTGACTATGATTAATTGTCTAAATAGATCTTAGCAGTCATAGATGTAGCTCAAGTACTCCCAAAGACATTTGGCTATTTACAGACGCCAAACCTCGGTGCTCTACGTATGAGACCACGCTTAAAGAGGACAAGCTAAGATGTAAAATGTTGGAACATGAATGGCATGTTAGTTATCCCCAGGAGGCAAAAATAGATCTTAAGGAAAACTTAGGCAATACAAAAAAATTGTCTCAATGATGAAGGCTGAATATTATGCCAATCAAATCCTCAGCGCACTAAGGGGCAAATTCTCAAGGAACTATCGCGGAGTTATCGGCACTTTATCACAACCAAAGTCGCGATAAATGTATCTCCCCATTCACAAGCTGGGGCCAACAGCCCATATCACCAGTTTACATGCGATAGCTGCTGCAAAAAATATTTCAACAGATGACCCTGGCAACTATCGCTAATGAGATGTAGAGTAGGCGTTCCCGTGGTAAAAGCTGCCACAACACCACTCCGCAATATTCTCAACGGCCAGCCAGATCGGCAATAAGATTACAAAACAGGTGATAAGGCGTGTTAGCAGCAGGAAATTAACACCTGCTCTGACCTGGTTTAAAGTCGGATGACAGCCTGCACCAGAAAACGGAGCCCAGCCCAGAGCCACACCTGAAGGGCAAAAAATGCCATGGAGCCACTGATCATGCAGGCTGGACACCCAAGATGGCCACAACCCCCCACCCCCGCCACCACCGCCCCCCGGGCTCTACCACGTGCACCCCCACCTACCCCAGACCAAGATATTGCACATCAACGTCACAAAATCATGAACAAAAGTACCTTTACAACAATCAACAATCATGTGAGTACAGAAAATCTGAATCATTCATTCACCATTGAAAGTTCAAACGAAATCTCACATTCAAATCGGTCTCCAGACAATGGAATTCCATGTATTGGTCAGGGGGGGTCCTGCTGGATGGCCGTGGTGGTGTGTGTTTCCTGCTGTGTGGTCTGTGCAGGGGGTGGGGTCACCTCGATGAGGCTGGGCTGCCCTACTCCTGGTGGTGGGGTGCAGAGGCTGTCCATTAGCCATTGGAGGGTGTCTGAGCATATGTGCAGGTTGTCCTCTTCATCATCACTGATGAGATTTGTGGGCTGCTCTGCGGTAGGTGTTGATTGTCACCTTGCAATGTAAAAGGGAGATGCAGGTTAACTGAGTGTCCCATGTATGTTGATGCTTTGTAGATGTTTACATACAGACTGCATGACATGTTAATTGTGACTGTTTTGGTGGAGCTGGCTATTTGATGGCAGCCAGTGGAAATATAGACTATATGATGGATATGTTGTCTTACTCGTACATTGTCATTTGACAGTGTCATGCAATGCCAGATATGAGTGGACAGTTACTATGCACACGCAGAGCCTGTTGTGTCCTCTTTTCTGTGGTGTAGGTGTTGCACTTTGTACCTGTTGGACTTGGCCCTTTTTGCAGGGTCATCCGTGAACTTTTATGGCTCTTGGCACTTTACCACTGCTGATCAGTGCTAAACGGGCATATGCTCTCCCTATTGTAAATTGATGTATGGATTAGTGATTCCATGATTGGCTGATTTGGTTTACTTTTCAGACCCTAGTACAGTGCACTGAGTGTGCCCAGGGCTTGTAAACCAAATGCTGCTAGTGGTCTTGCAGCACTGGTTGTGCCACCCACAGAAGCAGCCTGTAAAAGTGTGTCTCAGTTCTGCCATTGCAGAGCCTGTGGGCAGTCTGGTACTGCCATGTTGGCTGGGCAAGCGCACACATTTGTCAGTCCCTAAACCTTCCCATTTCTTCATATCAGACACCCCTATGATAGGCACAAGGGCAGGGTGCATTGTAAGTATAAGGTAGGACAAGCCCTGATGAGTGAGGCATGTCCTAATAGTGAATTACAGCCAATAAGTTTTTCACAATTGCAAGGCTACCTATTCCCCATACGTTTGTTTATGTTTATGTTTTTGAGATTTTTATAGCGCACAAACACCCGAGGGTGTCTCGGCGCAAATCAGACTTCCTGAGATGAAACTACCCTAAAATCATTGATCGAATAACCACGTTTTCAGGAGTTTTCGGAAGATAGTGAGGGTTGGACTGGTTTTGATGGACAGAGGAAGGGAATTCCACAGCCTGGGGGTGGCTACCAAGAAACGTCTGTCTCCCCAGCTGATGGTTCTGGTACGCGGGACAGCAAGAAGATAGGTGCTAGCAGAACGAAGATGTCTTTGTGGGGCATAAATTCGAAAAGCCTCCTTAAGGACCCTTGGTCCAGAGTCATGAATGGCTTTGTAGGCGATACAAAGTGCTTTAAATTTTATACGACTCTTAACTCTTAACCAATGCAGATGGCGTATGGCCGTGGAGGAGGGGCGGCGACTGGGGATATCAAGCAGAATTCTGGCCGCTGCATTTTGCACAGACGGCAATTTAGATAGAATCTGTTCCTGTGTGCCAAGGAAAAGGGCATTGCCATAATCCAATTTTGAGAAAACAAGAGTGGTAATCAAGGTTTTCCCTGCTCCTGGAGAGAGGTATGGCAGCAGTTTTTTAATCTTCCTTAGCATGAAGAAGGAAGAAGAGACCACCGTATTCACGTGATTTTTAAACACCAGCTTCTCATCGAACACAACACCGAGGTTTCTGACCTTGGCAACCGGGGTCGGGGTGGTCCCATTTCACTGGGCCACCAGCTGGAAGACCATTCCGGTGCAAGATTACCAAAGGTCATAACCTCGGTTTTGTCCGAGTTTAGCTTCAAGCAATTGCTTGACATCCACGAACTGATGATCCTCATTCCTTCCTGAAATCTAGCAGCCACGGCTGGTCCATCTTTGTGTATCGCCAACACCAGTTGGGTGTCATCCGCATAGGTGGTTAAGCGGAGACCCTGTGCTTTAATGACTCTCGCCAAGTCTGCCACATATATATTAAATAATGTGGGGCTTAGCGCATGGCCTTCTTATATAACGCAAGCGCATCTTTATAAGTTTGTTTATCTGGGATGCTATAGTGTTTGCGCCATCGCCTTTCCAAATTCCTGCAGTACTGGCGTTGAAGCCGAAGATCCTCAGTGAACCATTGGGCGGATGGCTTAGCCCGGTTGGGGTTAAAGGATTTAGCCGGGGCTACTTTATTGATGGCATCCAGAATCCAGTCCTGATATCTATTAGACAACAAGATAGGGTCTAGTGATGGCTCATAGGAGGAATCATCCAGAATTTCGGACAAGAGAGGAAAGTCTATGTGTTTCCAGGCTCTGGTAATAATGGGGGTACGGGAAATGTGTTGCGGGGGGTTGGGATTATAGGCCAGAATGGTAAAAATGATTGCCGAGTGGTTTGACCATACTACCGGAAGAACTGCGATCAGTGCGATATTAGGGTTATTGGTGAAGAGGCCATCGAGTGTGTGTCCTGCCTGATGAGTGGGGGTTGCAACCAGCTGCTGTAATCCTACAGCACGTAAATCGGAAGTCAGTTGGGCAGTGTCTTTATCCCCTAGGACTGTCAGATGGAAATTGAAGTCCCCCAGCATGGTATAGTATATGCCAGAATGGGCAGTTAGATTATTACATTTTATAATTCTAACTGACTCAGGGAAATAGGTAGAAATTCGAGTTTAGTATGCCTGTACCCAGAATGATAAAATACACCTTTCAGTGAAGTTGGTTTTAACTTTCAGTGTTTGAAAATACCACTTTTAGAAAGTATGTATTTTCTTCTCAAACTATCCAAGCCTGCCTCTGCTAGGGTCAGCCCAGTGGTGAATAGAGAGATCTGCATCTAGATGGGTGGGAGGAGTTGCACCTGCGACCTGAATAGGGCTGTGCCTTCCCTCCACAATGCTGGCTCCACCTCCTGTGGTGTGTCTGATGTCTCTGTCCTACACTGTGGAAGGAGAGGAGTCATGTCAACAGAGTACTCCGGGGCTGGGCCTTCCCTCCACAATGCTTGCTCCACCTCCTTTGGTGCGTCTGATGTCTCTGCCCTGCACTGTGAAAGGAGAGAAGGAGTCATGTCAACAGAGTGCTCCGGGGCTGGGCCTTCCCTCCACAATGCTTGCTCCACCTCCTGTGGTGCATCTGATGTCTCTGTCTTGCACTGTGAGAAGGAACAAAGGTGTCGCCGTTGCAGCTGATGCATCGAGTCGAGACTTTTCGCAACTTCGGAGAAGCGTGCCGCATCAGGAAGAACTTGACGTCTTTATTTCTTTGCTCCGGATCTTTGCCACATCTCCATCTCTGCAACACTTTCGTTGTAGAAGCGTGACGCATCGTAAGGTACATTGACTCAAAGTGTCGCATTTTAAGATCTAAGTAGAACTAAGCTAAACCTACCATTTTAAGTACAGTATTGTGGATTTTTGTTGTGTGGTCTTGTGTTAAATCTATATAAAGAATACTTATTTTTAATATACAACTTGTGTGGTGTCCATCTGTAGTGTTGTCACATCCTGTTTTTATGCGAACCTCTTCCCTCGACACTTGAGACCGAACTACTTTGTCTGATGCCCGATAGAGCTACCAGGTTTAGCTATAGGGGAGATGGACCATGGATTCCCTCCTTGGTCGTCACCTACCCAGTCATTCTTTAGACAGATTTCCTCTCGTCTCTTCCCTTATCCTCACTTTCTCACCTCCACTACCCCCCCACTTCTTTTCTCTCTGCTTTCTCTCCTAATGTCTTGCTGATTGTTTGATGTAATGTGTAATTGTTGATCTTTTTCTGTTATATTGTTAAACCACATTGTTGCACTTCTTTTCGTCTCTCCTGTTGTCTCCTCCCGCATCCTCCGTCTATTTATGTCTCTCCTTCTCCCCTCTCTCAATGTATTGAGACTGAACTTTTTTGTCTGATGCCCGATGGAGCTACCTGGTTTAGCTTTAGGAGAGATGGGCAGTGGATTCCCTCCTTGGTCATCACCTACCCAGTCGGTCTTTAGACAGACTTCTTTTCGTCTCTCCGTATTGTCTCTTCCCTTATCCTCCCTTGCCCCCTCCACTACTTTTCTCTCTCCTTTCTCTCCTCTCCTAATTGTATTGCCTATTTTGTTGAGATTTATTGTGTAATTGTTGAACTTTTTCTGTTACATTGTTGATTTTCTGTTATATTGTTGATTCCCATGTAAAGCGCTCTGATACCTCCGGGTCTAGCAAGCGCTATATAAAACTCTTTAAATTGTTGCGTGCTTATCTAGGTTCCTGATCGATACTGTGACCTTATGCCCCTATTCGGCTATAAATCCATTTATTCCCTATATTGGCATAACCGTTCAAGTGCGATTTTCTGAAAAGTCATCTCTGGCCTCACACGAACAGAGCCACATTCCAGCATGACTCTCTGCTACTTCCTTTGCGACCAATTAGTGCAATGACAGAGCAGCAGTCACTATCTGATATTCCTAGATAACACTCCGAGTTCTTCAACAAGATAAAAACTCAGCAAACCTGGAAATCCCCGCTTGCTATGTTTTGATTAGTAATGGAACTCTAATGAGCAACTGATAACTGTCACTTCCTAGTGACATCTTTAATTGACGTCTTATGTCCAGCAAACTTGCGTCAAACCCGGCACCTGTCAGGTATAAATATTACCAACGTTGCCTTAAGCAATGAGAGAGATACGAGCTGCGAGTTCGTTGCCTGTTGCTGATGCCAGCTGCCTGCATGACCCTGTGTTGGTAAAAACTAGCACTCTGTCGCTGCAGCCTGCTATCCTGTGGTGGTGAAGCTGCTGATTACCATTATCGCCGCTACATCGCGAACTATGGTGCAGTACGCTTGAGGAGCCGAGCAGCCGTCCTCTGCGAAGACATCCAGCCCAGCTGCCCGCGGACGCTGTCACCCCTCCTCCCTCGACGCGCTGAGAGAAGCGAGCTGCATTTCTCGTGCAGAGAAATCCAGTCCCGGCGCTTCCGGTTTACCCTCGCAGGTGACTGGGATATCGAGAGAGACCCCTGAAGGAGATACCAATCCTCCATCATTCTATTCAGAGGTATGGTGTTGACTAAACCCTTAAACGAGAATTCTTGAAACAAACCTTGGCAAAACCAACTTAACTTAAGCTACTTACTTACTCCCCTTCTCACGTGTTAGGCTTAGGTCAGGCACACTGGGGTAGGCTTAGTTAGAAGCACCAGTTGAGTATGTTAGCCTAATGTATATATGACTGTATATATGTTTTATTACTTTTAAACCATTGTATGGCTAAGAAACCATATCAATGCTTTTACAGTTCTATTTCGCAATACTTATCTTACTGTACGTACTTTTTATAATAACAGTTATTGCAATTGTGGCAATACATTTCTCTTGTACGAGAAGAAAGACTGTTCAATAAATGTTAACCTTTATTGATAAACGCCCGTCTCTCTATTCTCTACATCTGTGAAAGTAAACTGCACTAGACTGACTGAGTGAAATCTATGTCTATTGTTTCACACGACCCTAGAGATCGACTCTTGATCTGAGGAGCAAAGTTGTCATGTTGCACGGTTGTTGGAAAACTGAATCCCTTCTTGTCTGTGCCAAGGAAGCTGATCACTTCCTATGCAGAGAAGAAAGTTTCCAGTGACCTCTGAGCTAGTTGGTAACACAACCCAATTAAGTTTAGCATAGTCAGTGGAGGCCTGGAATATAAGCAGTTCCACGTCGATACTACTGTTTATGTTATTCCAATGCACAGGGCCTAGTGGGAAACTAGGAACTACACTACATGGCGCCCAAACGTTTGGTAAGGCGATAAACTAACGCAAGACTTGTAGAGTAACTCAGTCGTGCATATTTCACACCCCTTTCTCCCGTAAATACTCCAATAGACGTCTGGAGTGGGTGAAAGGTTAAAATCCGCCCGACCTTAGTAGGAAGAGATTCCTATGTAAAGCTCTGGTTTATTCAACGTTGAAGGATACAGTGTTCCAAAATATTGTGCACCTAATCTTTGTCTCCTTGGAGACCTACTCTGCAAAAACTGCATTTATACAATGTCAGTAGAAAACAACGGAACCTCTGGGGCCGCAGCAGATGCGACTCAGCAAGGTCCCGAATACACAGACCCGGGTGCTATTATCATCCCGGTCCAGTTAAGAAGATCTATAACTTTAAAACTTATAGAAAATGGACTGATACCTCAAGGTGGTACAGTGATTTTCGTGATAGAGGCTCACGAATATCGGCAGACAGAGGTATTCTATTCATGGATAAACTTTCCAGCGGTAAACGCTATAACACAAGAGTTTCACTATTACAAAATAGAGGAACCTCCGGGAGAGTACGCTCCTTTCGAGGAGATTGAAATCCCACTTAAATTTCAAGAGCACCTGCTCTGGTTTAATGGCGCCCTAAAACATAATGATCACATAACTAGGCTCGGTCCACTAGGTAGACCAGGAGCCACGTGGACGGTTCTAGCCAGCTACACACCACATCCTGACATTGCAAAAATGTCTAAGGAAGAGCTGTTAGCACAGCTCAAAACACTAATTAAAATACATAGGCAATTAGTCCAATATGTAATGCGGACTGCAACAGTCCAGCCAGCTGTTAATACACCACAGCTGACCCCTCATCAGGGGAACACAAATAAAATTACACCACAGAACATACAGTCATGTCTTGGTAAAACACCCGTAAAACGGGAACAAATTCCTTTCTGGTTAGCCCAGAAAATCACTCAAATAGAGGCAGTATTTCCTGATACTACCCCTATTGAGAAACACAGAATCTTGACCATCTGCCTTCCTATGGGAATCGCACCACACGTGGAGGACTGCGACACTTGGGGTACAGTCTTTGCTTCCATTTACACAAAAACACACGGTGTTCCGTCTATGGCGGTAATACCAGAAGTGCTAAAACAGATTCAAAATGAATTCGGTCCAGAGCCCGCTTTAAATCTAGGTATGAAATTACTGAAAGACTTCAAGCAGGTCACGGCTATATTATTAGCCAACGTAAAGGGAGAAGCAGCATCTGTGGCGATCCGCCAGAAGTTGAGAGAAACAGATATAAAAGATCCTGTTGAGCTTGCAAAAATCATAGAAAAATGCTATGAAGAATTAGGTAGAGACAGCTTGGGTGGAAAACCAGTTAAGCCCCAACTGCTCGAAAATCCTGAAAAATTATTTATTAAAAATAATTTAAACACTCCTAAAAAGAGCTGGGATGGAAATAAACAATCCACTCCCAAGGAAAAAGTTTTCCAGTCAGAGGAAGGTCTCCTCGACGGAGGGAAAGAACTCCGACTCGAGAACGCCAGTCTCCCCAACGGGAGCCCTCTGAGAAAAGATATAACCTTAGAAATAGGGATAATCTGAAAAAACCTGATAGATATCAAAGTATTGATACACGTCCCTCTCGATCTTCTCCACAGAATTCGGAAAGAAGAGGACGGTCAGACCCAGGAGAGCACACCAAGTCCAAAGACAAGGAACCTGCTCAGAGTAAAAAATCTCAATTTCAGAAAAAGAAGGTAGCCAGTATTAGAGTAATCAACCATGCCGAGAATACTGAGGACACAGTTGAAAAACGGGGAGTGGGCATTGACAATGTTGGACAGTGCAGCAGAAATCAGTATAGCGCGCAAGATCTTGATGAGTCATCTGGAGACAGTGGACACGAATGAATACATTCAAGTTGAAACTGCCGATGCCAGGCTTAGCGAGCCCCATAAAATATACGAAATAACATTGCGTATAGAGGGTGATAAGACTAGGAAAATTAGGGGTCTATTTTGGGATAAGCTCTCAAAAGGCTATGATATTCTGTTAGCTGAAAAAGATTGGCCCCCGGAGTTTGTCAGGGAGTGCCCTCGTGGCGAAGAAGTGATTATGCCTGCCTTCTCGAATCACATTCCGATTCACAAAAAATACACATATGCAAGGAAATGGGCAGTAGCCCAGGCCCCTGCATTGTATAAAAATCATGTAGGATGGGATGAGGATTCTCCACCTCACAAAATCCAATTAAAAAGTGAACCAACTGCCCAACGGCAGTATCCCATAAAGCAAGAAGCTAAAAAACAGGTCAGGGAGATCTTAGATCAACTTGAGTACCAGGGGGTGATTGAAACATGCACCTCTCAAATGAACAATCCTTTGTTTCCTGTCTCCAAGCCAGACAATTCATATCGTCTAGTTTTGGACTACAGACATCTTAATACATGTTGCAAAACCTTTGCAGTACAAAACTCGCATAGTGCAGCCCTAATGAATAATATAGTTAGGAAAAAAATATAAAACGACATTAGACATTTCTAATGGTTTCTTTTGTCAAAACATTGCACCGGAAAGCAGATATTTGACCGCTTTCTCTGCATTTGGGTCACAGAAAAAATTCTGTCGACTCCCACAGGGGTTCAAGAACAGCCCAGGACTATTCTCAGCTAGGGTAACAGAGTTACTACAAATCTATGATGATGAAGCATTGTCTTACGTAGATGATATTTATCTCACAGACGACGACTTGGATACTCACTTGAAAAGAGTGAACACCATTATACTTGGGTTCGCAGCAGAGGGTTACAAATTCAACTTTAAAAAGTCCCGAATTGCCCATCTGACAGTACTGTTTTTAGGGTACGAATTATCAAGTGAAGGGAAAAGCCTAGCGGACAACTTCTTAGAGAAGTGCGCTGTACTCCAAGCTCCAAAAACGCTGAAGAATTTACAATCCATACTAGGTTTTCTGAATTTCGGAAGAACTTACATACTAAATTACGCAGAGAGGGTTAAATCTCTCTACGAACTAATAAAACCTGATTTAAAACAAATCAATTGGACTCAAAAACACACAGAAATTTTGAGAGCACTGCAAACAGACATGTTAGCAAAAACAAAATTAGATACACGTGACAACACACGTGATCTTGTAATCCGAGTCATCCCAGGAAGATGCGGATTCACGTACCTAACCTCTAATGAGGGAGAAAAGGTACCAATTTCAATTAAATCTCACTTGTACACACAAGCAGAAAAAGCATTCAGTCGCACAGAAAGAACTGTGAACGCAGTGCAAATCGCATTAGCAAATGAACGAGAACTAGCACACGGCAAACGGATTAATATCCTTACAGCGGAATCCGCCTTTGAGGCGCTATTCAGCACAGTAAACCTGCCTACAGTGTCACTGGATCCGAAATGGATACAGTGTATAGATTCTCTAGGAGCGGAAGACGTGAAATACTATTTCGCCCCGCAATACGAAGAACTGAATGATTTAGAATATGAAGAAGAATATCCTCTGCCAATCGAAATTCTGCCTCTCCCACAATACGCCTGTATAATCTATACAGATAGCTTTGTACAGCATTTCAACGTAGAGAGAAAATCCTACGATGCAGCATGTGCGATCATTAAAGGTCGTTGGCTGTGCGGTAAATTCAGACCGAAAGTAACAAAAACTGAATCAGTAAAGTACTGTTCGGTTCAAAGAACTGAAATCAGATCTTTAAAGATGGCGCTCGAAAATGCAGAACGCGAATTCCCCACACTTATAGTGTGCGATTCTCATTTTTGCGTCAACTCTTACAACAATAAACTGCAGAGTTGGATCGAAAACGACTACAAAGATGACACAGGTGCTACAATAAAGCATAAATTGCTCTGGAACGAGGTAGCTCTTTTACACAAAGAACTACAAAAGACTCACGTGATTCACGCACAGAGTCTTCAACGTGATGGCGTTCACGTTGCAGGGAATTCATTGGCTAATACAGCCACCGCGGAAGCAGCTAACCCGGCTTCCGTAGCCACAAAAAAGCGTACAGATAAGTACATAGACGGGGAAACCATGCTGGCAGTAAAAACGACCGTAAAAGGCGACTGTGCAGCTCTACCCGTAAACTATCCACTCAATTATGCATACATAATCGATGCAAACTCCGTTCCTTTTGCTCGAATCCCTGGAGTGGGGGATAGAGTAATTCCAAACAGGAGCAGGAGGGGCTTCCTCTTACTGGAAGCACACATGGGGTTGGGTCTGAAACACCAAACAATCAAAGCCTCTCTGAAAGAATTGCAATCAGAGTATTGGTGGCCAGGAATGAGTATAGATATTCAATGTTTTGCTCAAAATTGTGAAGACTGCAACAGAGATCGCAGTAATGAACAGGCCAGTGTAGTTTCAGGATCCCTTCTAGACAGCATAAGGCGGTCTATCTGCGCAATCAAAGAAGAGAAGCGCGTCCCAGTGTACACCATTAAGACGAAAAGCACTTAAAAAATGAGGCCCCCAGCGCTCGGCTGACGCTAGAACGGTTATAAAAGATTTGCGAGTCTTTATCGGCACATACGCAATTACCACGTTCCATTCTGACCAGGGTCCTGCTTTCAGCTCTCGAGCCTATAAGGAGGCCATGGCTAGCATGGGAATTGGGTTGCGGTATTCTTGTCCGTCGCACCCCGAAGGGAATAGTGTGGTAGAAAGAAAAAACCGTGACATAAAGCAATCTATAACAGCGAAGGTATTAGGTTCAGGCGCTGGGTGGGTCAAACATTTAATAAGTGTCCAGACTAGTCTTAACAACATGCCAAGAAATTCTCTAAAAGGTTTCAGCCCATACGAACTATTGTTCGGAATTAGAATGAACGTTCAGGACCTCGATAGTCAGATGTCAGTGGTACAAGAAGAAAAAACGCACTTTGATGTAAAAGACCGTTTGGCTGTTTTACAGGAACTGAATGAAACAAGAAAATCATTAAGCAACATAAAGTTAAAGCAACAGCCAAATACCACTGACGAGGCACCACCCGCAACAGCCCCAGCAAGGCCTGTCTGGATTCCAAAGATTGGGGATCTAGTCAGAGAAAAGATCGCGGTTAAGAAGGAATTTGGGCCTTCTTACAGAAAAGCAGTACCTGTCTTGGCAGTCACCGGAACAAGATCAGTTGTGCTACCGCCCCTTGCTGGTAAAAAGGAGAACAGAGTCGTGTCCATCGATCTGGTAAAACCACAAGCATGTGGCCTATAATCAACAGTAGGCCCAGTGGACTCCCAAGAAACAACAGAATACCCAAACTTGCAACAATCCAAGAGGTTCAAACTGAAAGACTAATCACATTCGATCAGCCTGCAGTGCACAATGAAGGACTATGCAATAATGCCATGGAACTCGTGCCTCTTGAAACACAGATTGAAACAGTTCATCAAGAAACAACACCAGTCTACACTAATGTGGCATCAGAAAGTGCTACCGATAGACAGATTGAAAGAACAATCCCATCAATTGACAGAACTGCCTCTGGTTATTTCATCAACTTCGACAACTTCTCTGAAGATTTAAACGACCCCGAAGTGATGCCAGAAACAAAAAAGTCTTTTAAAGAAAAAGCAACGGAACTCTTTCATCAACTGAAGGAAATCTACCTAATTTCCCCTTGGCTAGAGTTCTGGTTCGGTCTAGGTGTATTTTTCCTCCTGCTTTGGCTCATCATGGTACTGTGTTTGGGAAAATTCATTGAAGGAAAATATATTACAATGGACACAGCAAGTCAGAACATCAACCTAGTCCTGAAACCACACAGATCATCCCACGTGAAGAAAAGAGAACTGTCAACAGTAAATGTCACAGCAATTCCAATACCTGGTGGGGTAGTATGGGAGAAAACAGACTATGAGATCTATGGTCCGGTCGAAATCCTGAAGTATCCTCATCAACTAAAGGTTTCCTTAAGTGACTTTGTGACACCTAGTACATTCTCTGATGATTGGGACTTTAACAGTATTAATGACATGATGTCTGATTTAGTAATGTCAGCTAGATTCACAGATCATGATTATTTACAAGGTTCATCTAGTTATGAGCAGTTATTCTGTTACACCCACTATGGGGATCATTACTTGCATAAATCTGCACAGCCTAGAAATGTTTTTATGTATAATCAATGGGAACATTGTGCTACACCACCTAAAAGCAGTTCTAAAGCATTTTTTGAGAAATTCAAATACTTTTCAGGGTTTAACACCAGTGATGCAGAAACGTTTTATTATAAACTGTTAGATAAAACAGGAATGAAAACAATGCTGACAAATTCTAAATTGATATATTCAGAAGCATTTTATGACAAAATGATGACATTTGGTTTTGATTATTGGAAAAATAATATTGAAACGAAAACGATTTGGGGTACAAAAGATTGGCAGGTGCAAGGCATAGAAGCACTATTTAGAACCTGCATGATACCTGAACAAATGTTATTTTTAAATGACACAGTACACCAAACATCTTGTCTTGGCCTAGCTAAGAACAAAGACCTTAAAACACTGTCTATACCAAAGCCAATACCTGAAAATATAACTGCAGATATTGAATTAGACGTATCACAAATTTTACATTTCAACAGAACACATCCTGATTGGAAAAAGTGGTTAATCATGCCGAAAGACACAAATAGTTGTCAAGATAGATTCCTGAATAAAACACAGGGTTTAATAATGACCAGATTAGACTCAAGATATTCCCAGAGACAACATCCAGGGATTATAACAACATACAGTGTAGGGAAACTCTGCCTAGAATGGCTAACTACATCCACACTGGCTGAAATTAAGCAACACTTGTCTTTGCTAAAAGATGGTGCTGATTTGCGCGATTTCATTCTTGGACCACGCAAACAGCGTCAGAAGCGTTTCATAGCGACCAGCATCTATGCTGCTTACAACGAGGCTTGGAAAGTAAAGCAAATTGAAACTGCTGAAAAAATACGAGAAATTGATCGTATTAATTTGGAGAAATCACTTTCTGTGGTAGACAATGGGTTAATGACTCTGTCTTCCAGAATATATTCTTTGGACAATATTGTATCCTCTGCCTTTGATGTGATAGACAGAGATTTGCTAATGTTACAACATGGCCAGTCTCAATTACGCTCTATTATAGAATTAGGCTGGACGCTGCAAAATCTTCGTTCAGGCTATGTGCCTTGGCGTTTAATCAACACAACGTCATTATTTTCCAGTTTTAACCTTACTGATAAACAGATCAGTTTGGCACAGAAAGGAGCAGACTATACAATCCTGAGCATCGAAAAACTCGAGAGATTACCATTGACAATGTCAGAGAGTCCTGTCATTGAATGGATAATACACGGAATTATCACAATTCCGATAACAACTTTCCGATTTCATAAATGCCTTGAGTACATACCTGCTGGCCAGTATGAACAATTGGGTAAAGGATATGTAAAATCCGAATGGAAATTACCATACACTCATTCTTGCTATAGTGACAGTGACAAAAATTTATTTCTTAGTGGTGAGAATTGTAAACATTCACTAAGCGGTATACTTTTGTGTCAGGGTATTAATTTACACGGAGCATGTGATGGAAATTCAAACAACCTTTCATGCCACCAGCTAGTCACACCTGCAACTCAGATAGAGCCCTTCTTTATGCAACTCGCGAACGGGAGTTACATTCTTAGAACGGATCACAGGTGTTGTGGCCTCGCGCCCGGAAAAAGTTATCTAGTACAAGTAACGTCCATGGTCAAATGTTGTATGCAAGCATTGTTTCCGAGCGGGCCTCCAGACATAGTGACTCCTCTCTGGCCTCGTCTGAATCTCTATTCTATACGAATTGATACATTAAGCAAAATGAAATCTGTACTTTTACAGACAACCGTGCCTATAACGTCATCTAAAGAGACGTATGATCTTCTAGTCGCAAGGACGGCTACTGAAGTCCATGACCTTTTATCAACAAATTGCCCCGTGCATTTCGTAGAAATGTTCAGCCAACTCCTTAACATGTCTAGTGCTACAAGCATCCCAGGCATATTTAAGACAGTCTTTACGGGACTGCCTACACCCTTCCAGGCAATTTTGGGAATCTTTCCTAATTTTGTGCACTCCATTTTTGGCGGCATACCACTATTTTTGGGACTCATTGCAGGGATTCTATTTTTGACCATCCTGCTACGTTATGGCAAGCCTCGGCTCAGACATAGCTCCCATGGGAATGGAAGAGACAATCCTAGCAATGCGCTACAGGGACAGGATAACTAACGTCCTCGGATTGGCCAGGCTGAGAGATCTAAACATGACCTGGTTCCTTTCATTCAGACCGATATGGCAAAATTGCATTTTACCTGTGCTACGGTGTATGCTTTGCGGCGATGAATGCGTGTTGGACATCTGTCTTTCACTTCCATCAGCAGTACCAATGGACGTCGATACTTTGCTCAGTCCAATAACGGCTCACGCATTGTGTTGTCCCCAGCGGCTACCAATCCTGATGACGGCATTCGTGGAGACTCCTGTACTACAGCCAAGTGGTAACAGTGGAGCGAGTGACAAAAGCAACATCATCCAGGTACAACGTTCTGTGAGCATTGCTGGTCCTGCCTTCGATGACAGCAATCATTCTCACACCTGCCAAGTTACAGCGCTATCTAATTTGGTTGAACTATCACCTGATTTTGTAGACCAATTCTTTGAGAGCCTGTCTGATACGATGTTCTCACCCATAGAGAAACAATAACTTTTAAGACGCTTTCCGACACACAGTGTTCCCATGAACTCTGAATTCGGCCTTCAGTTTTGATCAACAAAAAACTGCCAGGAGCTTTGGAAATCTATTTTCTTTGAATTGGACAATTTTTTCTAATATTGACCTTTTTTGGCACGAACAATTCTTTGCTTAACGTAAAAACTATTCTTAGAGAACAGAAGCTTCACACTTCTATTTCTAAACACATCTAGAGACATAACAACATGACACCAGCCTCTAGCACACGTTATTACAATGCATTTTTATGTGATGATTTATCTCGCATTTCTTCTGTCAGAGATACTTCATGTGTAATTCTTTATGCATAATCGTTCATTGATTTCATATGCAATAATTTTTTTGAATGATTACTATGCTTTAAAAAACGTACAGTACCTAAATTCCATGTATTACAAGTACGCCTATTTCGAATGCATTTATGTATTTTGGGGTGGGCAATGTTACACATGCATCTAATTGCTTAGTTTTAGTGATTTTGATGGACATGAAAACGTGGAGTGGGTGTTGCGTGCTTATCTAGGTTCCTGATCGATACTGTGACCTTATGCCCCTATTCGGCTATAAATCCATTTATTCCCTATATTGGCATAACCGTTCAAGTGCGATTTTCTGAAAAGTCATCTCTGGCCTCACACGAACAGAGCCACATTCCAGCATGACTCTCTGCTACTTCCTTTGCGACCAATTAGTGCAATGACAGAGCAGCAGTCACTATCTGATATTCCTAGATAACACTCCGAGTTCTTCAACAAGATAAAAACTCAGCAAACCTGGAAATCCCCGCTTGCTATGTTTTGATTAGTAATGGAACTCTAATGAGCAACTGATAACTGTCACTTCCTAGTGACATCTTTAATTGACGTCTTATGTCCAGCAAACTTGCGTCAAACCCGGCACCTGTCAGGTATAAATATTACCAACGTTGCCTTAAGCAATGAGAGAGATACGAGCTGCGAGTTCGTTGCCTGTTGCTGATGCCAGCTGCCTGCATGACCCTGTGTTGGTAAAAACTAGCACTCTGTCGCTGCAGCCTGCTATCCTGTGGTGGTGAAGCTGCTGATTACCATTATCGCCGCTACAGCGCGAACTATGGTGCAGTACGCTTGAGGAGCCGAGCAGCCGTCCTCTGCGAAGACATCCAGCCCAGCTGCCCGCGGACGCTGTCACCCCTCCTCCCTCGACGTGCTGAGAGAAGCGAGCTGCATTTCTCGTGCAGAGAAATCCAGTCCCGGCGCTTCCGGTTTACCCTCGCAGGTGACTGGGATATCGAGAGAGACCCCTGAAGGAGATACCAATCCTCCATCATTCTATTCAGAGGTATGGTGTTGACTAAACCCTTAAACGAGAATTCTTGAAACAAACCTTGGCAAAACCAACTTAACTTAAGCTACTTACTTACTCCCCTTCTCACGTGTTAGGCTTAGGTCAGGCACACTGGGGTAGGCTTAGTTAGAAGCACCAGTTGAGTATGTTAGCCTAATGTATATATGACTGTATATATGTTTTATTACTTTTAAACCATTGTATGGCTAAGAAACCATATCAATGCTTTTACAGTTCTATTTCGCAATACTTATCTTACTGTACGTACTTTTTATAATAACAGTTATTGCAATTGTGGCAATACATTTCTCTTGTACGAGAAGAAAGACTGTTCAATAAATGTTAACCTTTATTGATAAACGCCCGTCTCTCTATTCTCTACATCTGTGAAAGTAAACTGCACTAGACTGACTGAGTGAAATCTATGTCTATTGTTTCACACGACCCTAGAGATCGACTCTTGATCTGAGGAGCAAAGTTGTCATGTTGCACGGTTGTTGGAAAACTGAATCCCTTCTTGTCTGTGCCAAGGAAGCTGATCACTTCCTATGCAGAGAAGAAAGTTTCCAGTGACCTCTGAGCTAGTTGGTAACACAACCCAATTAAGTTTAGCATAGTCAGTGGAGGCCTGGAATATAAGCAGTTCCACGTCGATACTACTGTTTATGTTATTCCAATGCGCAGGGCCTAGTGGGAAACTAGGAACTACACTACAAAATAAATTAATTAATTACTGTATGTGTTCACAAATGCTTTACACACTGCCTCTGGGATTAGCCTGTCTACTCATGCCAAGCTACCAAGGGGGTGATCAGGGGTTACTTTAGAAGTGTACCCACTTACCCTGACTAGAGGCAAGGGACTCTATTTGCCACAAGTACCTACCTGTGTCAACTAGAGACCCCCAATTTTGATGTGCTGTGATTGCTATGTGTGTGCTGCATTATGGGTGAGTCACCCCTGAAGGTCAGATTTCGCAGTCCCTTATCCCTTTGACTTGTTTGCTTTTTGGGGGCCGGGATATTTGCGACCTGGGTAATTTGTGCTCTTGGACAGGTTTTATGGTCTTGTGCATGGTTTGTCTGCTGATGTGTTATGGACGTAATGGGTTGTAGGTGCACGTTGATGTGTCAGCGTGTGACCTGCTCCTTTACGGATGTGATCCACACTGGGCCACCTCAATGTAGAATCGTGCACCATGACAATTATTGTGACCAGAGTCATGCTATCGGTCATGCAGTGTCACTTGCATAGTCAGTGTGGCTCACGAAGCCGCTGCCTTTCTGGATTCTGCATGTGTGCATGGTTGGGTTGTGGCATTAGTGATATGGAGGGGGCTCATTTGTACACATTGTGGATGGGGCGCTACTTTGTGTTTCTATGTGTTTTGCAGTGTGCCACGGGTATCAGGGACATGTTCCACTATCATTGTGCGTGCGCTACATATATTGTGCATGTGTGCCATTGTGCCCATCTACCCCGTCCCCCCAGTCCCTGGTCGTTACTCACCCTGTTGCTGTTGGGTCCGGTCATATCGAGCTGTGTCCAGACCCCCAACTCCTTGCATCGTCTTCCACACTGGTGACTGTGGCCACTATTTTCTCCAGCTCATCAAGCTCCTCCTGTGGCGCAGGACTCCCATCTCCAGTCGCCTTTGCTGCCTTCCTGTTGGTGGCGAATTTCTGTTTGGCCTGGCTTTGCCCGACATACTAGCGCCTCTTGACCTCCTCGACACTCCAACTGCATTGACATTGTTGAAGATGGACTGCCATATTTCCATTTGGGTTGCCAATGACGCAGTGGAGGTGACGAAGAGTTGTTGGTAGTGTTTGGTAACCTCTGTGACGATGATATGGTCTTCATGCGGACTGAACCCGGTCTTCTCTTCTCCTTGCCCTTCCCCAGACACAGGGCTCCTGGCTGGTCCTCCGTGGGGTTTGTGGGGTTCGAGTTGTCCTTTGCACTCGGTCCGGGTGCATCCATGGTGCTTTGGTTTTGGTGTTTATTTTGGTTGCTTTTATAGTGCATTTTCCCGCATGACGCGTGGGAATTGCAGGCCTGTCGCTGGTTGTCGCTGATTTTTGTATTGTGATTTGGGGCATCACAACTTTTTGGGCATTTGAGTTTCGCATTTTTTGTATGTCATGTGGATTTTTATGCGGTCGTTTGGCGCATTATCCTGCTGCTATTGCATGGTGTTGCCGGGTTGGGAATTGAACGTTAAGACAGTGTTATTTTCCCGCGATAGACTGCGATATGCAAAGTTGCGTTAAGCTACATTTGCGGTATTTATCACACGTTCTTGAGAATATCTCCCTAAATGTATCCAAAGAAGTCTTTAGCATAGTTAATTCCTTGAGGGTTCATGCCTGCTTCCCCCATTCTATCGATCATTCACAATAACTTTGTGATGGGCGGTTTAAAAACTTTCAGGAAAAAGCATAAAACGTTTGTGTGCCTTCAGATGAATAAACAGTAGATTGACTGAACATGACTTGCTAAGTCCTGGCATGAGTTCTAAGCCCACTCGACTTTTTTATCCAAGACATTGGGATGAACTGCTAGCAACCATCAAATCAGGTGCACCACCTGATCCTTCCCTCCGAGAATATGGAAGCTAACTGCTCCTGTCCACTCCCATCTGCTGTTGCACATCTGTAACAAATCTATACTAACTGCAGAGGCACCTTCAGTTTGGAAAAAGGCTCTGGTCACACAACTCTTGAAAAAGCCCACAGCTGACCCTGGCTCGGTGAGTCATTTTTGCCCATTAGTTTGCTGCCCTTCCCAGTGACAATTGTTGAAAAGCATATTAACAATCATTATCAACTTACTTGTAAGAACATTGGATCTTGGACACAACTCAGTCTGGCTTCAGGCTCCATTTTTAGTACAAAAATTGCTCTTATTTATACTTTTTATGAGTTGTGAGTTCTAGCAGACCACAGTTACTCATCAACCCTTGTTCGACTAGACCGGTCAGCTGCATTTGATACAGTCCCACATTATAAGTTAAATTCTCAGGCTGACTGAAGCTCAAGAAGCATATTTGGCTCCCTTCTGTTCTGAATTTAAGCCATTGTATCAAGGTGTTGCCCAAGGTTTATCTCTGAGCCTGAACACTTTTTTACCTTATTGAGCCTCATTTACGATGTTTTGACGTAGGCCAGTGCTGCCAGTAATCTAGCTGCACTGCCCTGCTTCAAAAGAAAGGGTCAGGAATGTGCTGTATCTATGAGATACGGCACATTTCTGTCCTATTCCCCTGCACAGGCGCACAATGGGCTGCCATGTGCCAACGCAGACACCCTTGTGCCACGGTGCAAGGGTGTCTGTGTGGTACGGGTGATTGTTTTTGTGCAGGGAGGGGCACCTTCCTGCACAAAAACAATCTTGAGAGGTGTTTACTTCTTTGCAGCACACATAGAAAGAGTATAAAACGATGAGAAATAAGGATATTTCTCCTTGTTGTGCCTTCCTAAGCCATCTCTAGGGAGGCGTTAGAATCTGATGCATTCCCAGGTTTTTCTATTCCTCGTAAATCTGAAAATGCTACAGATTCCATGACTGTTGCGTGGGAACACCCACAGCAACACTCATGGAACGCCCCTTCACACAGTTTTCTGGGCACATATTTATAAGCCCATGAAAAGCCATGCAAAATGGCTTTACGTGGCCTTGTAAATATGCTGCGGCACATTACACCACCGGAGAGTAAAAAAAGTGACACTCCGGCAACGCAAAAGTGTCAGTAGCGGCTTTGTAAATATGGCCTTAAGTTTGCCCAATTACTCTGGTGATCTGGGTTCAGTTTTCTGAGCTTTGCAGACAATAGGCACATTTTAATAGCATTTGATCATCGTGGACACAAAACATTGCATACATTTTAAATTTATCTTGGAAAAAAGTGAGGTGCTCTATGTGTCAGACCAGCAGGATTTAAAGACTCTCCCTAACAACTTTTGACCACCACAGCTTGGCCATTATCCTTCCTCTAGGACCGAGGATGGTAAAATTAGGTTTTATTTGGATGTAAATCTTTTCCCAAAATGGTAGCCAGAACACCTGCGGCGTTTGTGTTTCCACCAGATGTTTGTTCTGCGAAAAAGACTTCCAGCTACCATCTACCAGCTCAGACTCGTCCCTTGGTGGTACAGGCCTTATTCTTAAATCCCATTGACTACTGCAACACTTTTTTCTTGGGCTTTAGCAATGGCTAGAGGATGACTGAAGAGGACGGGAAGCTGAGGACAGCGGGCAAAGGGGACAAATAGAGGTCCATCTGTTTAATTTAGGAGAATTAATGTAAATGATCAGGCAGTGAAATACAAATGTGAGTGACAACCCTCCTCAAACACACATACATGACTGCAGTGATGGCAAGGCAACAAAGAAGTTTAGAGGGGCCGTCACAAGGAAGCCGCCATAAATAGAGGTGAAAAGTTAGTGTCCCGCACACTGTGGAAGGACTGTACAATCATCAAAATGTGGATCCTGGAGTGGCTGAATGCAAGACAGATGGCCTAAGATGGGCGACTGAAGCACAGAGATCTACTGGTGCATGCTGACGTCAATACGCACGAATATCGCTCCTATAGGTCCCAGTCCTACCAGGCATAGAAACCAAAAGGAAGGACATGGGCTGACAAAAGACAACCACAAATCTTGACTACGGGATGTATGTAAAGAATGGAAGGACAACCTATGCCAGGAGTCAATGGGGACGAAAAGAATCCTCAATTAAATAATAGCAGCTATGGGACGAGACGTTAAGCAAATCGGCAGGAGGATGGCAAAGGCAGAGAACGCACCGCCAAACCCTCTGAATCATCCAACAAGCTGGTTGCTTTCTAAGTACAAGTTGACATGCAGGAGTTAAAATGTGAGAACTTGGAAAATAGGGTCATGAGGGACAGCATGAAGACCTACAGTGAGAGAAGGGAGGTGGGTGGGTCCAACATATGTGTCTACACTGAGGCAGTATTCTGTCATGTGCTGAGACTGAAGGAAGGAGAATGTATTGAAACAGAGCGGGCAGCTAGTAGACCATTTACTACTGCTAGGTCCAGAGACTTACATGTTCATTTGCTACCTACCTGCAAAAGGAGTATGTTCCGAGAGGCTAGGAAACACTCCCTAGTGGGTTTTTTCAACAACAACTAATCCTGCTATAGGACCTTGCTGAATCCACCCTAGAGAAAGACAAAAGACTCAAACCACTGCCAGGTGCTCCAACTATGGGCATTTCCTTGTGTGGTAGTCTTTCAACTGGATGATAAAAAGTGACATGCACAGGCAGCACAAGAGGGTCTTGACCTGCTGGGAAGGAGACCACTAATCAATGACAGCATGAAAGACAGGACATCGAGTTCGATTGGGGGGCTAGAGCAGGACGTTGCCACCCGGAAGTCAAAGATGGAGACATTGTTCATCTCAGAGAAACAACAGAGAGAAGTGAAGATGAAGACAGGGACACCCAGCTTATTCCAATGGGGAAAACCTACCCTCGATCCGACTAAGCCAGAACACTACCGGCCCATTTCCCTTCTTCCTTGGCCAGCCAAGCTAGCGGAAGCACATGCTAACCGTATTCTATCTGCTCACTTGCAAGAATTGAATCTACTGGACATCTCCCAGAACGGATTCCGTGCAGGTCATAGCACCGAAACAGCTCTCTTGGCTGTGGTGGAACATATTAGGAAGATGTTGGATCAGGGTCAGACGGCGGCACTGATCCTTTTGGATCTCAGTGCCGCCTTTGACACGGTGTCCCATCAGATTTTATTACATCGTCTGATGGAGGCTGGAGTCGGAGAGACGGCACTCGAGTGGTTTTGCTCTTTTCTTAAGGATCGAGGTTTCAAAGTGTCCACTCCTCCTTTTGTCTCTGCTTCACGTCCTATTCTTCAGGGTGTTCCCCAAGGTTCGGCTCTCAGCCCCACTTTATTTAATTTATATGTTCAGCCTCTGGCGGAGGTAGCCCACAGTTTTGGTCTTTCCTTAGTGTCATACGCCGATGACACGCAGCTGGCGGTGGCACTAAACGGCGACTCCAACATGGACGCCCCCACCTTCCAGTCAGCGTTAAAAGCTGTTTCTGGCTGGATGGCGAACAACCGGCTTCAACTTAATGCCTCTAAGACTGAGGTCATTATTTTCGGTAAGGAAAGTGGTCTATGGGGAGATCAATGGTGGCCTACTGATCTTGGCCCTGTCCCTACCCCTGTGAGTGAAGTCAGGAACCTCGGGGTGTGGTTTGATGACAAGCTTTCATTTATCTCCCATACCAAACGCGTGGCTGGCGTATGTTTTGGTACTTTGCATTGTCTGAGACCCATTTTTAAATTTTTTGATGCTGAGACAAGACAGATTATGGTCCAGGCTCTGGTTCTTACCAGACTGGACTATGCCAATTCTCTGTTTTTGGGTTTAAATCAGGCCGAACTGTCCCGTCTTCAGAGGGTTCAGAATGCGGCCGCTAGGATGCTTGTCGGCCTCCCGAAATTTGTCTCAGCTCGCCAAACTATCCGGAATCTTCATTGGCTTCCGATTGAGCAAAGAGTTAAGTTTAAAGCCCTCTGCTTAACTTTTTAAAATTCTTAAACTAGCCTCTCCCCCGATTCTTTCACAGACTATTCTGCACTATGTTCCTGCTAGAGCTCTCCGCTCTGCTGGATTGAACCTCGCCACAGTGCCCCGCTTTAAACGGGCTAGAATGGGTGGTCGCTCGTTCTCAGTGCTGGCGGCTGCCCTTTGGAACTCTCTTCCAGCTCCACTCCGTTCAATCCCAGACCTGTTTCTTTTTAGGAAGACCTTGAAGACCTTCCTCTTCTCCACAGTCTAGTCTGTCTTTTTGCCTTTGCCTTCTCATTCGTGTTGTGTGATTCAGATCTCCAAGCGCCGGGACGCCTCTTAGCTGCGGCATCCGTGCGCTATATAAAAAATTAATAACATAACATAACATAACAAAAGCTCAGCTAATTAAGACAGAGTTCTGTGCCTTTGGCCCAGTGCCCGCCTGATGTGGTAGATAACTTTGGCCATTGCACAATTAGATCGGACAAACACCCAAAAAGAAATGAGAAAGGCTTGCAAACAGTCTAAATCACTGGCAATTGCTCTGCATAGCATTCCAATCCATCACTTGTCGCCCACTGTGCTACCCTATATAAAGACTCATCCTGAGCAAGTCAGCACTGCAAGGCACCTTGCAGTTAAGAGTAGAGTTGTCCCCATGAGGAGCAGAGTCTGTACTAATTTGCATATGGTGGGCCTCTGTCTAGCATGGCGTAGGAGGCAAAAAACTATAGGAGATTTCAATACAGAACAAAGGAAGGCTTGATAGATAGTCTATTACACGGTACCAAATAGGGGCATTGGATGTGAAGGAGCAGTAAGAGAATTTGGGCCCGATGTAGGTAAATCTTTTTTACCACTTCATAAATACCGATTCATACCGAATCGGTATTTAAGAAGTGGTAAAAAAGAGAAGGGCAGATGTAGGTAATATTATTTTAAAAATTACCGAATCGGAAGGAATCGGTATTTACCGATTCGGTAAATACCGAATCGGTAATGCCCATTGATTCCTATGGGCATTGAAGCCCATAGGAATCAATGGGCATTACCGAATCGGTATTTACCGATTCGGTAATTACCGATTTCTGCAAGGGTGCAGGGGGTGTCACTTTGACACCCTCTAGCACCCCCAATACTGGCTTGTGTGCCATGTGGCACACAGAAATGCCCTAAGGGCATGTCTGTCTGTCACATGGCATAGGTGTGCATGCACACATGTGCATGCACACCTGGATTCGGTATTTTAACACCCAATTGGATTGGGTGTTAAAATACCGAATCTGAAGGGCCTGTGGGACTGAAAGTAGTCCCACCTACATCCCGAATTTTAAAAATCGGTAAACTTACCGATTCGGTATTTTTCCGATTCGGTAATTTTACCGAATTGGTAAAATACCGAATCGGACAAAAAAAGGTCCCCTACATCTCAGTAAGCCAAATACCGGTCGGAAACGGCCGAAATCGGCCGTTTCCGACCGGTATTTGGTACCTACATCGGGCCCTTTGTGTTTACTAGGCGCTTGGAAAGCAACAAATCAAGGAGAGAGAGATTTTACATTCTAATCCTCAGTACACAGCACTTAATCCAGGATTGCCATGGTCTTCCTTTCTAGTCATGTGACTTGGTGAGGATGCAATAGGTACAGGTAAAATAGCAGTATCCACTTATGCCCCAATATAGATTCCGCTCACCACCCCCAACAAGAGGCATGAGGCTGTGTAAATACAATTTCCAACACACGGCAAAGAGATGTAAATTTACAAAATTTGTTGTTCCGACTTAAGGCATACAGAAACTGTGAGAACAAAACCAAATATCATGTCATGAGATGAACCTAAAGGCTCACTATTGTGTTACTCCTGAGGACCCAGTGTTTGCTGATAACCTTGGTGTTTTATTTTTTAGGTACTCCCAGACACCCTGTGCATCTTTCGCACTTCATGAATTGTAAAAATCAGAACCCGGTCAAACTATCTGTCCTATGGCCTCTCCATTACTTAAAGACACAAGACCTGGACAAATCCTGCAAGAATTCAATAGGGTTTGGCTGAGTCTCATGACTGAAGCATACAAAACAGCAATGGCTAGAATGCTTGTTATTAAACTCAGCCACTGGGAAGGACTTGTTGCCACATCCCAATCCATCGTTAATTTGCACACCATGCCACCTCAGTTTGGATTAAGCATGGGCAGAAAATCCGTTTCGCTCGCGGATTTTGCGGATTTTCGGTAAATTCGCAATCCGCGAGATCCGCGAATCTCCCGCAAAATCCGCAAATCCGCGAGCAGCGGATTTTATGGCTTGCTCGCACTGTTCGCGTGAGTTCGCGGCTTGCCAGTACAACTTCGCACCCCGCGAGTAAGTGCTAAATTGCAGAAATACGATCTTAGCAAAACTGAAACTACTTACCAGGTTCAAAAGTTCAGGCTCATCATTAGTAGCCATTTCCTGTAGTGCTTCCTGAGGGGCCCCTCCAGAGTTCAGTTGCCAGTTGCAACTATTATGTGACCCTGCTCTGAACCTCAGAATAGTTACACATATGCCACAAAGGTCCTGAATTACAGCTAAGGGAGACAAGCAGGAGCCAGGCTGGAAGTTAAAATCCATTAATCAGCCCCTAATTCATTATTGTCAGTTGGGGCAGGGCAGGTGTTGTAACTAATTTTGCAACAATGAAAGCACTTAGCAAGTGCAAAAGATCACTAATCAGGAAGCACTAAGGAAGCAGGTGCCAGCTAAAAAAATATTCTGTGACACATTAATCAGCCCCAAATTAATTCAGGTCACTTGAGGCAGGGAAGGTGTGCTTTGCTTTGCCGAAAATAATGTACACTGGACAACCAGAGGGTGTGGTGATGAAACAGAGGGTGGCATGGGTGGGCCAGAGGGTGGCATGAGTAGTCAGAGAGTGGCAGTGGTGACAGAGAGTGGCAGTGATGAAGAAGAGTGTCCCAAACAGGCTGGACACGTAGAAACAACAAGTTCGCAAAACTTGCGACCCGACAGGTAAGTTCGCAAATTGCGAAATTGTAAAAACCCTCGCAAACTGGCAGAAACACGCGCGAAAACACAAAAAAAAAATCCGCAAATTCGCGGGAATTCGCGGATTTTGCGGATTGCGAGTTCGCAAATCTGCAAAATTCGCGAACGCGAGATTCGCAAAATTCGCCCATGCTTAGTTTGGATCCATCTATATAGAAATCAATCTTGACCGTGCTCTAATTGCAACAGTCCAGCCAGAACTGCCAAGCCAGATCCTCCCTGAACAGTAACATACACAATCCAGGACTGGATTTGCCTTAGTTATAGGCTCATCTGCCGGGTACAGCTTGGGTCCAGTGACACAGTTTGCACTGGACCCATGTCTGGGCACACCCACCCACTAAGGGTGACAAATGAAGTATACAAAACAGTGATGGATGGAATGCTTGAATTAATCTCAGTCGATTGGAACAGTCCAGCCAGCTCGAACTGCCAAGCCAGGTCCTCCCTGAACTGGTACACAAGCAATCTAAATAATGATGGATTGGGATGTGGCCCTGAGTAATTACCAGTGGCTGAGATAAATTCATGCATTCAATCCATCCATCCATCCATCACTTTTTTGGATACTTTAGTGTGTCACCCTAGCAAAGCATGCTGAGGGCTGCAGTGCCACTGACGGAGCACGGAGTGCGCTCACCCCCCCCAGAAAGCTGTATATAGAGCTCATGTGAACCTGTACTAGCCATGCAGCCCCCCCCATTTAGCTCAGCAGTTGCTACAGGTACCATACTAACACCTTTCTTTTCACTTACCTCATGGACGTTTAGGACACCATTGCTTCCAAAAGTGCTTCCTATTTTACTCTGGATGAGGTGCCAGCAAGGGTGAAGTAGGCAGAATGTATCCCTCAACTAAAGGTGCAATCTCTGAAACACAGGGACCTGGATTATATCTGCCTCTTACCTCACCAGACTAATGGAAGGGATGCAGACTCTACGGATTCGTATTTTCTTACTTCGGATAGGGTTCTACCAGGATGATGGTACCAAATCTGTGGTAGTGACCCTGGTGAATAGCGCGCAACAGGTGGCAGATTCAGACAACTTTAATGCTGCTCCCCTAATTAAATTAATCACATGATTTGACTCCAATTATCATTATAAACTACTTGGCTTTTAGGTACAAATCATTTTTGGCTTACATATCCTTGAAGAGCAATCTCCATTTCTCATTGAGAGGACAGAAAGTATAACCCTCTGTTTCAAAAACGTCCATGCTATGTTGTGGGTTCCCTAGGGTATATCATTAGGTTTCATCTTTTTTGTCTTGCACCTGCATGCTGAGGCTGCCCTCATTTATTCTTTTGATTTACATTCTTACTTGTACTGAAAACATCCAGATCTCACAGATAGTCTTCATATCATCAAGCTGGAATTGATGCAAGCCATTGCTACCAGAAGACTTAGTGCACGTCTCATAATTATGAATTCCGGAAATATGGTAATTAAAAAACACATTTACTAGAATCGTGGTTACCAGTGAGAGTTCAGTCGCATGGTCTTCTGCATTTTGGCTTCTTGTCCAAGGAAATTGCCTCATTATATTTAGGTTGTCAACAATTCAGGTTTGCTTATAGAATATTCCTTATAGAGAAGAATCTCCCTTTTTTGCAGACATTGACATTGGTGCTAAATATTGTTTTCATCAACCAATGGCCTGCTATCCAACTTCCTGCTTCTTTCCCCAGTTTCCGCACCGGAGTCCTATTTTTGAATAAGATGTTGGTGAAGGCTTCCCGAGGATCCAGAATGGTGTGATATGTTGAGGGACTGCATTTTCCTGGTATGGAACCAGATCAATGGCTGTACACTGATCAGAAAATTAATTTATGTTCCCCTGGATTAGTATCCAGCCTTCTAAAATAAATACATGGCTCAGCTAACACTTTGAACCTTAATCGCTTCCTATTTGCTTCCATTTTCACCTGAAAACTAAGAGGCCTCCTTTTCCATAAGTCATATAACAAAGGTCTCTGGAATACCATCCTACCCTATTTTGTGCTCGAATGAGAAGCATTGACATTTTCTAAAAACAAACAAATGCAGATTATCACCTAAATACCCAACTAAGGCAGCTTTTCAGGTCTCCATTAGCAAGACACCAATAATAGAGTACAGTACCAAATAAGAAGTTGCAGACAGTTATCTTTGGATCGTGTCTACCCAATTTTATTTGAGAACAAAATGCTAGTCCTTTACTTTGCAAATCACAACAAAACGTGTTTGTTTCCACAAAGAGGACGGAGTGGCTGGTGCACAACCTTCACAACAGAGACCTTTTAATCTGTTTTTCAAACACTCTTAGGCTCAATTACGTATAAATGACATTTGTATATTTAGGCAAGTAAAAGGAAAACTTTGGTCAGATTAAAAGGTTCATATTAACTCCACAGCGAGTTGCCATGAGACACTTTAGCAGATGGTCAATTTTATTACAATGCTTTCCCCCGCTTAAAGAAGTTACCTTGGCAAGCCCTTACCACTTCAAGTCAAACTGACAGTCCACGGAGTGTAGTGTCCCTCTGTACGACATTTAGCATACTACGTCCCTTCAGCGAATCAGGCCCGCAATTGGCTTCCGCTGTAGTGCAATTGACACCTACCAGAGTTACTTGCTGGTTTAAGCAATGGCATGCGAAAACCAATGCAGCTCCTGCAAAGGAAGGCTTCAAAAAAGTCTGTATTCATAAATATGTAGCTCATAGTCCCTCTTGCAGAGATAGTTGTTGCTCAATTGTAGGAATTCCTTTTACAGGACGGTAAAACAGTATTTTTTTTGTCACAGGTCATGTGGATAATGATTGCTTTAAACTCCCATCAAAACCCACCACCCAGCCCCATGCCCTTCCCTATAAACCACACTCAACAGTTTGTGTGGAGCAAAAGCATTGGCTCATCAGTGGTTCCTTGATGTCTGTATTTTTTCTGCTTCATGTACAAACTCTCCACAAAGAGAAAGTTATCAACACAGGGACAAGACGTCAGGCCGAGCACACCATAGTTTTGTTTTTAAGATGATCACAAGAAATTGTATATTACATTTAAACAAAATACCCCCTTAATTGTATAGTAACACTGCAAAAACACAGTGGCAGCATAGCACATACTACAGTGATACCATAATCTATCACAGAATGTAAGGGATGTCAGCCAATGTCTTTTGAAAAATTGAAATCCCTGATAAGCAAATGGTTTAATAGATGGACACCACGAGTCAAACATAAATGAGACTTCTCTGTTTTTTGAAATCTCCAACAAACAAGAGGAAACACTATGCATGTGCTGTGGTAAAGCTTTCCATTGAGGCAGGTTTCAATTGGTCGAAATAGTACAATCCCAGCTATGGGCGTCGAGACCCCATGTTTCAGGCTCCACACTGACATGCCTGCGTTGAATATAGATTCATCGGCCAGGGGCGAAAATGAAATCTAGAGCTTGGCGTTCAGCTGCTGCCACGTTTGGATGCCACAGATCGACCATCAAAATTACTCGAGGTCCTTCTTCTGACAGACCTATTGTAAACAAACAAGAATACAATTATGTACTTGTGACAATGAGTAAAAGAAGAAATATCATTTGATACAGCCAGGATACTTGCACATTATCATATGCTGAAGTAAATTCGTTTTCAGAGGTTAGTTTTATGAGACAACAATAAGACTTTGCCCCACTGAAGACCTAGACTGCATATTTCTTTCTGGGAATAATTCCTTAGTCTGTGAAGTTCACCAACACCCCAAAAGATAAGCCTTGTTATGATGTAACCAATAAGCCCCCCCACCCACCCACACGTACATATCTTTTTCCTCACCTTTTCTTCCTTTGGCCATCTTGTGCTCAAACTAAATGGGAGGACAATAAATGACCTTTACCCACAACGATGTGGTGGTATATTTCGATCTCCCAGAGTTTTCTGTGGGTATTCGTTACGAAAAGCATCACATGACACTTGGAACAAGCATTAGGTGTATCTCCACTTCAGCTTGAGACTGAGGATAGGGTGGCAAGACCTCTTCCTTTAAAACAAGGCAGCCTGGTATATTTTATATTTGAAGGGAGAGATGATGGCGGCAGTGGCGGCTGGTAGGGGACGTTGGCAGGGGGATTAGCAGTTGTGGGGGGGGGGGGGGGGGGGGGAAGGGAGTAGAAAAGACATTAAAGTAAAACTTCCCTGCCGGTCGCCCTCAACCGCCGCCGCCACTCTTCAGCAGGAACCAAGAACAGGAAGCACCCAGGATTCCAGACTCCCCTAGCCAATCACAACTCTCTAGATAGCAGTATTGTGATTGGTCTAAGCGCCATGGTTCGGCGCTCAGAGAAGGAATGGAATCCTGGACATGTTCTCCACCCAGGCTGTAATGGTTGCAGAACATGCAAACATGCAAAGTGCCTGAGACAGCCGGCCAAACAGTTATGCACACTTTAGGTGCAGCAGCAGCTGCCACTCCTCCATGTTGTAATGTAGTTCCTATTTTCCCAATAGGCTCTGCGCATTGGAATAACATAAACGATAGTTTAGACATAGGACTGAGGTCGACTGGGTCTCTATTGAATATGTTAGACTTAATTTAGGTTTGCCAGCTAGCTCAGAGGTCACTAGAAACTTGAATAATGAACAGGGAGGAGTGAACTTCCCTGATTAGACAAGAAGGGATTCAGCTTCTGACAACCGCATAAACATGACAACTTTGCTCCCCCAGAATAAGGAGTACATCTCCAGAGTCGTGTGAAAACAAAAGATAGCTTTTTCACTCAGTCAGTTGTGCATACTTAGTCTCACCAGAGTGCAGAGAAATAGAGAGACGGGCGTTTTCAATAAAAGATGTTATTTATTGAGCAGTCTTCTTTCTCATGCAAGAGAAATGAATTGCCATGATTGCAATACTTGTTATAAAGTAAAGTGCTTACAGTAAAAGAAGTATTATGAAATAATACTGTAAAAGCATTGATATGGTTTCTGAGCCATATGATACTTCGAAGGTATAAAATATATACAGTTACATACAATGATAATAGTTTGACTAAACGTACTCAACTGGTGGTTGTAAATACACCTACCCCGATGTACCTAACCTAGGCCTAGTACGTGGGTAGGAGTAAATGAGTTGCAGTTTAAGTTAAGTTAGTTTTTGCAAGATTCTGACTCAAGAATTCTTTAGGGATCTAATCAGCTCCGTACCTTGGTTTTAGAATGCAGGAGGTCTTGTATCTCGCACTCAG
The DNA here is from genome assembly GCF_964263255.1 of Lissotriton vulgaris. Classification (NCBI taxonomy): domain Eukaryota; kingdom Metazoa; phylum Chordata; class Amphibia; order Caudata; family Salamandridae; genus Lissotriton; species Lissotriton vulgaris. The sequence continues at coordinate 224,080,585 of NC_141699.1, read as the reverse complement.
GATTCGATCTCCCAGCAACCCGCAAGGGTGACTGGGAACACCGGAGCTGGATTTTTCGGCAGGAGAAAAAGACAGCGTCTTTCTCAGTGCGTCAAGTGGGAGGGACGGCTTCCTTCGGCACTCGCATCAGCTGGGCTTCGGATAAGTAGATAGTCGTTCTGCTCCACACCACCGTGTGTTGCTTAAGGCAAACGCTGGTATATTTATACCTGGAAGGTGCAGTGTTTGACGTAAGGTTGGACATAAGACGTCAATAAAAAGATGTCACTTAGAACAGGCCGTTCTTTCAGTGCTCGCAGGAGTTCTAGGACAAATTAAAACAAAAGCACGGGGAATTCCCAGGTTGCTGGAGGTTTGGTATGTTGTAAGAACTCTTTGTGCTTTCTAGGAGTCTAAGGAAGTAGCCTTGCCGCATTTGGTTTGCATTGGCTATTACTAAATATTAAATATTTAATTAGGGTCTTAGATAAAACCACAACAATGTGATGCGGGGAGCCCAGCCCGCCCCACCGAACATGGCAGCAACTGCAATACAAAAAAGAAAGTGATAATAACGTTCTGTTATTATGATTTTGTTTTTTCCTTTGCACTGCTTTAAAGCAGTGGGGCGACGCTGCTCCACGTAAGCGGAGCAGCCGCTGCTGGATGATGGGGTAAGAAGGCAAGATGACTGGTACTCTTTTAGATTTGAAGAGAGAGGGAGGTAAACAAGCTACAAGTGCAGTAGGAGCAACCGTAGCTATTACTGCAGTTTGGAAACATGGAATCTGAAAGAGGAAGTGCATGTGCTGTATTGACATGCGCCGCTAACAAGTGCTGACTTTTTGGGGACATGTGGCAGCGAGAGGAGCATTTTAGGTGCAAAAGAAAGAGTGGTTCCTGGGTGAATTCATATTAACTCCAAACCTCCGTCTGACTTTCCCATGCGTCAGCTGATAAGAAAAGATGGAAGAGAGGGAGGCATAAGGAAATTAAGAGTGGATACATTTACGATGCAGAATACATTACTATCACTGATGAGTTCCCAATGTGTAAACGTCCCTGTTACTCTTGCTACACCTCCCACAATTCTCTGGGCTGTATGTCCATTCTCAACAACATACGGCCATTAAAACCTATGTTCCCAGTGTCAACGAGATAACATTCTTTCTCCAGAATATCTAGGATGTTGAGGTATCAGAATAGCAGTAATTAAACTCCCACACAATGCTCCTTGTCTATTAAACGTCTAGCTTTTTCTTTCTTTTTTTGTGCTTTACCAGAGGGACCTTTGCTTACAATTATTTCCCTACTTGACACTTTCATATACATTCTGTAATGGACTCCACACACCTTTCCTCCATTGGTCCATTCCTTCCTCTCGACATGCCATGGCTCGCTTATGGGAAAGGTTATTTGATAACATTATATTAATGTTTGCCTTTTTCACAGTTTAATTTAGATTGTTTTTCGAATACTGTTTTGAGTGGCAGATATTGTAAGTGAAATGTCTGATAGACCATAAACTTTCCAGGCAAAAACAATTAGATTAAATGAATGCCATGCTGAGAAAAACATTTATTACGTCACAAGCAGCTGTTACACAGCAATCATCACACTTAAAAAAGAAAACTATAATGATGTGTATCGCTGTGCATGAGCACAAATGCGTTTTAATGTTCTCAAGCTGCTTCGAGTTAATGTGCACAAGGCTGAAACTGGGATCTCTGCTGAGAGTTTTGCCCTAATACTAAATATTTCAACTAAGCAATTCCCCAAATAACTATCTTGAAACAAGTAATTCTACATCTATCTAAAAAGCAGTTACAGAAATCGATACCCATTACCAATCGTATGGTGTCTCTTAAATTGTTTTGTGGGATAATGTGCAGTTTTGTATCAAACTTGTATCATTAATGACTTTTCTTTATCAACAATAACATTCAATTATTTTGCACAGTTTTCCATCCATATTTGTTGCTAACCACACTTCAGCTTCTCATACCAATGCAAAGCAGAGCAACAGCAGTGCATGGCAGACCATATGCTAAGGCGGAAGTTATGTATTTTGTGATCTCAAGATTCTTTTTGTACAAGACGCTGCTGATATCCCAGCAGAGCCAGCCACCTCATATTTATTTGAGGAAGAGAATTACTCTGCAGTGGCAAAATACAGGGGGAACAATTCACAAAGAGATTCTGGAGTATGTAAAGTAGTACTTTTTACTGACAATAATGTAATTGTTTTTATACACCAGACAAAAGTGAAAAGGACCAGATACCGTCACAAACAAGCCACTATTAGAGACCATAAAGTGACAAGCCACAACACCTGTAATAAGCAATTAGAACCCCCCTTCCAAAGTCCAGCCAGTATTCGATCTTCCATTCCACTATGCACGCCTACGCTTCCCCGCCACTAAGACGTCACTTTAGGTCTTGCTGTCATAAGACTGTAATTCCTGGTCCAGGGAACAAGGATTGTCGATTTTCTGGAGTAAAATGCCCCAGTGTTGACGCAGGAAGCCCATATTTCGTAATATTTGAGTGGGAAACCTCTGGTCTTATAGATGGGAAGCTTCATGCTCATACATTTATCCAATACCAGTTTCCACTGTTTTAAGGACATACGATTCCCTGCCTTTCCGGGCCCTGGTGATATCCCATTTCTACTCACTAGACCCAGCCACAACAGGGCCCTGCGGTATCTTTAAGCATCTACCCCCCCCCCCCCCCCCCCCCCCCCCTCTGTAGTGGGAAGGAGAACCAACTTGGGACCCCGGGGCTGTACACAACCCAGCACAAAAGATGGGTCTCTTGAAAAAAAAAGCATATTGGACTAGTACCTTTTTGCCCTCTTCAACACTGAACCTCTCTTGACAGGGTCTAATAGCCCATTAACGTTCCAGGTCAAAAGGCGTATAGTGCCCTGGGAATGGCGGTCCATCTGGTCGGTCATTGGATGTGTGAATGCAATATCGCCACCTGGGGGAGGTAGATCAGGTTTCAAGTCTGGCCTACCCATGTACCGTGCTGTCTGGTGTAAGTGTGGAAAGGATGAAAAAAACCAAACTAGAACCAACTCTACTCCCCCCATTACTCTGCACTGTTTCCTTAACTACCCCCACACACCAAAAGGAAAGAAAGAGGGCCTACATGGTCAGCCGATGATCAATATGCTATAATAGCAAAGGAAGTGAATCCAGGATAGGCCCAAGTATGAAAAAGTGTCCATATAGGCTAAGGCTCCCACTGCACCTTGGGAGGGAGCGGGGGGTGGTGGGGTGGCACGAAGCTCAATCTGAGGTCAGATCCGGGTCCAAGGATCTCGAGCGGCGTGCCCCCAGCCCCATCCATCCCTCCAGCACTTGGACAAGTGGAGAAGGAAGTTGCAGCACATCAAGATAGGGTTGCTCCTATGCTCCATGTAAATACATTTACATTTACATGCTCCTCTACCCATGCACAGACCGCATCAGTGTTTCAAAAAAATAATGTTTTGTTTTCGTATATCACGTTCAGCCGTGCTGGGAACAGCAGCATGTACTGAATCTGTAGCCCCCGCAGCTTCTACTTAATAATAGGTGGAGGGGGGTCCCCCAGAGGAGGCCTCCACGCCAATGATTTGTGTGCCCTCCCTTTTTTGGGACCCAAGAACTCAGCCAGGTAGTTACAAAATGAGTCAGGGGAGTTTCCTCAGCTGCCTCCAAGTACCCCACAATGAGTATATTATTGCACTTCAAGCGACCTTCTGCATCATTCACACACCCTTCAAGGCGATGAACAGATTTGTGAAGCCCAGAGATAGTGGGTTGCAATGTATGGATTGTATCCTTGACTATTGAGATACAACCCTCTGCCTCTGCCACCCTCGCTGTCATATTGTGCAAATCCTGCCCTAGCAGGGACACATTCACTTTCAAGTCACCCATCTTCCCCTCCAGCAAAGATCGTAGGTCATGGAGCGCCAGTAGAATGGAGGCTGAGGGATTGACGAGGGCCGGCGACACCACCAATGTTACCTCTCTGTCAGTGGCCCTTGCGGTCCGCGTGTATTTGTTGATGCGGCCCTGTGAAGTCTTGGCCCCGGGCTGCTTGTCTTTCCCTATAATGCAACATGGATACAATCTGGGGGTGATGGCGGCACCCCAATCAGAGTCGGGGCCCGACACCCATCACCACCAGCAGACCTTCCTGAATCCATACTGGGACGGGCAGAGTGTACCCCTGAGAGTCGGGCTCCTGTCACTGCCCACCTCAGGCCTCCAAGGTTCAATTGTCAATCTGGCTTTACTGGCTCACTTGCCCCAGCATAGTCTGTCCGCGGGGTCTGCCCAGCGTCCCAGGCACTGCCTAGCGGCTGGAGCCAAGGGCCAATGCCCATTAGCACCGTTGTTTCAGAGGGAGGACCCTTCCTGTGGCAGAGCCCCACCCAGGCCCCTAACTCGCCAGGCCTCAGCACCCAGGGCACCTCCATGTCACCTCCAGGGCCCATTTACAGCTGGCACAGGCCCCTCCACTTCTCTTCGGAGCTCCTTCCATGGTAGGGAGGGGGCCAGAACACGGTCTTACGTCATGTCTGTGCTCATTGGAGCGAGCCGCATGATGCCTCCAGTCCAACCCTTCAAGCAGCTTCTGCTTCCAAAGGCACGGGCAACGGACTCCAGCAAACACTCCCCTTGCGCTGCGCCCGACAGGAGGCAAGGGGCCAACTCTCACCAGCACTGTATGGTAATGAGATTCTCCCCCGTGAACCAAAGCTAAAATCACTTGACCTCCGCTAGTGCTCCCCTGAGTCACTCCTGGCCCGCAAAGACCTTCCAAGCAGCACAGCCACAGGAGGAGTCAAAGCCATCAGCGGGTCATGCTGTGGCAATGGAGGTTAGGGGAGAGCTGCCAGCCATGTTGGGCATCCTGACAACACTCCCCCTTCTGTACACTTACATGCCTTTGTGAATTGGGCCTAAAGCATCTAAAATGGCATTATAAAGAGAATATTTGAGTAATATACATGGAACCATTGCCTACCTTTTACCCAGGATGTGAGGATCAAGGGGCTTGCAGACACCGCTTGTGGCTAAAGAGTAGGAACGACCCCAGGTCTTATCGAAGGCATCTTAGCCTTGTGTAAAGTGGCCAGCAACTGGAAACCAGATGGCAGCGCACAGGGGATGGTTCCACAAAGGAGGAGCACGGTTAGGCAAGCTCAACTCACTTATTCATAGATTGGAAATATTTCAATTTACGATGCTGTGTCATCATGCAAAATACGATGCTGTGTCATCTACGACTGCCTCCTCCTGTGGGTATAGACACTGGAGGGGGAGGTGGAGAGCTGTATCTACAAGCTGGCATTGGAATGTGACAATGCCACCGTCCATATGAAAGACCTACGTGGTGGAGACTTTCCTCAATCCTCCTGTCTTTCCTGGCCTCTCCACAGGCTTCCAGGCCATTGGGAACAGCATATGTTTCACATTTTTCCGACGATTCTCCAAATCTTTCAGTTTTTCTCTCACGTTTTTTCTCTCTAGTGCTCACTTTTCTCCTTTAATCTCACTTTCTTTTCCTTTTTCTGTCTTTGTTCACCTAAACCGCCATTCTCGATCTCTTTTCCTCTAACTTTCTCTTTCTTCAACACTTTGTCATGCTCCTTTTCAGTAGTGCTTTATGTTTCTCACATGTCCTCTGTCTCCCAGACTCTCTTGCTCAACTTTAGTCTCTAGTGCTCTCTCATTTTATTTTTCCTCTCGCATTCTTTCTCGCTCTTTCTTCCCTCCTATTTTCTATTTTTTATGCTCTTTTTATCAAGTATATACCACTTCTTTCTACAGCACATCCTTCTGTTATATCATTTTAACACAGTTATTATTCATATCATCAAATAAATTTACAAATAGATACAGCGTTCATGCCATCTTCGAAAACAGAGCTACTGCTAGTAAGAAGCACCGCTCCCGCTTTTGATACAGGGGGGGCCATATTGCTGCACTGCTGCAAAACCGCCCCCCCCTGTAACAAACCTGGCACCCACAGGTCCAAAATAGGCCCACACCTGGTGCCCGCTACGGCCAGTCCGGCCCTGGCGGGAAGTATTATGCTTCACCCAGGGAGTATCTGTAATACTTTCAATATTCTTGTATCATGTCAGTCACTTGCCTAATATTAGGAATGCATAAATACAGTCCTATGTCTCTGGCAGTGTGGGGTACATCTAGGCATTGCATCAGTTGATACACAAACATCCCATCCATCTGTGCAAGTTTGCCCAAATTATTAGATGGGACACATATATTTCACTATCATCATCACTGAGTTAAACAAATGTTCTTTTCTGAAAAGAACATTTCAATAATTTTCAGGAAAGGACCTTCCTCTAAGAATAAGACACATGTGTGCAAATGAAGGAGGGAGAGGGCATGACATGAGAACTAACAAGTAGAGAGATTCAAAATAATCTAAATCGCTTCCTTCAACTTTCTACAGAAGAATCTTTGAAGAGAAAGTGCCAATACAATGCTAATTTGCACTCTTACTTCTCCAAAATGCTTATTTCCTGGCGAAAGTGGAGGTTCTTCTTTCACTAGGAAAGGGCACTGACTCCAACACAGTGCTTAATTTGTTAAAAAATAAGTGCCACAATCCTTGTTAGGAGGCCACTGCAGCTTGCACCAACGACTCCCCCTGTCAGCGCTGCCAATGACAGTACCAACACAGCTACTAACCATTACATTCCCATAAGTGTCACAACTCGGGTTATTCCACCCCACAACACAAAGTTATAAGAATGGCTTGGGGCAGGTGTTAATAATGTTTAAGGTATACTGAATTGACAACAACTGTTGTTGTGCTCGTCTCTACATTAAATAAATAGTGCCACCATGTGGCAGACCAGCATAAGCGCCGGCGTTGACAATTAAGTGCTGGTGCCGAGCATAGGAAACCACTGGCTCAAATTAAGCACAGCTCCAACATAATTTTTCATTAACAATTTCAATGTTTGTCAAATTTTCTATTTCTCTGCAAAAAGCACCTATTTATTACCTGTCCCAAAGTAAAGTTTATATATTATTAAAGTTAGATTGGTCTGTTTGCAGAACAATTACATTTCTATAAAATACTTTCTTATTTTTAACAGAGCAAATCATTTTGAAAACGAAATACAGATACGCTACAATTTTGTGTGCAGAATGCAGCAGTTTACCTTCATGAAATGCAGTGTGCAAGAAAGAGTCATCAAATAGGAGACACCGGCCTTCTGACCAGCACTGAGGCTCTCCTCCAACCACCAGTTCACAGTTACTGGGTGTCTTCAGACCTTCGCATACAAAAGAAAAATGACAGATTATTTAAGTCATAACGGGGTTCGTGCGGTAAAGCTGCTTTACAAAGCATAATCATGCAATCATGCACTTAGGTAATTCTAATGATCATGCTTTAACTGAATAGCTTGGGAACAAAAGGGGTTAGGTCCTTTATGTGGTGAGGGCTAGACCTAATATCAATAGTGAACAACACAAAGTACCCAAACCACAGTGACTCAATACGTTTTTTTGTTACAGGGTAAGAAACCAATTTATTGTCGCTTCCCTAGACACCATTATTTTGTGTCAATCATTTTGTATTTTTTATATTTTCAAAGAATTTCTGACAGAAAAAGACATTGATTGCAAATATTTACAAGGCTAAACAAACTTTAACAAACATTAAAGGCAAAGACTATTTACACATTTAGATAAAATTAAAGGACTTATTTATATATATATATATATATATATATATATATATATATATATATATATATATATATATATATATATATATATATATATATATATTTTAATGCTGGACCAGCCGGCTGGTCCAGCGTTAAAATATATATGTAATTTAATTACTTATATTCTATCCTCCCAACCCCTAGTTTCTCTCATTCAGTGTTTGCAAGTTTTTTGTTGTTTGTGATAAAAATGTTTGTATTATTTTTTCAATAATTGTTTTATTTAATGTCTGATGTGAGAATACTTTCTAATGTGTGACATAATGGTTTCTAAATGTTGCTTTTTGCCAATGCATAGAAGATTTTGATGCAGAGCACTTTCCAGTGTCAGATGGTCAATTTCTGTATCGCCTTTCCTTTTTTGGCTCTGATGTACCCCAAAAGAGTTGATCATCCACCGGAACTCTTTTATGTGGTCATGGCATTTTAAGTTTCCAGTCGACAAAGATTATCCTCTTCTTTTGTGGGGTGACTGGTCTACATGAAAGGGAGTTACCTCCTACTATAGGAAGGATGCTCTAGTGCGAAGAATCAGTTTGCCTTGGTATATAGTAAAGTTAGGAGGCTGTGTTGAGAGTGCCAGTAGCTCACTGACCCTCTGGGCAGATGTGATCCCCACTAGGAAGGCTGTTTTTATGGCAAGGAGCCAGAGAGGGCAATTGTGAATTAGCTCTAAGGGAGCACACATTGCAAATGTGAAAACTAGGTTGAGGTAACATAGTGGCATAATGAAGCGAGTTGGTGGAAGCAGATGCTGAAGACCGTTTAGTAACTTACTTACAATAGGTGATATGAAATCGGATGGATTATCTGGCAACTGCAGAATTGCTGAGATGTCAGACAGAAAACCTTTCAATGTTCTCAAAGCAGACCCCTGCAGGGCTAAGGTAAGAATAAACAAAAGAACCTTGAAAGGGGTGCCGATCGGGGGTTAACCTGTTTATCTATACATCATCCCCTTAACTTGCTCCAATGGCAGGTGTAAACCATCTTGGTTGAGGGACGCCTTGCTGCCCAGACAACATTACAGACTTCGAGAGGAAGGATGAAATCTGTCAACTGTCGCCGCTCAATCACAATGCATGAAGACAAAGGATTTTCGGGTTCGGGGGGCCGAAACCTGGCTTGTTGCTGTGACCCTCTAAAAGCGGCAGCCTGATTGGACGACCCGTGCTCATGCTCAACAGCTCAGGATACCAGATTCTCCGTTCCCAATATGCAGCCACAAAAAAGACCTGGGCCTGGTCATTCCTGATCTTCTTGAGAAGCTTTGGTGTGCAAAACTGCTGACATTGCATGTTCCCGATGAGCCATGAGCGAGGCCTGGACATCCCCCAAAAAGCCAGTGGCTCTCAACCAGGGGTGGCGCATAAGGGCCAAAGATGACGAAATCGCTCTGCCAGCGAGTCTGTCTTGTATAGCCCGCATCTGATGGTGAACTTAGTTGCATTGCTCCCATCAGCAATTGCTTTAGAGTGTGGCTGGGGCCTCCTCCGAACCATGGGCAGCACATGCTCAACTGATTCCCAAATGGAATAGCAATATTAGCCCAAGAGGCACGCTGTGTTCACAGAACATAGACCCAAGTCGGAAGAAGAGAACATCCTCTTCCCAAAGGTATCCAGCCTTTCAGATTCCCTGTCCAGTGGAGTGGTAGGGAATGTGCCGGAGTTAACTTTGTTGGTGGAGGCCTGGACCACCAAGCTCCCCAGGGTGGAATGCTGGGTGAGGAAACTGGGGTGTCATGGGGGGGATAGATGGCAGAGGGCAATTCTCCTAGGCACAGGAGCCCCTGTGGGACTCACTGACGATTTGGAGTGGGGCGACGATCACAGAGTACGACTCCAGAAACGATCTCAGAACCTTCCTCTTGACGAAAACCTGGAGCGTCGTAGAGACAATCAACGTCAGGCCGCAAGGAGCTTGAGGGAGCCTTCCTTCAGTGCCCTAGGATGCATGGCGATGCAGTCCTCACATGTCTTGGTGTTGCGGTCACGCTCAAGACACCAAAGACTAGCCAAATGTGGGTATGTTACAGACATGTGTCGATGACAGGCACCACATGGATAAAAATCCTGCCTTTCTGGTTGACATCCTTCACACCAGGAGATAAAATCTTTTTTAAAAATTCAACAAAAAATAAAAAAAGGGTCAGTCAAAAAAGACTAATGGTAGATCTCTGGATATGCACGGACTGACGTGGAAAATAAAGAACCGATGTCATCGCTTAGGGGTGGTGCCTACATAGGCACCACGCACGTCACTTCCAGCGCGAAGCCGCACAATGCCACCTACCAGTGCACAGGGGAAATGCTCATCAAAAATTTCCAGATTCAGTCTGATGTCTGGGGAATATTCTACTGTAAGGAATTTGAGGCTAGGAGTTTCTATCAGACAAATTTCAGCTATCCAGGATTCTAATTTTGCACAAAAGAAAGCTGTGAAAATATGGAATATAAACAACTGAAATATGAAATTGTGTGACCTCATAGTGAAATATCGCATGCAGTATCTCAGCGACGCAAGACTTTACAAACGTAAATGCTGTGAGCATCGTAACCTCTGATGGTGCTTTTAATAACAAAAGTTGGGCTTAAGCGGACAGTGGTCTGCCATACCCATATCAACCTTGTGAGAAAGGGCAACCAAGAGGAGCTTTGTGTATTTGTTATGATTAACTGAAAACGGTTTCCATATTACTTGAAAGTTAGCTCGATTTAACTAGAACCAAATATGTAACAAGAACTGGCAAAGACAATAGGTCTCCCCTTACGGGCTTATTTGCTTTGCCAATGCCTTTTGGGCCATGAGAAGAAAGAAAATGAGAGTAACAATAACGCAAATTCAGCTTTGCTTCTGATTGCCCAATTTAAATTCTGACACATGGAGTTTAGAATACATTTTGTCCTTTTCATTTTCCTTAAATTTATTTAAGTTCTTTTTATTTACAGAGATCATTTCAGCAATCAAAATTTAGATTTATTTCTAGAATACAACAAATTTCTGTTTCAATTATTTTATCAAGATTTACAAGCAGAAACACAGTGTGTTATCAAATTGTTTTGGAAGATTATCACTATGCAGACAGAATATGCTTTGAATGTAGGCATCATAAAAGAGAAAAAAAATTCTGAACTCACTTTATAGTACACCGACTGTAGCTCTCCTATTGCACATATTCATCAATTTGCAAAAAGGCATCATGCCTGTTAGACTTGGGAACCTTGGTGTAGTATTCCCCCAAACGTTTTGCCTTCACTCCGTTACTTTGATGAACTAGTTTTTGTTGGCCTTAGGAATCTGTGCACTTTACCGCTGTTAACCAGTGCTAAAGTGCTTATGCTCTCTCCTTCAACATGATAAAATGACCTACGCCGTATTGGCACTTTTAATTTTCATGCAAGTGGTTATTAATTTACTTATAGGTCCCTAGTAAAGTGCAGTAGCTGGACTCAGGCCCTGTAAATTAAATGCCATTAGTGGGCAGCAGCACTCATTTTGCCACCCACTAAAAGAGCACTGTACATCATTTCCGGTATTTAAAAAGTAGGAAATGTCCTGACAGTAAAAATAACAACTCCTTAAGTTGTCAAGGTTGTAAGGCCTTTCTCTCCTATAAACGAACACTGGCTTACCTTATCACATTTAATAAGGGCTAACTTCAGATTGGCGGCAGATTGAGAAATTATGTTTACACTCACATGCGTTGTAATTTAAATTTCTCCTTTATAGTGAAGTCAGATTCCTTTCTGCCCAAACCAGCTGTGCCTTCCTGCTAGTGCCCTGGGTCACATGACTGTGAATGGCTCTGTTGGTGTGGGTCATGTATTGCTTCCAGACAGTGAGAGAAAGGAAGCTTAGGTGTGAGGAGAGAAGGTCTTCATGACAGGATGGGTGGGGAGGAGCTGTACACTGCCCGATTACACTTTAAAAGGTTCTGCCTGCAGCACACACAAAGGGACCTGACTCCTGGACTGCCCTGGTCTTTGCACACTATTCTTTTTTTTTATCCTCATTTGTGCATTATAGTTAGTAAGGAGTTGTCGGGGCCCAATATATCTTTATTCTTTGCCTTCACTGCCATGGTTCTGGGTGTGAGGGACTAGGCAGTACCCATGTAAAGCTTTGAAGATAGAAGGGTCCCCTTATTTCCATTACTTTGTTGAAGGATTTACTGAGTGGGGGGGAGCTAGCCATTCTGGCTACTCTTGCAGGCCTTCTCCTGGCTTTCCAATGCTCACACATAATCATTGGACTGTGGTAAAACAGGTTCGAGCCGGTCCATCTATCAAGCATTAATCATAGTATTATCCCCAAGGCTATCTAGGTGTTCCCAATTGATAGTTTTCCCAAATCTCCCAAAATGTGAGCTTTTTACTAGGTGTTTTCCTTTTATCTAGTTTGTATATTCTGAATACTGAAGCCAACCATTCTCTATGTAACGGGGGCATTGGGCTGACCCATTTCACACAAATCTCTTCCTAGCCAGTAATATCAATAAGAAAAGAAGATTTTGAACACTATGCAGTTTGGAGCCAGAACAAGGGGAAGAACTGACCAGAAACAGTATGAAAGGTATGTCAGGGAATTCGCAGACGCAAAGGCTGGCATCAGGTATAAAAGTGGGACCTTCAGAATTTCTAATCAGAACACTCCTGGACCTATGGAAGATTCAGAAGGGGGTCTGCCCTTGCTGTCCGAAGAAGCAAGACTGACCTACTTGCCTTGATTCCAAGATACCCAAAGTGACTTCAAGGGTCAGTTACCTGATCTCCTGTGTGAGCTACAGGGATACAACAAGCTTCCAGAGGCCTCTTTGCAACTACCCAGCTGATCAGCCCCAACGAAACCAGCCTGAGCCCTAATTCTTGCCACCACTGGAGTGAGTTCTGAGCTCGAAGAGGGGCCCCCAGGTCCGAGACCCTTGGCTGGCATCAGTGTGAACTCCTCCTCAAGAAAAGGTGAACATCCTGAAGTATGGGCTCCTCACAACCACAAAGTGATCTCTGCGCTTTGAGAATCTACTTGCCTGTGGCAACCACCAATGCAAAGCTCCAACGGGACCTGCTCTTCGTGACACCTGGGGCAACCAGCAATGCGAGACCTGCACTTCGCTCAAACAATGACTGTCTGCGATGATCAATCAATGTGAGGATCCAGCGGTGACTGATCTTTATGCTACAGCAACGACTGTTCATGACTTTCGACCTGCTCCTCGTGCCATAAAGCTTCATCCAACACGAATGGAACTCTTTGCACCAGACTTGAAAAGGTACCTCTTCAGAAGGGGTAACATGGTCTCTGTACCCGACCAGCACTCTATCCCGATCGGAATGAACTTATGACTTTCCTCTGGTCCAGCGTGACCAGATAAATGTGAGTGACACTTTGAGGTCCTTGGTATTATTTACACCTAAAACGTTTACAATTGCCGGATATTCTGATTGGATTTCTGTTGTTCTGGAATCATTTTCTTTATTAAAATTTACTATATTTTTCTAAATTGGTTTGGGATTTTTCTTGTGTTGTGTTTTCACTTTATTACTGTTTGTGTGCTACATAAATACTTTACGCATTGCCTCTAAGTTAAGCATGTGTGAAAAGAGCAGATGATGGATGGAATGCTGAACAAATCAAACATTAACCCCCAGTCACAGATCTGGGTTAAATCCATCATTTTTTTGCTTACCATGCCATATGCAAATCAGTCTTGACCCTGCTACCCATGTAAACAGTATAGCCCGAACTCACAAGCCAGGTCTTCCCTAGACCAGAAACAAGCAACTTGGGACCGGTTTCAGGGTATCACCCCACATCAGCCAGGCTAGCTTGAATCTAGTGGCATAGCTGGCACGGCGCCCAAGTCTTGGCATACCCTTTCAACTTAGGGCAACAAATGCAAAAAGAACAGACAAAGGATGAAATGTTGAACAAATCAAACATTCACCCCAGCCACAGATCTGAGTAAAATTAATTGTTGTCCTAGTTAAGCCTGACTGCTTTTGTGCCAAGGTACCAGAGGGTTCACCATGGGCAAATCTAGTGACTTTTGTGGTTCATCCTGACAAAGATTGTGTTTGTTATCTTAGCGGGCTTCAACCTCTTTCAACTAAAAACATAACTTCTTACAATGACTCTTGGTGTAGCATGTTAAATCTTTAGAAGGCAAATCCATTTATCATAATAATCCAGACATTTGTTTTAGAAAGACATCCTCTCCCTTTGATCACCAATGTCTTTTATTTTTTATTATTATTATTATCATTATTTTTTTAATCCTCATTTTGCGATTATATAGATAAGGAGGTTTCGGGAGTCTGATGAGCTTTCGTTTTTTCTTTGCCTTCACTGCCCCATCGTTTTCGGGTGTTTTTGGGTAGTATCCCTTTCGATGTTATGATCTATCAGTTTGTCTCCACTCGCCCTTTATCGTTTTCAATAATTCCATGATTTAGTGGGGGAGCTAGCCAATTTGGCTACTCGGCAGTGATGATTCCTGCCTAGAATTATTGTCATCGCCTTAATCTTTGGATTTTAGTTGTCCGTATCCCAATAGGAGTTAATGATTTATTTGAAAGTGCTGTTCCCAAATTTCCCATAAGTTTATTCTCTTCGAGTATTTCCCTTTTCTATCAAGATTATTGATTTTTATTATATAGTTTAGCCAGTTTGCATGAATGGGTGGAACTGGTTTAACCCAGTTATTACAGATTTCTCTCCACGCTAGCAGTATCAGGACGAAAAGTAAACTTTCCTGTTTTTTACTTAGTTTATTTATACCAGCGTCTATGTTGTTGTATATCCCAAAAATAATAAGAGAGGTACTTACAGTTATGTGGGTTCCCAAAATCATATTCAGGGTCTTTTCAATCTCAAGCCAATATTTAGTTATTGCGGGACATTTTTGGAACATATGGATATCATCCGCTTTAGCTTCTCCACACTTAGGGCAGGACTTAACGCTGGTTCCTTTAAATTTAGACAGTCTTTTTGGGGTCCAATACGCTCAGTGGATCGTGTACAGGTGGTTCCTCTTTAGTGAAGCTGAATTTATACAGGACCAACATTTTTCCATAGAGTTTTGCCATACGAGTTGTAGGTCCAATTCCTGATCAGGTATATCTTTCCTCCATGTTTTTTCTGGGACCAAAAATTCTTCCTCTCCGGATTCAATGAGTGCCCAGTACCATTTTGATACTTCTTTCTTTATTGGTGTTATTTTTATCATTTCACTTTCAAAGTTCTCGTTACCGTTGTTTTTCTCTTGTAAAGATTTAGCCCAGTTAGTTAGTTGGTAATATTTAAACTTTGGAAAACAAGAAGGAGAGTAAGGAATTGCGTCCGTAGTCGTCGGACGGGGAATACTCCTGATTCCCTGGTCAAGGTTCAGAAGAACAAATGGAGGAGTACTACCCGATGAGGGTAACAGAAGGCTTTTGTCTAAACTCAGGAAACATTGTTCCTTTGTTAGTAAACCCCTCACTCACCACCTAGTGGTGACTTGCTTCATCATCAGGGCCCACCCAAGTGGCCTAGCGTCACTTGGGTGTGCTTCAACACCTGCAATTGCAGTGGAGCAGGTAGTGAAGTGTGGGGTGCGAACAAAAAAGAGTGTGAATGTTAAAATTGTCCTGGTTAATGCTTTTATACAATGTTTAATAAAAAAGTAACTGGACAAAATTAAAAATATAGGTGAGATAGTAGTAGGGAAGTTACGACCTACTTATCTCTGTTTATGTGTTGGTCGACATGTTTCTACCATAAGGGGAAAATCCCCGGTATTCCTCAGGACCAAAACAAGGAAGTGGGTGGTTTGTGCCCCCTAAAAGACACACCCAGCCCTAATTCCTTGGTCATCCAGAAGAAAAATATACTCCTGGGTAAGCACGCCTAGGGTTTAGGGTGCTAAAAAACAATGCTGGGGCTCTAGTCGAGCTGCATCAAGCAGGAGTAGGGCGCTACACCGGTAACAACATAATAGTTGCGTGTGGCGAAATCAGGCGGATCACCTACTTCTCCGTACTCGCTGCTTGCTTAAACTTTGCCATCTTGCCATCTGTAAGTTCATATAGCAAATCCCACGAGATTATCTCTTTTTCTTTTAACAATTGGCCCCATTTTTCTATTCCTGCTGTTTTGAGTGGTACCGCTAACGAGTCTTTTAAACATTCGGTGTCCCTGGGAAATCTCATATTGGAGCTTTGGTACTGTAGTATGGTATATTTACTGTGCTTCTGATTTGAAACCAAAGTCTAGCCGCGTTGTGTAAAATCTTTAGTTTTATTTTTTTTAAATTTTGGATGGCCAAACTTGAATAGGAAATGGTCTGTTCTTTCAGTCATATTTTGCAGGAAACTTGGGTAATATTGGTACTTCCTCAGTAGTGGTCTAAAGTTCTTAAATTGAAATGACCTATAGTACTCAAATAAATCAGGGCTAGCTATTCCGCCTTGCTCTTTCCTCCTCCTAAGCTTACTCCAGGCTATTCTCGTTCCTTTTGATGCCCAAATAAAGCTTGCTATTTCACCCTGGATCTTCTTTAAGAGTTCTTTTTTAAAATCCAATGGTTTTGTGTTAAAAAGGGAAGTGAACTTTGGAATGATGGTCATTTTTATTATGTTGGATTTTCCCAAAAAAGTTAGTGGCAGTCCCGTCCATGTTTTAAGAAGTCTTCTTATTTCTTTGGCGATTATCGTCAAGTTTAACTGCGGGACTTTCTCGATTTCTTTTACCAAAGTAATTCCTAGATATTTTATTTTATCCCTACTATATGGTGTGTTTGGATTGATGTTCCAGCTCATTGCCTCAGTTTTTCCTTTATTTGTTTGGTAACCTGAGACTTTACCAAAGTTGTTCATCGTGTCTTCCAATACTTGGTAAGCATTTTCATAGTTGGTTGTAAATACCATTAGGTCGTCCGCATATAGTGCTACTTTCTTTGACCAATTTTGATGTTTAAAAGGAAGGATTAGTGGATGGTTTCTAATCAGGCAGGCCAATGGTTCGATGTAAAGATTAAAAAGTAGCGGTGACAACGGACAGCCTTGCCTAGTACCGCGTTGTATCTCAATGTTACTAGTCAGACTCCCATAAACTACTATTTTAGCCCTTAGATTCTTGTATACTTCCCTTACCATAGGGGCAACACTTTCTCCCAGGTTATATTTTTCAATAATTTCGTTTAGAAAGGCCCAGTTGACTCTATCGAACGCTTTAGCAGCTTCATAGGTGATTATAGTAAGGGGAAGTTATTCGCAGGTGGCTACATCTATTGCTGCAAATAGCTCATGGATGGTCTCATGGATTTGCCACCCTTTTATAAAACCCTTTTGGTCTAAATTAATCAGTCTTGGCATTACCTTAGATAGTCTTTTTGCTATGACTTGCATAAAAATTTTGTAGTCACAGTTAAGTAACGATATTGGTCTGTATGACTCACACAATTTTGGATTTTTTTCCAGGTTTTAGGATAATGCTAAATGTCGCATCATTCCAGGTATCAGGGATTTTCTCATGCCCCAGATATACATGATCACTAATGTTTGTGTTCTTGTTTTGATCAATGAACAGACCAAGAACACCATTGAAGTTCAAATAAAAATTATTTTGCAGACTTTGCACTGCTACACAATGTTTGGTATTGCATACATTACCTACAGATAATTCACCATAGGGAAGTGGATACTGACAAACAGAAATGTGTAATCACATTCTGAAGTGGAGACAGCTACTACACTTCCCTCTCAACAGTCTTTGTGTTTAACAACTTACACCTGCCTAGCTTATCAAGAAGAATATTTCGGGTTCTAACAATCGAAAAGCTGTACCTCAGTATGTCACTGGGTAAATAGCTCTATCAGGAGGAAAACAAATTACCATACAAAGACATTCAAATTCGAATTAATAGCCTTCCAAAAAATCAATCAGTGACAAATAAGTTGAAACACCCAAGTGCTGAAACTCAAATAAGTTGGGTTTGAAATTCACAGATATTTTTCCACCTAGTCAAGGGACATGTATATTGTTCCAATAAAAATAAACACTCAAAGAATTATAGTTTATTTGCATAGTTAATTAAAACCGTTGCAATACAAAAAAAGTGTTCCGTTAAAAAAACTAAATTATACATACATAAAACTCATTCCTTCAAGTTTCTTATATCTAAAAACAATGCTAAAAAACTTGCTAATTTGAGCAAATGTAGCAGCATAAACGACTTGTCAGTTTTATCTGCTTGAATTATATGTTGAAAGTATCCTCAAACCGCCTTGCACATTTACATGTATTTTTTTCTGGCTAGGTTCCTAATGTCTCCATTTCTGGCATTTTCCTTTCGCACAATCTCAGATACTTTACTGCTCTGCAGTTCAATTGTGGATCACTAGGTGCAAAGCATGCCAACAGAGCGTTTCTCCTGGCACGAATCCGTCCTTGATTGAAAAGTTGTTTCAACAATTTATTTCGTTCTTTGAGGAGTTCTTTACAGGAGCATAGTAAATGAAGCAGGTCTTCCTGAGCCGATCCACATAAGCGGCAAACAGAGCCTGCTTTATTGCGTAGCTAGGGTGGAAGATGCTGTACGCAGGAGAGCAGTCCAAATCTATTTTTCATGAAAGCAATTTTTCTATTTTTGTCATATCCCAAGTTGAAATAAGCTAGGGCGCCCGGCTTCGTGTATGTATTCAGGGTCATCCATCCGTGGGCTCTCTTTGATAGTGCGGCCTTGTCCAGCCATGAGAGTAGTTTCACTGTATTCCACACTAATGTTTTAAAGGTTAGGGTGGTTGTCGATGTTTCCCAAAGTTGGGTTAGCCCCAATTTGTGTAGACTGCTATGAAGATAATTCGCGGCTGGTGATGTGGTGTGCGATTGTAACTCCTTCCTCAGCTGTTCGTTTAGCATTCACCGAGAAGCTTTTCGCACTATGTCCCATATAAATATGATAAAAGCTCCTTGTCTAGCAAATGATTGTCTCAAAAACACCAAACTCAAGTCTAATTTGCGCATGTGAAGTATATTTCTGCAGCCCGAAAATGACTCTATATGCTGTTGTTACTGTGGCATCGAGTATTTTTTGCGTCCCTGCCTTTCTGTGCCTCGCTGCCATAGGTGATTGTTGGCAAGCGTTTTGCCCGAACCACCTCAGCGAGCGGCAGAATGGATGGGCCAGTTAATTTGGAGTCTAATGTTTTTAGGGAGATTGCTAGTACTAGACATTTATGCCTTATGCTATTCTTCTGTTGAAAAAAGTGTCCGCCTGTATCCAGCTTCACACCAAGATATTTATATTCTGTTGTGTCTTCTATTCTGGTCTCTCCCCAGAACCAGGCTGCAGTTTGTCGCCTTTTTTTCCCAACTGTCATTGTTCTTGTTTTATCCAGGTTAATCGTTAAATTGTTTTCTTGGGGGAAGTCCGGCGTTGTGTTTAAGAGATGTTGTAACCCTACTTTTGTTTTGCTGATCAGGACTATGTCGTCTGCATAAAGGAGATAGGATAGTGCAATGTCTCCTAATTTCGGGGCATGTGAATTACAACTGATTAGCAGCAGGACTAAATCAGCTATATACAGATTAAAAAGAGTGGGTACTAAAACACATCACTGTTTCAACCCTTTTTCTGTGGGTATATGTCTTGACAGGAACTTCCATTACCCAGCTTCACCTGTAGCCACGTGTCTGTGTGCAGATTTATTATCAAGTTGAGTAGGGGCTGTGGCAGCCCCCAGCAGTGCATTTTCGACCAGAGTCTGATACGATTGACGTGATCAAAAGCAGCCTTGTAGTCGATAAAGCATAGGTATAGAGACATCCGTGTAGCCTCGGCCTTGTCCATAAGCATAGCCATGTTTAATATGTTAGTTATTGCCCCGACTGATTTTGCCAAGACGGTCTGTTGTAGGGGAATTGCGGATTTTTCTTCCGCCCATGCCTGGAGGCTCCTCCAATAACAAACCAGCGAAAAATGTTGCTTCATTATCTGATAGAGCCACTAATCGATAATTTTGTGGTTCCGACTTTTTACCAGATTTGTGGATTGGGGAAATAATTGAACCTCTCCATGAGCTGGGCAAGATGTGCACCGTTCTAATTTCTCTGAAGAGTGGGTCCGATGATTCTGCCCAGAAAATTGTCTATTGTTTGTATACTACTGGTGGTATTCCATTTGAGCCGGTGTACCTTCTCTTCTCCCCTTTCCCAACTGCCGTTTGATGGCATCTATATGGTTCGTTTGCATCCCTTTTCAGTTTTTTGAGGTATGCCTTTTGTTTCCGTAAAGCTTGTAATTGTGTTTTATCGCTGGGCTTGTGCCGAAGGTGTCTCAGTAATTGGTGAATCCTTTTTTTTGCAAGCTTGATTTCTTGCTTGGCGGTGTATGATATGGGCTTTGTGCTGCTTAATCTTTATTGGCTTGGTGATTTGGTCTTAGTCTCATGTGCTTCCATCACTGATAGGAAGTTTTTCCATTTCTGAACCTCGCCATCTCCGACCCTCGCAGCAATTTTTTTTTATCAGTTTCAAGCATCTCGCTGCCTGCGGCTATCTTGAATTTTATTCTTCTTAGGTTAATGGTGGCAGTTAGTCCTTGAGGCTCCAGATAGTGTTCGAATGTTGGAGTGACTGTTCTCAGTTCTATTTCTTGAGGCCGATGATCACTATCGCCTTTATTGCCCAACTGAAACAATGCAAGTTGTTGAAAAAGGCCTAGGGAGACAAAAGTGTAGTCCAGAATTGAGCTTGTTTTTGTGGAGCTGTATGTTGTTACAGGAGGGTTGTCTTTGGGTAATCTGCCATTTAATGCCCTCAAATTAAGATGCTCCAAGTCCTTTAAGGTCGTTTGTCCCATCTTGGTTTGTTTGCACGCTTGAAGTTTTCCTTACAGTGGAATGTTCCAAATTGCGTTTTGCAAAAGCACTTCTTCGTCCAAGGAGGAGCCTATTAGATTATGGTTTAAGTCCCCGGTTAAGAAGAGATCAGTTGTAAAACCCTCTCTTATACAGGTTTCCACAAAATTGCACATTTCCTTAACTAGTTTAGTTTTATATTTCGGTTGGACATACACATTTATTATCATGGTGTTAGTATCCCTTTTGTTTATCGATGATGACAAAAAGGATACAATGACTGATAGTGCTGATTGAATTTTGGAGCTAAAGATGCGAGCGGAATGAGCAATTGTACTTGCGACATATGTGACCAAGCCTCATTGCAAGTGGCCATATTTTGCTCCCCTGTTGGCATTTGTATAGACTGTATACAAATGAAGGTATTGGATCCTACTACTGATCAGCCTGGATCTCAGCAATTGATAAACAGAACAAAGTGGCTGATCAGGATTGTTTTAAGAGAATTCAAGATCCACACAGCCAAAACGTACTGCGTGGCCAACGGTTGTATATTACAAACAAATTTATTGTCATTTAGAATCAATTTGCATTAGTTCATCAGGAACATGACATCAAAGGAACTTTCTATCAAAACAGTCAGTTCAAAAACATGCAATTATATGTACAATATATACAAATTTACAGACATTTAAGGTGAATACTCAAGATTTGACGACACCGACAAAAAACTTCAAACAAATTACATTGCAAAGTAATTACAACATGAACAACCTTTACACAAAAACACCATTTAGAAGTCAGTGACAGGTGTTGCTGGCTTGCTGTAATACAAGTGAATAAACTGGATATTGGATATATAAAGCGTGTGGTGTATTTCCGAAAAATCACGAGAGTGCATGAGGAATCAATTCCCTGAAACGGGAGACCGGAATATATATATATATATATATATATTTCTCAACAATTGTCCCTTCACCCGGGAACGCTACAGGAGAACACGCAGGCTTGATTTTTTAACATTTATTTCATCTCGCATGACGCGTTTCAGCCACCAGGCCTTTATCAAATGCTGTGTGATGAAAACCGATCGTTAATGTTCCAAGGTTTAAATAGCTCATGAAGCTCAGCTTCTATGTCATGGCAAGCAAGAGAGGACTGCATTTACATCGTGGTCCTGTTTGTTGTTTTTTTTAGGCGCCATCATTGAGTGTAAATGAATGCATTTAAGTCCCATGTATAACTAACTAACTAACAATGGCCTAAAACATCGGACAAATGTGGAAGGCATGAACATTTAACCCATCAGGAGGGAGGAAATTTATTTCCAAAGTCGATAAGAAAATGAGACAGCATTATACATGGACCACGATGTAAATGCAGTCCTCTCTTGCTTGCCATGAGCTTCATGAGCTATTTAAACCTTGGAACATTAACGATCGGTTTTCATCACACAGCATTTGATAAAGGCCTGGTGGCTGAAACGCGTCATGCGAGATTTATTTTATTTATTTATTTATTCAGAGTTTTATATAGCGCGAACAAGATCTTTACAGATATCAGAGCGCTTCACAGAAACAGGGGTGAGGATAGCATGAGGGTGACCCAACATAATATTGGGTGCAATATAAAATTCAGTAGCATGATCGGATAGCAGTCATGTTCTAATAAAAGATCAATAAACAATCAAATAAGCGATAATATAAGACGATACTGAGTCTTTCATACAACTACAATAAAAATCAGGAGAATTTATGCTAAAGGGATGGCTTATGCCAGTATCTAAAAGTTACAGGGAGCAGAGGGGACGGGCATCGAGATTCAGTAGGCTAACGTGAGTAGTCTAATAATAGATATTTAGTGAGTAGTATAAAAGGATCGACTAACCATCATGGAATTATGGCAAACAAGAAGAATAAACGAATCTAGATCCTGAATAATATGACATTATTTGACATTAGACAAACATGTAACCAGTAATACCCAAGCGGTGCGAAGTCTCTGAGCAACAAACATTAAAGTTCAGGTGAACTTAGCCATGAGGATGGCTTTCACCTCTTTCTTAAAGACGGCCGTGGAGGAGATAAGCCTGGTTTCAGGAGGGAGTGCGTTCCAGATCCTCGGTGCCATTCCTGAGAAGGAGCGTTTGTATGTTTTTTCCTTCCGGAATCTGCGATGTTTCAAGAGTAGATTTTTTGTACTTCTATTGGATCTCGAACCTCCTGATATAGTCAGCTTTTGAGTGAGGTAGTTAGGTGCCTTGTGGTGTACGGCCGCGTGTGTCATCACAGCAATTTTCAGTTGTATTCTGGCTTCAAAGGGCAGCCATTTCAGAGATTTCAAGTCAGGGGTTATATGAGAGTGTTTTCTTGAGCCTGTAATGAGTCTCGCGGCAGCGTTCAAGGAGGCTCTTAGGGGTGCAGTTGTTGCTAGAGGGAGACCACTGAGGGTCACAATTCCATAGTCTATGCGGGGGATGACGAGGGCTTGTACTGCATTTTGGAAGTCTTTGGCTGGGAGGAAGGGTTTCAGCTTCCTCAATGTGTTGATATGAAAATTGGCTCCTTTCGTTGCTTTGCTAATGTGCTGTTGCATGTTGAGCTTTGCGTCAAGTGTGACACCTAAGGATTTCGCGGAATCCACAATGGTGGGCCGGACATTGAGTGCTGTTAGGTGGTTGAGCCAAAGTTGGGTGGTGGTAGATTTCGCAGGGGGTGCTATCAAAAGGAACTCAGTTTTCAGAGCATTTAGTTTGAGATGATTGTCGGCCAACCACGATTGGGTCTTTATAAGAGTGTAGTTCAGGAGTTTGATATCTTCCGGGGATTGTACCTTTAGGTAGAGTTGAGTGTCATCGGCATACATATGGAAGCATACATTGGATGCTTGGAGCAAGGTGGCAAGTGGTTCCATGATGAGGTTGAACAGTGTGGGTGAAAGGGAGGATCCTTGTGGAACGCCTAAGTCTACTGGCACAGGCGAGGACAACACATTGTTGATCTTGAACTTCTGAGACCGGTTATGTAGGAAGGAAGTGAACCACTTGAGAACAGTCCCGTATAAACCCATTCTAGTGTTTAGCAGCTCAAGGAGGTTCTCGTGTTTGACCGTGTCAAAAGCTGAAGAAAGGTCGAGAAGGATGAGGAGGCATGAATCATTGCGATCAAGCATTTGGAGGGCGTCATCAATTATGTGAGTCATGACCGTTTCTGTGCTGTGTTTCGCTCGGAGGCCTGATTGATTAGGGTTGAGGAGATCAAACTTGTCAATGTGTTTTGTTAGTTGAAGTTGTACACATTTTTCCAGCAGTTTGGCCAAGGTGGGGATGTTTGTGATGGGACGGTAATTGTTTAAGTCAGACGGGTCAGCTGTAGGTTTCTTGAGTATGGGCGTGACTTGCCCCACCTTGAGTGAGTCAGGGATGAGACCTTGTTGAAGGGAGCTGTTAATGATTTTAGTCCAGAGTGAGAGGAGCATGGTGGTGAAGTCTTTTACCGCGTTAGCAGGCAGGGGTCTGTGAGGTGATTAGAGGGCTTTAAGGTACCGAGCAGTCTGCGTATTGCATCCTCAGAGTAGATGTCGAAGGAAGCCCACGATGCGCTGTTTTTTGGCTGAATGTTAGACATTCTGATGTGAAATAAAGGTTTAAAAATCAAACCTGCGTGTGCTCCTGTAGCGTTCCTGGGTAAAGGGACAATTGTTGAGAAGTTAATCACGTGCAAGCCAAATGCACGAAGGAGGCACCCGTCACGTAAGGAGTTCGGCAGTTTGTTTGGCATTTGTATGAACATTTATATATATATATATATATATATATATATATATATATATATACATATATATATATATATATATATATATATATATATATATATATATATATATATATATATATATATATATATATATATATATATCCCAACAACGTGGCTCGGTTTGGTCGACCCCTGGCGATTCTCACATCGGTGCAGAATTCCTCGGCAGAGCCCCGCCGATAAATATATTTTTTTAATTGGTTTTCACAACTAACTATCAGCAAAGTAACCAAAGACTACATGGGTCAGTGAGTAAGTGCAACCACTCGCCAGAGGAACATCCAGGTGATCATATGAGATGGAGAACAGATTATTAAGTCAATGCCATCCGTGCACGCCAATAAAAGTGTTAAGCCCTCTTCTTTTGACAACCTGGAGCATGGCCAGGCTTCTATTTGGATTTCCTCCTAAGGTATTCATCCTTTCACCTATGCTTTTTGTATCGTACATCCCCAACACTACTTCCAGCAACAAGATATAAAGCTGATTTTCTTCTTCATATTTGGTTCTCACACTGCAGGTGACAAAGATAAAGTAATGCACATTAGTTGTTAAATGGGAGTGTACCACTTTGCATAGCAGTGACACACATATAGGCCACTGAAGGAGCAAGTGGCAACAGCATATGGGGCAGTTGTAGGTGGCAAAGGAATCCTCCAGATTCAGCTTTCCAACACTGCCGTTTAATTTCATGAGGGGGTCTGTGTAACTAATGTCAGACTTCATGGAGAAAGGCAACAACACTGGGCATAGGAGATCTGCGCAGGACGTACAGCCATTTCCAAGCCATGATGTTTTATAAACAGTGTTTGCCCATGCACCATGAATTATGCACCACTGTAATCATCACTGACATTTTAGTGAACCTAATGGTGAAAGCAAGGCTGATGGGTAAATGGAACAAGAAATACCTTCAGTACAACAATACTGTTACTGGTGGGGGTGGGGGGGCTCAGTACCGGCGGTTTCTGCCCCTGAGGTATCCCATAACTAATATCTCTGAATGTCTGCCCACTCACAGGAATGGATGGTCGTGACGATTAAAAAAAAAATCAATGTGACACTGAAGATGTCATTTGACAACTAAGATTCAGAGAAGTTAGACCCGTTGTCTCCTTGGAAATAGCCAGTGTACAAGGCTATCTCTTTAGCCATATTACCGAAAAGTCACGTAAGAGGATCACAGCGGATTACCAATAACAGTTAGTGCGCCTCTTAGAGTGGAAAGTCAAACAAGACCCATAACGTAACATACCAACAAAGTAATTTGGTTTTAGAAGTTACTGTAGAACAAGCACTCGCACAACTAGCTCAAAACTCTTGCCCTCCTTAAAGATGCACTCGTTCTTTGTCGTATAGTTCCCCTCTTCCCAGTAGAAACTGCACGTTCATTGGAGAAACATAAACGTAGGGATGATGCACGACTGAACCTGTGCACACCCGCAGGATAGATCGTTCTAGACACCAGCTAGCCTTCAGGGCCACCATATGCACCCCTAAACCTAGACAGGCAGCAAAAGGTTTTTGCAACCACAGAAAAGGACAACCCTGAGCTCTGCCAGGGATTGTGGTAACAGATCTAGAACCCTTTCACTCAGACACTCGTGCTATTTTCTCTCTCAGAGAAGTATACAAGGAACACACAGTGGAAAGTTTTCAATACGTAGTGAACCAATGCCATTCCTGTGTGTGTCTGTATGTATATATATATATATATATATATATATATATATATATATATATATATATATATATATATATATATATATCAATATCAAATGCCCTAGAGCTTACAGAGGGCGACACGCACTGTTCTCACCATCCGGTTTGTATGCCTCACTGCTTGCGATGGCAGTTCGCCTTCATTATTTCATGCTCGACGCGTTTCGAGGCTGGCTACGCCCCATATTCATGAGCTGCTGTGCACAAACACCGAGGCTTGCTGGTTCAACTTCAATGCCTTTATTATTGAAAACGCCCCCAATGGGCGTGGCTCACAGGTACTGCACACAGGCATGATGGTCACTGTGGTCCGTGAAGCAGCAAGTAGTCATATCGCCTTCAGTAGGTTCAATGTTTGTGTACCAGTTTAGCACTTGCGTTAATTCCTTAAGTAGGATCGGCTTCTGTCACCCAAGCAAGTTTTCGTCCCAGAACAGCGTGCTGCAACGGAGAGAAAGGGTTTCCCTCCTCAGCCTTTCCAATTGTCACTCAAAGAGCTTCCCTGGAAATGGTGCTCCCCTGCCACGGCCAGGACTGCCGCGCTTAATGTCAATATCAAATGCCCTAGAGCTTACAGAGGGCGACACGCACTGTTCTCACCATACGGTTTGTATGCCTCACTGCTTGCGATGGCAGTTCGCCTTCATTATTTCATGCTCGACGCGTTTCGAGGCTGGCTACGCCCCATATTCATGAGCTGCTGTGCACAAACACCGAGGCTTGCTGGTTCAACTTCAATGCCTTTATTATTGAAAACGCCCCCAATGGGCGTGGCTCACAGGTACTGCACACAGGCATGATGGTCACTGTGGTCCGTGAAGCAGCAAGTAGTCATATCGCCTTCAGTAGGTTCAATGTTTGTGTACCAGTTTAGCACTTGCGTTAATTCCTTAAGTAGGATCGGCTTCTGTCACCCAAGCAAGTTTTCGTCCCAGAACAGCGTGC
This sequence comes from Lissotriton vulgaris, assembly GCF_964263255.1. Taxonomy (NCBI): domain Eukaryota; kingdom Metazoa; phylum Chordata; class Amphibia; order Caudata; family Salamandridae; genus Lissotriton; species Lissotriton vulgaris. The sequence continues at coordinate 224,053,505 of NC_141699.1, read as the reverse complement.
TGCAACGGAGAGAAAGGGTTTCCCTCCTCAGCCTTTCCAATTGTCACTCAAAGAGCTTCCCTGGAAATGGTGCTCCCCGACACGCACTGTTCTCACCATCATGCCTGTGTGCAGTACCTGTGAGCCACGCCCATTGGGGGCGTTTTCAATAATAAAGGCATTGAAGTTGAACCAGCAAGCCTCGGTGTTTGTGCACAGCAGCTCATGAATATGGGGCGTAGCCAGCCTCGAAACGCGTCGAGCATGAAATAATGAAGGCGAACTGCCATCGCAAGCAGTGAGGCATACAAACCGGATGGTGAGAACAGTGCGTGTCGCCCTCTGTAAGCTCTAGGGCATTTGATATTGACATTAAGCGCGGCAGTCCTGGCCGTGGCAGGGGAGCACCATTTCCAGGGAAGCTCTTTGAGTGACAATTGGAAAGGCTGAGGAGGGAAACCCTTTCTCTCCGTTGCAGCACGCTGTTCTGGGACGAAAACTTGCTTGGGTGACAGAAGCCGATCCTACTTAAGGAATTAACGCAAGTGCTAAACTGGTACACAAACATTGAACCTACTGAAGGCGATATGACTACTTGCTGCTTCACGGACCACAGTGACCATCATGCCTGTGTGCAGTACCTGTGAGCCACGCCCATTGGGGGCGTTTTCAATAATAAAGGCATTGAAGTTGAACCAGCAAGCCTCGGTGTTTGTGCACAGCAGCTCATGAATATGGGGCGTAGCCAGCCTCGAAACGCGTCGAGCATGAAATAATGAAGGCGAACTGCCATCGCAAGCAGTGAGGCATACAAACCGGATGGTGAGAACAGTGCGTGTCGCCCTCTGTAAGCTCTAGGGCATTTGATATTGATATATATATATATATATATATATATATATATATATACACACACACACACACACACATTTACATATATATGTATATACATAAATATATATACTCCTACTATGTGTTCCCTAACCTAGATGCCTAGGGTGTATGTAAGTGTTCTGCCAGGAATCCCAATTGGATGATCCAACCCCATTACCTGAAGGGAAATAATGTATGTCCCCGTTGTGGTCACAAGTTGGGCATCCCTCGCAGAGGGATCAGCAAGTATCTGGCCTGAGGTTTCAGTGTGTAGTGACTTCACAAATGACAGCAAATGCTCCTCAGCATAAAACCCGGAAATGCTTATTTATTTATAATATTAAGCATCCTTGTTCTGAGCCGAGACCTCTAGTCAGGCCGCCATTATTTATGTTCTATAGAGAGCTGCGTCGCCACATGGTCGAAAAACAACCGCATTTGCACAATGAATGTTCATACCTTGCATGAATGTTCAAGGTATTATGATAATGTTCTTACTAAATGGAATTTGTAAGCAACGTAGTTTCAGAGAAACTAAACCTGCATTGTCACAAGTGCAAATTTGTGTTAAAAGTCATTGTGCGAAAAAGAAAGCGACTCAGGAAATGTGTACATATTTAAAATGACAGTTTCTTGCCGGGTCTAACTAAGACACATGACATCATATCCAAAGATTGTCTCAAATCTGTCACTATCATCAAAATTATTTTACTATCATAGTTTTGGCCTTTTGGTTATACTAAGTTCAGTTAGCACTTTATTGATTCGCTTTTGCACTGTTTTAGGATTGTGATTTTTACTTGTTTAGTTGAAAAATAGTACCGGGATTTTGAATACCCTATTCATGTATAGTTTCAATTGACACAAAAAAAAAGAATATTGCATAATGTCCAGACTGTCTTCAGAAGCACTGGAGTTTTGACAATATAATTAAATCAATATTTTTCAGTTTAAATTATGGTGCATGTTACGTCGCAACTTCCAAAAACTGAATACCACCATGAATGCAAAAGGGGTGAGTCATACACAAATTGCAATCAATTACCACACTTCCCTAATTTCCACTTCTTTCTATCTACTTTCTTTCATCTTTCCCAACTATCTCATTGTTTTTCTTTTTACAGATGCTTCAGAATTATGGCCGATTCTTTATGTGGGAGCATCTTTGGTACGCTTGTGGAGTCTTGTTAAACCATACAGGGCCAGACTATGAATCAACACAGAAGCTCAAAGCACAACATTTTGCCCATTATGGCATGGATCTATAAAGGACTTTGAGCCTTTTTTCTATGCGTCGGAGTCACGGTGGGTGTGTGCGGAGGATGGCCGCTGGCCGTCCAAACTGCACACGCGTAATTTTTTTCCGCACTTCGGCGGAATGTCTGCCGCAGCGAAGCGGCTAGAGAAGGCACCCACGTCTTTACAGTTTTCTTTTTGGTTACTCTGTGTGTATATGAGAGAGAGAAAGAAAGAGGGATCATGTCAGATTCTGGGTTCTGTCTATAATTTAATGGAATGTGGAGTGGAGAAGGGAAGAGATATTTTTGAGACTTGTAATTTGTAACTTGTTGGACAGCAAGCACCTAGTAACCTTACTCAAAACACATGTAAGGATGAACAATTTATGTTCCTTCGTAGAGACTTTAACTGCAGACTCCTCACCTTTTGAATATTCTCCAGGCATCAGACTGCATCTGGAAAATCTTCAGTAGTACCCCGGCATGCTAGCAGGTAATGCTGGCAGCTCTGCATTGGCATTGGTCTGTGCTGAATGTGACGCGTGTGGGCCTATATACCCTGACTTCTGTTGCTTTCTTGATACTTCTGCATGCAGACGTGGAACCAAACAAATTGGCTGTGACCAGTGTTCAGAGACCTAAATTGGGATTTTTTTATGTAAGGAGACTGGTTCACAGACAAGGAGGTGGAATTCTGCGATGAGGAATCAAAGTTTCTACCAGAAAGAGCGTAACCAAAGGTAAGGGTGGAGGAGTGTGGCTCAATGGTTAGAGCAGCAGACCCTGATGCAGAGTTCTGGCCAGGGACCAGGGTTCGATTCCCGCCTCGGCGGGGTCTCTGGCTCAATTTACTCGACCTGTTAATTCTCACCTCGTGCCTATTTTAATCACGGGCCCCACGCTGCAACTCTGGGCAATAGCTTGCTTAGCCTCCACATCGGCCCCAACAGCGCTAAGGATGCCTGGCTTCACCCTGGGGGTGCCCAGGAGTGGACACTTCACAGGGAAAGCCAGGAGGGGTTCCACAGCGGTATGAGTATCAGCGCCAGGAAGCCGAATAGGCGACACCGCGAGGTGACGTCTGGTGACAGTGCGCTCCACAAGTACCATGAAATTTACTTTTACAAGTAACTTATATTTCTGTTAGAGACATAACCACAGATTCCTCACCTTTTTACTAGATATTAAGGGATTGCCACCTAGGTAATGAGTCTGTGAAATCATCAATCTTAAAAGTCCAGAAGGTCCAACCAAGAAAACTGCCCTTCCCAGAGGACCCGATTGTCCATGCAATAATAAGAACATTGAAAACTGGCCAAGGAAGTGATAACAACCTTGGCCCTGGCAGGATGAGCTTGCAAGCCCTCAAAAAACTTTCTGGCCATTGTGTAGCAAATCATGATGCAAATTACGATCCAGCGAAAGATGGCCCTTTTCTTCACAGCCTTGCTTTTATTTACCCCAGTGAACCCGATAAAGAGCTGTTCGTCCACCCAGTGTCCTTTTATACGCTAGATGTAGGAGCTAAGAGCTCTTTTCGGAGCCAACTGGTGAATTCTCTTCTCCTCCTTAAAAGGGTGAGATGGAGCAAAAAAAGCTGGAGGGTGGTGTTCTGACCAATATGAAAGGGAGTCACTGTCTTCGGAAAGAAGGATGCTTGAGTCTGAAGAACCAGCTTGTCTGGCTAGAATGTGGTATAAAACACTTTAAAAGAAAGGGTCTGCAACTCATTGACCCCATGTGCTCATATTAATACCACAAGAACTGTTATGAGGGTAAGGGACTTGCGAGAACAACTGTTGAGGACCGCAAAAGGCGCGCACCTGATACCTGAGGAAGGTGAGAGAAGCTTTACGTCTGGGGATTAATCAAGAGAGAAGGGAGGAGAGTGATATGTTGTAACCCTCTGAGGAAACGCATCACAACGGGTAAAATAAATAATGATGGATAGTTCTCCAACTGTAAGAAAGCCAAAAGAGCCAATAGATACCCTGTGCTTATTTTGTAAGAAAAGAAGTGCCCAGACCCTTGTCAGGAGGGCACTGCAGCTTGCACCATCCATTGCTCCCATTAGCGCTGCCAATGACATACTATCACTACTAGCCATCGCACTAATAGAAGTGTGACATTCAGACTTTTAATATACATTAAAGTAACTAATACATGTCACCCAAGCTATTCTTATAACTTCGGTTGGCAGGTATTAGTGATTTTAATTTATATTTAATTATTAAACAACAGCAGTTATGCTCCTCAAAAAAAAAGACAAACAGCGGCACCATGTGTTAGACTGTCATGAGAGCCAGTGTTGACAATAAAGTGCCGGTGTTGAGCACCGGAAAACACATGCTCAAATTATGCACTCCAGGTACCCTTTACCAGTGCCCAAAGCAGGGCGTGCTCGGCGAGTGACAAAACAAACAACTGTGCTGCAGAGAAGCAGTGGATGGAGTGGGTCGATCTGTTAAGCAGTGCAGCAGTTCACAAACGTATGCCAGCAGCAGGCGCATACAGATTTGGTTGAGGGATGTTTAACTGCCAAGATGACACTAGCAACGTCGGGTGGGAAAGTCAAAAGCAGTCAACTATCATTATATCCAAACATGGAGGAGTAGGCTGTGCAGGTTTGGGTGCAGAGCCCTGTCTGGCTGTAGGAAGAGGAGATCCTCCCGAAGAGGCAGCCTGATCAGAGGGCAAAGTGCTCATTTATTATATAATCAAGGGTGGGGGAGGTATAAGTATTAATCCATTCAACTTCCACGTTGTATATCAAAAAAATCAAAGGAGAATGGATCACTAGTGAACTACTGCACCAGGGTTTTTTAGGACGCCCTTCTTTAAAAAACCCTCATACACACACGTTCTTCGGTAAGGTGGTATATCTTGATTCTCCACCAAGTAACGTTGCATGGGTGCATCATCAAAGGGTTCTTTTTTGTATATGCAACCGCCCCCAGGAGGTAACCACTGGTTTTTGTAGCAGTGCTCCAGAAATAGTGCTCCCAAAAAGTGATAGAACTTAAAAATCCTTAAATCTAAAAAAATAATTTATTAGAAATATAGACCAAGGACACTTACATTTTTTTTGCTGTAATGAAAGGTCAAGTTACTACACCCTCTGTACATAAAAAATGGTCAACATGTTTCAGCCCCACTATGCCCAGCCGGGTCTATGGGGCTTTCGTCAGGACCAAGGTGGTGTAATTAAAAGATTAAGAATACTTGCACGATTTGTGTAGTATCACTATGGAGTGGTTCCCCACGTGTTCGCTCTACAAGGCCAATCGTACCTGTGATTAGGAGAATAACTGTATAATTAACTAGTTATGCACACAACCCTATGATATTATCTAAACAATTACTTGTTCGTGAATTATTTTTATTTTATAGGAAGAAGAATTAAATGGGAGTGTCTCGGTGAACTCATTACTAAGGTGTTACAAGTTTATTCTCACTAATAAAGTTTGGATTTGTCAATTCAATTGCTCGAATCTTTATTTAGTATAAAAAAGAAGAAAAAAGAAGGACGTGATGTTGTTAACTGTGTTTCAAAATAGAGATTACGCTCTTGCGCAGTAAGTCAAAGAACAGAAATCGCGTTTCATGTCAGAATATATGGTAAATGAACATGTTAGCATGCAGGATTGATCGCTACCCACTTATATTGTAATCAGCGTTCTGTGCTCATACTTAACAGAAAGTAAGGCTTTTTTTGTAAATAAAAGTACTCATCATTACTTAGGATTTTATATTTATGTTTAGCAGAGAGCCACATAAAGCGATATTTTCACAAAAATGCTCGTGATTGCTTATCGTAGCACTGAGTTAAGGGTCATGTTATAGCAGGAGAAAAATATCGCGCTTCTTGCCAAGTGCGCGTCATTAAATTCAAGTGTCCATACCTTGTTAGTCATGAAGCAGACTTTTCATCAGGGACTAGAGAGAAGGTATGTCCATCACCTGTAGTGTGAGGCAATAAGTTTAAAACACGGAACACTCTTACATGTTAAGCTGTAAATGACTCTGTCGGCGTGATGGATCTCACCGGCTGTGTGGGATTTCCTCACTGTTGCTGTCTCTGCCCCCGGAAATGGCGATCGATATCCCTCTAGTCCTCTTTTAGTGTTGATAGTTAGTAAACACTGTAAGAAGACTTCCTCGTGTAATCTGCACGCTAGAAATTGAACGCGCAATTTGTTATTTACACTTATTTTAATCAAGTTTAAAAAAAGTTTAAAAAAGGGAGAGAGAGAAATGACTGTGAAAATTGAAAATAAAGGAAAGACTACTGTTTGTATGTAGTCAATTGGATGACTTGTAGCTCTTATTCTTATACCTGCAGCCATTAACTGTTATATTACATTACTCAATATTTATTGGGGGTTAATCTTCAGAAAAAATGATGCCATTGTATATCATCATTCATCCCTTCGCTGTTTGTTTTTAACCGGTCCACCCACCTTTGTTCCTTTTCATATAGTGTTCTGTCCGCATTGTTGTTTTTTATGGTCAACATTACTATGATTGTCAATTTCATGTCATCGGCTTTGTGATTAAAATCAAGAAAGTGTTTGCTCATTTTTGTTGTGATCTTCTTCGTGTTGATATTACTCTTATGTTCGCCAATTCTTGTTTTGGCTTTTCTGCAAGTCATCCCAATGTATTTCAGTCCACACGGGCATGTTATCATAAAAATTACGTGAGGAATTACAATTTGTGTGTTGGCGTTGGGTACATAGTAATTTGTCCGATAATCGTAGTTCTTTGGTTGGTGAAGGTAACTTACAAACTGTGCATGAAACACATGGATAATGTCCAACAATTGGAGTCATGTTCCATGACCTGGTAATGCTCTCATATCTAAGAGTTATTTGTGGTCGAGTATGGACTAATCTCTCAAATTTTTTTCCTGCGGTTCGCAAGCCTTGGTTTTTGCCACTTTAGATTTCCTGATGTAAGTATTTTCCAATTTTTGTTGATCAATTTCTTTACTGCATTACTTGCTGTAGTATATGTAGTAACACATGTAATTACGCCTTCTTCATTTTCTTTTTGTGGAGCTGCTAACAGACATTCACGTGGTTGGTATCTAGCCCTTTTCTGACACTTTTGTATGATTCTCCTTGGATAATCCCTTTTCGTTAATTTCTCAGTTAAATCTTGTGCCTGGATTTTGTAATCCTCTAATTTGCTGCAATTACGTTTCAATCGCAAGAACTGTCCATATGGCAAGTTCTCTCGCAATGGCTTCGGGTGGAAACTCTTATATGACAACAAACTGCTCTTAGAAGTTGGTTTAAAATATGTTTTAGTTTGGATTACATTGTTTTCAACATATAGGTTTATGTCCAAAAAATCTAGTTCTTTTATCAGCTGTGAAAGTAAATGTTAAACATTCATCTCTCTCATTCAGCCATTTTATGAATTCATCAAGATTGTTCTTGTCATTTTTCCAGACGACAATGATGTCGTCAATAAATCTCTTCCAAATTAAAATTTGGAGAGCAAAAGGATTCTTCTCATTGAGGACATATTTCTGTTCAAATTCACTGACGTACAATCCCGTTATCGAAGGCGCAAAAGCGCTTCCCTTGGATGTACCATATTTTTGTGCAAAGAGTGTCCCATTGTATTCGAAATAATTTTCAGTCAAAGCCAATTTGCAACACTCCAACTAGAAGCATCTCATTCTCCTTGAACCTTTGTCTAAATTTGCCGACCAATTCCTGAAACCCCTAGTACAGAGGACCCCAACATATCTAAAAGATACAAGAGACCTTCTGAAAAAACTAGTGGATATACCTTACAATGAGAATGAGATGCTTCTAGTCGGTTTAGACATAGAAAGTCTATACACTAGTCTTCCTCAACTAAAAACTATGGAGACTCTTGAAAACGTCCTATTCTCAGATAATTGGGAACACAAGACACCAAAGCATTTTGTACTGGAGTGTTGCAAATTGGCTTTGACTGAAAAATTATTTCGAATACAATGGGACACTCTTTGCACAACAACATGGTACATCCATGGGAAGAGCTTTTGCGCCTTCAATAGCGGGATTGTACATTAGTGAATTTGAACAGAAATATGTCCTCAATGAGACGAATCCTTTTGCTCTCCAGATTTTATTTTGGAAGAGATTTATTGACAACATCATTGTCGTCTGGAAAAATGACAAGAACAATCTTGATGAATTCATAAAATGGCTGAATGAGAGAGATGAAAGTTTAACATTTACTTTCACAGCTGATAAAAAAAGAACTAGATTTTTTGGACATAAACCTATATGTTGAAAACAATTTAATCCAAACTAAAACATATTTTAAACCAACTTCTAAGAACAGTTTGTTGTCATATAAGAGTTTCCACCCGAAGCCATTGCGAGAGAACTTGCCATATGGATAGTTCTTGCAATTGAAATGTAATTGCAGCAAATTAGAGGATTACAAAATCCAGGCACAAGATTTAACTGAGAAATTAACGAAAAGGGATTATCCAAGGAGAATCATACAAAAGTGTCAGAAAGGGGCTAGATACCAACCACATGAATGTCTGTTAGCAGCTCCACAAAAAGAAAATGAAGAAGGCGTAATTACATGTGTTACTACATATACTACAGCAAGTAATGCAGTAAAGAAATTGAGCAACAAAAATTGGAAAATACTTACATCAGGAAATCTAAAATGGCAAAAACCAAGGTTTGCGAACCGCAGGACAAAAAATTTGAGAGATGTATTAGTCCATACTCGACCACAAATAACTCTTAGAAATGAGAGCATTACCAGGTCATGGAACATGACTCCAATTGTTGGACATTATCCATGTGGTTCATGCACAGTTTGTAAGTTAACTTCACCAACCAAAAAACTACAACTATCGGACGAATTACTATGGACACAACGCCAACACACAAATTGTAATATCTCACATGTAATTTATATGATAACATGCCCGTGTGGACTGAAATACAATGGGATGACTTGCAGAAAAGCCAAAACAAGAATTGGCGAACATAAGAGTAATATCAACACGAAGAAGATCACAACAAAAATGAGCAAACCCTTTCTTGATTTTAATCACAAAGCCGATGACATTAAATGGACAATCATAGAAATGTTGACCATAAAAAAACAACAATGCGGAAAGAACACTATATGAAAAAGAACAAAGGTGGGTGGACCGGTTAAAAACAAACAGAGAAGGGATGAATGATGATATAAAATGGCATCATTTTTTCTGAAGATTAACCCCCAATAAATATTGAGTAATGGATTATAACAGTTAATAGCTGCAGGTATAAGAATAAGAGCTACAAGTCATCCAATTGACTACATACAAACAGTAGTCTTTCCTTTATTTTCAATTTTCACAGTCATTTCTCTCTCCCCCTTTTTAAAACCTTTTTTAAACTTGATTAATAAGTGTAAATAACAAATTGCATGTTCAATTTCTAGCGTGCAAATTACACGAGGAAGTCTTCTTACGGTGTTTACTAACTATCAACACTAAAAGAGGACTAGAGGGATATCGATCGCCATTTCTGGGGCAGAGACAGCACCAGTGAGAAAATCCACACAGCCGGTGAGATCCATCACGCCGACAGTCATTTACAGCTTAACAAGTAAGAGTGTTCTGTGTTTTAAACGTAATGCCTCACACTACAGGTGATGGACATACCTTCTCTCTAGTCCCTGATGAAAAGTCCGCTTCATGACTAACAAGGTATGGACACTTGAATTTAATAACGCGCACTTGGCAAGAAGCGCAATATTTTTCTCCTGCTATAACATGACCTTTAACTCAGCGCTACGATAAGCAATCATGAGCATTTTTGTGAAAATATCGCTTTATGTGGCTCTCTGCTAAACATAAATATAAAATCCTAAGTAATGATGAGTACTTTTATTTACGAAAAAAGCGCCTGACTTTCTGTTAAGTATAAGCACAAAACGCCAGGTAATTGATAAGTACCCTGATTACAATATAAGCGGGTAGCGATCAATCCTGCATGCTAACATGTTCCTTTACCATATATTTTGACATGAAGCGCGATGTCTGTTCTTTGACTTACTGCGCAAGAGCGTAATCTCTATTTTTAAACACAGTTAACAACATCACGTCCTTCTTTTTTCTTTTTTATACTTAATAAAGATACGAGCAATTGAATTGACAAATCCAAACTTTATTAGTGAGATTAAACTTGTAACACCTTAGTAATGAGTTCCCCGAGACACTCCCATTTCATTCTTCTTCCTATAAAATAAAAATAATTTACAAACAAAAAATTGTTTAGATAATATCATAGGGCTATGTGCATAACTAGTTAATTATACAGTTATTCTCCTAATTACAGGTACGATCGGCCTTGTAGAGCGAACACGTGGGGAACCACTCCATAGTGATACTACACAAATCGTGCAAGTATTCTTAATCTTTTAATTACACCACCTTGGTCCTGACGAAAGCCCCATAGACCCGGCTTGGCATAGTGGGGCTGAAACATGATGACCATTTTTTATGTACAGAGGGTCTAGTACCTTGACCTTTCATTACAGCAAAAAAAGAATTAAGTATCCTTGGTCTATATTTCTAATAAAGATTTAAGGATTTTTAAGTTCTATCACTTTTTGGGAGCACTATTTCTGGAGCACTGCTACAAAAAACAGTGGTTACCTCCTGGGGGAGGTTGCATATACAAAAAAGAACCCTATGATGATGCACCCACGCTACGTTACTTGGTGGAGAATCAAGATATACCACCTTACCGAAGAACTTGCATGTATGAGGGTTTTTTTTAAAGAAGGGCGTCCTAAAAAACCCTGGTGCTGTAGTTCACTATTGATCCATTCTCCTTTGATTTTTTGGCAAAGTGCTCATGCCCATGAGTTTGGGACACCATGCGTAATATGCCCAACCCGGGGCACCTTGGATGACTTGGACAGGGCCTGTCCAGATCTTCTTCTTTACTCAGGGCTGGAGAGGTATCGGTGGGATGGCCATCAGAAGTCCAGAGTTTCACTGTAAATGGAATGTGTCTCAGAGGGAGAGACACCTTGGAAATTCTAATGCACAAAAGTCCTGACATTGCACATAGTAGACGGTGGTGGGGAAAAAAATCGAGCCAGGGTCCTCACCATCGCAGATAAGACCCTGCGACATCTTTGGATGTAATCGCCATTCCTGATCAACATGGCCTTGATAGCTTAGTTTGTCTGTACTGGCATTCTGCGAACCAGCCAGGTGGTGTGTCACCAGAAAAATTACTTGGCGGTATAGCCACTTTGAGTACATGCAGTAACATATTGTGCTGTCCATGAGCCCCTGCACCACCTTCATCTTGATGGAAGGTAAGCCGGCTTACAATGCCAAGCATATGGCTTGCAGCTCCAGAGGACAAACCTCTGGAGACCAGACACATCTAATCTCCACCTCTCCCAGTTGGTTTCTCCAACCCAGAAGAAATGAATTAGTCACCACTGTGAGCTCTGGGTGGGATAATGAAAGGGGTCTGCCGCTGACCCATTTGAGGCCCCTCAGCAAACACTGCATATCTTGTGCAGTCTCATCCAAAATTTGGACAAGATAGCAAAAATCACCCTGAAGCTGTGCCCACTGGGACTGCAGATTCTACTGCAGAGCCAGCACAAGCCATCTGGAGTACTTGACCAGCAGGATGCAGAAGGCCATCTAACACAGCAGCCTCAGGGTCATCCTCATTGAGATCCAGGTCAGAGGTTGAAACATCAAGATCATAGCCTAAATGTCCTGGACACTCCACTCTGGAGGAGAGGTAAGAAACTGCAATGTGTCCTGAATGTCTCTTATGAAAGGGAGCGTCTGTGAAGGAGTCAGGTGTAGCTTCAACACATTGATAGTGAACCCCAACTATGAGATTAAGTTTGCCGTAGTCTGAAGGTTGATGATGATGTTGAAGTCGAACTTGCCTGCAGAAGCCAGTCGTTGAGATAGGGGGAAGACTGGAACTCTCGACCTTTGAATATAAGCATCAACCACCACCATAATTTTTGTGTACACCCGAGGAACACTGGTGAAGCCAAAGGGGAGCACAGTGAACTGAAAATACACCTGAGCCACAGTGAAACACAAGTAGTGTGTGGTGGCCTGTAGAATGGGGTTATGGAAATAAGAGTCCTGCAGGTCCAACACCACCATCCAGTCTCCAGGGTCAATAACAGTCAAGACCTGGCCAAAGTGAGCATCTTAAATTTGTCCTTCCGTAGGAAGGCTTTGTGAAGACAGAGTTCCAGGATGGTATGACACCATCCTCTTTATTTCAACACCAGAAAGTAGCATGAATAACAACCACAGCCCACTTCTGGCGTTGGCATCCTTTGTTTGGCTCCTTTAGTAAAAGAGCATGCACTTCCTTCTGAAACAAGGACAGATGGTCCTCCGTCAGCTGCTCTTGGGATGGCGGAAGAAACGGCGAAGTCTCAAGGAATGGTAGGGAGTAACCCTGCAACACAATTTGCAGGACCTTTGCCCTAAGCTATCGCCTGCCACCCCTGGCAGACAACGTTGGAATCTGTCTGACAGGATGGATGTGTGCCAACAAGGGCATGCCAAAGAGGTCTTGGGGCTTTAGCAGCTGGAGGAGTGTGAGACTGGGCTGCACAATGCCTTTGTTGTCCATGTGTTTGGTGGATGCCGCAGCCACGAAAGAACTGGTTGGGACATGGTCATCTGGGTGTTGCACCAGCTAGTGTTGGCGCCAATACTGGAAGCAACTACCATGGCCACAGAGGGGGAAAACGGTGTTGTGGCTACCATGGGGGAGCAGAAACACCCAGGAAGCGTTCCGCTGGCCTGTTGTTTTTGAACCACTCCAAGGTTGAATCTGCTTTAACCTCAAAAAGACAGGAACCAGAAAAAGGCATGTCAACAAGGCTCGCCTGACCGTCCCTGGAAAACCCAGTGGAATGCAGCCAGGTACACTGAAGGGCCACACTGGTTCCATGGTCTTCCTAAGCGAGTTGTTGTATCTAACCTGTAGGGGATTATGAACTTGGCTGCATCACGGCCAGTGCTTAAATTGTAATAAAATATGTGCCAGGGCCCCGTCAGGAGGCCACTGTAGCTCTAACCACCTACTGCCCCTGGCAGTGCTGCCAACGACAATACCTACACAACTACTAACCATAACACTCCTACAAGTGTGAGAATTCAGACTATTCCAGGCCCCCATAACTATAATATTGGCTTGGGCAGCGGTAATTAATTTTAATGTATATTGAATTCATTAACAGCTGTTGTTCTGCTCATCTATACATTACACAGAAAGTGCCACCATGTGGCAGACAGTAATAAGGGCCAGTGTTCACAATTAAGTGCTGGTGTCGAACCCTGGAAACCACTAGCTCAAATGAAGCATTGATTACGGCCATGGTGAGTAGCCTGTAAAAGGACGAGGTATCCACACCACTGGCATTCTGAAGGTCCTCATACCAGTTATCCTCCAGATGAGTTGGGCAAACTTGTCCCCAAGCCCATAGCCACCATTGTCTGAGACTTTGCCAAACAAGTCGTGTAGGACCCTGAGCCCTGCTGAAGGGCAAAGGCACCGTATCAGAGTCAAAAGGAAGGGTAAATGCTCCAGCGCTTTCAAACATGCATGCTGGCTCCGTTGAAGTTAGGGTGGTGCAGTCTCAGTGTTGGAGAGCACTAAAAGTTGGGCATCGTCGTCCAGAGTTTATATCGCTGGTATTGATGGATCGAGTTTCAGAGTGGGTTGTGGCACTGGAGGTACCGAAGTCGATCCAGAGCCCTGAAAAGATCCAGAGGGCATGCCGACTCCAACGGCAGACCTGCTGCCAGTAGTCTAGTTTAGAGGCCCTGCTCCTCCTTGGGGCCCACAGGTGTGCCAGATGGAACCGGTAACATGCCAAAAAGCTGCAGCATTGCTTCACATAATTCCTTAATTTGCTGTGACATCATAATCAGCCCATAAAAATTCCGACTGCCACAAACCAAGAGTTTGAATTGACTCCAAAGTAGAGTGTCTTTGAGAGTGTGTGTCCTTGCACAGTCTTGGGAGGGCGACAGTAGCAGGATGGACGGACCTTTGGACCTTAACCAGTCTTGGCTTTGTGCCTTGCGGTGCTTTGCCATGAATAGCTTTGCTTTCCAGTCCTGAATGGCCTTGCACTGCATCAAGGCACAATAACTTCAGGCTTCGAGTTGTGGCCAATTCTAGGCACTAAAGGAAAACCCCAAGTTGGTCTATCACAGTCATTTGTCTGCGAAATTCCCAAAAGGGTTTGAACCAGGTAAATTTGGGAGATGACATAGTCCCTAGAATGTGGTCTCAGAATATTTAAGAAATTGTCTCAATAAGACTAGGGATAGCTCCGGATCCGCTTCTGGTGGTGCGGAAAGAAAGTAACTGATGTCAGCACACATGAGTGGTGCCTATGTTAGCCCGTGCATGTCACACCAGGCATGGAGTGACATCAATGTGGATGTTTGCACCACCTGCTGGCTCACAGGGGTACAGCTGAAGATTTACCGGATCTAATCTGAGCTGGGGGAGTATTCAAAAGGTTATGATTCTGCGGTTAGAAGTCTCTATAAAAAAAAGGCACCACAAGATCAAGAACAAAAAATGCAAAACGAAATGCTACAATTTGCTATAATATGATATGGAAACAGACACATAAGAGGCGAATAGTAAAAGAATTAAGTCTGTACAAAAGAATTCGGAACAGCAATGCTGTGATCAGTGCACGGAGAACTGAAAGATAAAACATCCAAAGGACAGCTTGGCCAAAATTTACTGATCAGGGTCTTTGCCTGCCTGATTAAATGATGTAGCTATGGACTTTTAGCTCAGTGTTATTTTATCCAACTCCTGAAACGGTAATTTACAGCACTGAGATGCTTTAATACTTTGCCTTAAGGACCGCTACTCAGAAAATACGATTGTTATCAGCAGCCGACACTTTAGGGCACTAGGACTTAGGCTATCTCAATAAATCTCTGACGTCTGAACATCTCTTCCCAGCAATGTGTGAAGATGCGGAAGTGATGGATCTAGCGGCCTCTATCACACATCAGAAGATAACTTTCAAAGCCTCGCGTTTCCTCTCTGCGGACAAATGATCTGAACTCAAATGGATCACCAAGGAGACGCGGCGACATTCATCAAACCGCTGTAGGACAAGTGCCACACCACTCCACTGCAAATCACCTGCTAAGATAACAGGAGCCAATCCCTGACAATTGCCTTCGCTGACACAATAATAAATAGCACTTTGAGCTACATAGAAAGGAAACCCAAAACAATCAAATTTTGCATGTGGTCCTTTCAACCACAAGAGCGCAGAGATACTGATGCTCCATTCGATGTTAACGGCAAACTGAGTGCAGATCACCCGTTACATAGGTTGAGCATAGGCTTGAAAACGACTTAACACTCTTTCATGCCAATCAGCATTCGGAGATATTTAAAAATGTGAAGTGGGGCCAAAGACAAGTTGCTGGATCCATATACCTAGTTTATAGGACCGCTTATGCAAAAGTCAAATAAAATCAAAACACATCAGCTCTCCCCACAAAGTCGAAAACATACCACAACAATTTGTTTTATTTATATATAACATTTTATGTTGGGCTGTTTTGAAGTGATGCAAATGGCAGATCGTAGTTCTACTCAATTTTATGGCATCTATATGTTTCTGGTACCGCACGATGGAGGAAGGGGAAAAGGTTGTATGTCTTTGTCAGTTCTGGTAGGTCACTTAAACTACTGCAAATCCCCCAAATCAGCATCTCATGGTTGCCACATGCTTCCAGATTAGCGATCAAAGTGCCCATAGGTTTCTACAGTGGCACTTCTGGTGCTTGAGAAATTTGAAATTCATATCAAATTGTCAAACTTGTTGATTTAATTTTCTTCTTCTTTCTATGTACACAACAATGTACTGGAACAGATCCACTTGTTACAAAGAAGTGTATTTCTGGATCCTTTTGTAAGGTGGAGTATGCCTGCCCCAGTAACAAACACTAGAAGCACACACATTTCCCTGGCTCGTCACGTACAGAGGCGGATAAACATTAGGGACTTATAGGACGTAGTTTCCCTATATAGAATGTCTTATTATCAGATCAGCCTTCCGATGGTGAGAGATTTAATTATCTCCATGGCTTTAACGTATAGGATTTGTACCGAATACCTATTAGACAGTAAATGCATTTTGCAGCACAAGCCAGAATCACTGACAGAGACCAATGTCACTTTAAAATTACTTCACCTGCATTTGAACCCTATATTATTGTAAAAGAGGTGAAAGGAGTTCAAAGTGAACTTTCTAGGAGTCTGCAGGCATTGCCAAAAAAAGACATTGCTACAACACCCTGAGCACTAGAGAAACACTAGTCCAAAGAAAATGCATCTATTTGTGAGAACACTACAGAGACCTGTTAAGCTGTGTAAAAGACTCAAGAATAAACCGATGCTCAAAGCACACAATACAAACTATTTGACCTCTCAAAAACTTTATCCCATGAAAAATAACTTGGTGATGGGAGGAACGCATGCAAAAAGTCTCAGCCACTGGCAATCGCTCAGAGGCAACATTCCAGTCCATTAGTTTTCACCCGCTATCCTACTCGAGACAGAGACCAGCTCGATGCAGATCAGCCTGGGTCCTGCTCCAATAGACGCAGTGCAGCATGAACTGTCAATCCATGCCCCATCTGAACAGGAACACAAGCAACTGGAGAATGGTTCCAGGATACTTAAGTTTCGTCAGTAAGGTACAGCTCGATTTCCATGGCACAGGCTAGGACTGTCTAAAGTGGCATAGTAGGTGAAAAAAGATGGCCTTGAATGTGGTCCTGAGCTTTCAACAGTGGTTGAGATTAAGTTAAACATTCCTTCCACCACTTTGTTGAAGCAGGTGTCTTACAGGTATGCCCTAAATTGGATCCCTTGACCACTGTGCCACAGGTCTCAAGCTACAGCTCACTGATGAGGTCTAAGTAGGTTACTTGTGCAATCTTCTGGGAGGGAGCCTGGCCTGGTACTTTGGACTGGCAGTTCCTTTTGGAGTGGAACCAGGAATGATTTGCATATGGCTTATCTCGGACTAGAGTGGCATAACGGATGAGGGTGAAAAAGAATGTTCTGAAAAACAGTACGGAGACCTTCACCAGTGGCTGGAATCCCTCTAAGTATTGCTTCCAACACTATTTTTCAGGTTTATGTTTGCACTCTGATAACTATTTGCCCTCAAACAGTAACCAAATCATGCTAATGTTGAACTGCAAAAAACAAGCTTTACGCTTGCCTCAAAAAGTTTCAAGTTTGTTCGTGGTAGCTCTCTCCTTAGATGAAAGCAAACTTGCTGAACATCAATACAAAGGAGAAAGGAATTCTACTGCTGAGAAGTCACAATGATAACCGATCCAGGTAGTTCTAGTTCTGAGCAGTGAGCCACAACTTTTAAGAATGATAAGAGACTGAGAACCATGGAGCTAAAACTGCCCCTGAGAACGATGGTTAACATACGGGCTCAGTATCACTACATTGGGAAACCCCATCTTCCCTTCCTCTGGCCTTGTGGATTAGGGAGGCCAAAATATGTAGTATGCAAAATTACTACTCAACATGGAATACTGGCAATCAGGCGCAAATGATGTGTGTGCGTGATCTAGGTATCGCTGCATTCCCTCTGAATAAGGTCCTAAATAGCATTCCATACATCCAGCTTCTGCAAATTAAAGATACATAAAATACTTGTGCTATTACTTGACAGTGTACATGAAGTCCTTTTTTGTCACCCCGCCACAGATTGCATCACAGTCACACTATCTACCACTGAATACAAGCTTCACTATGCAAGCAATCTTCTTAGATTTCCTAAACATCTAGTGCCTCGCTTTAATTAATTCAGTAGACCCACACCTATTGGCTTTGTCAATGTTTGTTTATTGGGACGAGGCTCATATTCTTCGATTACCCGATAAAATGCTGTTAACCTGATCAATACCTTCTTATGTGCTGATGACTCCTCAATGTGTCATTAGTCTTTCTGCGCCTTCCTCCTCAAAAAACCCAAAACTGTTCACCACTGGCTGCAGTAGGCCTACTATTCGAATCTGAATGCCCACTATTTGAATCTGAATGCCCGTGTGGTCACACGTATTGCATGCATTGCCACAATGTAGGTTGGACAAGTTACGCAATAGAAAATAAACTTTCAAGTGAGAATAGTAATACACTTTGGTACCTACCCAAGTGGCAACGAATTCTGATGTTTGTGGGGCCATAGTGCTCTGTTATGACTGCTCCGGGGCCCAGCACAGAGATGCAGGCATTTCCAAAGACATTGTTCCCAATAAAGGTGCGAAGGCTGCCCAGTAAGCGGTACGTCCGTGGGCATTTCCGGCAGTTGCTGGGGATGCAGACCCCCTGATTCACGAAATAAAAGGTGAACCACTCTCCTCGGGGGGTGCTGTTCATCTTCCATCCCTGCGGCAGGCTGCAGTTGGAGAACGACTTGTAGAGGGTCTCAAAGTCACTCAGGATGGTCTGGAAGTTCCTCTCCAGTAATTCCACGTCGTGCTTTTGTGCTTCCCGGGAAAAATATGGCGTCGTGGGTAAGTCAGGCAAGAAGAAGACTTCCGGCTTCTGTATGGACGGCCGGCTGTTCAGGTACCTGCCTTGTTCTCGAATGCCCTTGTGGATTCTGCCCATGCCCGACCAGGAGTACCTCTTGGCGTATTCCTGCAAGTTGTGATAGAGTTTCTGGTTAAGTCCCTCATTGTGGGTGCACCGCACACACTCGGGCGAATGGCAGTACGCGTAGCCGTTCTGAAGCCCGTTGACGTCAGAGCTCTGCATGATGGAATTCACAGTGACGTAAGAGCGTGGTTGCTCCCGCCCAATGTGATAACAGTACCACACAAACAACACTAAAAGGCAAGCCACAGTAGAAAGTGCAATGGTGTCGCAGTCGCGAAACAAGTGTATGCCCGTGGCGATCAGGTCGCGGAGTCCGTCCAGTGACCAGCTCCCCTCCATCAGCCACTCCGCTGACATTTTGGGGCAACTGTTGTTAGGTGAGTACAAGGCAGAGCGATTAGTCTTCACGTTTCTCAAAGGCACCCACACCATGCAGGTTAGTACGGATGAGTAGGCGGATACTCGGAGCAGAAAAGCATGATTCTGCGCGTCGCTTTAAAAGGCCTAAGCATTGCATGAGGGACAGGCAAGTCTTTTGTGTTCACACTTAAACCCCTCTGAGTGCATCTGACCATAGTGATTTCCGTGGGCTGCTTCTCTTCGAGCCTCAGCAGTGTGTCATCTGGGTGGTCCCTGCTGCTCCCCCCTGGTTAGTCATTTCAAAGTGCAGCTGAGAGGCAGAATCTGAAACGAAAACAAGCGTCACAAATAATTATCATTTTTCATCCCCTGGCTAAAGATGTTCTCTTTTTTTTTCTTTGCTTTTCCCACGTCAGAAATAGAACATGTTTAGGGTGAAAAACAGTGTACATTACAGGAAGATCACATCACAAAAGATAAAGGTATGTAGGACTAACTATAACGGCTTAGAATCCATTAGATCTTTTTCCATTAAATATTTGAATAGTTTCCCATAACTAAGTCTTGTTACCAATATCTTTCTCAATGTAAGCGATGCATTTTCCATTTTGTATTACATTACAAAAAAAATGAAATTAGGAAATAAAGTATATTTAATAACCTGCTTTTACACTAAAGCATACAGACAACTGGCAGTACGATGTAGATTATGGTATAATATCAGATTACAAATTAATTAATTCCTTACCTGAGATATCTAACAGTGAAGTAATTGAAATTTGCATGGTAAAGCAATGAAGAAAAGGCATTTTTTTTTTTATATCGCTTGGAGCTAGAGAAGGGAAGGGGCAGTACACGAGAAGCAGACAGAAGTGGGGTTCCAGAGCTTAGGGTTCCAAGAGGAAAGGATTTGAACTACACAGAGACTTACAGGGGGTAACTGAAAAAGTAGAATTTTGGAAGAGTAATGTGGGCAAAACAGAATTTAGAGTTGAAAAAAGGAGACAACGTCAGGTGAAAATAGGTCAAGACCATAGCCTGGAACTAAATGATAACAGTTAAAGTGAAAGCAGGCGGCAATAAATGTGAAGGGAGAATCTCTGATTTAGGACATACAGGTACGTGCATCATTGTAGGGATTTGCGATTTCTTAATTGCGATTTTTAAGGAATCGCAATTAAGAAATCGCAAATGCCTATGCATGTAGAAATCGCTGAAAAATTTGCGATTTCTAAACATTCCTTAATTGCGACTCACAAATTGCGAGTCACAATTAAGGAATCCCTCGCCATTCATTCCTATGGGCCTAGACGCCCATAGGAATGAATGGGAAGACATTCTCAATTTGCGATTCTCAATTAGAGAATCGCAAATTGAGAATGCAATTTCAATGGTGCCAGGGTGTCGAAAGGACACCCTGTGACACCCCTGAAATTCACCCATGCACATAAGCTGCGCACACACATGCCCTATGGGCATGTGTGTGCATAACATGAAACTTAAAATGCACAAAAGTGCATTTTTCAAAGTTTTCGCAAATTACAATGAAGTTCTAGTTCATGGTAATTTGCTCCCCCAAATTGCGAAATCGCAAATTTTAAAAGTTTCATGCATTTAATTTAAGGAATCTCAAAATGCGATTCCTTAAATGCAATCGCAATTTGAAAATTCGCAAATATTTGCGAATTCTCAAATTGCGAGGGCCTTGACCCTTGATGCATCGAAAAAGCGATTTTTGCGAATCGCACCGTTTGCGATCGCAAAATGCTTTGATGCATGTGCCTGATAGAGTGTAGATATTCAGGAGCTAATGGCCATCAAGGATAGTTGAGAACTGCGGCACAAAGAGAAGAAAGACATTAGTGTGCAAATTACGACATATATCAAAGGTATCAATATCAGCAAGGGAGTAAATTCTAGATGGGGAAAAGGAATTATTTTGGCGAAATGCAACAGAGTTTTTCCTATGGAAATTAACACTTCTCAAACTCTTCCTGCAATATTTGGAGCCCCTTGAAAGATCTACATTAAACCTTTGGATAGTTTCTGACAGTTTTATCCAACGGCACCAAAGCTTCAAAAATTCTTATTTCCTAAGGAGAGACCAACTTAAAAAAAAAACCTACACAATATTTGATTCTCTAGCATCCATCTGAAAAAATAGTGATCTCCATTTTGAATTAAGGGTTTTTTAGGTGCACCCTTTATATTTGGGACTGTTTTTGATGGTGGAAATGCTTAGAAGACCATGGCCCCTCAACAGGATAACATCACCAGACCACATAGGCTCTCTGCCCTTCCAATACAATGTACAAGCATTGCAACGGAGCGCTGCACAATAACGCCTATAAGAATACATCTCTCTTACATGAGACTTTTTTATCTTCAGGTAACATCCTGGGCAGGACTGCAGTAGAAAGCTTTACTTAAATAGAAGATGCTCCTTGCAAAGATGAGTCTTGAATTCCTTCCATAAGTGGAGGATAGAAGGAGCCTTCAGCACTGGATGCAATCTCAGTTCTTGGGTGCACAGCAAATGAAAGCTCTCATGCCTCTCTCTGTCTCCACACCTGCCGTCATCAGGTCGGAAAAGTTGGTTTTGAGAAGTCAGGCCCAGTGGAGGAGGGAGCCTGAGCAGAGGACATGCATCCTCCCAGAGAAGACACTAGTGCAGGCAGGGCTGACAATACCCGGTACAACTATGTCAAGAGGAAACTCCAGTGTAGATATGAGAATAATTCTCACACAAACTGCAATCTGTCCACAATGTACATTGTGCGGGTTGTTTGGGATACAAGAACCACCAATCAATCTTGGAAGTAGCTGCAGAGGAGTTTATCTTTAATACCAGTGATCACAGAGTCTGTGACGGGGCACTGAACTTCCGCTTCTGTCTAGAGCTTAATTTAGCATTTGAGAGTTCCATATAACGTTCCCTTGTGGCATGGCCCAGAACTGTGTCAATAGTTTAATGCTGAGGTCTCTGCCTCTTTCACCTTTTACCAGAACAATTCTACCAGTCCATAAGATGCTGGATCTGACTGTGCGTGGACGTTCTCTTTAGAAATGTCCACTTCCTGAAGGTAAACCACCTTTACAACAAAACTTTTATTCCGCATACCTCCACTCCGCATACCATTATAACGAAAGTACCATTACTCTGCAATACTATAATAGCGCATGGCATTACATTTTATATGCTTGTACCACGCATGCTTTAACAACGAAATTCGTTGTAAAAGCATGAATGGTAAAAGCATATGTTTTTAATATTTAAGTTTAAGGTAAGTCTATAGTTCTAGTCTTGGGGTGTAGGGGTATATGTTTTGGGGTTCAGGGGTATCTTAAGGGTGGGTTTGGGTTATGGGGTGCAGAGGGTATTTTTAGAGTATGATATTTTTAGAGTACAGGGTTGGTTTTGGGTGCTTGGGTATTTTTAGGGTTACAGGGTATTTAGGTTTTGGGTGCTAGGGTATTTTTAGGGTTAAGGGGGTATTTAGGTTTTGGGGTGCAGGATATATTTTTAGGGATCAGGGTGAGTTGAGGTTTTGGGGTGCAGGGGGGTATTAGGGTTCAGGGTGGATTTTGGGGTGATGGGGTATTTTAAGGGTTTAAGGGGGTATTTAGGTATTGGAGTACAGGAGCATTTTTAGGGTTTAGGGTGGGTTTGGGTTTTGGGGTGCAGGAGAAATTTTTATGGTTCAGGGATAGTACAGATTTTGGGGCACAGGGTTTTTATATGTTGCAGGGTGGTTTTGGGGTACTGGGGTATTTTTAGGGTTTAAGGGGAATTTCGTTTTTGGGGTAAATGGACATTTTTAGGGTTTAGGGTGGGTTTGGGTTTTGAGGTGCAGGAGATATTTTTAGGGTTCAGGGGGAGTTTAGGTTTTGGGGTGCAGGGTGTATTTTTAGGGTTCAGGATGGGTTTGGTTTTGGGGTGCAGGGTGTATTTTTAGGGTTCAGGATGGGTTTGGTTTTTGGGGTGCAGGGGCATTTTTAGGGTTTAGGGTGGGTTTGGGTTTTGGGGTAAATGAGTTATTTTTAAGGTTGAGGGTGGATTTAGGTTTTGGGGTACAGGGGCATTTTTTGGGTTTAGGGTGGGTTAGGGTTTTGGGGTGCAGGGTGTATTTGTAGGGTTTATGATGGGTTTGGGTTTTGGGGTGCAGGGTGTATTTTTAGGGTTCAGGGTAGATTTGGGTTTTGGGGTGCAGGGTGTATTTTTAGGGTTTAGGGTGGGTTTGGGTTTTGGGTACAGGGGCATTTTTAGGGTTTAGGGTGGGTTTGGGTTTAAGGGTGCTGGAGTATTTTTAGGGGTCAGGGTGGGTTTATGTTTTGGGGTGCATGGGTATTAAAAAAAAATTATATATATATATATATATATATATATACAGATACATACATACATATATAAGAGATGCATGGATGCGCATACGGTTCACTCGCACGATGACAGTTATCGTGCGAGTGAACCGTATTCGCATCCACGCATCTCTTATCAAGCCACAAGGAGTGAGCTGACGCATCTCGCACACCCTCCTACAACCCTTTGACAATCGAAGCAGAACCCGATGCCTTTCCATCGCGGACAGCATCGCGGTTACGATAATTGACTCACCGCATCATTACCAGCCACAAAGAGCAAGTTGACGTATCTTGCACATGGTCTGAAAACCTCTTGACAATCAAAGCAAAACCCGATGCCCCTCCATCGCGGACAGCATCGTGGTAACAGTAATTGACTCACCGCGTCATTACCAGCACTGTTACCGTCCATCTGCTGCCTTGACAACCAACCTCGGCCCCGCGAGGCATAGTTAAGCTCCAGGGACTCTATTTACATAGTCCCGATGATGATCCCTGTATCATAAGAGCTTGGGATCGAAACGTTGTCGACAAAAATCAGTACCACTTTTGTTTGATTTCTATAGAAGTTGTGGCTACTGTTGATGGTTAGCTTGCTTAACTCTATGACTTCACCAAGCAACTATAGCTCTACTGTTGTCTGAAAAACTCCTTATGTTGTTTGCGTTATATGTTTTTCTGTATTCTTTTTCCCATGTCGGTTGCAGGATTGTGTCCCGCTCTATGTATGTGTCACTTCCTATGTATAAGATTTCTCTAAATACATTGCTTATTAAATTCTCTGTCCAGCTGGGCATTGAATGTCTATAGTACCCATTAAGGTCTATGTGTTATTTGTTCTGTGTATCATTCACTTAAGGACCATTGTTTTAAAAAATAATCGATACCCGGGGTCCTTGGTTATTCAACGGGTTCCCTTGTCTGTTTAAAATAATGGTTTAATTATGTGGCATCTGCCCACATGTGAAAGGCTTTACTATTTATCCATTCCCAATTCATCCATGGTCCAGTTTGATATGGTGATAGTGGGTCATTCGTTAGTAGAGACAAGGGGACCTGGAATCGTTCTGCTGTTCTCCAGCGTTTCTGTCCTAGTTGCTAGGACTTTATGGTTCCTCATAATTTCAACTTTCTGGTAAATGTGGGATATTTTCAATACATCTTGAGTCTACTATTCACAAATGTCTCCTTCCTATTGAATTGATCAAGTAGGCGATAATACTGTGTCCCTAGTAGGGAACATCATCTTGCCCAAATATTGAGCATTGGTCTTTTGTTTGGGCCTAGTGTTAGAGTATTATGGAAATCAGCTTCTGCTTTCTTCTCCTTCCTTTGCATTTAAACCTTGTAACGTGAAGTCCTAAATAGACACAGGGCCACCTTGAGGCACATCTGCTTTGAGACGGATCACTAAATTTGCAGCACACTTTACGTACAAATTAAAATCTAGGAGTGCAGTGACAAAGCTCTGATGCAGCCCCATGTATGCAAGTACCGAACAGTGCAGTCATCAGACCATTTAGCCCAATCCGTACTACTGCTGAATAGCATACTTCTGTAGGTTTGGCATGCAGGTCTAACACAGTCTGCCACAGCTTGAATCTGCCACTGTTGTTAAAGGCATAGTAGAGGGCCTAAAAATTCATAATTATCATGTATTACCTAATCAGTGACCAATCTAAATTGTGTAGCAGCCTGCCTAGTAGGAATCTAGTTTCCTCCAAAAGTAGCAGCTCATAGGCTCACCTGTACACCGGCAGGTACCTCTCATTGCATTCTAGTGAGATGATTACTGGGACTCCTCCCATAAGAAAGGAAAGACTGACCTATCCTGCTTGGCAGTACATTCGAATTTTAAGTGTGCAACAGACATTGACAGACAGTGAGCATCTGTATGATTGCTAATTTTGAAATGATAAACTGGAGCTACCCCAGAGCTCACTTATCTTTTGAACTTGGACCTGTGGGCAGTGCTTAATTTGAGCCGGTGGTTCCGGCACTGGGCACGGCACTTAATTGCAGCTAACCTGCACTTATGAAAGCTGCCACATTTGGCGCTGTATGTGTAGTTTAAAGATGAGCAGAAAACCAGTTCATTCATTCAAGATCTTTATTTTACAGTGTTAACAATGCATATCTCCTATAAAAGTATATATACACACACATCATATAAAATGCCTCGTGAGACAGAATTAAAATCCACACATAAAATCCACAAGTTAAAAATACAATCACCATGAGAATATAAAGTGCATTGTGCAAGAGTTTTAAACACATTCGTCTCCCTTTTATCCTTCGCTCTCCCATTTTGTCATGGCCCTTCTATTAGTCAGGGAGAACCATGAGAATGATGCCGTAGAATAACAGACAAAAGGATTAGACAGTTGTTTTATAATATAAAGCATGGGACGGCATTGTTTGAAATGAAGTTTACGCAGAAAGGGGAGAATATACCTTATTCAATGTAAGTCATAAAAACTACAATAAAAAAACAATATGCGCAGATCATACTGGGCTGACCGTTTATCGCAAGGGCAAACTGGCAGGCCATTTAGCGAATAAGTATTCTTAGGAAAGCCCATCATTAGAGGTATACAGTTCAAACGGAATCTAACGAGGATAACACGTTGTTGAGGATTTGACACAGATACAAGATATGATTTGCCAACCTGGGTGGAAAGGGGGCACAAGAGGTAAAACTTTACAGAGATCTTACTAGGACTTGCTTCCACTCGATCTCTTACAGACTTCTCTCAGAATATTTGTTAAATTTTTTCTTTGGACACGGATCTACAGCTTGATGGATTAACATATGGGTCTGTTAAACCCACACTTCCTAGGGTTTCTTTAACATAGTGCAACCAGGTAATCTTATGTACATTGTCTAGGGCCAGGCAGTCCCTGGTGATATTTTGGGTCAGACTTACTGTGTCGCTCTTCCAGATCGAGTGCCGTAGCAGAATAGGTGCAAGTCTCACAATATCTAAAATATATGGGGCCTCTAGATCAGCGTGACAAATACAATTTCCACAATTACTTAGAAGTGCCAATAATCTTTTATAAAAGCCATCCTCTATTCTTTGTAGATGATCAATTGCTGCCATCCCTCACATCCCGCTCCATATGATGCTACAGCGACTAATTTTGCGGCATACACCTTTTTTTTATTATATCAATCCTCAGACCCCAGCTTCTTAACAAAGTTAAAAACAGCCCTTACACTTCTTTCCATGGCTAGGGCTCTGTTATCCACCATGTCTGACCATGTGTATTTTCTGTCAAACACTAACCCCAGATAGGTAAAGGTGTCCACCACTGCCAGTCTACGAGACTCTATGTGAAACAATGGCAGTCTTTTGGTATATGTCCCTGCCACGAGTACATAAGATTTAGCTTCGTTAACATGAAGGTCCAGACAAGTCATAACATTTGAATAAGCCTCTATGAGTTTCTGTAACGCCACCCCAGTTCTTGCAACTAATACAGCATGGTCTGCGTTAAACAGTATTGGAAGAGGTGTTGCGTTGAAGATAGGTACATCTTTCGTGGCTCCGCTCATGGCTGCCTGCATCCCATTAGTGTATATGAAAAATAACAAGGGGGGAATAACGCAGTCCTGTCTTACACCCAGTTTTATCTGAAAAAGCCTAGTGCATTCTCCATCCCTGCCACAGGGAACGCATGCAGTAGCTTGGGCATACATATAACGAATCCAAATAATTATTGGTGCATCAATGCCCATCTCTTCCATGATAGCCCATAGTGTGGGGTTTGAAATGCAGTCAAAAGCGGCCAATAAGTCCATAAAGGCAATATAGATTTTCTCCAGTTTTGACAATGTATATTTTGCTATAGTCAAACTTATATTAAGACATTGGTCTGTTATCCCCTTTCCTTTTTGGAAACCGTATTGTGCTGGTATTAAGATATTCCTCTATGTAGTCCAATCCTCTAATCTGTTCAGCAGGCGTCGTCTCATCAGTTTTGCTGTACTACCTAGAAGGGAGATAGGGCTACAATTTTGCGGATTCAATTTATCCCCCTTTTATAGATGGCAATTCTTATCGTAGTATTCCATGAGGCTGGTGGGCCCACCTTATAGTATTACAAATATTAGTTAAAAATGGTGTCAAAGTAGCGTGATGTGCTAGAAATAAATCTGTTGGGATCCCATCCGGGCCTGGTGCCTTTAACACCTTGGACGCTCATGACGAGCTCAGCTCGTCATGATGTACACCTCCATACACTCATGACGAGCTGAGCTCGTCATGAACAATGGGGAATCTCAAGTTCCAGCACAAGAGGAAAATAACACTAGCATCGATGGTGTTAAGGGGCTACATTGCGCCTCGCCTAATCTCACCTCTGCTATATCAAAGGCCAAGGTCTCTTTATGGAATAACTGTAGGGAGTTGAAGGAAGGTTCTATGGGCACACTGGGAGCCCCAAAAAAATGAGCAAAATAAGCCATCCATTTATCCTCACCAATGTGGGTGTCTAAGGTAGGATCGTAGTCATCTTCGAGAAATGGAGCATTAATAACTCTTCAGAAATCCCTAGAATCTTTTGTGACCGCTGCGAGAGACAGATTCTCCCACGCTTCCTCCCGCAGGCCCCTAATTATTGCTTTCTGTGCCTCCCTATACGCTATACAAAAGGCCTTCATAAGTGTTTGGTCGCTTAGGCTAGTTCTGAGGGCACATGCAGGTTTTTTAAAGTCTTGGAGCAGGTCGCATGAAACCACCCAACTGGCGGGGTGGTGTGGGGGGAACTCTTCCGGGACAGACGATTTTTTTACCTCAACCAGTATCTCAGTAAATGCCATCATTAGGCCTTTCGGATCACGGGCTGGATCTAAGCATATCAAGATCTCGCTCAGTTAAAAAAAAATTATCAGTGGAATCACTCGATCTTTACCAATCCTATCCTATTTTAGTGAGTACCCATTCTTCCTTGCTAGAGTTTGCTTAGGTACTTTATCTGCTGCAAGGCTATTACTCGTTGACCATACCATGTTACAGGAGAGAGCAGCATGATCACTAAATGCAGAAAAAGATGGTTGAGCTTAGGTAATTCTTCCAACAAGAGGTTCTGATGCTAAAATAAAATCTATGGTGGACCCTTACTTCCGCACCCATATGTCTTTTGGTGTAGGCTCGTATCAGGATCAGGCATATTGATTATCTCAAGATTCAAAGTTGTTAAAAATGTATTGAACAAATTACCATATTTACTATGAGTGTAATGAAGAAGTGCATGTCCCTCTGTATCAACTAATCCGCACACAGATGCGGTCATAAAATCCAACAATTCACATTAAAATCACCCAGCCATAAAATATAGATAGATTTTCGATGTTCTTCACTGATCATAGTTATTTCCCTTATCAGATGGCCTCCGACTGAGGCCATGTTTCTTGCAAAGTTATTGTTGTAATAATTGTTCAGCAGCCAATACCAATCGCTTAGACCTCCACATAGTAAAATGTGTAAATCGGGGGAAAGATTAAAAAACTTCCTAACATTTAGCCCTAATGTATTTGCTACTAGTGTCGCAAATCCGCCCTTCGCTCTGCACCTTGAAGATGGATTTGCTGCCATTTGGAATGATCTACATCCCTCTAAGAATATCCGGCCTGTTTCCCAGGTTTCTTGGAGGCAGAGAATATTGCATTTATGACAAGGCTTATCCAGTCTAACTTTTCCATTTTTGTTTGAGGCCAGCTACATTCCAAGTAGCTATTTTTACACTACAATTGAGTATCTCTTTCCTATCCACCCCTGTCTCAACCACTTTAATAAGGGATGTATTTGTGGTAGAAATTATGGGGGCATTATTCGTCAATCACAAGATTCTAGTTCTAGCAGGGGGGGTACAACGGTTTTCAACTCTTACTTCATATCTCTCCATATCTAGTAAAGAGGGAAATGTTGGAGGATAAGTTACATTTCTATTTTTCACCATCTTGTAAGGAGACTGCTAAGGGGTCTATAGAAGTAACCTAAAGGAAGGGAGTGAATCCTTAATCCTGGAGGGGGTACATTGGGAAGTGCCTTTAATAAGTCCCCTGCCACCCTTTTATCATTAAATTTGAAGACAATACAATCACCCGCAAAGGATTTCAGAGATCGTCCCACACACTCGACTCTCTTTGCCGTGATCAAATAAATGCCTGGCGAAATCCTCAGCTTCCATCCTAGTTTTCATCAACCAATTCTGCGCTATGGTCATAAGTTGTTCAGTGGCCTTCTGCTGGCCCTCCCTCAATACTGGAGTGTCTGCCGGTATGATAACATAGGGGCAAGCTGCGGGCGGGAGATCTAGAATGAGTGGCCTCCTTCCTCGCCTTGGGGTGTCTCCTTTCTTTCTATCCCCCTGGTTGATCTCAGATGGGAAATTGAGTCTCATATTCTGTATTGGAAGCTGCTGTGTCACTGCAAATGATGTTAGCTCTGTTTCATAGGAAGGACTTAGATATAGGGATCCTGCTACTCCCCACTGGGTGGTAGTGCCAGGTAATTGCATGACGGGGTGCTCCCTTCCCCCATCCCCCATCCCCGACCAATTGCACAGGTTCCTTCAGTGAGTGTAAATTAGCAGTTACCTTCGGTCCCCCTGCCACGACATAACCATTGACCAATCCTTGTATAGATAAAGCATCTCAGGTCTCCTCTATTTTCTCTAACCCTAATATAATTGGTTGAATTTGTGATAAAAACAATTTCTATAGTCTTTGATATACATCATCATTATTTTTGGGAAGTGTATCTTTTGTCAATACAACCAAGTCCACTACAAGGGGTGCATTTGGGGCCTTGTTAGGTTTGGCTTTCGGTCCTCCCCTTTTTCTTTTGCCTGGAGGTTCTCCCAGGGGTGTTGCGCCCATTTCGCCTTGCGGCAGGGAAACATTGGATGAGCTCATGGGGGGGATCTTCTCGGGTTGTTAGATCTATTTGAGCCTCTATAGCCATATTTGGAGACACTTCTACTAGGTCCGGTTCTCTCCTCCCTTCGCCTAGAGAAAGGCGGCATTCAGTCATAGCAATCTCATTTGAAAGAGCATTTGCCGCCCTTGACGAATAAGAGTCTAAAGTATTGGCTACTTCGCCCCGTTTCACCTTGTAATATCATTTGGTTGGGCAGTCTGTGTATTCAGAGCTCTTCATCCACGGTTTACAGGGGTAGCCTAGTCCAGCTTCTTCCGGGCGCAGATGTGCCTACCCTTGGGTCCCACCCCAGCTAACCGCCTAACAGCATAGCTGGTAGATTTAAATACAAATTGGGCCTTTACAGCAGCGGGAGGGCTATCCCTGCCTCCACTGCCGCATGGAATGCTGGGGACTAAGTCCCCCAACCCAGCACCCCAACAGGAACCCGCTAGATTTGTATTCAAATTGGGCCTCGAACAGCCTGGTGTTGAGTTGTTTGTTAAATCAATATACATTAAAAACAAGTGTTACCAGCCACCCAAGCCATTCTTAAACCTTTGGCGGCCTCCAACAGTCTGAATTGTCACACTTGTAGCAGTGTGATGGTTAGTAGTTGAATAAGTACAATGGCAATGTGTGGTACAAACTCCGGTGGCCTCCTGACGAGGGCCACAGCACTTTTGTTTGCAAAATTAAGAGATCGTAAGTGTGGAGCTAGTGTTGGTTTCTTGCTGGCTACGAGTAAGATCGAAGCAGGGCCGAACTGGAAACCAAAACCGGCCCTGGCAAAGTGCTCGGCTGCCCCCTCCCCCCACAGGGGGGGTTGTGGGTGCCGCCGAGCTCTTTGCCGGGGCCGGTTTTCAGCCGAATTTGTTACAGGGCCGATTTTACAGCGATGCTGCAAAAACGGCCCTGTAACAAAAACGGCCCCCAGGGGCCCACAACCGCCCCACCCGTGCGGCGCACCGGGGGATTGCCCGGTGCCCGCTACGGCCAGTCCCTGGATCGAAGCCCTCCTGAAACTCTGCTAGTCTACCCTGATGTCGCTTAACTCACGCTGTTTGGAAGTCTTAAGTCAACTTAAGATGATCTGAGATGCTGACATGAGGGTAAGGCCAGGTCTATTTCACCATAAGATCAGAGGCAGAATACTAAAGAATCAGGCTCAACCACTGCCATGTTCACAGACTTCTGGCGAGCCCTACAAACACCCCAACAGAGACAAACAGTTGCTCCCTGAGCGATAAGGTGTACTTTAGCTGTTTGTCAACCCTGTGCTACCGTATCACTAATGAACTGCATTGGTTCTGTGTTTTTTGCTCCACGTGCGCTCTGAGATTTATAAACATAATGCGCTTGCAAACAGTATTTAAAGTGTTTAGCCAGGTGCCTGGCCCTGCCTTCTGCATCTTGTTTATTTGATTACCAGTTTCTTAACTAATGTTACAATTTTCATAGAAGGATTAGTAACTTATTATATCATTACTGTGCCCATCTGTGTTATCTAAGCTTCTTATTTACTCCTTATACTGTAAATATACATAATTTACTTAAGATATTATTAAAGGTTCTGTGTACAACACAACGTGTGCTAAACAGTCAGTCATCCATTGCAGCTGCACTACTTGTGTGATAATCGAACTAGACTTGCTACAGATAGCTGCCATAAGCGAACCAGTGTGCTCTTCCACAACTATTGTGGCTTGGGCCAGACACATTTTGTTGCAGACTTATTCTGTTGTGCACTAGCTACCAGGCACTTCCTTCTGTCTCCTTCTGAGAGAGCTCAGCAGTCCTTGTCCTCTGTGCTCAGGAGGACACGGTCTGACAGGCGCTTAACCATAGCACGTTAAAACATTTGGCAACCACCTGTGCTTACTTTTTAAAAGAATAAGTGGTAGATCCCAAAGCTGTGTTCAGAAGCCTCCTGCGGTAGTATTGATGATTGGGGTGTCCAATACCAAAACTTGATTCTTGATTCCACTGCATGCCTCTTTCATCCACTAGGATCTCACTCTTGAATGTTCTTTCTTAGCTCTGCTTTCCCTCTTTGTCACTGTTCTGTTTTTCTCTTCTTCATTCTTTCTTCTTTTGTGTTACTCTTTCTTTATCTGGATCAAAGTCTTTAGAGGAAAAATAATTACTAGTCCCCAAAAATGAGCGCCGGTGGGCTCCACCTTCATACACCGGCACAAATTAAGCACTGTACACCCACCACCCTTGGGCTACCATTAGGGTTTCTTGCGCACATGTTCCAAAAATGATCATACTATGTTTTGCAAACAACCCACAAACGTCTTTGGAGCAGCAAGGTATAGTACAAAAGATGAATTGACGTTTGTTCTAATTAGTGTTCTTACTGTAGTTTCCAAATATCATAATTCAATAGGACCACTGTCTACAAAGTTAAAGGTGCGATGGTAATTTGAATCAGGTTTTCTATTTTGTTTTCCAAGCCAAGAGTGGGTTTAAACTTGTTAAAGATTCGGCTAGATGTTGCTGGCTGAAGGTCCGCGAGAAGCACTGCTGTGGGACCGTTCGAGATGATTAAGTTCCCCCACTGTTTGACAGCATCAACCGCTACGCGTGACATTACTTGTGATCACATTTTGAGTCACCCAAGCGTCCAACAACAGGAACACACTTCGAAGCGAAATACTGTGCATTTTAATGCTCGCATGCAGAAACAATCTCCTTTTCTGAAAAATAAAAGATATTCAACTTTTCTGTGCAGTATAAAATCATACTTACAATATTCCATTCTGGAAAGGTCTGATCATTCCTGGGAAGATTTGCATCAGTGTGCACCTTCAAGAAAATAGGAAAATGCAACATTTTAGAACCGGAAAGCCATTTATTGTTATCTATACCTATTTTATAGTCCGTAATTTATTACAGTTGCAGTAAACATGTGAATATTATTTAAAGAATCTTATAATGGACTAAATTCACTGCTGTGCTTAGTGGAAAAAGCATTGTTAATTACACATTTTTTGAAATTTCAATAGTTTGGTATTACAACATTCAACTAAGACCAACAGGAACCCACGAGAAAATAGTTTAATCATTCTCGAATTGTACTCCTATGAGGATTTCTGGCTTTGTTTCCAAAACGTTTGTATTTTGCAGGTATATGGAAATCTGTCCACCATTTTCTTTTTTTGGCTAGAACCTGTAAAGCACATAGGAGCTCCAAATAACTGCTAAACAGGCACACTTCGGAAGTAATGAGGACATGGGGTGGAAATGCATCGCCGCGGGCTCAAATATGCTTCTGGTGGAACACAACAATTCCTGCTAATGGAATTTTAAGATTTTCAGCAGATAACAGCTAATAAAAGGACCACCACAGCCGAAAAAGTACAACTGCTGGTAATAAACAAAAAGCAAGCGCTGGCAAAGGTAACAGGTGCAAGCTGCCAGCTTATTGCCATCTATGAAACAGTCTTTACTAAATATATATATATTTTCTCGCCACTCCTGACCTTGTTGGATTGGTCCCGAGTCCATGCCATGATTTATAGTCCGCGCCAAATGACGGCACAGTAGCAAGTCGGATTCCTAGAAGGACCTTCCTCTTTGAACTTTTTGTGATGTGATCCCCTACCTACTGAACAGGGAGCTCCCTGGAGGAAGGGAAGGAAAGGCAAATGGAGCAAACTACTGTTTTGTAAACTGGCACATGTGTAAACTAACAGGCATATAGCTATAGAACGGGATAATCCACTAGTCCCAACAAAGAGTAGGTGGTAAGCAAGAATGGACATTTGTATGGAAGCAGGACGGGTGGTATAAGAAAGCAGGGGATGTCTGCGCCAATTTAAGTATGTGGTAGACGGAGGACCATTTAGAGCCTAGATGAGGAAGAACAGAGACAAATAGAAGAAAGAGCTCTAGAAGAATAAGAAGCAATTTCCTAACAACACAACATAGATCATCGTGGGCTAAGCTATATCGAAACCTTAAAACCATTAGCCCAGTATACCTACTGCATTAATGTTACACTTTAATAAAGTGTTTGATGCTGATGGAAAATAAAACTGCTGTTTCAACCTTCCGTGTACTATTGCTGCTTCTTTTCAGTGGCGACAAGCTGCTGTCAACTTCAACGTGCTCCTCTGAATATAGATCTTCATCGATGCGGTTCTTCAATGCAGTTCTGGTGCGGCACATTAAGCAGTCCGGAGCTGTTGTATGATGTGCTGTAAACCTTATTCGATCCTTGCCCATTCATCCTAGGTGAGGCACCTTACTTGGTAATCCGGCTCATATGTGGCATTTTAGTGTGTAAAATGAGCCAGGCAAAGCTTTCAGACGTGACTCCATTACTAGCTCAACAAGCTTTCGAAACACATGCATAGCATGTGCATCATGGTGACCGTCTTACCTGGTTGGGATGGAATTCTCCCACCAGCAGCAAAACGTGTCCAACTGATTGTCAAAACATACAAACTTCGTATGCAATGTGGCAGCCATTTTTTGTTGGTTGGGACAGTAGTTTTGTCCAACCAGCCATAGGAAAATAATATTGGCGGCCATTTTAGGTTGGGGAATTCTCCCTTGTTTATCACCGAAACTGCACATTATAACTGCATATTGAAGGTCTTCCACCAGCTGTCGGTGACAGACACACCTGAAAAAACCTATCTATTGTATTCTGGTTATGCCTACACTCTTGCCTGTGTTATCAGTGATGGGCACACCTGTGAAAATAAGACTGTTTGTTAGAAGTTGTTACCTGCACGTTCCGTCATAGGCACATCCTTGTGTATTGGCGGGAGTAGCTCTTTGGTTTTTAGTTTTTTTTGTGAAATACTATTTGCAGGTTAAATTTGCACAAACACACTTTGGAATTCAATGAGCAGCAGCTGTGGTGGCAGCAACTCACCCACATACTGTCTCCTTATGGAGAGAATATTGGTACCCCACCATTTCTTCAATTTCCGGGTACTCCCCCAATAAATTGGCAACAGTGGAGGGGGGCATTGAGGAGTATTTGGAAGCAATTGATGGTGACACTTTTACTTCCAAAAAGAAACAAGCATTGGCAATGCCAATAGGGCTTGCATTTGTGAGAGTTAGAGTGTTTGGCATTGTAAATGAGAATGTCTTTTACCTATGCGTTATAGAGTAGAGTAGATGTATGTGGTGTGGAGTGAAAATATGTGAGTTAGATTGGAATTGTTAGTTGTGGAATTGTGTGGTGTGTAGTAGAGTTATGTGATGTGGTTTGCAGTGGAATTATGTGGATGGTAATTATGTGTTTTTTAGTGTACTGGAATTATTTGGAGAGGGGTTGTGTGTTATAGAGAGTGATTATATGGTACGGCATTTTATGTTGTGTCGTGGAATGTTGTGGATTTTAATTATGTGGTGTGTTGAATTTTGTGGCATGATGTGGTATTCTGTGGTGTGGATTGGATGTATGTGGTGTGCTGTGTAAATGAGTTGTTGAATTGAATTATGTGATGTGTTGACAAATGATGTGGTGTGGAATGGTAATGTGTGGTGTGGAATTGTGAACACCCAAATGTAGCATTAAGCAAATGAAAGATGACCAGTCAACCTTAGTGAAAAGTCGTCGGGTACACAGGAACACGAGTCGCCATATGTGTTTGTAACTTTTGATCCATTTGAGCTAGATCCAATTATAATAGTGGCAATTGCCAAAGTGTTTAGAAATCAACGGGACAGTGTGTAAACAGAGTATAAACATACAGAGTATAAACATCCAATGGATTTGTAAGAAGAAGCCTCATCCCCCAACCTAGTTGGAGGCATGCTTCATCAATTGGTTCCCAGCTGGGCTGCTGAATGCAACCCAGCTGTGCTTCAACGCCTAAATTACAGCAGAGCTGTTTGTTTTGTTAGTGAGGTGTGTGCTCAAGGCGTGGTGAGGTTAAAAGTTTCTCTGGGATAGCCCAATGGGAAATGCTTTATTTGTAGGGTCCTAGAACAAGTTTAAAATCAGAGGCGGGATATGGTGAAGATGAAAATGGGTCTTCAATATCCCCTAAGTGTAGGTCGACATGTTTCAGCCTTTCCGATATTCGCGAGGCTTTCTTCAGGACTAAAACAGACGTGAAAAAGAGAAGTGGCTACAAAATTGTAGATAGCCACGTGAGTGAAATATCAGCACACACACTAAGGTGTGCTGTGTATGTAGTGGTGTAGCTGTACTTACAGACCAACTTACTGGTTGAAATACCAGCTCAGTAAAAAAAATCTGATCGATCCTGAAAGGGGGAGCCTCCTGTAGTCACACATTCATCAAGGATGATCTCCCTCCATTCTAACCTGCTCTGGTCTTCCATCCATTGGATGTTTATACTCTGTTGCTTTATACTGAGTCAATAAACCTGAAATATTCAGCAGTGGGTCCGTCCACATTGTTGAATCTATTGCCATAGAGTAACCTATTTTATATACACACTCTAGAAAAAGAAAGAAAAGCACATCACTCCAGTCATCACAACATATGGCAAACTTTCTTCCCTAAAAGCCACCCATGCTGTTATTAAAAAGTTGCAAAAGGAGTTTGGAACCAGAGAGCGTTGAGATATGGCAGCAGACAATTGAAGAACCAATGGAAGCCAATGAATGAGAGATACAGGAAAGAATACCTCACAAACTAATGTCGGCTGCCTTCAACATACATGCAAAAGATCTGATTTTGATTTCTTTAGCCCAAAATGGTTTTATTTAAAAGATGTTCCCAACTAAAATCTCTGCTTCAATGTGAAAAATCAATTCCCCCTATGCGTTTTTTAAAGCTGCCGCTTAACAATCTAAAACAAATGCAGCAGTTTGGGAAATGCATTTTGCAAGAAACTCTTCCGCACAGCAGCGGAGGGCTGAAAATGGTGCTTCTGTACTAGAAACACTACCTTTCTTATATCTTAGATGTACTCAATTTGATGCAACAACTGTCTGGGTGTGGAGTTAAGGAATACCCAAAGGAAACATGCATCTTGGGCGTGCCTCAGGGGAATGAATGATAACTTACTGATCTTGTTTCAAAACTAAGTCTTAAACTATAATAGAAGACTAAATACCAGAATTTGCCAATGTCCTAAACCATTAGCTGGATGGTACATATGCCACTAGTGCTATATAGTCATGGTGTCTGTGGTTCCTTGCTGTTCTTCTTTAAAGAAGGAAGGCAGCACTCTCGTTCATTTTAAGACCGCTTCTCCCATTGGCCTATATGAAGGTCCACGTGCAGCTCGGGCTGCTTCTGGGACGTCCGTTCATTCTTTTCCGTTGGCCTGTCCTTCTAGGGCGATACCTCCCTAGTCCAGTACTCTAACTCGTCAGTCTGTTTTAGTTAGAGTTCCGACTGGCTCTTGTTTTATTATGTAAATATTAATATGAATAATAATAAAAATTGGCAGCGGTAGCAGAGTTTTTAAAGATGTCATTCTCGAAGACGAAATGTAGGGTTTGAGTTATGGGATCTCTGGTCAGATGGAAAAAGTAGCTAACCTGTTAGAACAGTGCCTGTGTGTATAAAGGTTATGCCCGCAGTGCACTGTTTGGGGCATTTGATAAAGGAGGTAGCAATATAAAAATATTGAGGCCTAAATTACCCTTCTCGTTGTGAATTTTCTACCAGCTTTCACTTTATATTGAATACACGCCTTGCACAATTCACTTGTTTGTTCAATCACTCACTTTACTGGTGTCATATTTATTTATATATATTATTTTTATTAATATGGCAGCTTCACAAACCATTACTCTTCCACCTTAATTTTTAGCTGAAGGCGATACACCTGATATTGAATGGGAAGAGTGGATTGGCATTTTTGAAAAGTATTTGGAAGCTATGATGGTCTCAGATTCCAAGCATCTAGAAAAAAAGCCATTTTATTAAACTCTTTAGGCAAAGCTGGTCAACATGCCTTCAAATTCCTACCAGAAATCATTGGTGCTGATGGTGAACCCATTGATAACCCTTTCATCGAAGTTAAGCAAAGACTGGCGAAATATTTTGGGAAGCAAGTTAACATTGTCATTAAACGCCATAAATTTTACACTATTCCTCAAAAATGCAAGGAAACTGTGGATCAAATGGTCACCTGATTAAGAGAGTTAGCTCTAAAATGTGATTTCGGCAACATGTCTGACCAATTAATTCGTGACCAACTCATTGTGCAGTGTAAAAATAAGAGAATGCAAGAAAAATTATGGGCTGCAAAAAATCCTTCTTTACTTAAAGCCATCACCATTGCTAAAGTAGTAGAAGAATCCGACAAATGCATGCAAGAAAAGCTTTCTTTGGAACTTAAGAAAGAAGAATCTGTAAACGTCATTTCCAAGAAAGATTCACCTGTCAATTCTGAAGTGAAAGCTACGCAACCTTTGAAGTCAAAACCAAGAACATCTAGTGACTACAAAAGCAAATTCAAGGGATGTTATATAAGTGGTAGTGTAAATCGGATCACTGACAGAATATCGATGGTCAAAATATCGACTTGCCAAAATATCGAGGTAAAAATATAGAATGCCAGACTATCTACTTCCTATCTACAAACAGGTAAGTACAAAAATATAGACTCCAAAATATTGATAGGAAAAAATATAGACAGTCAAAATATCGAATTATTTAAATATCTTAAAAGTAATTTAAAAGTAATATAATAATAAATATAATTAATTTAAACATACTTAAAATACTTAAATAAACTTAAAATTAATAAATAATGAATGTAACTAAAAAAATAATAATAATAATTTTAAAACATATATATATATATACATATTATTAACAAAACATATACAATATTTTTTCTGTAGGATACTGAGAGGGTTAAATTTACTATTCACACTCCAGAGAGTGCAACAGTAGGGAAAGCGTTGGATAGCGCAAGGATAAAAATTACTATTCCCACTCCAGTGAGTGCAACAGTAGGGAAAGCATTGGATAGCGTAGGGGTAAAAATTACTATTCCAACTCCAGAGAGTGCATCAGTAGGGAAAGCGTTGGATAGCGTAGGGTTAAAAATTACTATTCCCACTCCAGTGAGTGCAACAGTAGGGAAAGTGTTGGATAGCGTAGGAGTAAAAATTACTATTCCCACTCCAGTGAGTGCAACAGTAGGGAAAGCGTTGGATAGCGTAGGGGTAAAAATTACTATTCCCACTCCAGTGAGTACAACAGTAGGGAAAGCGTTGGATAGCGTAGAGGTAAAGTTACTATTCCCACTCCAGTGAGTGCACCAGTAGGGAAAGCGTTGGATAGCGTAGGGGTAAAAATTACTATTCCCACTCGAGTGAGTGCAGCATTAGGAAAAACATTGGATAGCGTAGGGGTAAAAATTACTATTCCCACTCCAGTGAGTGCAATAGTAGGGAAAGTAAATATTTCATATATAATTATAAATAACAAATATTAATACCAATTACAAAATAATTAAAATATTTTACAATTTTATAAAATATATTAATTAATCAATTAAAATTACAAATACAAATGAACTAATAATAAAAATTACCTACTAATACTAATTATTTACCAATTACCAATAAATTAATTTACAATATAAAAATAAATAAAAATTAGACACAAAAAATATTTTAAAAATATAATTACTTACATTTAAATTACTTCCCAAGCTATTCCCCTATAAACACACAACCCACTACAGAAAATAATGTAATAAAAGTAACATATTTATCAATTAATTAATTACAATAAATTACCAATTATATTTTTATTAATTACCAATTAATATTTCATTACCAATTAATTCTAAATAAATACCAATAAATAAAATAACATTTAATTAATTATATATAAATTACTTCCCACCCTATTCCCCTATAAACCCACAACCCGCTACAGAAAATAAATTACTAAAATTAACATATTTATCAATTAATCAATTAAAATTAATTACCAATTATATTTTATTTATCAATTAATAATTAATTAATAATTAATTCTAAATAAATACCAATAAAATAACATTTAATTAATTATAATTAAATTATTTCCCACCCTATTCCCCTATAAACCCACAACAGAAAATAAATTACTAAAATTAACATATTTATCAATTAATCCAGTAAAATTAATTACCAATTTTATTTTAATTAATTGCCAATTAATAATTAATTAACAATTAATTCTAAATAAATGCCAATAAATAAAATAACATATTTATTAATTATAATTAAATTACTTCCCACCCTATTCCCCTATAAACCCACAACCCGCTACAGAATTATATTACACAAAAATTAAAAATTAATATTAACTTACCTTAAATTCGATATTTTTGTTGTCTATATTATGTCTAGTTGATATTATGTCCATTCTATATTTTTGATTCGATATTATGTCCATTCTATTCGATATTAAAATTTTCTAGTCGATATTTTGGTAGTCTATATTATGTCTAGTCGATATTATGTCCATTCTATATTTTTTACTCGATATTATGTCTAGTTGATAATAAAAACTCAATATTTTGACTCTATTCCGTGTAAATCATGCTGCGGACTTTGCTGGATGTTTTGCAAGGGATAAGTCTTGTTAAAGTTGCGGAAAAAAGGGTCATCTAAGTGCTGTTTGTAATAACTCTAGAAAGAACAGAGTTGTTTTTGTTGATGATGAAACCATTTATTCTGAGATGTCTTTATGTATTGAAGATAGTGTTACTGGTACCTTACACAGACCCAAAGCAACATTCACTTTGAATGGTGTGTCTCTATCCCTTTTGGTTGATCCAGGCTCTATGCTTACCATAATTCCTTTTCGTATTTTTAAAGAATGTTGGCCTGATTATACATTATCTCTTCCCGACGTCTCTCCTAAGGGCTATAGTGGTGAAACCATTGATATTAAAGGTGTTATGGAAACCAAATTTGAACTTAAAGGGAGAAATGCTACTGGCCGGCAATTCTAGGATGGACACAACAACATGACTTACACATAATCATTGATCCTAGATCTTCTGAGCATGTATTGGTCATTGAAGATTATCCCAGTCTTGATTCAATCTTGTCTAAATTTCAAAATATTTTTCGTCTTGAATTAGGGAAACTGTCAGGGTACAAACATGAAATAAAACTTAAGAAGGATGCCATTCCTGTTGAACATCCCCTCAGGAAAATTCCCATTTCGGTCCGTGAGGAAGTCAAAGAAATGTTGCTTGATATGCAAAAGCAAGATATTATTGAACAGATTGAAGTCTCGGAATGGCTTTCTCCGATTTTCGTCACTAAAAAAAAGGATGGCAAACTTCGTTTTTGTGTGGACCATAGATCCCTAAATCAAAACATCATTGTTGATAGTTTTCATCTCCCTAACATTTCTGAAATGGTTTTACTAATGGATAAGGCAACATTTTTTTCAAAACTTGATTTAAGATCAGCCTATCATCATGTTGTTTTGCTTCCTAACTCTAGAAAATTAACAGCTTTTCTTACGTTGGAAGGATTATTTCAATTCAAAAGATTACCTTTCGGCCTAGCCTCAGCCGCTAGCGTTTTCCAGCGTATGTTGCATCACATTCTTAAAAGCTTCACCAATGTTCATTATTTTCAAGACTATATTCTCATCACTGGTAAAAATCTTGCTGAACACAATGTTACGTTGGATAATGTTTTGGATTCTCTACAAAATGTTGGTCTTACATTAAGGAAAGATAAATGTTTGTTCTTAGCTAAACAAGTAGATTATTTAGGGTACACCATTTTCGAAGCAGGTGTGCAACCTAAAGAGGATTTGTTACATGCCATCAGAGATGTAGCTACACCTATCACAAAAGAACAATTAAAGTCCTTCATGGGGCTAATAGAGTATTATTCAAAGTTTGTAGATAACTTTGCACACAAAACTGAGGCTTTAAGGCAATTTTTGAGGAAAGGGGCACCATTTTCCTGGGACACTCTGCAAGAAAATACTTTTCAGAATATCAAAAGCGAAATTATCAATGCTGGTATTCTTACACCATTTGAATCTGGTTAAGACATTTTCATTACTGTTGATGCAGGTGCTCACAGGATTGGTGCAGCTTAGTCGCAGAACAAAATGGGTGTTGAGAAACCTGTTGCGTTTGCTTTGCGTACACTCAATAGTTCTGAACGAAACTATGCAGTCATCGAGCGTGAGGCTCTGGCTGCAGCTTGGGGTGTGCATTATTTTCGAACATATATTTGGGGGAACTACTTTAATCTCAGAACTGATCATAAACCTTTGATTAGAATTCTCAGCCCGGGTGGTGCTGATAAAGGTTCACCTTGTTTGATGAGGTTTGCATCAAAATTACAGGAGTTTACTTATAAAACAGAATATATTACTGGTTGGAAAAATGTTCTGGCAGACTGTTTATCAAGACTTCCGTTACCAGAGAAAGATGTTTTTTAATTTTGATGACGAAGTAATTTGCTTAGTGGCTAGCATTGAAGATGTGGGTGTGGACGAGTTCAAATCCATTTCTAAAGAAGAATGGCACCAAGCTGCTATTAATGACTCTGACTATTGTGAATTAGCTAGTTCTATTCGTTTAGGATGGAAACGTGAAGGATTAGAGAAACCTTCCCTACGCACTTATGTTAAATTACAAAAAGAACTCAGAATTGGAGTTTCTGATGATTTGATTAAAAGGGGCAAGACATTTATTCCTCCTAGTACTCTCAGACAGAAGTTATTTTTACTAGCTCACAAACGACATCTTGGGCAAACCAACACTACCAAACATTTAAAAAGTCAATTTTGGTGGCCAGACCTTGATAAACA
Organism: Lissotriton vulgaris; assembly: GCF_964263255.1. Lineage (NCBI taxonomy): Eukaryota > Metazoa > Chordata > Amphibia > Caudata > Salamandridae > Lissotriton > Lissotriton vulgaris. The sequence continues at coordinate 224,010,310 of NC_141699.1, read as the reverse complement.
CGTCAACCGATGGGTTGAAAATTGTTCCTTGTGTAGAGAAAGTGAGAAACGATTCAAAATCAATTCCAAATGTATGGGGTCTATTTCTAGCAGTGATGGTCTACCTTGGGAAAAAGTCTGCCTTGATTTTATTGGTCCGTTAGAATTTGTTTCTGGTGATTTGTGTTTTGGTATGGTTTTGGTGGATGTTTTTTCCAAATGGCTTGAGGTAAAAATTTTAAGAAATATCACTACTCTTACAGTCATTGAAAGTCTTAACTCTATCTTTATGAGAGAAGGTTTTCCACACACTCTAATCACTGATAACGGTACGCAATTGACCTCTCATGTCATGCGCAATTTCCTTCAGCATAATGGTATAAAACACATTTGTACTTCACTGTACAACCCTCAGGGAAAAGGTATAGTAGAACGTATGAATAGAGTGGTTAAGGGTGCAATTCAATTGGCTATACAAGGACGGCAGAATGTTCAAAAGTGTGTACAAGATATGGTGTGGGCCCACAACACCACTGTGCATAGCATTACTGGCGGATGAGAGGCAGATTACCAAAAACTAAATTGACACCTTTTTTGATGCATGAATGTGACACTAAAGTTACAAAAACAAAACATGTTGGTAACATTGAGGTTGGTGACTTAATCAAAATGAAGTGTGGTAAAAGAGAAAGTGGTCCGAATAAATTTTCTGACCCTATGAATGTAAAAGAAGTTCATAAATGGCATGTGGTTCTAGAAAATGGTCAAAAATTGAATTTTCTAAGGCTAGCTTTGTACAAGAAAAATTACGATTTATCTCATTCGAAGGTAGTCTCACCTCCTGTTGTCAAAAGCAAGGGGGTGGGTGGTTGTGTTAGTGATGTTGTTTTCAAGCAACATTTACCTGCCAGGTTGTGTCAAGTAGCAAGAAAATGTGATGACTTTGTTATGACTTAAAATATTTGCATTTCTATGGAAGTATGTGATATTATACGTGATGTATATGTTTTATCTAAAGTTTTTTATACATTATATATGGATTCATTTCATGTTTATTTTCACAATGTTTTGCTTTGCTTGTTTCATCTTCTTTTCTGTTGTTTTATTTGTTATGACGAATGGGGATATGTTGTACTTGTCTTCGGTCGTGTTAACGTGTCTCGTGGGGTTGGAATGCTTACTGTCGGAATCCTCTTCAACCCCTTGCATGCTGCCGCGATTCTGCGCCTGTGCGGCACTTTTATTGAGTGGGCGGGTTCATGACGGCCCCCAGCAGTCATCAGCACACGAGCACTGTAGTGCATGATGGCTGGGGGCCGTCATCAGCATGCAAGGGGTTAAGGTTCTGCGGTGACAGGCCATTCCTGTGAGGCAGTTGAGACGGACGACAGGCAGGGATCCCCGTCCGCTTGGAGAGCTACTAATAAATACACCTAGAACCTACCTTCTCGTCTCCTGGTCCTCTTACTGCATTTTTATGTTGTACTCGGCTTCGGTTGTCTTACTGTGTCTCGTGAGGTTGGAATGTTTACTGTCGGAATCCTCTTTAAGGTTCTGCGGTGACAGGCCATTCCTGTGAGGCCATTCCCATCCTCGTCGCCAAAATGTTGAAAGTAAATACCTCACAGGAGTCCAGGTAGTTGTTCCAAGTGAGTATCTTTATTGAAGTTGAAGTACAGAGGTGGTAGGTAAGTAGGTAGGAGTAGTAGGTAGGCCAAGATGAAGATGGTATGAAGGCCCCACCAGGAGCTGTTTCCTTGAGCTCAGCCAGGAGTCAACTGTCACACATCAGTCACACCACATTCTGTGACATCAATGAACATTCTAAGTGTACACAGACTGAACAAGGAAGGAAGGTACGGTGGACAGGAGAAAGACAAGGAAATACCTTATAACATAACCCTTATGAAGGCTGTGGCCTCCATGATGGCCCAAGTGGCCGTCTGGAGGATGCCCCCACTGTCGATCATGGGTCGTATTGCCATCTCTACAATGGTAATATTACTGAGGCCCCTGGTCTACTCCACAAACTTCCTCTCATCTTCTCACTCTTTGTTTCTTCTGTGAACTGGACTCCCTGTTGGGTGAATTGTTATGTTTGAATGGCTGTAATAGAGTGGCCTTGTCAGTGTTGCAACTCCATGCCAACCAGACTTTACAAAGCCTATTACCTGGCAGCCCAATTACAATAACCATCCAGGTGATTGGCTGGAGTGGCATTGGAAGAGACCAGGACAATCACAGTGCCCCTGGCCTTCATCCTGATATATAACATGAATTGCCCCACAACACGTGTGGCCAGAGTGCTGCCCAGGCTGGTCTCTGTGGCGTTACGCCCCCTGGTCACACTTTGTACACTTACTAAATGTAGGGCTCCTTATACCCCATGTATCTCACTACTGTGCGTTCCCGACCAGTATTCTCGTCTGGATGCTCAGAGGCTTGTGCCTTGGTCAGCAGCTGGTCATGACGGACTAGGTGATTTATTCAACAATAGTTGACTGTAATTATTCAGGACCTTAGTGATAATTACTCTCTTCGTGAAGGACAATTTTTGGCCCATGGCCTTCTCACAAACATTTTAGGCTCCATTTGGGCAGTCTTGGAAATGGAACGGGCTGTTCGTCAGCCGACACATACGCTCTATATGGATAATAGTAGACACTGTGTGAGTTTAATCACTCACAAAGTTACCATCTGCATATCTCTCTACAACGACTGTTGGAAACATGGGAGACAGATTTCCGAAGAGTTCTGAATGAAAAGGAATGGGTAAAAGCGCTTGAATACCTGTGCAAAGTTTCTCATCAGGGTCATTTTTTATTAATTCAATTTTGGATTTTAGACTGAGACTATCTTTCACCAGCCTAAATACATAGAATGTTACATGGGGCCGTAGCCTCTTGTCTGCTTTGTCACTGGACACAATGGACTTAAAATCACATGCTTTGGGATAGTCCATCCTTGACAAGAGTATTGGGCTCAGGGTTTTTGTATGTTGGCCAACTATATTGACCTGCCTCTCTGAGCCACTCTGGAACATTGTGTGCTCCGGATTTTTTTAGGTCCTCCCATGCATAAAGCAGTTTCAGGGTTTGTGGACCTCACTCTTCTTCTAGCTAAAAGAGCCCTTACTCATTTATAAGACTATAAAGTCGACTAGTAGGGATGCTATTGCTAGGTAAGCACAAGAAATATATAAAATTGCTCCAAGTCAATAATTTGAGATGGCAAAGGAATACGAAGGCAAACATCACCCTATATACCTTTGGATATTCAGTGGCCCAAAATGCAACAACTTGGAATCATCCAGTGATTTTATTGTTTCTGATCCAAGCTTTGGCATTTTTTTTTAACACAAAGGAGTTTTCTACAACAAACTACAAAGTGATGGAAGAAATGCACGAACTAATCTTAGCCACTTTTAACACTTCCAGGCCATTGTTTTTTAGGTTAAAGCCTAACAGACAGCGCAGCTCTGTGATTTGCTAAAGACATCGTGGGAATATTCCGAAAGCTTCCATGAGTATGGATTGCACCTATTGATTAGTATTGGCTTTGCAGCTTTCTATTTGCTGACTTTATTTGTGTTAGGCTATCCTGGGTTAGGTCATCCCTCCCAAGGAGCAAGACCTTTTCACAATCCTCTCTTTGTATTTTTCTGCCTGTAAACATTGTTCTCATTGTGTCTCAAATAAAGAGGTCAAATGTCAGGCTCTGTCCTCTGAGGGAGTTTGGTGTCTTCTTTCTCTGACTTCAAAGTGAGACAATTTATGTGACAATCTTGCTGGATACTGGGGTTAGAGAAAATACTTCTTCCTAGCACAAAACAACATTTAACTGAACTGTGCAATATTTCAGAATATATCAGAATTAGAAAAGAACAAAAAAAAAGACAATTTTTTGTTAGTTTTGGAAAGAAATAGTTTAACATGATTAAAACAAATAAATAAACTAGGTTATGCCATTTTCACACTTTATCGTTTGTGCGTTGTATAGATGTATTTGTTTAAACTGTATGTCTGTGCAAATGTAACAGTAATTTCAACAGAACATGTGTTGTGTGTAATGGCAGTGTGCTACCAAACCATGCATACTCCACCAAACGCCACTCTGCAACACTGCACTCTGCACTGTATGTCAATGCACTCTACTATGCATCAATCCATGCTACTGCACTCCACTCTACTCTGCACCACTGCACTCTGCTCTATGCCACTGTACTCTACTTTGCACCACTCTACGCCACTGCCCTAGTGCCACTCTACTCTGCACCACTCTATGCCACTGCATTTTATGCCACTCTACTCTACAATACTGTACTGTAATTTGTACTACTGCACTTTGTGCCATCACACTCCAATATATGCCACTGCATTTTAAAATGTTGCATTGTGTGCCACTATATTCTACTCAGCACCACTGTACACTGCACCACTCCACGCCACTGCACTCTGTGCCACTGGACTCTGCAGTACTGCACTCTACACCACTCCAATCTACTATACAACACTCTAATCTAATCTATGCCACTGCATTCTATGACGCTGCATTATACGCCACTGAATTCTATGCCGCTGCACTCTATGCCACTCTACTCCACTCTGTGAATGCACTCTATACCTGGCCACTCTACTCTACGTCAGTCCACTGTATGCCACCCTAAGGGACTCCACTACATGCCACTTCAATACACAACACTCTATGCCACTCCACTCTACGACACTCTACTCAACTATTCGCCATTCAACACTACGACACTCCACACCACTCTCCTCTATGCTACTAACTTTTAGCCATGCTGAACAGCAGCCACACTGGTGTACAATGTGGCTAAAACAAATTGGGAAAGTCAATAGCTCTTGCATAGGCGCGACCTATGGGCTTTGCAATGCTGGTCTTCCATTATACTACTCTAGAAGGATACGAGCCACATTCCAATCAGTCTTGGTCCTGCTCCAATAGGGAAATATGGACAGTCCAGCCCAAATGTAAGGCCAGGTCCCGTCCAGACGCAGACTAGCAACCCCAAACCAATTATGGCCTACTTAGGCCACAAGATTGAGATACAACTTGAATCCTGTGCCACACTGAGCACGGAACTAACATATTGGCATACCTGTCACACTTAGGCCATTTTTTGGCTACAAACAGAAAAGTGATAGAACGAATGCTAAAATAATTTTAGCCACTAGTGATCGCTCAGTCACATTCCTTTTTGAAATTGTTAAACAACAAACGGTGGAAGCACCCAACCGCCTCGACCCAGGAGATGGCCCATCCTCATGCGACAAACTGGCTGCTTTCTTTATGGAGAAAACAAGCCTCATCAGTATTGATCTGGAATCAAAGAAGGCTCTTCTTCGATCCTAAGGGACTGTGTCTCCTCCGGCCCACTTTGAGAGGCTCATGGCATTTAGTCTGAGCACCAAGAACAATGCCTCATGGTGTACCTATACTCCCCTCAGCGAAAGAGACATACACAAGACTCTTCTTAGTATCAACCCTTCAAATCACTTTAGCCACCCGCTGCCACCACCCGTCTTCAAAGATATAAAGGATGCCTTTATCCCCCTTTGGACTAAGATTGTCAACACTTCATTGTTACAAGGCACGATCCCTGAATGCCTAAAAGCAGCTCAGGTTTCACCCATTCTAAAAAACCCTAATGCAGATAGAGCTGATATTAACAACTTACTCCCTATCTCCAACATCTCCTATCTGGCTAAACTCCTAAAAAATGCGTCCAATCGCAACTCTGCACTCACATTGACAATTTCCAACTCCTGGATACACATCAATCTAGCTTTCGGAGTGGTCACAGAACAGAATCTGCACTCTCTCACGTTATGGATGACATTTAAAAAAAATGCTAGACCAAAACGAATCTTGCCTCCTAATCCTCCTCGACCTTTCTTCTGAGTTTGACACTGTTAACCACGACAACCTCGTATCCATCCTTGAGCACAGGATGGGCTTTTCCGGTCTGGCTTTGCAATGGTTTTTGTCCTTACTTCACCACAGATCCCAAAGAGTCAATCCCAACCCTCGACTGTCTCCATGGGGGTCCCACATGGGTCTCCCTTTTCTCCCATATTCTTCAACATGTTCTTGGAACCCTTAGCTAATGTACTAAATTCCACACACATTCTTTTTCATATATATTCGGATGACACACAACTTTACCTGAAAATCACCTCCCCTCACTCAACACTACCCTGACTAATTCTCAGAACTGGCTAACTGAAAACCACCTCCTGCTCAACACTTTCAAAACAGAATTCCTTCTCATATCTCTTCCTAATCACAGCCCCAAGATAGACCTCTGGATGAAACATCTCACAGCCTTCAACTGCTCTCCTCACATTATTGATTCAGCCAAATCTCTCAGAATCACACAGGACATCCACTTGAACATGAAGAATCATATTAGTAAGGTATGCAAGGGTGCTAATCACCAGATGAGGATACTTAGGAATCTCAAACCATTCCTTCCACAAGTTGCTTTCAAGCCGGTGGTTCAAGTGATTGTTTTACCGAGGCTAGTCTATGGCACTGCTACGTTCTGTTGCCTCCCCAAATATTCCTTGGCCCCACTAAGGGCTTCCTTGAATGCCGCTGCCAGATTGATTACGGGCACAAAAAGAAATGCTCACATATCCCTAGACCTAAAATCCGAAATTAGTTGCCCTACGAAGCAAGAATACAGCTAAAGATTGCTTGTATGACTCACACAGCCCTCCATTTCAAAACCCCCTGTTACCTGCCTCAAAAGCTAGAATTATCCAGAGGTGGTTGACCATCAAGAAGTGAGAGAACGGGTCACAGAGCTTTCTCAGGCTCTGCCCCGAAGATCTGGAACACACTCCCACCAGAAGTACGCAGAATCTCCGCTACGGTTGCTTTCAAAATGGAAGTAAAAATAATACTAATGAACAAGTTCTTGCCTTAAACGGCCATGGATCGTCTGTTTTACTGAATTGGACTTACACCTTTGAAGCCCAGAGTCGGCTGCTATACTCCTATAAGTAATTGTCTGTTCCTCTCTCAGTTCGCTATTGTACTAGCTAAATGTGATGTTCTTTGATACCCCCTTTGTCATTGTTCTTGCTTGCTTACTTAATTGACGCCTGTCTTTCGGTTTATTATTTCCTACTCTCCAAGTGTGAAGCGATCTGATACCCATCTGGGTCATGTTCGCGCTATCCAAAACTTGATTAATAAAATGAATAAATAAATAAATTCGGGTCCATTGTATTTCACCCACTATGCCTTTTTAGAAAGACACCACCCATATACAACTCAGTCTTGGTTCTGGTCCAACAGGAACTGTCTAACAATGATTCTCAAGCCAGGTCCCTTCCAGGTGCTAACACACGCAACCCAACGTGGGCTTTGGCATACTAAGGCCTAACAAATGAGATATTGCATGAGACAGGTAGCATAGTGAGCACAGGACCCACATCAGGGAATACCCATTGCACTTGGGGCATTTTCTGACACAAAAATAGGAAGAAAAGGTTGAAATAATCTCAGCCACTGCTGATTGCTTGGGTCACATTCCAATCTATTGTTTTTCGCCTACTATCCCACTCTAGACACACGAGTTATATGCAAATCAGTCTTGGTCCGGCTCCAAAATGAATGGTCCAGTCCCAACTGTCAGGCCAGGTCCCCAGACCGACTGATGATCAAAGTAACAAAAGCGGGTTTTCATATGGTGGTGCCCGATGAAGAACATTGAGCAAAAACAACAGACTGGGATGCAGTCCACAATAATTATCAATGGTTGAGATTAATTCCACCCATTACTTTCTTCTTTCCTCTGAAAATTAACATAAGGCAGCCATCATCTTTCCATCTGTCTGCTACTCTGGAGGCACAGGTAACTTTTTTACTTTATGTAGATTTATTGTCATGAGCGCTCAAAGTAAACTAATAAAGTAACAAATGCCTCTTGTGCCATCTGAAAAGCGTCAGAGAATAGTAATAGGGCAGAAAGATGCATTCTGTAAAGTATTAACTTTTAACTGTTGAAGTTGGCACCGGGTATAGAGGTTACATTGGAAAAAAAACATAAAATGACAGCAGAACACTGGAGTTTGACCCGTGAGCCAGTTAATGCCCATAATGCCACGGGCAGAACTCTCCTTTTGAAGCATATACTATGATTTTTTGCAGGTTGTCCATGTACACATAGTAATCCTTAATGTGTTATAATCGCACCATTTTAGCAGCAGTCAAATTATTTGATGAAGGAAAGTAGGGCAGTAACTGCTGATGCCTTGACACGGGTAGCATTTGCTGACTGCGATTTGCACCCGCTGTGCTATAAATTCCCTGGAACATTCACATCCGGCTAGAAAATAAAAGATGCTCATACCTTTCCTGCGAAGTAGTCACCTGCTCTGTTGCTGGGCAAACCCTCAAGCATTTCTGCCCATCACAGATTTCATATTGCGAATTCTATTCAGCTGATTCTTCGTGTACAAGAAAGATTGTAGTGAAGTCATAACAGTGACGGCTGCAGCAGCCACTAATGAGACGACTGCTGACACCAGGATTTCCCGCCCCGCCCGGATCCCTTTAAAATAATTCCAGGCCTCTTAAATGGACTTGGACGGTCTGACAAAATGTGTGCCTGGTGCATCCAGGCTAGCAGCCAAGTACAAAACGTTTGTATCATAAGACAATAAATGCGCTTGTTTGCTTTCCATGCAGAAATGTATAAAACACCCTCTCGCTGTAGCCTTGCATTTTGTGTCATGCTGCTTCTCCATGCAAAGGAAAATACACCGCCCACTGTGCTAACAGGGGAAAATCAATCGCGTGGAGGAGCCCGGACAACTCCACAACTGGTGAGTAATGCTCAGCGCCCTGCTGAACCAAGACACCAGAGGAAAATCAATGTCTTGAAGGAGCCCGGATGAATTCAGAACACTAGGCTGTGGGAAACAAGAGCTCTGTACATCTCACTCTGTTTAAATTACATATTTTTATATTGGACGTTAGGTCTTTTCCCCCTAAGTAATGTTGCATGCAGGGTGTGCTACAGCACTGCTGAGTAGTGCTACACATTTTTTTTCCACCGTGAAAAGTATCCTTGGATACCACAGTGAACCCTTGCTGTCTGCCCATTTATGTAACAGAGTGGCATACAAAATTATAAGAAGCATTGGCAAAGTCAAGAGGTCTGGCACTGGTTGCCAGACATTTGGCTCTATCAACAATACTCACTTTGCTATGATTTTTGTAAAATGTTATTGTTGGGGGATCTGACACCCACCTATATAAAAAGACACACCGGTTAAAAGCAAATATCTTTCTGGATCTCAAAAACCGCACATTGCTATTTTAGTCCTGGCAATGAAGGGAACAACTTTATGTGTGAATATGGTTTTTGTGAAAGAGCTGAATGCTGTCACTCACTGTGCAATTAGACAATGTCTGAAATGGGCTGATTCACTATCTATGATTTCTGCTGTAGAAGGTCGAAGAAGAACATATAGAACTATATATAAAAATGTGTACGTATATATATATATATATATATAAATATATATAGATATGTATATAAATATATATGTGTGTGTGTATGTATATAAATGAATATAGAACACATTAAAGTAATATAAAACGGTCTTGCCTAAAAACAGAGGTAACAATAAAAACGAAAACTAGTGACTCGCTGCAAACAAGCAGTGTTAAAATGTCATGTGTAAATTGATGATGCAAATAGTAGCTGTGATGTTTGCTGGTACCACACAGATTGATCGCTGACGTTTAATTTCAACTTCCAAAGCACTGAATGTTTTGTGGTGGCGGGGATGGCTTAATCAATAAAAATTAAATCTGTTTCCTAATCCTGATATCAATACTGGCGTTACAAATAGTCCTTTCTTTATAAATCAATATCAGCCATCTGTAGGTGTTACAGGTTCCATTCACAAAAAACATATACTTGAGATTGTGCCTTTAAGTGGGATTACCAGAAGTCACGCACCCATGTGCATCCAAAACAGAACACCAATGGCATATAGTTGGGTAACATCATGTTCACAAAAGCACTAACCACTACAAATGATCAGTGGCGGCTCCTCTGCTAAGGTGGAGGAGCATTGCCCCACTGAGCAATTCAGAACAGAAAAATAAAATGATAACACATTATTATCATATTATTTAACCGTACTGGCTTAGTTGTTTGGTGGGGTGGAGCTGGGCTGTTTAGAGCTGGGGGGAGGAGTGGTAGGCACTTTGTATGTGCTCCATCCATGCTGCATTACAGCCTGGGTGGAGAACATGCACAGCCTCCCAACCCCTGTCCGAGTGCTGAACCACGGCGCTCAGACCAATAACGCTGCTGTAAGGTAGCGGTGTGATTGGTCATGGAGGTCTGTGTGCTTCGTGATTCCTGCTGCATCAGAGAAGAGAAGAGGACGGAGGAGAGGCGTAGGCCGGTCATATCCGGGTAAGTGGTTTTTCTTTTTTTAAATTCCCTCTGCTCCCCCCCGTTCCCCTCACACCCCCTCCCCTGTTTGGTAGCAACAGACATAAAACATCCAACAAATTAAACCGATCACTGAACACACATCCAGCAAAAAAGGTGTTCACAGCAGCACTCAAGTTCATGACACAGAACATATCAGAGCGAAGTCCTGACACCCGCCCAGCGTTGTCCAGTTAGAGCTGAAGGCGGCTAATAAGGCTCCCCAACAGCACCCACAACCTTCAATAAACTAAGTGTGTGGTAGGCAAGATTTACACCACAAAACTAAGAAGGCACCCAATCAATCTGGTAAGAGCTCCTCCCTTACTCACCAATCAATATAACTTACTCACACACCACTGATTAAGAAATTAAGATTACTGCATGTGGTAGAAAACCATAAATAGCTTCTGATAATACACCTGCACAAATCAGACTAAGTTCTGCAATTAATTCTCAAAACCAAGGCACATGGACTTTGTGAGAGAAGAAAAGGCATGTTAATGGAAGGATGCATGCTATACAAATGGCTAACATAATCCCAAATTAAATTTTGGTGTTTAAAAAAAACATATTCTGTATGATTTGCTATACACCACCATGCCCACATGCAGGACTTTACCCAAGGAGCAAGACACGTGTGAAGAAAATGCGCACTTTCACTGGCAATTGGCATTTTTGCAACAATTCTTCCCAGCAACACCTGAGAATATTATTGTATTCTAAAGTCAAGGTCAATTAAAATGTGAGTTTTATCAGCTAATGCAAGAAATTTATGAATATTTTCAACAAGCATATACCAATTTCACCCTGAAAGGGGCTCATCAGTGTCATGTGGATAACATGGTTGGAAACATTTGGTAGTAATATAGTTAACTGGCAATGAAGTGCTGAGCAGGGAATGATTCAAGATGATATAGTAAGTTTGAGCAGGGGTGGCGAAAGAAAAGTCTATTGTTATTCTGTGCTGAGATCTGAGCTTTGAGGTTCCTTATCTTGGCAGGTGAGGGACTCCTCAAAGAGACTGGTTTTTAACTCTTTCTAAAACATAATATTGAGAAGTGAGTCTGATGTGCACAACTTTGTTGTTCCACATTCTAGATGGATCACCTGAGTAGACTTGTGTTATGTTTTTTTCCCTTATGCCCTCTCTGGTGTCAGCTGTGCAATGGTATGGATTTCTATGTTGCTTTGAGTAGAGGTAGAGCGGTGTGTTGTTGTTACTGTCTTGTAGGTAATGAAGCATTTCTTGAAACACATGTAGTCCATGAATCCACGTTGTCCCATCCTTAATGACCTGCCGCAGGTCATTGAGGGCAGGAATGATTTGATCACACTTTTTCAGTCGTTTGATGAGTCAGGCAGCGCCGAAAAATATTTCGCAGGCAAGCAGCGTACAGGCACAATGCAGACTGGAGAGGGGCAGTTTTGGATAATGGTGCTGGTGTCTGAGTCACAGGGACAGAGTTGTATTCTGTTTATAACAGAGCACTGGAAGGAGGTAGTCTTGAATTTTTTCAGTGATGGGAAGAGTGAAGGTAATGTACTTCTAAGGAAGAATCCAAATGATTATGCACTTGCAGAGAGCAGCAGTGTGAATCAAGACAGCTTTATCTAAACAAGCCATTTCTGTTGCTGTACTTAGTACGAGTATGCTAACACTTTGAAACGGGGACTACCCAATTCTTCCCAGCAGAGACTGAAGACAGTCCAAAATTAGGCAGTTTGATTAATTACTGAGGGGCAAAAGAGATCCCATGTAACTTCTCTGCTAAAACAACTGCATTGACTGTCTGTGAAAGATAGAACTCAATTCAAACACTTTGGATTGCCTTTAATTAACTTCGCGGATGAGCCCTCCTCTTCTTTTCATGCAGAGCATCACTTGGTATGTTTCCACTTGTTATCTATGTTTTTCTTCGGCATACTTCTTACTTTACCTAAATCTGTCAAAGCAAAAAGTGGGGTTTTTTCTGTGTGTGCCCCTTACTATGGAATTGCCTCTTTGTTTCACTTCGTGCTGAGACAAAAATGCTCTTCTGTAGAAGATCTTTAAAGACCTTACTATTCAAACAAGTGTGGCAGTGTTAACTTCAGGACCAATCATTTTCTTCAATCAGCATCAAGAAGCCTATAAGAGTTTCATTGATATTTATATTGCTTTGTTTAGAACCGATAAACAAAATTTGCGCGAGCACGCGAAAACAAGATGGCTGCCGTTCTGTGAGCTACGCGTTTAAGAGGCCCGTTTCAATCGAAGAAATACTGATTTCCTGTCAGAATTTACTGGATATTTTACCAGCAGCCCTGTGAAGACTTACCTGCTGCTGTGGTGCTTTTTTCCGGCGCTGAGGACATCAGTAGTAGTGTTTTTAATCCTTCTGATTCAGCTTGGAGCTCTTCCTAGGGTACTGCACAGATTTCCTGTCAGAAGGGCGAATCAAGTATTTAGGAAAGGGCCTGGTTTTGGCCTATATAGTGTGTACAACAAGGACCCCCTGATGCGGAATGATAGTTCCTTAGGACAGGGATAGAAACAATGTATATATCATAACAACAAAATCACAAGCAAGAGGGAAAGTAGCGGTGACAAGGAATCACTAATACAATTCAATGTAAAAAACTCAATTTCATTTAATAAATGTTCATGGTAAAAACAGCATGTATCATTATCAACAAAACATAACAATCAATAAAACACACATATGTTAACAAATTTCACAGACTTTATAAAAATAATCATAAATTTAAAAAGAACCAAAAAGTGGCAAACAATATGTTTCCCTCTTGCTTGTGATTTTGTTGTTATGATATATACATTGTGCCTGGTTTTGGCCTAACCACTCCCACAGTCTGTTTCAGCTGCTGCACCAGCTTTTTCTTTGCTGCATTTTTCTACATTTATCTTTTCACCTTGTGCTTTGAATTTATTTACTCCCTTGTTTTTATAATACGAAAATGGAGAATAAAAATGCGTAAAATCCCAATATTAAAAGGAAACAACAAATTTCTCCTCCTCCTGTAAAATCTAAAGTGGTGGAATCTAGTGAGCCTTCTTTAAATTAATTATTGATGAACTTCATGCGCTACGTGCCAACGTTGATACTATTGCGTCAGAAATAAAAAAACCTATGTAAAGATATGGCTAGTATGTCAATGAAAGTTTCTGATAATTCAATTAGAATACAGGATAACAAAGTTAAAATGTATGCCTTTACACCTATAGTGGCAAAAATGTCTCCTATGTCTGCTCATTTGAGGCATATGGAAAATCGCAACAGGCAATACAATTACGTATTTTTAGGTTACCAGCGGATGTTGAAGGCTCTAATTGCAGACTATACCTGGGGAATTTGATTCCTGGTCTTCTATAGTAATACATTTCCAGAGAAATTTGAAATAGATAAAGCGCATAGGATTCCATCCCATCGCAATCCTCATCATACTAAGCCACGACAACTGATTTTCAAGGATGCGAATCTGGAAAGATAATTTTTTTACTTCCTTCCAACGTCCGGCAGATTTAAAATTGTTCCTGGAACAACATTCACAGCATTCTATGGATGGGCATGACTCTGCTGCTTGAATATTATTTTAGCTTGTATTTCTGACAAATTTTGCAATTTTCTTCACCCTGGGCTCCAATGGATCGGTCATGCTTTTTAAACGCGTGTGCATTTCATATTTGTTATTAATGTCTCTTTGTGGTTGTCGTTTTTATGTTTGTTTGTCTTTTTTCTTTTCCCATTTATTCCTCGCACGTTGTTCTAGAACTACTATACTATATTTTTCTTCATCTTTTTCTCCTCTTCTTAAATCTCTCTTTTTTCTCTCTATCTTATTATGACTAATGTTCATAACATTAAATTAACCTCTTTAAATGTTTAGGGTTTAAGACATCCGGTAAAAAGTACTAAGATGTTGGATTATTTAGGAAGTTGTAAAGCTGATATTTGTTTTCTTCAGGAAGCACATATCGAAGATAAAATATTAGACTATATGAAAAAAGCGGATTGACACTATTGTCTCTTCTCCTGCTAAAGGTAGGAAAAACGGTGTACCTATTCTGTTTGCTAAAAGACTTCATTGTCAAATTTTAAGTAAATAATCTGCTTCAGAAGGTAGATATGTCATAGTTAAAATTAACATTCATGATACAGTTATATTTTCAATGAATGTTTATGGTCCAACTACTGATGATCCTTTGTTTTGGTCAAATTTAACTACTGAAGTATTCAAGTTAGGTAATGTTCCTCTTATAGTTTGTGGAGACTTTAACGTTATCTCTGATCCTATATTTGATAGAACATCTCTCACTGAATTCTTTCCTCCCAAAGGGTTTTTACTTTCAAAGCTTTCCTTAAAACTACAAAATTAATTGATATTTAGCAATTACATTTTCCTACGAAAAAAATGTTTACCTTTTTCTCTAATCCACATAATTCACATTTGAGACTTAAATATTTACTAATCTCCAGACAATTAATTCATTCTGCGATTAATCCTACCATTGGTAATATTGACATATCAGGTCATGCTTTAATTTCTTTTGTTTCGCAATTTAATTTAAATTTTAAATCACAATCCAGATGGAGAATGAATACGGATATTGTTCTTAATGGACAAAATAAATTGAAAATGTTGTATGCTATTCAGGATCACCTTCATCTTAACCCAGAAGGTTCTACATCGCTGGTGAATAGATGGGATGCTTTTAAAGCTCTCATGGCACATAAAAATAAAACTCTTAATGTAAGAATTAAAGAATTGGAAAAACAAATTGCAAAATTTTAAAGGTTGTTTATTGCTTCTAATGATCCTCAGTATAAGTTGAAATTACAAAAACTTAGATATGAATTTAACTCCATTCTTAGAAAAAAGGGCTGGTATTCAACTCTTCAAATCTAAAGCCAAATTTGGTTTTATTGCTAATAGATCTGGACAGCTTTAAGCTAACTTCCTACGTATTAAAAAAGATAAATCCCAAATAAATTCAATTCATGTCCACAATGGGAAAATGGTCATATCACAAAATGATATTGTTAATGAATTTCTAAATTATTATACTACTTTATATACCAAACCTAATTTTGATGATTCTCCTTTAATTAATTCCTTATTATCTACATGTGGATTACCCAAAATTTCCCCTTAACAAAAAATTAATTAGATCTGCCCCTATCTTGAAGATGAAATTCGATTAGCTATTACATCTCTTAAACAAAACAAATCTCGAGGACCAGATGGCATTCCAGCAGAATTTCAAATACAACTTATTCCTCATTTATTTAAATTATTTAGCTTTTTTGCTCCACAGGGACTACTTCAGGTTCTTTTACTGAAGCATTAATAGTTGTGTTACCTAAACCTAATAAAGACCCTACACTTGTTACCATCCTCTTTCCTTATTAAATCAAGATTGTAAGCTCTATGCCAAAATACTTGCAACTAGGTTAACCTTTGTTTTAGATTCTATCATTCATCCAGACCAATCTGGGTTTATGAAAAATAGATACTGTGCTAATAATACAAGAACTTTATTGCATGTTATAGAACAAGGGTCCAATTTACCTTTACCAGCAAGAGTGTTAGCTTTAGATGCTGAAAAAGCCTTTGATAGAGTTAATTGGCAGTTTTTATTTCGTACTTTATTTGCATTTAATTTTGGTGATATATTTATTCGTATGATATTTCCTCTTTATTCTAACCCTACAACTTGTTTATTTATTAATGGCCAAACATCTAACCAGTTTTCTCTTTTCAGCAGAACCAGGCAAGGTTGCCCACTCTCCCCGCCAATGTCTTCTTGTAATTGAACCTTTGCTTATTTCAATTAGGAAATGCAATGATATTAATGGTATTAAAATTAAGGAGGTTACTGTTAAAACGTTAGCATATGCAGATGATGTGTTTTTATTTATTAGTAATCCTATCCCTACACTTCCTCCTGTATTTGAGATCATTTCTTCTTAGTCCATACTTTCTGGGTATAAAGTTAAATACTAGTAAAACTGAATTATTTCCTATAAATATTCACGGTAGCCCAGATATGTTACCCATAAAAGATATAATAGGGGGTCATTAGGATTGCGGACGGACTTGAGTCCATCCGTGACCCCAGAGTAGGAGGGAACGTCCGCATGGGCAGCGGCGTTCTCTCCGTGCAGATTAGGATGTGACCGCCAGGGTGGCGGTCACATCCTCTATCTTTAACATTGCAGCGGGTACAGCTTCAAGCTGCACCCGCCGCAATGTTAAAAATACATGCACCGCATTTACGTGCACAAAGCGGCACAAAGCCTGCTGCTTTGTTCACGCAAATGCAGGGGGGTACCATAGGTACCCCCCATGTGCACCCCCAACCCCCCTTCACCCAGGGGGCCCGCAACGGCCCCCGAAGTGAAGGTCCGTATGCTTTTCCACGGCGGAAAAGCCGCTGCGGAGAAGCATACATTTTACACCATCCTAATATGGCTGGCGGTGTCTGATAGACACCGCCAGCCATGTTAAAGCTTTTCCGCCACGGTCGGAAGGCGACCGCGGCGGAAAGGCTGCGGACGGATTTCAAGACCCACCGCCATCCTAATATGGCGGTGGGTCTTTCGAGGCTCCGCAGCGGTTTTCCCGCATCCTCCGGGCCGGCGGTGGCTTCCGCCGGCCCAGAGGATGCGGGAAAACCGCTATCATAATCGGCCCCATAATTTGGTAAAGAGAAACACTTAAATACATAGGCATTTTGCGTTCATCTTCTTTGAAAACTACAATTTCATTAAATTGTGAGTATATTTCAAGTTATATTAAGGATAAAATATCTAAATGGTCTCCTATTCATCTATCATGGTGGGGGAGAATGGAATCCATAAAAATGACTATTGCACCAACACTGTAATTCGCATACTGGTTCAATAAAGCATATAGTTTTTGAATGTCCTTCGATTTTTAAATTTTGGACTGAAGTTTGGGATGTTATAAAACAAATATTTAGTATTCATGATGATTTATCATTTAAAATGCACATTTGTAAATCTATTGTTCTTTCTCATAAATTAATTGACTTAGAAGGTAAACTTTTTAATTTCCTATTATCAGCAGCTTTAAAATTCATTACCTCATGTTGGAAAGATGTCTCATTATTATCTGTTCATGTTTGGTGGTCATGGGTCATTTTTACTAGAAGATGAGCTCATTTATCCTTGAATGGTGTTATTCATAATTGTCATTGTTTTCATTTATTCTGGCAACTTAATAATAACTATTTATCTTCTTAAAATGCATTTTTCTATATGTACATTTTTATCGATATTTTTGCAGTTTCTATTATTAGTAGTTCTATCATATGATTATCAATAGTAATTGTATAATTGTTCCTTCCCCTTCCCTTTTCAATTTTTTGTATTAATATATTATATTATACTGTACCTGGTATAATTTTATTGATGTTGATAATTGTCATATCTTCTGATAGGGTAATTTATTGTAATATTTTTGTATTGTCTACCTGTTAACTAAAAAATGTAATAAACTATTCTGAACACAGAACGTCTCAGCCTGGGTCAGCTTGATGTAGGCACTTAGCATTCACGTTTGGATGAAGGCGTGGCTGCCATTTAAAATATAGGGGGGCACAAGCATTAAATTGAGAGTCCTTAATAGCGATTATTAAGGAATCGCTATTAAGAAGTTGCAATTAGCTATGCATGTAGGTTTTGCACAGAAAAATGTGATTCCTACATATTCATTAATAGCGATTCGCTATTAAGCAATGGCTTGTGTATGCACCACAATGCACTTTGAAAAATGTATATTTTTGCATTTTTCAAAGGAATTGCAAATGGCCATCAACTTGAAGTTGATAGTAATTAGCGATCCCAAATTGCGAAGTGCAATTTGCGAATGCATAATGCATCGCATTTAGAGAGTCGCAATTTGCAATTCCCTAAATGCATTCGTAAAATAGGTAATCGCAAAATTTGCGATGAACTATTTTGGGAATTTCTTTTGGGTTGACGCATCCCAAATGGCAAAATACCGGTCACAAAGGGGCCAATTTAGCGAATAGTCCCGTTTGCGACCAGTTTTTTGCTTGATGCATGTGCCGCTGAGTCCTTTATTGCAGAAGCTTTAGACCAGTTGTGTAGATTTGATGTTGATTCTGAGTTTGGTAAGGGTGTATTTAAAGGGCTCCACGGCCATCCTGAAGATCCTTATGAAGGAGGTTGATCATTAAGAAATGCTGCACGTTAGTGTAGTCCCTGCGGTCACACAGTGTCCACATGGACAAGTTAGTTTTAACTGGATATTAAAGATGGTCTACACTACAGCATAGTATGGTCTCATTAAACGCCATATGAGTTCAATGAATGCTGATTAGGGCTTGATGACTAGTGGTAATGAATACTGCAATGTGTTTGATACTCGAGGGGAAACAGTAAACAATTTAAATTACATGACGATAAATAAAGAGGGAAAACCCTTTCTTAAAGTTTTAATGAAAGGACGAAATCTCTTGAATCAGGTCTACATGTGATGGGGAGGTGTGTGCATCCTGTGGGAGGTGCTCAATTCAGCTGTGTTTTACAGAAGACGTTTCTTTTCAACATTTTATCCCTGCATATCGTTGTTGTTTAATACTAAAACGTCCGAGTCATGGCTGTTCCCTTCCACACAGCAAATGCACAGTCCTTTTCTGCTTTCATGTTAACTGTAAGAATACTTAATAAAGATTGAAATTTAGGAATAATATTGTTAGACCTAGCATCCTTGGTGTAGTTTCCCCTGACTTTTTGCCTTCTTACCATCAGTTTTGCTGGCTTTTTGGATTCTGGGCACGTTGCCACTACTAACCAGTGCTAATGAGCATATGCTCTGTCCTCAAAACATGGTAACATTGTCTCATCCACAATTGGAATATTTAATTTACCAATAAGTCCCTAGTAAAGTGTACTATATGTGGCCAGGGGCTGTACATTAAATGCTACTAGTGGGCCAGCAGCACTGTTTGTGCCGCCCACTCATTAGCCCAGGCCTGCCATTGCGGAGCCTCTGTGTGTAATTTTAGATTGCCATTTCGACCTGGCAACATTACCTTCCTCTTTATTGCATGTAAGTCAACCCTAAGGTAGGCACTAGGCAGCATCATGGGCAGGGTGACGTGTATTTAAAAAAATAGGACATTGACTTTTAAGCTTTACAAGTCCTGGCAGTGAAATACTCTCAAATGTGTTGTTCTCGAATGCAAGGACTAGCTCTCCCATAGGTTAACATTGAGGTTGCCTTAACATCTTTTAAGTGTAATTTCCATTTGGGATCAGATAGAAATTTGGTGTTGGTGACTTACAATTTAAAATCACAACTTATGGTGAAGTGGGATTTAATTTGGAAGCCTAAAAATGCCACTTTTAGAAAGTTGTAGATACCAAACTGATTGCCTGATAGGCACAGCAGTCCCCAAGGTGCACAGCCCTTTAATGGGCCCCTTTGCCCAATATGAATACAACGTTAATATTCATCCTTGATTTTTTTCAAATGTATCCACTTTCATCCATGTTTATTCAATTCAAACAGCCATGTAAGTGACACGATGTTTCCTCTGTATAACAATCCATAGTATCACTTTCTTCACAAATAACCTTATTTGGTGGTTATATGGTATGTATGCAGATACTTGTTAGTCAGGGGATTACATTATATACTTGGGAACGAAACTGACTATACATATGTCTAGCTAGGTATCTCTCCACATCACTCCAATGTTGGAGAAGATCAAGTTAAAAACAGAGATTGTTAGAAGTGGACAGTTAATTCTCACTCACACATGTTTGTTTTCTGGAATAGTTAATCTAAATTGTATTATTCAAGTAGATGTTATATACAATAATTTTTGGGAGGTGAGATGTGACATTGAATCACTCATTATAAGTTTCAGTTCCAGCACATTAAAGTGAGAATGTATTTGAAATAGCCAAAATGGAATATGCCTTGTAGACTCCACTAGAAAGATCTTTTACGGAGGTGGCATCCAATAGAGTCGGCTCAGCTACCAATAATATCACCTAATATTACCAGACTCAGACCTAGAAGGCATTATCTTCACTACGAGGCTTACCTTGCTGGGCACTGTAGCCAGTCTTTTCTTAGCAGTCATTTATCTGCACTATGGCAAAACTCGCTGTTCAAGGATAATGTCAAGCCTTACCAAAGGCTGTATAGGCTTGATAAAGGTATACCGCCGAAACTCTACTTAGGACTCAGCACATTCTAATTCTGTGAAGTTATGAGCTAGGCACGCTTTTCAGCTTGTTGATCTCTCGAGTAATTTAATTGAAAGGTTGTGTTGCAGATTATGGTAATGGGCATGGTGTCAAAAACTTTTCATCTGAGAGTATTTTGTTTTACAGATATTTTTCAGAAAGTAGTCAAATTACAATTTCTCACACTTATAAATAATTTTGCAGTGATTGACTAATCTGAAACATATAGAAAACTGGGAGAGAGAGATTTGGCTCTATGATGGTAATTCAGAGTGCAAAGTTACCATGAATGACATTCTTAAGACTCATACAGACACGTTGGGTAAATTGTCTGAACAGACAATTTGTACGAGAAGTATCTGGTATTGTGTGAAAATCCATTAGCTGGGTCTGTTGAATTTGTTCGGTGCTGGTGTTGCAAGTTGTTCACTTGCTCAACATAATAAGGCTTGTTAAGTTTGGGTTCACATTCTAAAAAAGGTTCAATTTAGAAGTTTGGAAACACTGCAAATCTCTTTTGTTTGTGAAAATAATACATACACCTGAGAGGTCACAATTCAGCTAAGCATCAGGCCCTCTGTGCCGAGAAAGTATTAGCTCATGGAAAATAAATCCTCTTAAAAAGGTGTTCAACAACTTCTTGGCAGAAGACAGCATAGTAGTTAGCAGAAAGGCAGAAACTGGCAACATTTAGGCATTTGGCTTTCAAAGTACTAGGCAGAGAAGAAGATGGGGAAACATTTGGGGATGCCTTCTCAACTGTAACTCTAGATTATGTTTAAATCGCAAGTGCATTCAGCTACTGATTCGGCTTTAAGCTTTGACTTCTCTCTCTCTCCTACAATGCGCTTCTTTTATGTAGAATTACCTTCATTTATTTTTATCCTGTGGCACTTGGAAAACAAACTTCAATAATATTAATTGTGATTCTATTATTGTGCTCTTGCGGGTCTCCATTTCTTTTAGTAGTTCTCTAATCTAACTTTCTCCTCTGTTATCATGTATTCCCTCTCAGAAAAGGACAGTCGTTTTTATTTAGAGATAATTTAAGATCCTTAGTAGACCATGGTTCTATGATTACTAAAATATTTGTATCACTGTATTTTAGCTGGTTCAGCATGCCTTTGCCATTTTTTCCATTGATTGTAAAGATAGCATTCTTATACTTGAGGTTACTTGTCCTTCTTGTATTACATCCACCTGCCTTGTCCACACAGCTCTTCTTCTGTACTGTTCTGCAGCTCCTCTTGCAGATGTATATTTTTCAAGAAAATCAATAAATTCTGCCCTGACATTAAGACACATATTCAGGACTCAATATGTAACATATGCCTTAATGTCTCATCTTTCATTCTCCCTCTCCAGCCATGAACAGATTAAATTTACCGAATTTTCCATCAAGCTACACAGCAAAAATAGATGTTTGCCTTATTGATTACCATTTGTTTTGCTGAAGTTGCTTTTCTCTTAAAGGCAGATGCTCAGAACCTTCCTTTACTTCTTAAATCATGACTCCTGTAGCTGGCAGTTCTTTAATAATAATTTGCATACAGGTACCAGGGAGACAGGTGCATTAACCCCGTGTCCAATGGGCTGCAGGCGTTTGAGAACTGCATGGAACATGAAAGCATCAAAAACAGAATATATTTTCTGGAACCACACCACCTCATCATAATGCAAATAAGTATTTTGCTATCTCCACTAACTCGCTTCACTCAAATCAGGTCAATAATCGCCACAGAAAACTGAGCATCCTATGGTGTAGTGCTTCAGCTTAAAACTCACAGGTAGAACCGATGGTAAAACGCACCTTCTTCTAATTGAAACTCCTCAAGAGGACCCTACATTTCATTACCTCTTAAAACATGCAGTGGTTGTAGGAGCACTGGGTAGCTCACACCTCAACCACAATAATGTTCTATAACCCGGCCTCAGCCCAATCCAAATAAAAAAAAAATGCCACAAGCCACATCATCTATAAGCAAAAAGATAGGTGATCAATAATATCCTAATAAAATTGGCCTCTACTCTGTAGCCGTTTTTGATGTTACATCAATTGCAATTTTGCACATAAAAGTGATTTTACACCCAAAGGTGATTTATGCTTCTAAAGGTTTTCTGCACTCATGCATTGTTTTACTGATGCACACTTTTTACGCCTATAGTCGCCTTACTACCACTCTTTACCCTGTTCTAATTAATTCCGCATCTGAATGTGATGCAACACACACCTACATTTGATTTGTGCTACTAGTCACCATAAACATGTCACCACAGTTTTTCTGATGTTGAACCAATGGTGTTTTTGTCTTTAAATGTGCCTTTACATTACAATGAAGATGTTCCCTATATGTGGGATTGCTAAGGCGACGAAGCAATGTTTAGTTGCACCTAAATGTTTTTTCATCCAAGGTGTGTTGTGTGTTTCTAAAAGTGTTCCTACACTCCGGTAATTTTGAACTTCAAGGCGATTTTAATTGTAAATGATATGGAAAGTTCTGCTTACTTTGCACCTTGATGTGATTTGTGCCCCTAAACGTTTTCCACGCATCTTGCTAACGGACCAAGGGTGATTTGCAGTTCAATGTTATGTCACATAAACGTGAAGTCATACTGATGCACCTTTGTTATACCTATTTTAACATCTTATTCCTACATTTTCCCACCTTACTGTGCGATGCCCCAAATCTGTACACTGCCTGTCCCAAACTGTCTTGTGCTTAGTGTAATCTTATAATGGCCACCGAAACCTAAAATAAGGAGGATCGAATCCCAAGATTTATGTAACAACACCTTAGAGATTCAATTCTGCTCCCATCCCCAAGACTGCCAGCAAATACCACAAACAATCCCCAACAGCCAATGCAAAAAATGTAATCAGTGAAGAATGCCATTGTGTCAACTGGGCTGTATTTAAATTGGCATACTTCCTTTCTTTTTTCTAGGCCTAGGCGGTAAATTCCGTTCTGGTCACGGAATTAGTGTAATTTCGCGTTCCGCGGAGAACGCGGAATTGCCAAAAATTCAGAGATCTGCAATTTCGCTAAATTTTTGCTTGTTCGCGCTTTCAAAATGCGGGTTCACAAGATATTTCTCCCCGAACACGCAAACAGTGTTCGAGAACAGGAAAAAAGTGTTGTGAACAGGCGAAACAAGCAATTCCGCGTGGTCGCAGAACTTTTGCGTGCTCGCAGAGATTTTTTACCGTTTCGAGGAGCTTTGCGTAGCGCGACTACGCAAATTCCGCCCACCAATACTTTTTTCCCACTAAGGACATAGTTCAGGAACTGATATTTATTTTATTCTTTTTCGCAAATAACACAGACATCTTTTAAGGGAAAAAGCCTAAAACCTATAATCTGAGGTTATTATGACTGGAAATGTGAGCTATACTTTATCCTGTGCGAAAATGAATAAGTAACAATACTATCCTCAGATATCAAGCTCATAACATCACCACATTGTTTGGTACTTCCAAAAGCCCTAAAAGCTTATATCAGGGTTTGGGACGTTAACAATAATACAATCGCTTTCATCCCAACTAGGGTCCATAGGATTGCCTTCATCCACTTCTTCATCTCATCATTATCACCCACATACCCCTCAAAGAAAGAGAGCATAGTGGCAGCATAAATCACAGAAATTAGAACCATAACCTGAATCAAACCTACTTCTACACTGACACAAACACACCAATGGTCAAAGACCAAAACCACATCGTTCTCTGTAGACAGCACTACCCCTTAATAGTGCCTTCCTCTGTAATACAATCTCCCAGTCAGTCTAGTTGAACCAAACCAACTGCACACTGATTCTCCATATAAGGACTAGGCCTCCTAGTGACATGATTCACAGAGGGTGTGATTACTTGCCTCATGCTTCATTACAGCTATTTACTAAGGATCACAGCACATATCTTTCCTCCACTCCCTAAAAGGAGCTGCTTAACATCAAATCTAAACTGAACCACCACAATGAGAGAATACAAAGTCCTCATACTCCCACAAGCTCACACATTCAAGGTACTGTTCTACTCCCTGTTAGCCCTCCCTCAACACACTTCTACTCTGGCAGAGCCTAACACACACCAACCCAAATCATTTGGTGCTTTCCTCGACATATGCATGCTATAACACTTCTTTACCACATTGACTGCAGCGCAAATTCCGCCGTGGTGCCGGCGAATCAATGACTGGGCGGGGTTCGGACAGCCCCCGGGCGTCCTCCACATTTGCCCACTGTGATGTCGGACAGCCAGGGGCCGTACGATGCTTGGAACGGGTTAAAAAATTGGATTATTTGGGTTGAGTGAAAAACCCACCTCAAGGAATAATCACAACCCTTGTCAGGGTAGACACTAAAGGTCACTGTATAACCTGAACTCAACCTCCTGGTAGCTATAACATAGAGCAGATGCCCAATTTAGGACGCTGTTAATATAAGTAAGCATTAACAAAACAGCAAAGTCAAAATCCAAAACAATAAACATCCTAAACGGAATTACAAACCTAGAGTAAAATTCAGTTTAAAAAATACACAAAATGACAAAATTCAATATGGAGAACCACAAATGTGAATTTTGAAAGAGTAAGTAGACATTACCAGAAAGCACAACGCACCAATGACAGTCAATGGTCGCGAGAGACCACGACCTAAGCACAATTTGAGGCTGACCTGCAAGGAAAGTGGGTCAGATACACCAAGCTGATTCATCCTGGTCCAATATTTACCTTCTGACTTTTGTCCTTTAAGTCACAATCTCATGCTAATTACAGACCCATCTTCCTTCTGCCAGCCCTGGCGAAAGTGGTCGAGAAACATGTCCACACTACCCTGTCCCACTTTCTAGAGACAAACAATATATTACATAAATCCCAATCTGGCTTCCGCTCTAATCTGAGCACCGAAACAGCTTTGCTTGAGGTCACCGAAGCGATCAAAGAAACCTTGGACAGGGGAGGAAAAGCTATGCTGGTGATGCTTGACCTCTCCGCAGCCTTCAACACCGTCCCCCACGACCGCCTCCTATCTAGACTCTGGGAGGTGGGTCTTAGGGGGACGGTGTTTAGATGGTTCAGGTCTTTTCTCTCCAACCGCCAGCAAACTATCTGGTCCCCACCTTTTTCTGCCGCAGTGCCGCCTCTGGAGGTCGGAGTTCCGCAGGGCTCGTTTCTGAGCCCTTCGCTCTTCAACATTTATATGACCCCTCTGGCGGCACTCGCGGAGGACTTCGGGCCCAGATCGTTTCATAAGCTGACGACACTCAACTCCTGTTCACATGCGATAAAGGCCACGACTTTGACGGGGCGTCTATTCGGGGCTGCCTAGGGGCTGTGTTCGACTGGTTTAGTCGTCACAGCCTCAAGTGTAACTCCGACAAATCCGAAGTGCTTTTCTTCGGATGCCCCGCAGACCCCAGATGGAAAGAGTGGTGGCCTTCCGCCATGTTCCCTCCTGTCAGCGACTCAGGGTCTGCAGAAAACCTGGGTATTCAGGTTGACAACTGCCTCTCCTTCAGGGCCCAGGTGACGGGCCTAGCCGGCAGATGTTTTGCGATCCTGAAGATGTTGAGGAAGTTCCTACCGCTCCTATCCTTGGAGCACAGAAAGACCACAGTACAGGCCCTGATTGGCTCGCGCTTGGACTACTCCAACGTCCTGTACCTAGGACTGCCGGAATACCTCTTATCGCGTCTCCAGGTTGTGCAGAACTCGGCGGCCCGTGCCATCTTTGGCCTCACTAGGAGAGCCAGGGCCAGTGAGCTACTCAGAACCCTTCACTGGCTGCCTATAAAGAAGTGGATCACTTTCAAGGCCCTGACCATCGCTTTCAAAGCCCTCCATGGCACAGGTGCCCGTTATCGTCAGAAATGGATCAGCTTCTATTTTCCTTCCAGATCCCTGCGCTCCTCAACCCAGGCCAAGGCAGTCACTCCTATGATCCGGTGTGCTATGTGTGGGGGGCGCTCTTTCAAACATCTCGCCCCCCGGCTGTGGAACGACCTTCCTCTCTCTCTCAGATCTAGCCCCAGTCTGTTGGCTTTCAGGAAAGATCTGAAGACCCTGCTTTTCCTGCAATAACACCGCCCCTACGAGCTACACTGTTTTCACTCATCCTTTTTAGGGCGAGGTACTATCCGGTTCGTCAGAACCGGAAGTAGCGAGTTTTATGTTTCTTAGTAGGGCTTCTTCATCCCGCCTCTCATTTTGGCTCCCTCCCATTGGCTGGCTTCCTAAATGGAGGCCAGCCATTGCAGGAGAGAGCCATCACTCCAAATAGGCTCCGTCCTTTTCGGATTTGGAGGTGTGTTCGGTGTGCTTCTTTCCACTTTTTAGCCGCGCCCACCGAACACGCCCCCAAATCTGAAAAGACGGAGCTTGCCGGCCGCCATTTAATGAAGGTGAGCCTCGCTAGCACTGCGCGCCATTCCATCGGGTTTGCAGTTGGAAACTCTCACTCCCGTTTTTCATTCGCCATTGCTCAGCAAAAGAGTCCGTGTTGGAGTGACTGACTGGGCTGTGACTCACTCCCTGAATGCAGGCGCAGAGCTGAGATTCCTGTGCAACCACTCACGAACGACTACCGTAAACAGGCAGGAGTCGCTTGGATCAGCTGATACACAGAGCAAGCCGCCGGAGAGTGCATACGGAGGGGACTGGGGCTAGCATGGCTGCCCGGGAGCCACCGGTAATCTGAGTGTCTCGATAGAAGGATCTCCGACAGCTTTCTGACTCGTCAAATATCCAGGTCAAAAGTGCCGTTTTCTAGAGTGTGACTCAGCAGACGGTCTCTAAGACAACAATGCCAAGCAACCTTTTGAGAAGACGTACCCGGAAATAATCCTACAGGAACGGGGTTATTTACGCCTTGTTCTGTCTCTCTCCGGGTCTCTTCTGCGCTTCTGCTTCGGGCGCAGCCGCTCTCCTCGCACTGCTCACGCTTACAAACCTCTGCCTCGCCTCGCTACACCTTTCCCCTTCTCCCCCCTCCCTCCGCCCGCTGCTCTCCTCTGTCCCGTTCTCCCCCCTCCCTCCGCCCGCTGCTCTCCTCTGTCCCGTTGTCCCCCCCATCCGCCCGCTGCTCTCCTCTGTCCCGTTGTCCCCCCCCTCCGCCCGCTGCTCTCCTCTGTCCCGTTCTCCCCCCTCCCTCCGCCCGCTGCTCTCCTCTGTCCCGTTGTCCCCCCCCCTCCACCCGCTGCTCTCCACTGTCCCATTCTCCCCCCTCCCTCCGCCCGCTGCTCTCCTCTGTCCCGTTCTCCCCCCTCCCTCCGCCTGCTGCTCTCCTCTGTCCCGTTGTCCCCCCTCCCTCCGCCCGCTGCTCTCCACTGTCCCGTCCTCCCCCCTCCCTCCGCCCGCTGCTCTCCTCTGTCCCGTTGTCCCCCCCCCCTACGCCCGCTGCTCTTCACTGTCCCGTTCTCCCCCCTCCCTCCGCCCGCTGCTCTCCTCTGTCCCGTTTCCCCCCCCTCCGCCCGCTGCTCTCCTCTGTCCCGTTGTCCCCCCCCCCCTCCGCCCGCTGCTCTCCTCTGGCCCGTTCTCCCCCCTCCTTCCGCCCGCTGCTCTCCTCTGTCCCCCCCTCCCTTACATATCAGGATCTCTGTCCTTCTGCCCAGATCACATTAGACTCCCTCTTTACTTTTCCTATGCATTGTCAAGCCTCTGTCCCGTTCTCCCCCCTCCCTCCGCCTGCTGCTCTCCTCTGTCCCGTTGTCCCCCCTCCCTCCGCCCGCTGCTCTCCACTGTCCCGTCCTCCCCCCTCCCTCCGCCCGCTGCTCTCCTCTGTCCCGTTGTCCCCCCCCCTACGCCCGCTGCTCTTCACTGTCCCGTTCTCCCCCCTCCCTCCGCCCGCTGCTCTCCTCTGTCCCGTTTCCCCCCCCCTCCGCCCGCTGCTCTCCTCTGTCCCGTTGTCCCCCCCCCCCTCCGCCCGCTGCTCTCCTCTGGCCCGTTCTCCCCCCTCCTTCCGCCCGCTGCTCTCCTCTGTCCCCCCCTCCCTTACATATCAGGATCTCTGTCCTTCTGCCCAGATCACATTAGACTCCCTCTTTACTTTTCCTATGCATTGTCAAGCGTTTGGATGCCTTTCCTGTGGGAGTGGTGGGCGCTATATCCAATATAAATCATATTGTCAGCGGGGCATGCCAGATATGGGCTTTCGGTGCAGGCATGTAGTCGGTTCTAAGGCAAGGGTGCCAGTGCAGGCAAGAGGGCAGTTTTTGGGGTAGGCAGGGGGGCCAGCACTGAGAGCTTTAGCTTTGAGAGAAGGCCTCTCTGGGTGGTGTTAAGGGCTCGACTGGTGTGAATTGCATAGGAAGGACAGCATGTCCTTTATCCGGCTTGTTTGGTGCCTTTTAGCTCGCACTACTGACGGTGCAGCCGGAACGGCCTGCACGGCGGCCTATGTCTTGCTGCCTTCCTCCGAACCGCTTCTAAAATTACAGCACTCAAATCCCCTGGCAGCGGCATCTCTGGCCGGGGAGGAACAGGTGATGCTGGCCAGCGGCTTCCAGTCCAGCTGCAGGCCTGACATCACAGGCCTATTCTTCACAGTGTGAAGTTTTCATGTGTGCAGAATCCCTGCAACAAAGGACCGGCTGTAAGCGCGTGAATTAGCACTTCCGTTTCAGTGTGGTGAGCGGGACAGCCAGAGTGCAGGATTAGGACTTAGTCGGGATGTCAGGGAGCAGCACGCTCAAAGCATTGGAAATGAGGGAAGAAGTGAGGTGAGAGGGGTGGTGATGCTGGCAAACTGACGTGCTGATGGAGGGATGTGCCACTGTGGCTATCTATGTGTGGCACTGCCACACATAAATAGCGCTGTATAGTTCTAGCCCTTTCTAGGCGTTGTGCTAAGCGTTACGGGTCTTGGAGCCAACCAGTCACGAGTGTCCCATAAAATCCCATTTTTTCCCAGTTTTATGAAGCGCAACTCGAACCCAAGGTAGTAGGGCGCTTTACATGAGCTCCAGTTACATTACACAAGGACACATTCATGTTTTTTTTTAGTCACGGGGAGATTGTGATGTGCCCAGAATCACAGGATGGTGAGCCGACGCCGAGGCTCCGACCTTGCTCACTGTTTCGAACCTGCAGCTCTGTCCTTAGCGCCCCTTAAGGTGTCCTTATCTCCTGTTACTCAGGAGATGGGGCTTAAGCGCTGTTGACAGGCCATCCACTCAATAATGCTTTTATTATGAAGGGGTTATGGCTAGGGGTGTGCAACATTTGCAAAGTTGACTTTAGCAAACTTCGAGTTTTTTCCCCAAGATTTTGCAACTTGGGAAGTTAAAAAAAACAAAAAAAACTGGATGAAGCTCTCCGCAAGCTAGGTTTTCTGCGAGAAAAACATGACCACTTAATTTTGGGGAAAAATGGCAAAAACCACTTTGATGGCATACATGTTAGGTGCAAACTGTTTTGCATGAAGTTCCACCTATGAGAGATGTTTATGAAGTTGCAAACTTTTTAAAGTAGTAATATCAGTCATGCTTCACAAAACGTCGTTGGCAATAGTACACGCCCCTAATTACGCTGGCCCTGATTCACGATGCTATTTACGAACGTTAGTTCATTTTAGAAACTCAAATAAAGTAATTTGTAGGAGCAACATTTAATTCTTGATTTATAGAATCACGAATGGTGGGAGTTTACTCTTCTAACTTGAATTTGCTGTGAAGGAAATTCTGCTGATATGGTGGAATTTCCATGGAGCACTCTCTCTCTATTTCAATACCTCACTCGCTCTCTCTATCTCACTACCTCACTCTCTCTCTGCTAATGCAATAGGTATCACATATGCAAAAAATAAAGCTAATGCCAATACAACTAACAATGCCATTTATTTAGGGATACAAAAAAAGATAACAAAATAATGAGCAATTCCAATAGCTCTACCTATAATATTGCCGAGACCGTTGCATTGTAAATGCTGGTTTTCTCTTCACTCTGGACCTGTGAGGCTCCGACAGCGCCGGGACACTCCTCGGAGTAGCCGTGCGCTATAGAAGCACCCCCCTATAACATAACATAACAATCCACCAGATGAGTACACTTCTAAAGCCCCTATGACCACCCAGGAGGCACTTAGAGACTCACAGGGTGTAGGGTAGGAAACAGCAGTTTCCAGTCCCAGGCTAGTGCCACTTGTCATCAGGGCAGGTACAGGAAAGGCTTGTTATTGCTTGTTGTGTCCCTGTAGCTTGAAAAGGAGGATGTACCTTGCAGCCCACTTGTTTGTCTTAGGTACAAGAAGGGGCAGGTAAGGCTCCTCTTTGGTCACAGACAGCAGGTCCAGTCCTCTTCAGATCTTCCACAGGTCCAGGAAGGGTTCTGAAGTGGGGGCCCGAGATGCCACATTTATTCTTTGATAAGTAAACGGGTTGGAATGGCTCTTGGGCACATCCTAAACAATGAGGGTAAATGTTCCTGTGGCCAAAAATCCCCGTTTAGGGTATTTATAAGATGGAGAAAGCCTAGGGTTGTACTAAATGTGGGTTCTGAGGGCCTGGGGTGTGTGTGTGTGTGGAAAGTGTACTACGGTAATCCTAGAATACTCCCACATATAACACCACAATCCAGTTTGAAGCAGCCACTGTTCCCCCAATAAACACAGCAGAAGACGTCGGGTTAGGCAAAACAGGGTTCGTCAGAACCAGACAGTGGATACACAGGAATTGTCTTGCCATCCTGCTCTTGTCCTTCTGCTCCCATGTTGTATGTAAACCTAGCAGACCTGTCAAGCAGGATTTGGACAGGATTTGGCACTGCAATGCAAGAATCAACATATTCAAATCTGGTGTGCACCCCACATATTGCAGTGAAATTGGAGTGCCTTTACAGAACATCATGCCTAACAAGCCACCATGTAATGTGACAGCACACTAAATAAGGAAAGGAAGGGTTTAAAATATGGACAATCTATGGGTTATTCGAGTCCTGTCACGTCAAGTGTGTGATGCCTCAGTGAAAACATTACCCTCATAGGTTACCGTGGTGTACAGACTAGCTCATCCTAATCCGAAGGGATTACATGCAGTTACCAAATCGACCACAATAATTGTGTAGCTCTTTCAATCCCTTAGCCCTAGATCAATATTGACATTTGGTCCTTAGAAAGTAACCTTCAAATAAAATCTAAGAAAAGACAATGTCTGTCGCAGATGTCTTAGAGTATCACCAATATCTATTGCCAGTACACACAAAGTATTGTCTTACCCAAATGTCGTATGTTAGTCACTACCTTCCAAAGGTGAAGATAAAATCATTATATCTATTGAGAAAAAAAAACACATGCGTAAGTATTCATATGCTAACTTAATATAATCCATTTTAAGAGTACACCACAGCAAAGACTCTCAAATAACGTGCCTAACGAAACTCGCATATAGTCATTGTGCAAAAGTGAGAAACCTCACCATGTCCCAATCTATTTATCAAAGATATTATATGGAACACACAAAAGCAAACCGGGAGAAGCAATGTACTGTCACCAACCAATACTATAAAAACTGTATAATGTTAATCGACAATTACACTCATCTGCTAAAAAAAATCAACTGCGTGGGTACGTTAAAGACAGTTACCCACATAATCTGAAAACCAGTAGTCATGCAGCGTATCAATCGGTGTCTAGACCAAAACCCGTTATCAAGATATCTAAAGTAAAAGAGCAGCGTGCTTTCGATATGTGGCAAATGTTTTCGGTGTGGAGCCCTGAGGAAGTCAGTGGTGAATATAAACCACGATGAAGCATGTGTTGGCTACTTCTAAGAATGGCTATTTCCATGTTTGCATCTGGCAAGACTGAATAAAAAGAGGAGTAAAATACTGCATATTGCAGACAACTACTGTATTTAACTGTTATCTGACTTATTGGTGCTCAGGAAAATAAGTGTGTGTTTGCAGGGAAATTATCCCGATTAGAAGGACTTGGTGACTGCCTTCTTTACTTTGAAGCAATTATCCGATATGTATTGTGTTGTAATGTTTCAAAGCGGCTGCATGTGCTGTTTCATTCAATCTCCATGATTGCATTCTTCGTGGGAAAGTTGGTTCCAGTATAACTGGAGGCTGGCAGCAGGAGCTGGTGGCTAGCGCTTAAACTAAATAAAGACTCATAGAAACTCACCAGTCTGAGTCATTTCAACACTGGCGACGAGGGAAAACTTGCTGGGGACAAGTTGCCACCGGCTCTCCCCATTTCCGACGAACCCACGGCTTCTTCACGGCTGACTTCACCTCACAACCCTTCTTTGTGAGACTAGTGAAGCAGTGCAGATCAGCCATCCTCGACCATTCTACTCCTGCGTTTCCTTTTTCCGACGCTCGGCTTCACATTTTTGAAGCTTTTCCTTACTTTGAGGTGTGTGGCTCGAGACGAAGCCCATTACGTATTAAGCCTCGTCACCTAGTATCGTCATCACCCTTGTCATCACGCACATCACCTTGCGTGAAATTGCATGCTTGTGGCCATTTTGTTGCTTGATGTTACCATATCAACGATTTTCACGATTTCGACGGAGTTCCTTCAGATTGATGCTCATACTTTGGAATATATCATTATTCCAGGTACGATTTTAACTGTTTTCAGCTGAGCTGCCTTTCCGCCTGTGCTAAGATTACCTTACTCCACTGATTTTTGTGTATTTTTGCCGATTTGAATGAGGAGGAGGTGAGTGAAAGGATCAAATCATATCAGGATTCATATAAACTAAGATTTGATGAAAAAAAATCTACTAAAATGGTGAAATGGAAATTGGAGAATGGCTTTGGGTCAAGAAACCACGTTGGCACAAGAAAGGTATCTCTGACTTCATGGGACCTTTTGTTATTGTTGTAGTATTTAAAAATGTTGTCACTGTACATGATGGTGGTAAATGGAGTATGTCTCGTCTGGTAAAGTTTCAAGGTGATAAATCAATGTTTCCATCTTGTCCTGATATATCACCTTCAGATGTTTCACCTTCATCTATGGGGCTTCCCAGTGGAAGTTTTTCTTCTTCTTCTTCTTTTCCTTCCAGATCTCATCGTCTTCCAAAATATGAGGACTACGAAATGTCTTAATTATTTTATCAAACTTTTTTAATATTTATGTCTATAATTAGTTTAAATTTACAATGTTTTATTAGAAATTTAATAGTGTTAACTTATTTTCTTCATTTGTTCTTCTGTAATCTTTGTTGTCATATGCTTTTTATTTCCTCTGTAAAGGGGATGTGTTGTAATGTTTCAAAGCAGCTGCATGTGCTGTTTAATTCGATCTCCATGGTTGCATTCTTCGTGGGACAGTTGGTTCCTGTATAACTGCAGGCTGGCAGCAGGAGCTGGTGGCTAGCGCTTAAACTAAATAAAGACTCATAGAAACTTTCCAGTCTGAGTCATTTCAACATCTTGTCTTTGATAAACTGGGTACAACACGCCAATTGCACATTGACACAACCGTGCCACCGTTTGTTATAAGTGTAAAAAAGGATGCTCACAGCCCCAGCCTTCCGACTCTATGAGGTTCAGAGGAATCGGTTCTACTCATTCAGATCAGCCTATTGTTTTTTCCTGAGAAGAATTTCACACCTATTTCATACCTATTTAAGGTAAAGGTAACTTTGTAAAGGTTTTGTTTCCTTAGTATTTATTAAAAATGCAACTTCACCAATGAATTGGATTTTTTATACATATTTTAAAAGTTGTTTAATTATTTTTCTAGCTAGTCCCATTCCTGAGATACAGTATTAGGATTTTAATCTGTACTTTGGTTTTCTACATAGGAAGCCTAGACCTGCTACAATGAAAAATCGCCTTTGGGCGCAAGACAAGGGTAAGTTAACACCAAATTTCTACATATCCTAGTTTTAAATGCCATGCAAACTACCCTGTGGACTACAAATGATACATTGGGTGACTTAATATTATTTAAACTGAATGTTTTGACCTGTCAAAGGGTTTAGTTTGACAGGCCGACTGCAGGTCTTACACTGTTACACAATGGCACACCTGAAGCCAAGTGTGCACAGCCGCTATAGTGGATGGCAAAATAGGTGCTGCAGTCCTCTAGTGGCATTTAACTTTCAGGCCCTTGGTACATTCTCTACCATATAAAAGGAATGTATGGGGAAGTTAAATACACCAATTAGGAATATTCCAATTCAACCATATTTAAAAGGAGGCAAACAGGTATTTCACTACTGGTTAGTAGATGTACGTGCACAGAGCTCTCAAACTAGCAAACATATAAGACATAGCATAAGGTGAAAAATACAGGGTGACAGCACAGAAAAGGCAGATTTACTACACCATCGAAAACTCTGTAATCACAGACCCATAACACATCCTAGTACCATAATCTCTAAATCTAAAAACACTAAGCATAAAAATCAATTTTCTAAAGCAACCACAGAAGAATCACCTCTCACCCTCTCTCCTACATATCGCATCAAAGCTAATTTTCTGAGATGAAGGTCTGCGATTTTCACAACTGTCCACATCCAAGACTAGATTTCCTACTCATTGAACCCGACTATGTTTCTCTCTTACCACTGTGATATACATGGCTTCACCTGAAGGTTGAACATCCTTCCCCCCTACAAGGCAGCAACAACCATTTGCAATGCAATAGGTCTCGCATTTACCTGAGTTTAAGGTATTTTTTATTTACTTGAAGCAAATACATTTTAGTGGGAAATGAAGCTAATGGGAAGAGAGGAGAGGATGTGAGGTGTAAAACTGAGCCCTGGTACAGGAAAGGAGATGCTAGAGAGGGGGTTTGGACTTGGAGGTGCAGGATGAAGGGCAAGGAGGGACAGTTCATTTTCCTGAAATCTTCACTAGACACGGCATATGGTCACTGTTTTTTAAGCTATGACGAAATCTTGATAAAATAGAGTACAACACCTGCACTTTGAAGTGAGTTTCTGCCAAAGCAGCTGAAATGGTGCAAACTTTGCTCAAAATGTGCCTTCTAGAGATCCATCTTGCACTAATGCACTAAAAAAAGTTATTTCAGTCCTTCACATAAAATGGAATGGTCTTAGGTTGCTACTGCCACTTTTTTCAGGATATCCACATTTCCCTACTGTGGCTCGAAATGGAAGTTATATTTACATACAGTGGTTACCATAAAAATCTGCTGTGGGTCCTGTCCTCGTGGCCG
Source organism: Lissotriton vulgaris (assembly GCF_964263255.1). Classification (NCBI taxonomy): domain Eukaryota; kingdom Metazoa; phylum Chordata; class Amphibia; order Caudata; family Salamandridae; genus Lissotriton; species Lissotriton vulgaris. Next base: position 223,974,457 of record NC_141699.1, on the reverse strand, counting down.
CACCTCTGATATGAAAGAATCTCTATGAGAAATAAATGGCAACAGGAGCGGGTGCTTTATAATTACAGGAAATGTGTCCTTTGCTCTGTGGAAAGGGGCGTGTGGATGCGTGTTCTTGCAAATTACATGTTATCTTAGGCTGCATCTGTTACTACTGGCATGAATTAAATACCTTCATGTGTACAGATATGGAAAGACATGCTGTATACAAGGTAAACGTATTACGATGCAGTAATGTTACCGAGGGAGTTCTGGTAACACAATTTAAAAAAAAACACAAAATAGAAAATCATGTTTACATTAAAATAGTAGTATGCAACTATGTATTTTCACATTTTAGGATTTGTTTTTAGAAATATATACTTAGTAAATAAAAACTAAGATGTACTTTCCCATATCTGATTGAAAGAAAAAAACAAATCATTTTTCGCCCACCCCCTACTGCCCCCCCCCCCCCCCCCCCCCCTCCGAACTGGCCTGCACACCAGAGGATACCGTCTTTGGGCGCCAAGAGATGGTTTTGGTCCTTAGTGAGCTCTATTTAAATGGTCTCCCTCATTCACTCACTCACTCATGCTGTCTGAGGGTTTCCCGGGGCTTACCTGTGCTTCTCGCCTCTGACCCCAGGACTGGCCCGAAGGGCTATGGAGAGAAGCCTGGGGTTACTGAAGCACGGCAGTGGTGCGCGTCCCCCTCGCCCAGCAGTGGGATTCCCAGAGAGCCAATGTGTCCTAACCCCCAGCTGTGCCGCTTTCACCAACAGGTGTCCTTCCCAGCTGTGCCAGTCGTGCACCAACACTCACTTCTCCTCTGCTCTGGCAGTCTCAAAGACCAGTGTACCATTCTTGCTCCAGCTCCCAGGGTATCGCAGCTTTCGGGCCTTTCCCTGAGCAGCCTCCCTGCAGCTGTCATGCCGATCACCAGCCCTGGCTCTATTGCACCCAGCCCAACCGCCCCTGAGTCACTCAACTTCTTCACTACTGGGTGACACCCCCACCGACCCCCAGACTCCGTCCTGCAAACTCAATGTAATTGTTCCTTTGCAATACCCCTGTGCGGTTTCTCTCAGCACCGCATTGTTTAATTTTTCACTTCAGAAATACCACGCCGTTTACTCCTGTGCCCCGGCAACCCCAGCCCGTTTACTCCTGTGATACAGCAAGTTGCAATGAGTAGCTGGTTCATAATGATTGACAAATCTCTCACATCGGCCGAGAGTTTAATTTAAGTCATATCTTCCGTTAGATTATATTAGGTTGCCATTACATAATCTAACCCGATCGATCGCATGAAAGGGGTCAGGTAACATAAAACTTCAATAATATTTTAAACAAGGCATTGTAATATGTAGCCGGCTCCATCGGGCGCTTCCTCTCCATCAGTGTGCCCAGACTCACTCCGCCATGCAAAGGGGACACCAAATCTGACCTAGCAGGGGCTGCCATGCAGGTCCACTTACCCTGACACTCACCTACGTCCCCTAGCGGCGGAGGTATCCGTCGACCCTTGCAGCTGGCGTGCCATGTAACCTCGCCCGGACGCCCCTCGCCATGCGGAGACGTTGTGCCTGCTGCCCCTGGGGCTGTTGCAGGTGCTGCAAGGATGGAAAGATAAACAAACCCCTCGGCGACTTGGTCATTGTGAACCTGCTCCCGCTGGGGGATGAGACCCTCACACTCCCGGCTGGAACAGTTTCCGCGGCCACCCCACCCGCAGGGAGAACAAACGACCCTCTCACATGCAGCGAGAAGGGCTGCACTCGGCCAGCTCTTAGTCTTCCTCTGGGACTTCCAGGCGCGGACGGGGGAAGAGCTCAGCTTCAAGGCCGGAAACCACCTGCACCTGCTGGAGCAGCACTGCGGCTGGTGGAAGGCGGAGGCGGTGCACGGGGCCGGCAGGCACACGAGCAGAGTGGGCTTCGTGGCAGAGCGAGAGACCGGGGATGCCCAGCCGTGAGTACAGCATCTGTGCGTGTAAATCTGTGCGCACTTCTAGGCGATATGACTGGTAAAACTAAAGTTGCGCTCTGTAGCTTGAATAACAGCTGCCATTGTTTCTCAGTGCAGTTGCAGTCCTTTTATCAATTGAGGAATGGTGAAAGGATGAGCCTGTCTTGCTAAGCTTCAACCCCGTGCCTTCCAGGAGCTATATGCTTATGGAGGACTGAATATCGCGACAGGAAAGGCACATTATAGGTCACATTCTTGGGCAGTATTATTTCGCAATGCCATAGTTTTAACACTTAATACTGAGTGGGCAAAAGTCTCATATAGTCGAATACAACGATCATACAGATTCCATACAATAAGATACTCCGCCGAAAGGTGACCGTTAACGTTTACAAAGGGTCTATCACTTGTAAGCGCCACGTGAGGGCACTTCTAAGTAACTTTCGATTTGTTATAAATATTTTTTTTTAATTGTAATCTGTAGATTGTGTGGCAGATGGTGAATTAGGGAGCGAGATTAGCAAACACACAATTATGCGGAAAAGGCATCAGTTGCCCATAGCACACAATATCTCTTTTATAAAAAGACGCACGCAAAGGCCAATCAGGTAGCACTAAAGGAAAAGCGATTCCTAGGTCAGCAACCCAAACCCCGTTTTTCCCTCACTAAATGTCTTGCGATGCACGAGGAGTGCTGCGCACTGCACCGCTAGGCGCGAGACCTAAAAATTTGCGCTTTTTAAATGAGCAGTGGAAGGACACAAGTAATTCTTACATGATCTAAGGGAGGAGCTAATGCACAGCAATGCAGTGTTGTGATTGGTCTGAGTGCACGGCGCTCAGCCAGGGGCTGGAGGGGTGGGCATGTTCTCCATGCAGGCTGTAATGCAGCCTGCATGGAGAAGGAGAAAGTGCGCATGACTGGTTTGGGCTACCTGAGAGGGCCGACCAAACAGTAATTGCCCACTTAGGAATGGGCAAACACTCCTCCCAGCACTTCTCCGAGAGCAGAGCAGCCTCGCCCACCCACAAAGGAGCAGGAAGCATAAAATGATAACACAAAGTTATCATGTTATGTTTCTACTATGTACGACACGCACTGCTTAAAAGCAGTGGGGCAAACACTTCTCCGCCATAGCGGAGGAGCCACCACTGCATACAGGTGGATATACAGACACACAAATGAAAATATATACACGAATCGCAAATAAAATACAAATTTCCATGGGAGGGGTAGCAGTAATTCAAGAGGCGTAAAGATTGAAATATGAAAGAAGTACAAAAGATGGACGCGGTGCGATTAGGCAATGCTCGTTGCAGGAGTGTTGCATGATTTCCAAACCATTTTATTAAGAGCAGCCAATAATGTAGCTGTCACATGCTTTGTTGCCTTACACCCATACGCTATGTGCACCTACCTGAATATTGCATGCATACTGTATTGTTAGCAACTCTGTAAATATTGAACTATAAATATTACATGTGTTTCATGTCTACGTAAAGCGCTCCACCGCCCGCTTGGATCATGTCGGCGCTAATGGCGAATGGAAGGGTGATTGACAACGGCGAAAGGGGCAGAGAGTGGGGTGGGGGGACAGGGAGAGTGATGTGGAACATGATCATCCTTCAGCAGGTGACAGGGTGCAGTGAAAGTCAACAGAGGCCACTCTTCCCAGGCACAGGCCGTTGGGCCTGTCATGGACGCTCGTCCTCCCCGCCTGGCCCCCAGTGGCGGCATCCGTGCTTCCCACAGTCTAATTCAAGCGATTTCCTGCTGCGTTCATGCTGTTTTCACAGAAGAAATGCCCTGGGAGCCAGATATTCTGGGCTGCTGGCTCACTGTGCACGTGTTTACACAAAATAAAACAGCCGGGGGAGGCCAGCGTCTTTGGTGGGGGCTGGGGAAGCGTGGTATGCATCTAATACATGTGGGGCTGGCACGTTGTAGGGTGAACGGTTGCTCTTACTAGGCACATAAATATAATACATTATTTTTTTAAGGAAAGCTACAAGGTGAAAATATGAAGGCGGTAAAATATACTGACACAAATCCAAAACTGTAATATCCAAGGAAGAAAAAGAAACTCCGTATCAGTCACAAGATATCTATTGTGTCTACAAACCTTTCAAAACACCTGACATCGAAATCTTTGACGTTTGTGATCTGTCTCCGATTAGGAGGTTCCACACCCTCCACGAACAGGACACTTTATCTACACAGGACAGTCATTGTGTGCCTGTGACGTCACGTGTCTGGTCGCGCGGGGTAGAGACAGGAAGTGAGCTAAGCACCCTAACTATGAGAACGAAAGCATTATATTACGACAAAGTCTGAGAAGTGGAACAGGCAAACTGCCCATAGTCCTGAGAGCTGCGTAATTATACCAGTAGAGTGGCAGCGGTGCAGTGGGCCCGGATGGAAGCAAGGAAACAAGTGCCTCTGACTGCTGGTGGGTTATTAAATTACAGCTTTAATCACAGCAGGCCCCCTTCCCCTCCCTGCCCAGCCCCCCCCCCTGGAACCTGGAGAGCTATTGCACCTACCCTCACCCCGAAAAGCTACTGCCCCTAGGAATGCCTTGTGAAACCGGCTCTACATAAGCGCAGGGCGGACTTGCCAGTAATAAAACGATTACCACCATGCAAGCACAATGCAATAATGCTGCAATGCTTTGGTAAATGCTGCACGTTATCTCAGGTGTGTCTGTATGTAACCAAAGTATTTACATAGTATTTATAGCAAACAAATTACACTGTTAAAACCTTTGATGTGTGGGTTCTTGGTGGTATAGAGCTGAACGGTTATTGTGGCGAATTTAGTTTATGGTCTCTTAGTCCAATTCTATACACAAAGTTCACATATTCCTTAGAACTTTTTGTACTCAGTTAAATGAAGTCTCAAAGCAGCTCTGTTGCTCAGGACTAGTCCCATATTAAGGGCTCTGTAGAGAGCTACTCAGGTGCCACCACCACACCTGGCAATAAGAGGGTGTCAGGCTGCAATAAGTAGCCTAAACAAGCCTGTTTTCCAGGTGAAAGTGGGAGCAAGAACAAGAGAAATGGCACTTTGCTGTGTGTGTGTTGGTTATGTAAACACACAGTTACTGTACGTTTTCAGGATATATGATAATATTTTTTTCTACACAACTGTTCTTGGCCAGGATGTTTCTTGGAAGCTACGCTTATCTTCAATATAGGTAAAGAATCTGCTTTCCACAGATGCCCAAATATGTTTCCTTAGGAAAATAGAAACCTGCCCTCTAACCGCCCATTTACTCAAATCGTAGTAATTCTGATGCAGGAATTAAAAAATCACCATTCTCAGTGCTATTATCATTCTTCGAGGCTGTGGAGACATTGGGCTGTGGGGCAGGGAGGAATGAGTCTGAATATTAACTCGCTTTTTAACCTTCTCCATCCCTCTGCAGAATTAAAGTTGGAAATTCCTCCTCGTTTTATTCAGTGACAGTTACAACTTAAACAAGATGTCAGCCCTTCTTTCCTTCCGGTGCTTCCCTGAGAAATGGACCCCAAAATAAACAATCCAGCGAGTGGTGCGCGGGCGTCACAGCAAGACGTGCTTTCAATTATCACGCCCGTGTCTGGGCACGATAATTGAAACCACATGGCCTATTGGTGTCTATTACGCGCACCAAGCGCGCAATAGACACCAATAGGCCGTGGGCTGAGCAACACGCCCGCCTTTGGCCAATTGCGTGCAGTCTTTTATAAATAGATGCACGCAAAGGCCAATGGGGTAGCACAAAAGGAATCGCACACGCGCAAGAGTGTACGATTCCTAGGTCAGTGCTAAATCCCCGTTTTTCACCTACAAAATGTCTTGCGCTGCACGAGCACTGCTGCGCAGTGCAATGCTAGGCGCGAGACCTAAAAAATCGGTTTACATATGGTTTACTCTGTTAAATCAACTCATCTCATTTTACAATGAGATTTTACTGGGAGTTTCAAACCTCCACTCGGAATAAAAAATACACACAACCTACCGCAAATCCATCCTGTAGGGTGAAACCCTACTACAGCATTGCACCTTCCTTCCCAAACTAAGAAGTCTACCATAATTTGTATTATTTAAAAAGACAGTTAGCTCTATTGGTCGGATTCTTATACAAATCCTGATATTAACATACTCTGTATACTAAACTGGAATCATACAATCTAAGGACATCAAACACAATGACAGCAAGCAACGGTAAATTTGATACGGCAGGTTATTATGTGCTAACACATGAAGATATAGGCAAGCGCAAATGTGCAAAGACTTTTAGTACTGCAAAAGTACTGTAGTACTGTGTCTTTGTGCAACCTGCTCCATTCTGGGCCTCTTATGTCTGTGCTCTGTTTTCTATTCTCGAAGCATCTGGTGTTGGTGTTTATTATTTATTAAGATTGTGCCATGGCATGTGGTGTTGGTGTCGTACAACACTGAATGTTTAGGAAATTAATAAACGGGCACAGGAGGCAAAGAATAAAACAGGCTTCACAGAGATGGCTCACATTGTTTGAGTTCATTTGTGCATTTCTTTTCTTTCTGTTTAAAAGGTCCACATGTTTTTGTTTTATATGTGCTCAACAAAGACTTCAGTAGAACTAATCACACTCTCTGCTTTCTTTAAAAATGTATCTGTCGCTTGATTCAAACGACCTCTATAGAAATCAATTTAATACTCCATGATTATAGCACACAGCGAGAATAAATTGGAGATATCATGTTTCCTCCAACGAGGTTAACAGATGGGCGAGAAACGCTAAGCCCTTGCCTAAAGTCAGCCTTACCTAACACTCACTCCCTAATATAGAAATAACATTTACTGTAGTGATAATGAATTAGGAGGGGGTGGGTGTGGGTTAAGGCTTGGGACCCGAGTTCGTTGGGTAGGAAAAAAACAGGCACACTGGAAATATAAATATTATTGTATGCCAACACTTGTCCAAGCGGTCTAAAAATCATAACGCCAGGTTAGTTCAATGTTAAATTATAGTCAAATAATTCATACAGCTTAAATTTAATGAGCCATATTTGTCAGTTGCAATATATAGCTAACTTTACAGTTTAGTAATAGTTTTTTTTTATAAATAAATGTTACGCGTCTCGTGAAAGTGTCACATCATGAATTATTTTATTTAAACTTATACTCCATTTGAGCAAAAATCCTCCACATTTTTACTATGCAGGTGACCATGAATTAATTAAAAGTAAGTATTGAAGATAGTTATAGATGTGCGGAAAAAAGCTGAGGGATACAGAATTAAATAATTCTTGTGTCCCTATAAGATAGGTTTATTTACATTAACACACCAAATATAAGAAAAAAAATATTTTAGGTCTTGACTAGTAGATAGCTTTAAGCTCTCAGTAAGTAAAAACCTGACCTGTAGTGGTCCATCCCAAAAACCAATAGTGGAGTGACTCTCATTTGTTTGTTTCTTATTTAATGGCTTGCCTTTCTCTTCTTGTGTCTGTCCCTCCCCTAGAGCACAGACTCTCTACTATAGTTCTGATTTCCCGACTTGTATCATTTCAATGCTCACATTTAGTGAAATACAATTTCTTTTTGCTAAGCAATCCTTGCGAGTGTAAGTGTTTTCCTACTTATAAGCCACTTACATCCCTAAATATCTGCCCCATGTTCCCTCACCTTGCCCATGCACACCCACTCCTCCATGGCTCCCCTAGCCCCTTGCAGTCCATATAAATGTATTATTTGTTTGAGGGTCCGGAAGTTGAAATTTGCTGCAGAGTGCTCTGCTAACTAAAAACAACTTTCATGCACATAAAATGCATTTTTTTAAATTTACTGATCTAAGACGTGTCCGCCATTTTAATTTAAAAAAATGGCGACTGCATCACTGTAGGCACGAGCATGTGTGGTGATACAAGCGCATGCATATGTCATAACAAATGTATACGTCTTAAGAATGACACATCTGTCAACAGCGGCCAAGTCATTGGGCATTTTTATTTCCTTCTAAATGAAGCTGCACAGCATGGGCAAAAACCATTGTACAGCCTACAGGTCAACAAAGCACAACCTTTTAGAATTTCTGCTTGGTTCATTGTACAATCTTCCTTTATGACTTCCTGTGCCAGAATCTCAAAAGGCATTAGCATTTGGATCAGGGCTTCTCCTACCCACATTTGTCATCCTCCACTGTCATGGTTTGGCAGTTGTATCCTTAATCCTTTGTAGTATCTATTCACTGATAGGTGTATAATATTCAAATCGTCATTGCAGCATGTACAAGTTAGCACTTCAAATGGTTGGGGACTCCTGTAGAACGGCTTTCACAGGGACTCTATAGGCACGTTGAATAATCATCAACTGCTTCTGGCCTTCAAAGCAATTGCTGAAATTAGTGCAAATCCTTTTAAAAAAATGTAAAATAAAAAAAAGAAAAAGAAATTAAGTACCAGCAACTTTTTTGAGAAAACCCTGTATAATTAGGATGATGCAACATCACTCCGAAATATCCTCTATCATCCATGGATTTGACGACATTACTGCCACTGTCCCTCACAACATATCCAATACTGAGACTTTTGCAATGAAGCTATTCATAGACTTTCATATTGAATTTGTTCAGGATGTTGGTTGTTATCTGTGCCTCCTACAGGGAGAACATTTCAACTGTTGCATGCTGATAATTGCCATGAAAAGCGTTAGCAACACTGACACCAGTGGCTAGCCTTGCTTAACCCTGTTGAAGGACATTCATTGTGCACGTGTAGCCTGTAGCTTGACAAATGGTATACCTGTCTGTAGTGAGATGAAAGGACTGCACAGAATCCTTCACTGCAACCGGTTCTAGCACTTCATGGCGGAGCTGTGGTTCAGCAACAGATAAATAAGTCTGGTTTGGAAACTTCCATGTTAGACAGAGAATCTAAAAAATTCCAGAAACCCCTCTCCTTTCACCAAAGAAAAAGGGTGGAGGTAGCACTAACATTCTGATCAGTTTGTCGTTGTATAAATGGAATAGCTCATGGATTAGGTGGTATGGCGACTCCTTTCTGAACACAGACGTGACAGTGAGTTGTTCTTTTGTCTTTTTGTGACAAACCTACCTCTATTTACCTCTGTGTAGCATGTAGGGAGCTTAGATGCGCTGCTGTGGCCACCCTCTTTCTTGTGCCTTGATGAAGATGCTGCAGGTAATGGCGGCACAAGGCTGTTTCACTTGATGGTATTCTTATCACCACCTTCTCCTATCTTATCGGGTTATTCTCTATTAACAGGAGCTATTTTTTTAGGTGCTGTTCCCGAAGGATTGAATGTTGATTTTTCATATGTTCCAATTGGCCCCCAGCACAGTCAGTCAGTAAGAAAACTTTATTTGGTTAATTACAACCTTAAAAGTATACCCTATACATAAAATTACTGTTAAAACTTAAACAAGATCATTTTAAAAACATGGCTTTTGTACTTCCCGTAAAATAGTACATTCCTTCGTACTAAATACAAAAATACCCCTAGGGGTAATTAAGTCAGGTAATTTCCATCAGCATCAAATCAATTCCAAAGGTTCCAAATCATAGCGTTAACCTTTACATGTACAAGCTCATCCTCCCCCCATGAGCGCCGCATTAGATTTACTCTGAACACTTTAGGAACAACTTGACTTTACACAAAAATTTCCCCATAGCACAAGCAATATCTAGATACCTCATTTCAGCTATAAAGCTAGCAGCTTGCATCCTATTTCTGATCCTGTATTTTTTAAAAATCGGGCATAAAATTTATTTTCGTAAATCTAAAAACATCATACAGTCTAGTAAAATATGTACAATATCGCAGTGGGTACCCAACCCGCAAGTACAGGTTCCATTATTATTCAACATAACATTTTTGGCTTCCTTGTTCCCATAGCAGGGGTTTATCCCCATTCGCACTTTTAGGACCTCACGTCTTAGGCGGTAGCTGGGCAATCTGTCTAAGTAGGGGTACTGTTGGTTAAGTTCCCAGGCCAGGGTCATATACGACACCGAAACTTTTTGCGAGAGATACTCTCTATCATATGTGCGGGACGTCTCGGCTCCCAATGACCTCAGTTCCTTCCTAGCTATACGTGGATGACCCAGTTCCGGGCATAGTTTTAAACCCAACACACCATAGGCTTCACTGAGTGCGGCTCTTGTTTCTTTCGCCCAGGTCAGTTCGCTAGCGACAATTTCACTTTTACACCACTGTGAAATTTTTAAGTGCTCTCCAGACCCTAGGCGCTGCCAAAAGCGGATTAGTGCCATACAGGCAGTTACTGCCCAGGAGGTAATTCCCAGCTCTAGTCTTGCAGCATGTACCATAGAGGATTTAGGCAAAGAGAACAGTTTTTTAAAAATATTTCCCTCCTCTTTATCCCACCCTTTTTTCCCACTTAAATAGAGCACTTCTGCCCCATACAGGAATTGGGGGGGGACCATTGCTAGGTAGGCATTTATGACCGGCCTATCTGAGTTTTCTCCGTACACGCTATTAAATCTTTTTAGCCCCTTCACAGAGGCAGATGCCCTCATTTTGAGATGCGCTGCTGTGGCCACCCTCTTTCTTGTGCCTTGATGAAGATGCTGCAGGTAATGGCGGCACAAGGCTGTTTCACTTGATGGTATTCTTATCACCACCTTCTCCTATCTTATCGGGTTATTCTCTCTTAACAGGAGCTATTTTTTTAGGTGCTGTTCCCGAAGGATTGAATGTTGATTTTTCATATGTTCCAATTGGCCCCCAGCACCATAATGTCCACCTGACACCCAAAGACACAGTAGTCTGTGGCAAACGGTGCAGTCTGCAATGTGGTCCTTATGCGTCCTAAGCATAAAGATGCCCCAAACAATGAAACAGAACATCTTTATGTGGCCTGAAATTGATGTGGTGCATCTAGGTGGTTGCATGTCCTTCTCCTGAGGGTGTTCTGCAACTGCAGTAAGGGTGGTAGTTGGTTATTGTTTTTGGGCTTTTGAAAAGATTGAAGTCGGTGGTATTGGTAGTGCTACAGGAGCAGGTTGAAGAGAAGTGATCTGCACTTTCTCCGTGTCACTCAACAAAATCAGTCAGTAGCTTCTCTTTCCTGTGCCAGCTAGGCTGTCTGAAACATAATTTTTCCATTATCTGCAATAGCAGGATGTAGGGGTCCACTCAATGGCACCTTCATCTGAAGGGTGGCCTGGAGAAGATGTGGGAGTGGTCTTTCTTTTCCTTGGAAGAGACTGTGACGACGATGTGTCAGATGGAACAGAAGTTCCATCATCCTGTCTTGCAGCAAGCTCAACTTCCTACTCTGCTCCTACCTCAGGAATGTCAGGTCTAGCATACTCTGTTTGCTATTCAGTTACCTGAGAAGATATATTGTACTGGGATAATTCTGTTTCTGATTCAATGCTCTCAGAAATGCTGAGACACATCTCTTTGAGTTTTGGTGGTGGTGGTACAGTTGTTGCTCCAGGGATGTTCCTCTGGCCAGTGTTTTTCTGCCCACAAGAGGGTGCAGCAGGTACGCTGCATTGTCCACCCAGGCATAAAAAGTATGATAGCTTGATGTCAGTGATGTCAACACTTTCTTCTCATTTCGTCTTTCAGGGTCGGAGCCTCTTACTTAGGTACCGTCTTCTTTACTTCGTGATGGTCAGAAGCATGACCAGCATCACTCAGCAGAGAGGTCTATGGACTCCGGTGTCAGCTGTTTCACAGACTTCTCTCCAGCTCAGTCTATTCCACCTGCAAGCAATACTAAATAAGCAGCAAGACAGGCAGACTTGGCCATTCTAGTCAAAGGAATATACTAAAAGATACAAAACGATACATGGAACGTCTGTGGGAGCCAGGCATAGGCTGGCAAAAGTCTAATTCATTAATTAAACATATTCATAACCAAACCCCATATGGCCCAATTCATGTGGCAGAAAATATGGGATACATGCTAATAAATGGGAAAGAAATACTTAATGCTAGAGAGAGACTGGCAAAAACCAATTAAAGTAACTAAAAGCAACACGCACCATGTACTACAGACTAGTACAGGCAGCCACAAGCACAAATAACTATAACAGGAAATTCGAAAAAAGGAAAAATAGAAGTTGCAGAAAACCACACTAATCAGCTACCTCATACATACACATGCTCACATACAAAATGTGGGCAAGTACATTGGCAAAAAACTGGCAGAGAACAAAAGGGAAATGTCAGGCTACATGGCCCTGGACCCCTGAAGCTACCCTATCCTAGCCATTAAGAGGCACAGGCATACAAAAAAAGGAATACATTCAAGGGCATGCAAATGAGCAGAGAATGTAGAAAGAAAATACATAAATGGCCTCCAGCAGACTAAGCATCTAAGGCTGAAACATAACAGTATAATGGCAAATCTAGACAGAAAATCATAAAAAAATACAAGAAAAATGAAGAAATGTATAGCAGCGCAGACCGCCAACAATCCACAATGTCCATTGTCCTTACACGCTTATATTTTAATGCCACCTGGGCCTGCCTGCACCGCTTGGTTCAACTCCTGGCCATCCAGCAACAAACAAAATCAAACAAATTTCCCCCCAAAAATCAAATAATGAAACCTGCCTCCCCTCAAACAACAAACATTTTGTAAAGTACTGCACCGATTACTTGATTTTCCACGAAAGGAAAGACATGATTCCACGGCTGGATGATACAGAAAGACTACAGACAAAGGATAACTGACGATTTCTCTCTAGATTCAGAATCCCAAATAACTAAGGGCTGTACAAAAAACAGGGAGGAGTCTTCAGGACAGGAAAAGGAAGTTACTACTATATGTACAGTACTAGCCCAACTCTCCAGGAGAATTTGTCTGTAAAGGAAGAAAAAAAAAGATGCATTTTGCCCCCCCCCAAAAAAAAAAACAACCAAACGATCTGGCTGCATAAAAAAAAAAAGACATTTTAACAAAAAAATAAATGTTCGTGTTTATTTTATCTGTGTCCGCGTTCAAAAAAAGTCATTTGTATTCACCTGTCTGTGTTCCTATGCTCCTGCAATAGGATTTTTACCAGAAAGGAACTCTTGTTTATGAGATGTGTTTTAAAGGTGTAATCTCGGGCATTACGCGTCACATCTGTATGCAAAATGGCAGCGATCGCGTAAGATACAAAAAAAATGGTCCACGGATTCTCTATTGTATGAAAATTACCTTTTGAGGTTACTTCACCTCTATACCCCTTATATATACTATCCATGATTGGCATCACAATGCTATTAGAAGATAATTGTTTTAACATTGAACTTGAATCTTATTCCAAAATCCACATCAGCTGCCATTGTACATACATTATCTAATTTTCATCTTTTCCCATACTTCTCACTTTCACTAACCGATTTTTGCTCTATGTCTCTTCATTCTGTACCTTATTAGAACATTGGAATGTTGGGAGCTCCATTGAAGACAATGGAGTGCTCCCTGCTTCTACGGGTCCGTAAAGGCCAGCAGAACAACATTCCAATGTTTTGCAAAAGCCTCTCGGAGCTCAAGGGGATTTAAATCCCCTTAAGAGGAATTTCTTTTATTTGTTAGAACATTCTGCCCTCTAGTGGTAGAATGTTCTAATAGCCTTATAGCCCTTCGTAGCAGGGCTATACAGACAATTAAAGTCCCGCTCCCTTGTTTAAAGCCCCTCGCCTTCAACTCGGGCCTTTAACCCGGGATCGGGGCTTTAATAGCCGGTACAGCCCGCTACGGCAGGTTATAAGGCTAGAATAGAAGAATTGGAGTTCTTGGTCACCCTGAACAAACCTAAGTACCTCATGCTGTTATTGTCAATATTTTGAATACATCAATGGCTATGGGGTTTGTTATGACCAAGCCAAAGCTTTTCACATTGATTAACTTTATTAAACACATTTAACCAGACCTTTCTTCTGTGGGTAATAAACTGGTATTTTATAATGATTGTGCCAGTTTCCGGCAAGAATTCTCTCATTCTACTTGAAGTCGAGTACACGCTTTCATCCTTTGTAGTAGACAACAATAATACTCCCATTATTAAAATTTTAAAACACAAAATATAAAACATGTTCTGTGGATGGTAAATGCTCAGACTTTTCTAATTTATCTAACTCTTACAATAAATGTATTTATTATATTAGATAAATATTGTATAACAAATACAGGTCATGTAAAAGATAACAGAAGGAAGGATGCAACTGTGGTCTGGATTGAATTTTTACATGAAGGGCATCATGTCACAGAATAAAAACACAACTTACCCAAACTAGCAGATAAGATGCAGAGGAAAGACTCCAAATTCAAGATTAAATAGAAATACTTCTTGATGTCAGCACACTCCTCCCCTACCTGCCCAGTCATCCATAATACTACTGTCTGTACACTAAGAATGCTTGCTTGAAGAAGACTCACATTACCTCTTACAGCTACCAGTATGCAGAAGCTAGCACAAGAGTGATGTAATAATGTTTGATCTTGGTAGACTGAAAATTTGAAGTCTACCTTTTAGTGTCAAATAAGTATTGTGTGGAAGGCAAATCAGCAAGGTATTACCACCACCATTCTATGAATAAACCATTGCTTTTACAAACAATTAGAATTCATCAGACACCACAACCATGTATGTGTTGGCATCTAGCTGCTCATTAATCTTAACCACAGAACAAAAATGGCTGGTATAAAGTATTGAAACAACATTGATTCCGGAAAAAGAAATTCTTCTCATGAATTAAAATTTGTTGTCACCCAGGGCTCCTGCATTAAGTCAAATATTATTTAATGTGTATATGTCATCGTTGGCAGTCCTGGTGGAGACTTTTGGAGTTCAGGTTGTTTTCTACGCTGATGACATGAATATTCTTTTAAACTGGGATGGTAACATCGCCACCGCCCTGTCTAGATTTGAAGCATGTTTGTCAGCTGTATTCTAGTGGATGCGTTGGAGTAATCTCCAATGCAACATCAGTAAAACTGAAGTACTGGTTTTCGGTTCCCCCACCTCTTTATTCGGTGGTGAAGTTTGTCCCAGCTCTGCTCCATGTCCTTCGCCTCCCACCACTGTAGTTCGGAATCTTGGGGTGGAGTTTGACAATAAACTGTCCTTCAATTCCTAGGTGGGGAACTGTATTGGACTCCCCAGAACTTTGAGAAAGTTTCTGTTCTTGCCCCCCACCCCAGTTCCAGAAGATAGATGGTAGTGCTTGCCCTAATAAATTTGCAGCTGGAATATTCCTTTTCCCTTTATTGGGACCCCCATTGTACCTTCTTAAAAGACTCCAAATGGTACAGAACCCGCTGCGGAGCTTCTTTTAGA
This sequence comes from Lissotriton vulgaris, assembly GCF_964263255.1. NCBI lineage: Eukaryota > Metazoa > Chordata > Amphibia > Caudata > Salamandridae > Lissotriton > Lissotriton vulgaris. The sequence continues at coordinate 223,959,211 of NC_141699.1, read as the reverse complement.
TATCCTGAAGAAAGATTCTATCCACGCACATCTTAAGGAATGGCATTGTCTGCCAACTTGGGAGAGAGTGAAGTTTAAGGAATTGGTGCTGGCCCACCCAGCTTTTATAGATCTGGTCTTGCATATCTGGCGTACAAAACATATTCATTACCATAAGGCAAGAACTCTGCCCTCTGCATATGTGGTGCAGGCAGTAATACCCAAAACTAAGAGATAGAAATGGGGTGTTACCTCCGTCTCAGCGCTGGCTGCTTTCAGATGGAGTGCCCTTCCTCTTTATATGCGTGCTATTAAGGATGAAGGTTTCTTTACGGCTGTTGCATAGAGCCTTGTAATGTAGTTGTTGGGTCAATGGTCGGCATGCTTTAAGCGTTGGGACACTCTGGAGAGTAGCCATGTGCTTTATACAGTCAGTCAGTCAATCCACTTTATTTGATTACTTAAAATCATAAAAGTACAAAGCAGAACACAAACATAAGCAATATTACAAATCTTTAGACATAACAAATAAAATACATAGACGATATTTCAATTCATTATAAAACATGTCCCGGCGCTAAAAGACAGCAGCTAGTGAGGTATGATAAAAACCCGGGAGATTAAGTGGACTGGATCAGGGAGAAGAGCCAAGTCTTAAGTTTCTTTCGAAACAGTTGCTCAGATGTAAGGAATCTAAGTTCCAGTGGCATGAAATTCCAGAGTTTGGTGTTGGCCACTGAGAAAGCCCTCCCTCCCGTACGCGCAAGACAGAATCGGGGACAGAGCATCAGGCGCAGATGGTTGGATCTAAGATTGCGAGTTGCTTGTGAGAGCTTGAGTCTATGTCTCAGGTAGGCAGGGCCGCGTCCATTGAGAGCTCTAAAAGCCAAGGTCAAGGATTTGAATTGGATACGCAATCTTACTGGAAGCCAGTGCAGTTTGATAAGATAGGGAGAGATGGAGTGGCGGTAAGGGGCATTGCAGATCAGCCTGGCCGCTGAGTTCTGCACCATCTGGAGTCGATTTATGAGATACTTAGGAGCTCCCACATACAGGCTATTAGCGTAATCCAAGTGGGATGTTTTGAGGGCATGGACTACTATTTTACGGGAATCCAGTGGTAGGAAAGGGATAATTTTTTTAAGCATACGAAGTTTTCCGAAACAAGCTTCCGAGACTTTATTAATTTGGGTCTTACAGGAGAGTGCTGAGTCAAATTGAAAGCCAAGTTTACGGGCAGATTGGACGGGTACAGGGGGAGGATCCAGTTCAGCAGGCCACCAGAGGCCAGGAGGGATAGGTAATTTCTGATTACCCCTTAAGTGCTGATGACGGAACCGAAGGGCCTCAGCTACGGGTGAGCTGTGCTGATGACGGAGCGGTTCCGTCATGGCCCGCTCGGCGCGCCTGCGCGGCGCGAATTTCACGTCTGCGCTGACGTTCTATTGAGCGGGGCGGGCCATGACGGAACCGCTCCGTCACAAGCACAGGTCAACCGACGCTGGTGACGGAGCGGTTCCGTCACCAGCATGCGGCCGCCGCGCGGCCGCCCCGCCCCCTTAGCACTGCGGCGGAATAGCCGCCGCAGTGAAGGGGTTAAAAAATAAGACTGCCGTCTTATCCGTGTTGAGTTTTAAGTTGTTTGATGACATCCAGGAAGCAATATTCACCAAGCAGTGGCGAAAGTTTGACAAATAGCTTTCAGAGTGATCTTTAAAGGAAAACACAAGCTGAGTGTCTTCAGCATAAAAGGTCACTCTGACACCGAAAGACTCCACCACTTTTGCCAAGGGCCTCAGGTATACGTTGAACAGGAGAGGGCTGAGGGCAGATCCCTGCGGAACCCCCCATGTCAACGGTTTCTTGGTGGAGAAAAAGGAACCCAACATTACTTGTTGAACTCGACCCGTAAGAAAAGACTTAAACCAAGCCAGCGGGGTCCCACCAACTCCCACCTCCTGAAGCCGCATTATCAGAGTTTCATGGGAGATGGTGTCAAATGCTGCGGATAGGTCAAGGAGGACCAGCATGGCCTCCTCTCCCCTATCCGTGCACTCCCGAATAGACTCGGACACTTCTAGTAAGGCTGATTCTGTACTGAAGTCCGGCCTAAAACCTGACTGAGAGTCGTGGAGGAGCAGATTTGATTCAAGATAGTCGGACAGTTGTTCTTGCACCGCTTTCTCAAGTACTTTGGCTGGCTTAGGGAGGAGAGAAATTGGTCGGTAGTTACTAAAGCAAGCTGGATCCATACCAGCTTTTTTTGGATGGGAATCAGCAGGGCGTGTTTCCATACAGAAGGGACGACTCCCGATTGTAGGGAGGTATTCCAAATTTCGAGCAAAGGATTAATAATTAGCTGGGCAACATCATTTAGGATCAGCGCCGGGGCTGGATCAAGAGGAGAAACTGATTTACATTTTAGAAACAGAGTCAGGGCCTGTTCTTTAGTAAGGGGTTTAAAGGAAGAGAATACTTTAGTGCAGGAGGAGTCAAGATCCAGACTAACTTCTGTACGATTCAGACAAATAGTAGCTGTGATATTGGCAATTTTTTCAGAAAAAAAATCTGATAGGCCTTCACTGAGCAGTTGGCTGGGGATAACAGAAACAGACAAAGCAGCCGGGTTAGTGAATTCTTTAACAATGTTAAAAGAGGGTCTGAGTGGCGTTTTTAGCGCCACAAATTTTTTCTGCGAAGTACAGACTCATAGTATTGCGCTTGAGTTTATGAAACTCTTTAAGAGCCCGTCTGTAGAGGGATTTATCTGCTGGATCATAGGTACAGCGCCAAAGGCGCTCCAATTTTTTACACCTGCTACGATTTTCCCTTAGTTCCTGAGTAAACCAGGGAGCTGACGGTTTAGATCTACAGGAGGGGAGGGTCCGCAAGGGCGCGACTCGTTCAATGGCAGCCGCAAGGTCTTTATTAAATATAGATACCGCATCATTGAGGTTGTCAGGGAATGAGTGTAAATTATTCTTATACGTTTGCTCCAAGGCATTAAGTGAGACCTTACGCCATTTTCTGCCTTGATCTCTAATGGCAGATCCCTTCTTAGAAGGCTGGGAAATGGGCACTTCGAACGGGATCAAAAAATGATCAGACCATGTTAAGGGTGTGGAAGGAAGGATCTTAAGCTCCATCCAGTTAGAGAAAATCAGGTCAAGGGTATGTCCAGCTGAGTGTGTAGGGCCACTAACCCATTGGGACAGGTTCAGGCTTTGCATCGAATCTAAAAGAAAAGAGGCTCGGGAGCAGTCAGGTAAGTCCACATGATGGTTAAAGTCTCCCAATACCGTAAAATGCAGATGTTTAAGGGAGAGGTCAGGAATAACCGCTAATAGTGCCGATATGGAAGGCTGTGGGGTTTTTGGAGGGCAATAGACCAGGACCCCTGAAAAGATGGGGGTGATGGTCTCTGAGATGGAAAAAGTGCCTCTATGGGCTCTAAATTCGGGATTTTCCTGGAAGTAATTGTCAAATGGGACTGTAAGATAAGCGCAATTCCGCCTAATCGATTCACCTAATCAGACCATAAATAGCAGTAGACCTCAAGCGATGACTTAAGATGAGCTCATTCTCAGATGTTTCTTATTCTTAATCCTCACTGCTGCTACTAAAACAATGCAATTTTAAAAATATCACCAGGGCTACACAGAGATTGTAGAAAAACTAGCGCTGGTCTAACCTGGGAAAAACCCCTTCCTCTCAGGATAGGCAATAAAAATCTCATGCGAATATTGGAGTAAAAGTCACAGAACATCATAAAATGTAATGTGTCCTGCGGCGAGAGATTATCACATTGGCAATTTTCAGCATCGTCAGGATTACACCATCCCTGAAAATCCCCCAATGTTAGATGGATCAGATTAAAACAGAGCCTAGTTAGGAGCCAGCGATGATACGGCTTATTGACAATTAAAAGGTAGGGTTCAATGTTAATAGATGTTTTAACAAGTTATGGGCCCTAACTAAGGGTTTGCATAGCTCCTGTTCTTCTCGCCCCACTGACAAGAGGTTCTTAAAATTCAGTTTTACCCACAACACGTCCTCCTTCCGAATCTTATCCTGTTCCTCAAAGCTCTGATCGTCCTAGTTTTGATAACATACTTTTAACGTACGCCAACCATTTGATTTTTACGGACTTATCCAGCGCAATAAGGTCTCATAAAATCATGTGATTCAGAGTTAATTTGGGATTCAGCCAAGTTTTCAGCCAGCAAAGCAACGGGGCTGTACTCAAAATGTCGGTGATATAACCTAGCCCTAACTCCTATGTATAGCATACGATAGAGTTGATTGTGGGACAGACAAAAGGCTCCTTAAAAATGTGTTTTCAGCTGTCTGTATGCCAGCCTGATCTTTATAGCCCCATATAGAGGATCCATATGCCGCAATAGCCAACTACTTGGCGTTGTAAACCTTTAGGATAGCCTCTATCGGTCTGGCCCCCAGACGCCGTGCAAATCTTAAAAGGGATGAGGAAGCTCGTATAACTGCGTTCTTTTTGACTTTTTGTTGTTGAACCCAGGATTATCTGTCATCAAAAAGGACTCCTAAATATGTGAAGGACGACACAGTTGAAACCTCCACACCATTACAGTAAAATGTCTTTCTAGGTCTGTGACCTACTGTCATAGTGTGTAACTTTCCATTATTCACAATCAAATCCGGTGAGTGCATGAACACCCCAAAAGCATCTAAAAGCCGCTGTAGACCTACTGAGGTACGGGGCAAAAGAACTGTGTCGTCCGCGTAGAGGAGAACAGGGATTGGACACTCTCCCACTCGCGGAATATCCGACGCAGCCTCTACAAGCGATTAGTCTAGATCATTCATATAAAGAGTAAAAAGGCACCAAAATGCATCCCTGCTGTACGCCCCTGCCCGAGTTAAAAGATCTGACACAATCACCAGCCTGAGATATCCTAACAGACGCTGTGAGGTCTTGGTGGAGGTTAGCTAAAAAATAAACTAAACAAGGTTCAAGGATCTTTTCCAATATTCCAAAGCTTTGACCTATTAGCCAGATCAAAAGCACTGGATAAATCCATAAAAGCCATTGTTAGACAACCCTCCTTGGCCATAGTGTTTTTGCCTGATAAAAGATGCAAATTTAAACACTGGTCCATGGAACTCCTCCCACTTCTAAATCCATATTGCATATTAGAAAAGATCCCCCTCTCATTTACCCAATCTGTGATCCATACTAATATAATAAAGAGAGAGCCCAAACCTTTGAGGCGGGTAATCTCAGGAACAACAGCACCAATCACAACACCCAATACAGCGTTGGGAAGGGCAGTTGCAGCAGAAGGACATAGGCTATGCAGACGCCCACCATATACATTTAAAAGGTAAAAGAACCGTGCCAGCAAAGTTGTCCCTTGTGGGTGTGTCTGGGTTGTGCTGTGGGTGTGTGCTGGGGGCATGACAAACGCTGGAGGCGTGTGGTACGTTCCGCCCTTCATGCCATGTCTCATATCGTGTGCTCCCTTTAAATACCCCTACACCCCATAATCATAACCCACCCTTACTCCTTAAAATACCCCAACAGCCTTAAACACTAACCCATCTTAACCCTACAAATATACCCTGTACCCCAAAACCCAAACCTATCCCTAAACCCTAAAAATACCCCTGTACTCCAAAACCCAAACCTAGCCCTGAACCCTATAAATACCCCTGTACCTCAAAACCCAAACCTACCCCTGAACCCTAAAATTACCCCTGTACCCCAAAACCCAAACCTTGCCCTGAACCCTAAAAATACCACTGTACCCCAAAACCCAAACCTACCCCTGTACCCCAAAACCCAAAGCTAGCCCTGAACACTTAAAATACCCCTGTACCCCAAAACCCAAACCTACCCCTGAATATTAAAAATACCCCTGTACCCCAAAACCCAAACCTAGCCCTGAACCCTAAAAACAACCCTGTACCCCAAACCTACCCCTGAACCCTAAAATACCCCTGAACCCCAAAACCCAAACCTAGCCCTGGACCCTAAAAATACCCCTGTACCCCAAAATCCATACCTAGCCCTGAACCCTTAAAATACCCCTGTACCCCAAACCTACCCCTGAACCCTAAAAATACCCCTGTACCCCAAAACCCATACCTATCCCTAAACCCTAAAAACTACCCCTGTACCCCATAACCCAAAACTATATCTAAACCCTTAAAATACCCAAACACCCCAAAACATATACCTCAGTACCGCAAAACATATACCCCTATTTGATATTTGTTGAAATTTGTATAGCGCAACTATCGCTCCGGAAGGAGCATCTTGGCGCTGAGCAAAACAGAGAAACCCGCATGGCGAGGCGTAGATCAGATGGCTGCGAGGACCGATGAATTAGGCTGAGAGAAAATCCAGGTCTTCAAGAGTTTCCTGAAAAGGCTTTCAGTAGGAGCGTGTCTAAGGTCGAGGGGGAGACCGTTCCATGCCCTAGCCGCCAAGAATGAGAAGGTTTTACCCCCTCTCGTTTTTAGCTTTATTCGAGGGACAGAAACCAAATTGGCTCCTGATGACCTCAAGCAGCGAGATGGAATATAGCGCGAAAAGCGCTTGGTCAGATAGGAAGGGCCAGTGTTCCTGGTGGCTTTGAAGACCGTGACAAGAAGCTTGAAAATAATTCTTTTGTGGAGGGGCAGCCAGTGGAGAGTGTTGAGGGCTGCGGAGGCCGAGGACCTTCTTGGAAGTTTAAGTACAAGCCTGGCCGCTGCGTGTTGGACACTCTGCAGTTTCTTAAGGGAAGACTTTTTTATTCCTGCCAAGAGGCCATTACAATAATCCAGCCGGGATAGGATCAAGGCCACCGCGACTGATTTCCTGGCTGAAATAGGAAGGAAGTCAAAAAATTTCTTCAGTTGTCTGATGAGGCTGAAGCAGCACCCAGCAGTAATGCGCACATGGTCGTCAAAACTGAGGGACGAGTCGAATTGGACACCGAGATTGCGGGCCGAGGAGACCGCACTAGGCGGTGCTTCAGAGTTTTGGGACCACCAATCTTTTGGGGAAAAAAGAATGTCTTTGCCCAGAGGTATTATTTCAGTTTTGGCGCTATTGCACTTAAGGTGGTTATGGTTAAGCCAGGAAAAGACTTGGGAGAGGCAATTCTGGAATCGGAGGGCAGCGTCGGGGTGCTTTTTATCTATGGTGACGACAAGCTGAGTGTCGTCTGCATAGGAAGTTACAAGGGTTCCGTGGGATTCAATCAGTGAGAGGAGGGGGGCCATGTATATATTAAAAAAAGAGGGCTGAGGATGGACCCCTGGGGCACTCCAGATGTTGTGGGTCTCTCGCCGGAGAGGAATGGACCTAGGGAAACAGTTTGTGGTATATTGGTTAGAAATGATGTAATCCATATTAAAGCAGTACCCGACACACCAATCTCACGCATTCTGTTGATGAGGATGGCATGGGAGATGGTGTCGAATGCTGCCGTTAAGTCGAGCATACCCATACTTACCTTATCCAAACATTAAAAAAAACATGCTTTTACCATTCATGCATTTACAACGAATTTCATTGTAAATGTATGCGTGTTAAAAGCATATAAAAAGTAATGCCATGAGTCATAATGGCATTGCGGAGTCATGGTACTTTCGTAATGAAAGTATGCGGAGTGATGGTATGCGGAAAGATAGTTGCGGGATGATGAGTGTTTGCCCTCCCCCGGTAAGTACATTGGTGGCACGGCGGCCAACATCTCCAGCAACATACTCATATTTTTTCACCACCCATTTTAAAAATGCACAGGTCTCTCTCATTGATGGCCAGCACTGACATACACTTTTAGACACACCTCTCGCCACAAGTTCTAGAATTACGAACTTTAGAGCTGGGGAGCTACTTTTGAATCTCGGCATCAGCTCAACATCCTGTTATTCCAGGCAAATCGCTTTGTCTCCCCCTGCCTACCACAAATGAATGTGTTCTTCTGTAATGTAAATTGTGCTCATGCCATGTTGTCGAGTTCGCGCTACATAATATTGCAAGGAAAAATAAAGTAGGAAAACTCGAGTTCACACATTACTGAACGCGCACTCTTAAGTGTATCAGCAGTGCACTGTGAATCGGAGCGTTTCACAGGCCTGTCACAGATAAGAAATGCTATCTAAACGAAATCCTACAAAACAATAAACTACTGTCCGGCAGCAATTCATACCCGGACAACGCCGGGACGGGCTGCTAGTTTTAGATAAAATTACCTTTCCTAACATTTTCACAGAGGAGTCGATGAGGGATATCGGCCTGTAACACCGGGGGTCCCCTCGCTGCCCCTTTTTAAAAATAGGAATGATAATAGATTATGACCAGGAGGCCGGGAAGCCTGCTGTGCCCATGGCACTGAAGACATTAGCAAGGATTTTAGCCTAGAATTGAGGGTTACTTTTATAGAGATCTGTAGGAAGACCATCTGGGCCCGGTGCTTTGTTACTAGCAGCATCTCTTATGGCTTTCTCAATTTTGCCCTCACTAAACTCAATCGGGGTGCTGGCCTGATGTAAGGAGGACCATGGGGTGCAATCCACAGCCCCCCTGGACTCATAGATCGCCTCAAAATGAGAGAGCCACTGGGCTTCTGTGATGTTACAATCCTGAGCTTCATTATCCTCCCCCGAAAAAAATGGGGTACTGATGATGGTCCGAACCTAGAACTATCCCTTAACACCTCCACAGACAATAAGGAATTCCATGCCTCTTCCTTAATCTCATTTTTCTGCCTGTGAAGGATTAGCTTGTACTCCTTCCCCCACCTGGCTATCAGATCAATATCCCGGGGTTGTTTTTTCAGGGCAAGGGATAATGAGCGATGAGCATGTGGGCATTTCTCATCAAACCACTTCGGGCCACATTTGGGTCTCAATTTAGTTTGTATGGTTAAGTCAGAGCCTATCTGACTACAGATGCCTTCGAAAGCTCTAAGAACCGCGTCCTTTGAGCTTAAGAGGTCAGTACTGACAATAATGCCATCTGAGCATTTCTCCCACAGGCCCTTAAGGAATGTGTCTGGGGTTATATTGGCCCATCTAAGCCTCCTCCCCTGATCACAGGGTAGCACCGTATTCGGCGCCCGATTCCTGCCTCCCTTGCCCAGAATGCCACAGGTAGTGTCCAGGATTAAAATAACCGGGTTGTGATCGCTCAAAGGGGATTCCTGAGCGTTGTAAAAATTGACTTCATTCAATAACATAGGGGACATGAAAATGAAATCTATAATAGAATTTCTAGCCTTGGTTTTATATGCGGGATACCGATCCTGAAAGATAGCTTCGAAAAGATCAGCATCAGTTAAAAGAGACTCAAGGCTCTCGCCTCGCCTAGTATGCTCAAATTGCGGAGCCGTGCCATAATTAAAGCCATGTGGATCGTCAATTAAACAATGTGAATCACACAGATGCGTATTAAAATCGCCCATTAGTAACACGTAATAAAAAAAAGTTGATTGCTTAGATTTAAAATCCATGAAAAAATAAATCAGGGTACTTAAATGTTGATTTGCAAAATCACACTCCCCCAAATTATAGATATTCACTAAGAAAAGCTGTGGATGGTTGTGTGTACTAAGCTCCAATATCAGACAATGTGGGGAGTCCATCTCAAGCCTTTTTACAGAGCCCCAGAGATCCAAAGAGAGAAGAAACAAAAGGCCGCCTTTTGCTCTGCCCGCCAAAGCTGGACGTGCAGGTACAAAATGTGAGCCAAAACCGTCCAGCCCAAAATTTTCCTCCCTATCCCAGGTCTCCTGGAGGGCAATTATATCATAAGTTTTTATATAAGAAAGCCAATTGGGGTCATCGCTTTTCGATCTTAAACCAGCAATATTCCAACTCAAAACACTGCATTTATGAATATGATCGCTAGATCGTTCAGTTCTACATAGCCCAGTGGGACATGGGACAGGAATGCAATCCACATTACTGATAATAATGACTTAAGATGTGAGGGTACTGGCTGACCCTATGGTCGCCATTAACTGTGTGTTTATCTCAGGCAGAATAAAAACGGGTTGACTAATAACTTCGTTTGTTACTGAAGCAGCTACTGGAGGCAGTCAAACACACGCATCTAGGCATGACAAAGGGGTAAATCTATTGGCTAATTCAAGGTCAGCAAATCTCCCTAAGGGTCCATGAGGAACAACCCGGGCCTCTCCACCTGACAGAGAAGTATGAACTAGTCTATAGAAAAACCCTAAAGGTAAAAGGGAGATTTCCCTGCGATGACACCCTTGCCTTCTACTCCCTAGAAGCTCCAATAAAAATCGAACAACCTGCTCGTTATTAAAATTAGCAATTACACAATCAACCCCCCCAATCTTCATAGAGTGTCCAACCCACGGTGCCCGTCTTGACATTAATAATTGGTTGCAAATGTCCGACCCCAACCGCGGCTAGCTTCAATTGTGAAGTAAGCCAATGCATAGTCTTGGCCATTAACTGGTCAGTTGATTCCATCTGACCGTTTAACAAGGTTGGTACATTTTTCAGAACCACTACCAAAGGGGCTGCGGCTGGTGGGAGATGTAATAACCTGGGGCCATCCTTCTAAGAGCTATGAGCCAAACCATTATGCATAGGACCGGGATTAGGGCCAGACTGTCCATTGGCCAACGTTGATTGAGTTCCTAAGCCACGAACAGATCGATTTTGTGTGGTATCACCTACTAAAATACCCCAGGGTCTCTTGCCCATTTCCCTTGGAGTACACTGGATTAACTGGGCAAATTCACTAGAAATGTTAACCTCCTCAACAACCTATCTGCCTAAAGCATCCAACCCCGCAACAGAAGTTACACCTTCTCTGTCAGATCTACTTACAGTTGGTAACCTTAAATTAGGTAATGAGGTAGTCAGTGGGCGGGATTTAGGAGGTACAGGTTGGGACAATACATTCGATGGGATATCAATTGCACGACCAATAGTTAACAAAGAAGCCTCAATAGTGTGGACATTAGGCACAACCTGCAATTCAAAGTTAGTCCGTCTTTCTTCAATACGACCTAACCTATCAAGGATGGGTGAAAGAGCTGACTGAATTATGTTCCCCATTTTCACACATAGGGCAGCAAAAGCTTCTGAGGAAACACCCAACGGATCCAATTTCACAGTGCCATTACTAGGTGTCATAGGCTCAGGATCAGCGATTAAAGGAGGTATCATAGTCAGTGACCCGCCATTCTTATTGGTCTTCTGCATTTTTGCGCTTTGCTGCCTTTGCTGCCCCCTCCTCTCTTCCTCTTTATAGAGGACTCCGGCCTGATTACTTGGATTGGGCTTTGGGTTTAGACACAAGCCTAGTGGCCACACGTGTTTTGGCACCAGCAGCCACACCCTCACTCACCCGATCATCAATAGATGTAATATTTGGAACCTCCTCAATCGCCGATAAGTACAGACTAACATCCTCACATAAGCCACCAGAGTCAGCACCTGTGGCCATGCACCGTTCAGGCATACGCGCGCAGAGGACAGTCCACCCAATGATGATCGTTTGGATTGTAGAGCATCTAGGGATACTCGGCGCTCGGTCAGAGCGATCTCATGTGCAAGGACAGAGCTGGCCCTGATTAAAAACTGATCCAAGGTCCCTGCAACACTTCCCCCATAGGAGCAAGTCTGGTCTTTCCTTCGCGGGTATTCATCTCAAACTGGGTTCATTAAACCAAACAAACAAAGCCCATAAAATAATAGCCAAGGGAGACTAATAAGAATGAATGACAAACAGACAAACCTGCAAGGCAGCTGGAGTGGACAAACTTAGAGGGGGGGCCCGTCCAGGCCTCTTACGGTCTCCAACGGGCACAAACGGACCTGCCCTTGGCCCGGGCTTTACCCGGGCGACGCCTGCGTGCGTCCCGCGCTGCAGGAGGCTGAGGGCGCTCAAATAGTGCCTCCTGGCGCGCTACGCGGCATCAGAGGCAGGCGCCTCGTGAAGGCTGCTGGCTCCTGAAGTCCCTGCTTCAAGACGCCGTTCCCCTCACGGCTCGAGTGACTGGGAAGCTGGGGTGATGGCTGTTGCCCTCACGGCAGGTAAGTAATGGTGCCTGTGCTTATTTACCCCCTTCTCTGTTGCAACCGGTGAAATCAATCCTGGAGCGTGTCTCTATAACCAATTCTGAAGAATTAGGAAAAGTGGACTGAACTTTGCACCAAAATGATGAATCAGGTCTAAGAACAACCTTATCTCACTACGTTAGAATCAATTTGGGGGTCCTCGGAGTCCAGGGCAGGCAGGTGGTGTTTGTTGGGTAACAGGCTGATCCACTGGAGACCCTGTGATGCTGCCGGCCCTTACTGTGACCGGAGATGGTGTTTGAATGGTGGCTAGGATTTGCTGGAGGGTGTCTTGGTCGAGGGTAGGCAGACTGTCATTCTCAGTAGTATCCTCTTCCAGGTCAGGTAGCTGGTCAGAAGGTGTTGGTACAACCTCTTCTGCCTCTTTGTTTCTGTCGAGGGTGCTGGCGGGGAGGAACTCCGAAGAACAATGGGGAGAGACTAGAGAACCTAGCGAATAATCTTGTGAGTTCTAAGGTTCCGACTGGTTGGGCTTCCAGGTTGCAATTACAGAGTAGATTAGGATTCCACCCATCCATGTGCTTTATACATTTCTATTTGATTTGCTTGATATGCTGAATTATAGGAAACCCAAAACACACTATAGGCAGATTATGTGATCACTGGTGGCTCCCCAGCCAATCTACTCCTTCCAATCAGCTTCCTGTTATCGGTAGTCAAGCTGCCAAAGGTTCCTGGCAAGAGAACCTCACAATGACAGCAGGTCACATAAGCTTAACTGACTTCTCCAGCTAATGTGTTCCATCCACACATTTACACCATCAAAGCAAACTCTTAACCAGCATCTCTCACCAATATAAGCCAAATGCAGCCGAGGAGAAGGGTGATTCCTATTTGCCTCTGTTAGGGCAGGGACAGGGAAAGGGCATAAATCCCTAGATTTCATTCCTTTGGGAGATTAATATCACTCCTGTCATGTGCTATCATACACAGGCCAAGCCCCAGCATACCATGTACCAGAAATCTCCTTAGCATCTGATTCAGAATCAGTTATAGGAAGCACAGCGAATAGTTTCATAGGTTCATGCTTATTAATGGAAGTTCAAAATTAATTCATACATTGACATTATGTATCCACATCACCAAAAACACCTCACACCTAAACTTCATTATAAATGCCTGGCTGTCTTTAACCACCACCCCACCCACCTTTTCCGAATCCCACATGACTGAAGAATTCAACACATTGCCAAGACCAACCAACCAGTAGAGGGCTTGTAGTCATCCACTGAACTTCATGAACCTGCATGACCTACGCACCACTTCATCCAACTTATATGCTGCTCTTTCTGCTGACAGCCGATCATATCAACATGTTTAAGTGCAACTAGCTTCTACTTCCCCTCAATATCGATAAGTCAGAACTTATTATAACAGCCTCCAGTAACTCTGCGAATAATGTTTTCTTTGTACGCTTTATCACACTGGTGATGCTTCGATGAAGACCCTGAAAGATGTCTTCCTCCGCCTACTGACCACTGCTGAAATCACACAAAACATCTCAATACAGCCCTTATCCACCCCACATCAAATGCAACACCTTATGTGCACACCAAAGGAGTGTTTCACCTCACACCCTCTACAGCACTTCCGTCTGGCTAACTATGCTGCTATAGCCATTGTCCTTTCCTATCCCTCTCCAACAATTAGGGCCAACCAACATTTCACAAATTATATGCATTTTGTTCACAAACCTTCCTCAAGTTGTCCTTCATGAAGACCTTTGTACAGCCATACACTCATCAACAGAAAATTGGCGGCCAGATGACCTTGCAACATGAACAACGTGTTCCACCCCGTGCAGCTCATTAGAGAGGCCATGTCTATCTACAACATAAACATCACCAGAGGCCTCCAATAAAAGAAGAGCACTCTTCAAGGCCATCAAACACCACATCAACCCAACAATGATATCTAAGCAGACCTAGAACAATAACAAGTATTGGGACAAGAGCAATTTTCTCGATCACAGGATAGACTGATTCTGTGGCATATTAATGACCATCTTGTGCATCGCCACAAAATGCTCAAGTAATTTATGTTCCAAACCACCTCTACAGAGGACCTGATGAACATACCCGAGTCCCTGAAATCTACTTCTTCCAAGCATTACATTGTACCATCATTAGTAATCAAGGGGATGTCTGTAAAATAATTGATACAGTTCCTGAGTATCACCAACATATTTCTACAATAAGCAACTTCCCAGAGGACTTCAAAAACTGGACAGGTCCAACTACACCTCCAAAATCCCGACCTGGATAATGAAGACCTGACCAATTGCTGCCTAATAATGCATCCACCATTCTTGGGCGAAATCATTGAGATTGGTTTTGCTAATCACTTTCATGACCTAATCAGATCCTCTATTCTCGTGCAGAACTTCCACACCATCTTCAGGCCCCAAAGGCAGCACAGAGACAGAAAACATTCACGAAAATTGCAGTGGTCTCCAGATTACTAACAATTGTGATACCTGCCTGCTTACCTTATCTGATACCTTCATTACTGTGGAGTAAGAAGCCTGGTTAAACCAATTACAATGCAAACTGTATCTACTAACTTATTTTCATAGCTCTTTTCTTGGAGTGTGCAACTTATCTCTGCTGATGTAGTCTGTCCAAGAAGGGGGTCCAAATACCTGCTTCTGTTTTTTGTAAGAAAGATACTTTCTTTATGGGTTTTTGTTTTTGAGACAGTTTGGTGTGGGAGCGCATACAAACATACACTCATTCACACACCACAACCCCCAAAACACATCCCCGCACAAAAAGTCAGACCTATTGGCAATATCCTTGCAGATGCCAGCAAGCAACTGTGGGTAAAGAAACAACTTGTGGAGAAGAACCTAGATGGCTTCACTTCACGATTAAACACCAGAGCCTAATCACTAGGTTTCCACTTTGATTCAAACTTTAGCTCCATAACATACATTGCGTAGTCAGATAAGACAGCCTTGCATCAACTGACCTTGCCCCAATCCACTCCTCCCAGATGAAAACTACTGAACAGTCATTTGAAAAACATTATTCCGCTTCAACAGATGCAATGCTTTGTTGGCTGGAATCCCAGAAACCACAGTATTCATCTAAAACCATTCTGCAGGCAGAAGCATGCCTCATCAAAGTTCTTTATATTCCTGAAATGATAACTTTAACACTGAGATTTCCAGTGGCTCCCCATGGATGTCAATTCATGAAAATGCCAGAGGTAGCAGAAGGGACATCACATGCCATGTCCCCCTCCCCCCCACCCCCGCCTGATGTTGCAGGAAATGACATCACACAAACTTTGATCTGGTGACGTCACAGGAAGTGACATTACTTGCCCTTTGACCCACCCTGATGATGTCATAGTAATTGACATTGCAAGGCATGTGACCTGATGACATCACAGGAAGTGTCATCAAGTGACCTTTGGACCCCATAAAATCAAAGGAAGCAACATTGCATGACCTTTGGCTTGGTTCTATCACAGGAAGTGATGCATCTAGCTTTTGGTTACTTACATCACTTAGAGACACCAGGATAGAAAGACTGGTGAAAAAACATAACTTTCTAAACTGTACCATGCAGCTTGCATGCAGCTCTAGGATGGCAGTTCATAGCTCATTGTGCTAGATTACGAATGAAATGAGCAGTAACCACAGGATCTCTGTGACAAAAGCAGTAAGCCAATGAGCTATCCACATAAAATAGTGTTCTTTGATATGCATGGTACATGTTCTTTGCAGCAGGCATTTTAACCCTTTGCGCTACTTTAAATAAGTGAAAACTGCCACTAGCCAAAACTCCCATCTCTCTCCAACAGGGACATTAATAAATGATAAGACTTAACGTGACACTTTTATTAATGACCGAAAACTGCTGAATATACAAGTAACTTTGCATTGCTTTTAAAACTGGTGCACTGTTACAAAATCAACCGAACCCCACAAATAAATCCTGTCCACCGCCCTTCCAGCTTCTAGGGGGAAACGCCAGCCCGTCACATGATGCCAAGTACGGCCATTAAAGCCTTGATGGTGTTTAAAACAATGTCTTAGTGGCCAGTCGACCAGCACTGACCTGCGTGCACAGGCGGTGGATGCAGTGTTCTACATAAAACAATGGCAATTAATGTGCTACTCACATTACCTAAACAATGGCTAGACAGGTTGAAATGTGCGCTCTTTTACAATCATTTCTGAAGTTTTGTACCAGGGCATTTTAAAATCGTGTGTCAACCCCAAAAACAGATAATCTTATCTTACTTTAATTGTTGCTTCTGAGGTTTGCCAGGGCCTGCAGCTCATAGGAGTCACAATGACTTCTACCACCACAAGAGGAATCAGAGAGTCGAGATTCTAGTCGAGATGACGAGACAACTAAGTCAGTCTCACTCACACAGTACTTGCCCCGTAGACTGCCCGAGGTCTGACCGTCTGACTCTGTGAGTTACAATTAAGTAAAGCAAGTCACTCATGGCCCGGTCGGGACTGGCAGTCTGTTCCTGAACTTAGCAGTCGCTCACTCTAGAGAATAGTGACACCCACCACCCACTCCATGCAGCAGCAGCACACATCTGTGTCACACTCTCTTGGAGCCCCATAGCAATGAGTGGGAGACGTTCTTTTCCCACCCAGGCCCAGCTTGCAGGCCATCATGATGTCTCTGCAGTCAGAGCTTCAGCAGAGCAGTGAGATCAAGCGCTGCTCACACTGCAGCTGATTTTATGCCACCAGAGAGCTTGTCGAAGCTGACAAACAGCCAGGGGTCGCAAGCAAGATGGCAGGGGTCGTAACGGGTGACTTAGGGGTCCCTGGCGACCCCTAATTGACGTCCACGGTACCTTCAAGATCTGTTGCCTGGCCTGCAAAGTAGCACACAGTAGCACCAAGCCATACTTGGAGTACAAGGTCAAACCTCCAGAGGACTACACTGGAAACGTAAGGACATCAACAGAATCGAAACCAGGAAAAGCATGAAAGAAAAAAACAAACAGACCTCCTAATGTTATGTACTAAGGTTAGAGAACAATATCCCTGGCGAAATCCGCTAAGCACCATCTCTTCTCCATATATGGAAAAAGTCAAGAACCTCCTTTCCAATCAACACTTCTTTGCTGTGTAACCCCCAGCACCCTGACGTCCCACAGCACCCCTTAGTCCTGTTGCACCTTGCCAGGGCTGACCCTGCTCTTCCTCCCCATCGTTGCCCTGGGCCCCTTCGGCATTCTTCACTCCCTGAAAATGTGCATCACACTTCCGATTCGTAGCTACCTTTGGGCTATAGAAAACCACATACATATATACATCAGAGAAGGTTACCAGAGGTGCAGCATTAATGAGCTACGGGGCTGAACTGATGGAAAACAAGAACACCAGCTCTGCAGCGGAGGTAATAACTGTGCGGGGAGCAATTACCAATATTTTTGTTGTTTGTATTCACGATTCCTCGTGGATGGAAGCCATGGGAGTGCTGGGAGGATAAACGGAGCGGCGCGGAGTTAGTGGGTGTCTACATTTTACAGCGGTATTATAGCACATTTGATTTTTCCTGTGCCCCAATTCTGAACTCGGTACACAACAGAAACTCTAATTTCCTCGAGCTTGGCGTTTCCCGCTGGTCTCGTTCTCACAAAAGGCTCACGAGGGTTTACTATAACAACCTTTCCAAATGTTTCCAATATGAATATCACAATCCATAAGAGATTATACTGCTCGTGGAGCACAGCTGAACGGCAAGCCTCGTCCTGCTCGATGAAGGGAGTACATTGTTTGCTTTGTCTTCAGACAGAGATGTGGCACTTCACGCCATATATTAAAGGATGGTTTTCACGTTGCGCCGTTACCCGAGCAGCACAAATTATCTAATTTTGCATTTCCTCCAGAAACTTTCTATTTCATCATGCAGGCGGAGCTGTGATTCAGCTGAAGGCATTGTGCGAAAAACCCTGTTAAGAAGGGATATTACCACGCACAAAGGCGGATGCAAGCACTGTTTACACGTTATTCACTGATAATAAAAAAAAAACAATTCTAACTGGATGCCAAAACGGACCGAATACCTCGCAGGAAAGTTATATTTTACTGTTTTGTGCACAATACTAAGATGCTACTTGGAATGAGGACAGGGCAGGGACTGTAAATAAATAAAGGAAAACAAGCATGGCGGCTCAGTAAGGTAAATGCTCCTCAGTTGGGAGAAATGGGGATCTCTAGCTGGCAAAGGTTGTCCAAATCGGGACCCTTCATTCTAGTCAGGATAAGTGGGACACACTACTGAAATAACTCCTGCTCACCACCTTTGTAGCTTGGCACGAGCAGGCAGGTTTATCTCAGAGGCAGTGTGAAGCATTTGCACATAACACACAGTAATACAGTGAAAACACTACAAAAGGACACCACACCAGTTTTAGAAAAATAATCAATATTTATCTTTGCAAACAAGACCAAAACGATTAGGACCAACATAAAGTAATCAACAACCATTGGCATAGACAATAGGTCTCGCCTTTGGGACCTTATAAGGGCTTATCCAGAGAAATGGACTTTGCCTATGTCTTTAATCTGTGCTGTATGTACAGAAGTCTGCAGCATGCTGAAAAGTTATAATAAAGAAGTGTCAAAAGCCTTTTTGTTACCTTATATATGACCAAGAAAGCATTATGTACAATTGACTGACCATATTAAAAAAGTATCAACAATAAATAATGTTTTAAGTGGTTTTGTCTTTTCAATGCGGGCAACTTTTCATTCAGTCAGTTAGTGAGAGAGTCAGTCAGTAAGAGAGAGAGATTGAAAGAGTCAAGCAGTCAGTCAGTGAGAGAGAGAGTGAGCGAGTCAGTCAGTGAGAGAGAGAGAGTGTGAGAGTCAGTTAGTCATTGGAGAAAGAGAGTGGGAGAGTCAGTCAGTCATTTTAGTCAGTCAGTCAGCAATTACAGAAATACATCATCTTTAAAATGAATTGTGTAACACTTAAATCTGACTGGTCTCTGGATTGTGGATGTAGTACTCCCAAATCCTATTGATAATTGCCGCCCACTGAATAACGGTTTTTACATAGCAGGCTACAATTTCGAAATTTGTGAACGGGAATAACTTGAGAAATCGTGAATATCAATTAGTAGTTTTACAAAAAAAGCTATTTTAATTCTGAAATAGCCAGAGAAACAGTCATTTGTGTAGCAAAAAATAACGGAGACTCGTGCTGATAGCTCTGAGTGTAGTTTTAATTCAAGAGGTAACTTTTGGTGGCATCTTGTATTTACATAGAAACCACACCTCCAACACAACAGGCTCATTGAATCAGAAAAATGACGGTTTGCCAGGGGGAAAAACAGAAGTGCTCCACCTCAGATTTGCGGAAGACGTTCATTCCACCAACAGAATGTGCACATACATTATTCAAAACTTTAAAAACAGCTCAGGCGGAAGACATGTCAAGTGATTCGCGTCTGTCTGCTGGTGTCACTGCAAGTTTCTGGCAAAGTCTTTAAGCACTGGATTAGCAAAAGGCCAAAAATACAAACCTTTACCATTCCAGTCAAAATATGGCTGATGGTGACTTAGTAAAATACCACCCAATCCCCCTTGTTGTAGGATTTAAGCAACTCCCAGCCTGCTTTGCTCTCTGTGGACCTCATCAGAGACGTGAGGCTAATTCAGAAGTGAACAAAGCATAGGGTACAAGTGAGACAAACACGCTCAGAATTTATGGTGAGGCACAAATTATTCAAAAACTAAAGATGAACTTTGGTAATGTGCCACTGTGTGTGTACTTCCAGTTTTTTATATGTAGTTGTTTTGGTCTTAATTATGCACTCAGAAACTGAGCTGAACTGTTCCTGTGTGCTGGGGCCAGTAAAGAAATAACAAAGGCACAGAAATATACATCGTGATTTTTCTTTAACCTTTAGGATGTCAGGGGGTGCTTTAAAAAGTCTTAGGATCCGACTATGCGGACCGTGTCGGTGCTGGCTTGTCGTGGCAACTGTTGCGGTTGCGATGGGAAGCATAGCGGTGCGGCGTGCGTTGCCCCCAAGTCACAGAGCAGGCACCGGCTCGGTGACGGTCATCCAGCGGCATCGGTGAGCCAGGGCTGCAGTGCGGAGTGAGGCGGTTCTCGTTGCCTTGCTGACAGGTCATGGTACAAGCAGCAGTGCAGGTTGATGGGAGCTTGGGGCTGGTCGGCCCAGACAGGGGTGTGGGACGGGGCGGTGCATCCTGGAACTTACGAGCGGTGCCCCCAAACACTGCGGTGTGGTCACAGGTGTCGAGGTCAGCATGCTGTGACATCGTCAGTGAGACCAGGTCAGTGGAGTGAAGCGAGGCGGTGAGGAGTGCGATGCCCACAGGTCGCGGTGCAAGCAGCAGCTCGGTGGCAGCGTTGGTCAGACCAGGGTTGCGGTACGAAGTGCGGCGGTGCTCTCTGGACACAGAGCCCGTGGCAGTATCGGTGACGGTGTCGGCTGATTTTCCCCTCTGTGGTAACTGAAACCCACGGTTACAGAGACAGTAGCCAGAGTTAAGTAAAGTTGTCCCTGGGACTTCATGAACAGGAGGCAAGCCCTATTTCAAATCCTTGGAAATACTCAGCGACAAGTAAAGACAATTCAGTCCAGTCTTTTCACTGCCCAAGGCAGAAGCAGCAACTGCTGGCCAGCCCAGCAAAGCAACAACACAGCAAAGGGGCAGTACTCCTCCTGACAGTTCTTCCAGCTCTCCTTCTTGGCAGTGTTCTTGATACAAGCGAGTTCTCTGAAGTATTTTATCTCTCTGAGACTTCCAACATTAGGCAAGCTCTAGTTCAAGCCCTTGGAGAAACCTCTAACTGCAGGATTATGAAAGTACAATCCAGTCATTTCACTGACAAAGACAAAAACAGCAAGCAGCAGGCCAACACAGCAGAGCACCCAACAAAGTGGCAGTTCCTCCCGACAGCTTTTCTAGCTCTTCTTCCTGGCAGGTCCCTTAACTCAACAGTAATCTAAAGTTCTGGGGTCTGGGCCCCAATATATATACCATATTTTCCTTTGTCCTCTGGTGACAAAAGTCTCCCAGCTAAGTCCAAACCAGTTTTGTACTCTCTGGCCCAGCTTCCCGGCAGGAGGTAGAGACAGCATTGTGCAAGGGAGACCAGTCCAATTCAGGTGTAAGGGAAATCTCCCCCACCACTGTAAATGCAGCCCAGGTCTATTCAGCGCAGCCCTGACTCATCCAGGAAAAATGGGACACACCTCAACCCCCCAGTGGCTGTCTGCAGTGAATGCACATCCCCAACCCCTGTCACTCCAACGCCAGACAGTCAATCTACAACCCAGCAGAGGCACACAGGATGGCTAAGCGAGAAAATCCCAACTTTCTAAAAGTGGTATTTTCAAACAAACAACATAAAAATCATCTTTACTAAAAGATGCATTTTTACATTCTGAGTTCAGGCATACTAAACTCTATTTCTCAATTCTGTCCCAACAGGAAGTTATATCTGCAAGATGTTACAAAGTATTCCCCATTCTATTCTATTCCATAGTTAAAAAACGAAATATACTGTATTTCACTATCAGGTCATGTCTCACACACACCAGTACATGTCCTACCTTTCACAAACACTGCACCCTTCTGACAGGGGTTCCTTGGGCCTACCTTAGGGGTTACTTACATGTAACAAAAGGGAAGGTTAGGGCCTGGCAAGTGGGTGCACTTGCCAAGTCGACACGGCAGTCGCAATTGCGATCAGACACTTCAGTGGTAGGTCTGAGAACCCTCTGAAAGGCTGCTCCTGTGGGTGGTACAATCAGTGCTGCATCCCACTAGCAGCATTTTGATTTACAGGTCCTGGCACTCAGTGCACTTTACTAGGGACTTACCAGTAAATCAAATATGCCAATCATGGAAACACCAATCTATAATACAATTTACCAGGAGAGCATATGTACTTAAGCACTGAATAGCAGTGGTAAAGGGCCCAGAGTCCTAAAACAAAAAAAACAGGATAAAAAACAGGAGGCTAAAAAGTAATAAAGTCTGGGGGTAAACTCACTGAAAATCCAAGTCTAACAGAGAGTTAACCCCTTCGCTGCAGGGTGTTTTCCCCCCGCTGAGCGGGGGGAGGGGGGCCGCGCAGGCGCCGCCGTGCTGGTGACAAGCTCAGTTCGTCACGGCCACACCCGTTTTTTAGAACGTTCAGCACAGCGGGGAAATTAGCCCCGCGTGCGAACGTTCCAACGCCCATGAAGAGCTCAGCTCATCATGAGGGCAGCTCCGCTGCGCCTCATGACGAGCTCAGCTTGTCAGCAGCACCCATGTGGTTAAGCAGTGATCTGAGAGTTTTGAGCTTGAGACCCAGCAATGGAACTGCAGACTTCAATCTTTCCAGGTTGGTAATTGAGCACTATTAAGCTGAATATTAGAATCAGCTTTCATTTACAAAGTTTAGGAAAGCAGAAAAGAGGCAGGAAACGCTTTTTTTTACGTTTTTTTAATCAATCCTGTATTAATTTTTAATATAAATATTAACGTAGTCTTGCTTTTCAGAAATCTACAGAGCACCAGAACAAGCACAGCTCTTTAAGAAGGAAGCGAAAGACTACTAGATGGAACGGGGGATGGAGGATTCAAATAATTCATTAAAATACACAGAGCTAATTAAGTAAATTGGGCATTAGTCATTATAAAAAATGCAAGTTCAAAGCTGCACATGCGTTCGATATTCGTGCTTTAATTAATCATATGCAAATTAAAAATGAACATGAAAAGTTGGTGTACTTAGAGAGAGTCAAAGACATGAAACGCAAATCCATTTTACGCCTAGAAAGAATTACATATATTTTGGGCATTCACACACTTCGGAACACATTTCCTACATAGGCATGAGTGCTTAATGTACACCTACACAGATCTGGTGTATACTGTGCAAAAACTGGGATGAATGTACGGTTCAATGTATTATTAACACTAAGTGTGATGGAAAGGCCGTGTTGAAGAACAACACAAACCATTTTGGGATAAAATGAACTTAAAAATGAAAAAGTTGTAGAATGTTCTTAACACTATGCATTCGTAATGTATGACTTCTGTACATTATTCCCACAAAGGGCTAATTAAATTGAAGCAATAATTGTTCTATGTGAGGACCGTAAATATACAAAAACCTAACCAATGGATTGCATACACCAAGTAGCGGTAACATAGCAATCTGTGAAAATTTGATCCAAATCCATGTCACCCACACTCTCAACCATAACCAATAGTCTACGTGGCACACTCGTTTTTCACCAAAATGTTCTTAAGGGGCTCCTTTGAGCCTGAAAGTCACACCTTGAACCAAATATGGACTTATGTCGGTACGAGTAAAGCAGGTTTGGATCACACGTAAAATACTGTAGTGTTGTTTAAATAAAGAATGACAGAACTCTTTTGGCTCCTGATGGAGTCCGTGGATTGCGACGTAAACATTGGAGGGTAATGAAGTGAACGCAGGTTTAGAACATTGAGTTTTAGCTTATACGTTGAAAAATAAAGACATGTATAACTATTCTCCGATTGTGGTGTAGTTATTGGCAACGGGCTGGGTAGGACACTACAAATGGCGACGAGTAGGGGAAAGTAGTCCATAGATCGACAGTACTCTCCCAGACTTTGCCGTGGTCCAGCTGTAGTGTAGTTCCTATTTTCCCTATAGGCCCTGCGTATTGGAATAACATAAACAGCAGTGTAGACGTAGGACTGCGGTCTTCTAGGTCTCTACTGACTATGTTAGACTTAATTTAGGTTTGCGCCAGCTAGCTCAGAGGTCACTGGAAACTTTCTTGACTGAATAGGAAGTGATCAGCTTCTCTGGCTCAGACATGAAAGGATTCAGCTTCCGACAACCGCATAAACATGACAACTTTGCTCCACAGAATAAGAGTCAATCTCTAGAGTTGTGTGAAACAATAGACAGCTATTTCACTCAGTCAGTTGTGCAAATTTACTTTCACCAGAGTGCAGAGAAAGGAGAGACGGGCGTTTTCAATAAAAGATATTATTTATTGAGCAGTCTTCCTTCTCATGCAAGAGAAATTAATTGCCACAATTGCAAGACTTGTTATTATGAAAAGTGCGTACAGTAAAAGGAGTATTACGAAATAATACTGTAAAAGCATTGATATGGTTTTTTAGCCATAAGATAGTTAAAATGAATAAAATATATACATTCATATATACATTGGCTAACGACCTCAACTGGTGCTTCTAACTACGCCTACCCCGGTGAACCTGACCCAAGCCTAATACATGGGAGGGAGTAAGTAAGTAGCAGGTTAAGTTAAGTTGGTTTTGCCAAGAGTTTGTTTCAAGAATTCTCTCTAAGGGTTTAGTCAGCACCGTACCTCTGGAAAAGAATGCAGGAGGCCTGGTATCTCCTTCTTAGGACCTGATATCCCAGTCACCCGCAAGGGTAGGCTGGAAACGCCGGAGCTGGATTTTCTCGGCAGGAGAAAAGACAGAGTCTTTCTCAGCGCGTCAAGGAGTAGGGGCAGCGTCCGTGGGCTTCTCGCATCTGCTGGGCTCTCTGCAAGGGGACAGCTGTTCGTCTCCAGTATTCACCACCACCGTGTGTTTGCTTAAGGCAACGTTGGTATATTTATACCTGAAAGGTGCCAAGTTGGACGTACGTTTTTGGACATAAGACGTCAATAAAGATGTCACTAAGAACTGGTCGTTCTTACAGTGCTCGCAGGAGTTCTATTACTAATCAAAACAAAGCAAGCAGGGCTTTCCCAGGTTGCTGGGGGTTTGGTATGTCGAAAGAACTCGGTGTGCTATCTAGGAATCTAAGGAAGTGGCTTCTGCTGTGTCATGGATTGTCATGGACTGCAGAGGCGAGTTACTGAAATATGGCTCTGATTATTATGCCGTTTATAGGGATATGTATTGATTATAGCCGTATAGGGGCATGAGGTCACAATATTGATCGGGGTCCTAGATAAAACACATCACAGCAAACTGCTTGTGCATGCCACGTGTGCTGCAGTCAACATGCAGAATTGACGCTGGCACCTGTGGAATCTCAGCGCAACACTAATCTGTGTAAAGCGCTCTTTGATAAAGAAAGCATCATTGAAAATCTACACATCGGTGGGCGAGAAGCAGATCAAAGGCCGCAAATGGAGGTACCACGCTACTACGCAAATTCATGCTGTATGTCACATGGAGTGATAATGCTAAAGGCAGATGCAACCAGGTTTTGAAAATCAGAGATTTGTGATAATCCAGTGCAAATTAAGCTGTAATCTGATGTGCTGTGAAGCAGAAATCAACCAGGTGCTTACGAAGAGACATTTAAGCGCAAAGCAAATTGAATATCATAAGGTTATCTGCTTATCAAACCATTTGACTATAGAAAGAATTGTTTACTTAATGAAACAAGAGAGTCGGCATACTACAGCCTGCTGTGAAGTGGCGCCGTTGGGAGGGTCAGGCTGTGCTTGCGGAGCTATCAATAAACGAAACGGCCTACCACCATAGCTGCCGAATGGGAGCCCAGAATCTCCATCAAAATAAAGGATTCCAATGGAGAGCAAGAGGGAGGTCAAAAGTCTCCAAGCTTTCAAGGATGATCCAGAAGCCAGCACACTGCAAGGACTTACAGATGGTATGAATGATCGAAGTGAACAGTGTCTACTTTTCAACGTCAGCAAGAGCTACAACTAATTATACTGCTGCCGCTTTCTTAAAACCTTCTCATCATTTGTCACTGCCAAAAAACACAACATTGGCAATAGATGGACTGATTGGATAGAGATTATTGAGGTTTTCATAGATGTAATAGATGGAAAAAAGAACATAGCTGGTGAAGGTGTAAAAAAAGCCATAAAAAAGCTACCACAAGATGGTGAAGTGACGTACAATCAAATCAAGGCAGCCCTGAATGTCAAGGTCATTCCAGTGCCAAATGTAGATTATGAAAGATACATCTTCTCTAGAGCGCCAGAGAGTAGATGAAAACATAGATGAATTTGACTGGATCTCCTCATAAAGTACTGTAAATTCAAGGAACTTGATAATGCGGAAGCTACACACGTCAGAGTTTTAGATAGATGTCTGTCAGATTCCTTTCGATGACGAACGCTGAAGGAAACTTTGAGCTAAGAGCAAGTCCTCACAGCTGCCCGAGCTGAAGAAAGTGCCAATCGAAAAGCGGCTGAGATAGAGGCTGGAGGAGCCCAGAGTGCATCAGTCAATAACATGAAAAGTAGGTCAAAGCCAAAGCATAAAGGAAGGCAAAGCAATGTCTCCATGGAAAATGAAATTGTGTTTCAGATGTGGATTGTTGTTTTAACACAACAGTATAGGTCCCACCATTGGACAGATCTACAATGGCAAAGCAAACCAATTTGTAACAGTTTGCAAGATCATGGAAAAAATAAGTGCGTCACAGCATGAAGACAAAATGGCCAACTGAGCGCTGCATCCGCGATGTTGCACACGCTCCTACAAGGTCAAGCAGTCACATTAACGGAGGTAAATTGACGCCAAACAAAGCGGATCAGAATCAAAATCATCGTCCAAGATCTACTCAGTGTCAGTTTCAAGTGAAAGTGACAATGATAATTGTGCAATGACGATGCTTACTTCGGAGAGGCATGAACATGTGGAACTAGTCCAATGTGCGAAAAAACACAAACTAAAGAAAAACTGACATGAAAAAGAACCATAGACATACAAACATTGTTCAAAGATTACCCTAAGGATAAAAAAAGGTTGTTCGATCCCTTTTTTTATTGATTGCGGTGTGTCGATAAACATTATGCCTGATGAGAACTCTTGTGAGTTGTATCCACTTACACAGTTGAAAATGAAGCTATATACATGAGCTGTGTCAACACCTTTAAAAAGTTAAGGTTCATTTGTAGCTATGGTGAAACACAACAAAACAGTGGTACAAGCGCCTATTCATGTACTTCAAGGTACGGCTTCAAGTGCCTATTTGCTCAGTTTTAACATCACTGCTGATATGGGCCTGATATCAGTGAATTACAATATGAAGGCTCATCACAAAATAGTAAGTCAATTTCCTTCATTATTTCATGGATTTGGACAGTTCAATACTACGAAAGTACAGTTACATATAAATGAGGACGTTTGTCTTGCTGCCCAAAGACACAGACAAATTGCAGTTCCTTTGCAAGAAGCGGTTTAAAGAGTACTTAATTTGTTGCTCAAACATGATAACATTGAACGCTCCTCTGGTCCAACACCATGGGGTTCTCCATTAGTAGTAGTTCCTAAAAGAAACAGTGAAGGAGCTGTACGCATTTGCGTAGACATGCGTCAGCCCAACAAGGCAATCGAGAGAGAACAACATCCAGGTCCACACACTGCTGATATGATAACTCAATTAAATGGTGTAAAGTTTTTCTCTCGACATTACTTAATATCACCAGTTGGGACTTGAAGAAAATTGCAGGTACACTGACACCTGATTCAGCTAAAGTACAAGCGATATCTACTGCTAATCTTCCACAGGACATTTCCATATTACGTTAATTCCTTGGAATGGCCAGTTACTATTCTAGATACATACAAGACTTTGCCATGGTCAGTGCACTGATACGAGAACTGACAAAGAAATGTTTGTGTTTCATTGGTCATGTGAGTGTGAGGAAAGTTTCAAGAGAATCAACCAAGCCATTGAGAATGACACTGAAATGGCCTACTTTGATCCCAAGCTTCATACAAAGGATGTAGTTGATGCTAGCCCTGTTGGGTTAAGTGAAGTCCTTGCACAACACAATAGACAGCCGAACCACCAAAGGCATATGGTGGCATACGCCAGTATAAGCTTGTCACAACGGACAGTGCTTATTCACAACCTGAGAAAGAAATCTTGGCAGTGGTGTGAGCTTGTGAATATTTCCACGTGTTTTTATATGGAAAGCAGTAGTGACCAATTGTCAAGCACTAGTGACAATATTTGGCAATCCAAAAGCCAAGATACCTCCTCTTGTTTAACGTTGGAGTCTGAGATTACAAGAATACAACTACACAATTGTTCATTGCCCAGGGAAAGATCAAAATCCTGCTGATTATTTTTCAAGTGTTCCATTACAATGCTCTGGACTACCATCTAAGACAGCTGAAGCCTACATGCATTTCATTGTAAAATTAAGCACATCAGTTGCCATGTCATTAGAACAAACTGTCACTGCCACGAGCCAAGATAGTAACATGTTGAAATTGAAAGACATTATTGCTCACCAATCTAGACATTGGCACTCTCAATCTCTCATGAGTAACAGTGAGTACTTAAAATTCTGAAATGTCAGAAATGAACTGTCTAACTCAGGAGGCGTTATCTTGCGTGGTACACGTGTTGGCATTCTAGAGAGTCTATGACAACAGATAATTGAAGTGGCCCGTGAGGGACACAGAGGAATAGTTGCCACAAAGAGAGCTCTTCAAAGCAGTCTGGTTTGCTCATCTGGATCAAAGGATTAAAAGAGAGTTAAAGGCTTGTCATTTATTCAACCGTCTCTCATCTCACGTTAGTCAGCATCCTTTAAATATGTCAGAATTGACTAAGCATGCTTGGAGAGAATTGCTGTTGATTTCGTTTGTCCTATTAAGAATGGACATCGTTAATAATGGTTATTGTTGATGAGTACTCCTGTTTTCCATTGGTTGAAGATCTTTCATCAATCACTCATGAAAAGGTTACTGAAAGATTAGATGGCATCTTTGAGACATGGGGTGTCCCTGTGATCTTGAAATCTGACAACGGTCTGCCCTTCAATAGTTGAGAGTTCAGAGACTTTCTCAGCCATCTCAGTGTAAAGCATCAGAAAAGCACTCCTCTTTGGCCCCAGGCCAATGGCTTTGTGGAACGATTCATGAGTAATTTGAAGAAGGCTCTGTAGTGTGCTGCCTTAGAGAAACTCGACCTCAAGTTTGTTTTGAATACTCTTCAAGCTTACCAATCGACTCCTCACTCGACTACAGGGGAAAACCCTGCAACTTTAATGTTTGGCAGCAACAAGACAACCAAGTTACCTTAATGGACCAACCTCAGATCAAAGTCTGAGAAAGACCTTTGCACAGAACATTCTGCAAATGAAAAATGAAAATCTCTGCTGACAAGTGATGTCATGCAAAAGATTCTATTGTGCAGCTGATGCACAAACATGTATCAGTCCCAGGATGCAACCACCACCAAGTCGGATGAAAAAATCAACGTAAGGCAATGTTGATCCAATTAAAATAATTTTAATCAGTTGATCAACATGTTGTTATTTAATATGCAGAAATTGTAATTCCAATTTTCAAATGCGTGAATAGTGCCAATCCAGGTGTTTTCTACAGCATATCAAAATAACCAATTCATCAAATGAAGTGAAGGATAAACTCAATGCATTTCAGGCATTTCACCCTCCCTCAGGGGTAACTGTGGCATAGAAAAACAACACATCAGGACAGCTTTAAATACCAAATGGTCAACAGCTTTTACTAAAGGTGCCTTATAGCTATTAAAACACAAAACAAGTTCAGTGCTGAGAACACAGTGACTGTTATGTCTACCAAACTTAAACGAAATGTGCCCTGTGCAACAACAGATAAAAAAATTAAGATAAGAGTGAAATGAAAAGCGAACAGTCTCTTGGTTAGTCATCCATGTTTAACAAGCATTTGCAATGCAATAGGTCTTGCATTAGGAAAGTTTGAGCTATTGGTATTGTAAATGACACATTTTTTATTTATGTTTTGTTTTTGAAAATAGTGAAATTGATAGCTTTGTCATTTACAATGCCAATATTTATAACTTTCACAAATGTGACACCTATAGCATTTGTAATGCAATATGTGTTGTATTTACGTGACTTACATGTATTGATATTACAAAAAACAATGGCTTTTATTTTCTTTTAATAATTAAAACTTAAATAGAAGTTATTGTAATTTATAATGGCGATAGCTTAAACTTTTGTAAATATATTTTGTGAAGATTATGTTCAGTGTATTTTATTGTGCCGAAAATCCAAGAACAGAAGTGAAATATTAACATATTTTTGTTACATTTGTAATAAAGCTTGAAACATTGAGAGAACATATTTGAACCAGTTGTTGTTGAATGGTTGCACAGATTGATGCTGTGGTGGCGCTGAGTGATGTTGTGATGGTGAACGAGTGATGCTGTGGCGTTCAGTGATGCTGTGGTAGCGCATAGTGATGTTGTGGTGCCCCTGAGTAATGCGGTGGTGGTACTGAGTGATGCTGTATGCTATGCTATGTTTTGTGTTGCTATCCAATGTTTTGTTTTGTTATGCTATGCTATGTTTTTCTATCCTATGCTTTGATTTGTTATGCTATGCTGTGCTGTGTTTTGTTATGCAATGCTATGTTTTGTTATGCTATGTATTGCTATGCTATGCTTTGTTATGATACGCTATGTTTTGTTATGCTATGCTATGTTTTGTTGTGTTTTATTATGCTGTGCTTTGTTTTGCTATGCTACGTTTTGTTATGCTATGCTTTGTTGTTTTTGGTATGCTATGCTATGTTTTGCTATGCTATTATATGTTTTGTTGTGCTATGCTATGTTTCCTTGTGTTTTGTTAAGCTATGCTATGTTTTGTTGTGTTTTGCAATGTTTTTTTATGCTATGTGTTGTTGTGTTTTGTTATGTTATGCTATGTTTTGTTATGTTAACCCCTTAAGTGCTGCCTCGGTGCATTGGCAGACGGCAGCACTACCTCCCCAGTGCTGCGCACGACCATTGGACATCCATTCAGCACTAGTTCCAATGGACAGCGCAGCACTGGGGAGGAATGTTTAATAGCATCTATGAGGTTATGCTTTGTTTTGTTATGCTATGCTGTGTTTAGTTTTGCTATCCTATGCTTTGTTTTGTTATGCTATGCTGTGTTTAGTTTTGCTATCCTATGCTTTGTTGTGTTATGCTATGCTATGTTTTGTTGTGTTTTGTTATGCTATGCTATGTTTTGATGTGTTTTGCTATGCTATGCTTTGTAATGCTATGCTATGTTTTGTTATGCTATGCTATGTTTTGTTGTGTTTTATTATGCTATGCTTTGTTTTGCTATGCTATGTTTTGTTATGCTATGTTTTGTTATGCTATGCTTCGTTATGCTATGCTATGTTGTGTTTTGTTATGTATGCTATGTTTTGTTGTGTTTTGTTATGCTATGCTATGTTTTGTTGTGTTTTTCTATGTTTTGTTATGCTATGCTATGTTTTGTTATGTTATGCTATGCTATGTTTTGCTATGTTATGCTGTTTTGTTATGTTATGCTATGTTTTGTTCTGCTATGTTTTGTGGTGTTTTGTTATGCTATGCTATGTTTTGTTATATTAAGCTATGTTGTGTTATGCTATGCTATGTTTTGTTGTGTTTTGTTATGGTATGCTATGCTTTGTTGTATTTTGTTATGCTATGTTTTGTTTTGCTATCCTATGCTTTTTTTGTAATGCTATGCTGTGTTTTGTTATGCTATGCTATGTTTTGTTATGCTATGCTGGTGAGGGTGTGTGAGGGTGAGGGTGTGTGAGGGCGAAGGTGCGTGAGGGGAAGGGTGTGTGAGGGTGAGGGTGTGTGAGGGTGAGGGTGAGGGTGTGAGGGTGAGTGAGGGTGGGTGAGGGCGAGGGGGTGTGAGGGTGAGGGTGTGTGAGGGGGTGTCAGGGTGTGAGGGTGAGTGAGGGTGTGTGAGGGTGAGGGTGTGTGAGGGTGAGAGGGTTGTGAAAGTGAGGGGGTGTGAGGGTGAGTGAGTGGGGGTGTGAGGGTGAGGGGGTGTGAGGGTGAGGGATTGAGGGTGACAGGGTGTGAGGGGATGTGAGAGTGTGTGAGGGTGAAGGGGGGTGAGGGTGAGGGGGTGTGAGGGTGAGGGTGTGTGAGGGTGAGGGGGTGTGGGGGTGAGGGTGAGGGGTGTGAGGGGGTGGGAGGATGTGGGGTTGTGAGGGTGAGGGGGTGTGAGGGTGAGGGGGTGTGAGGGTGAGGGGGTGTGAGGGTGAGGGTGTGAGGGTGAGGGAGTGAGGGTGACAGGGGTAGGGGTGAGGGTGGTGGGGTGAGGGCGACGGGGGTGAGGGTGTGTGAGGGTGTGTGAGGGTGAGAGGGTGAGAGGGTGTGTGAGGGTGAGGGTGTGAGGTGAGGGGGTGTGAGGGTGATGGTGTGAGGTGAGGGGGTGTGAGGGTGAGGGTGTGTGAGTGTGAGGGGGTGAGGGCGAGGGGGTGTGAGTGTGAGGGAGTGTGAAAGAGAGGGAGTGTGAGGGTGTGTGTGAGGGTGAGTGGGGGTGAGGGTGAGGGTGTGTGAGGGCGAGGGTGTGTGGGGGTGTGAAGGTGAGGGGGGGTGTGAGGGAGGGGGTGTGAGGGTGAGGGTGTGTGAGGATGAGGGTGTGTGAGGGTGAGGGGGTGTGTGAGGATGAGGGTGTGTGAGGGTGAGGGAGGGAGAGGGTGGGTGCGAGGGTGTGTGAGGGTAAGAGGGTGTGTGAGGGTGAGAGGGTGTGTGAGGGTGAGAGGGTGTGTGAGGGTGATGGGGGTGAGGGTGGGGGGTGAGGGGTGTGAGGGTGAGGGTGTGAGGGCGAGGGGGCGTGAGGGTGAGAGGGTGTGTGAGGGTGAGAGGGTGTGTGAGGGTGAGAGGTTGTGTGAGGGTGAGAGGTTGTGTGGGTTATTTATTTATTTATTTATTTATTTATAGTCTTGTATCGCGCCTGAATCAGCCCCGAAGGGGTATCTCCGCGCGTGGCTTCTGTATGAGTTAGACAAACTATAGTTGAGGAGTGACAGAGGGAAGGCTAAGTTAATCTTGTGTGAACAAGTAAGTTTTTAGTGTCTTCCTAAAGTTAAAAAGGTTGGGAGTTTGTCTTAGCTGGGGAGGGAGGGAGTTCCACAGCAAGGGACCTTTAAGGGAGGGGGCTCGACCACCCTGTCTCGCTCTGGTGACTTTAGGTACATATAGCAGCATAGTGTTGCTGGAGCGTAGAGTGCGTCCGGGAGAGTAGGGAAAGAAAATGTCTTTCAGATATTTGGGACCAGACCCATAGATGCATTTATGCATGATGCAGCAGAGTTTAAAATTTACCCGCTGTTGCACTGGAAGCCAGTGAAGGTGGGAAAGAAGAGGACGGGAGGGGGTACGGGGAGGGGCATTCAGGATGAGCCTTGCCGCGGTGTTCTGCACCACCTGCAGTCTGCGCAGTTGTTCCTGGTTGGCGGAAATGAGTAGACTGTTACAATAGTCAACCCGTCCGAGGACTAGTGCCTGAACCAGCGTTTTCCTATAGATGTTTGGTAGGAAAGGGAAGATACGCCGTAAAAGACCAATTGTACGGAAACATGTTCCCGTGACCTGGCTGACGTGATCTTTCATAATCAGAGTTTGGTCTAGGCGTACCCCCAGGTTTTTGATGGTTTGTTTGGGCGCTGGGACAGGTCCAAGCTCAGTTGGCCACCATTCCGGGGACCAGAGCAGGGTTGCCCCTCCAAACAACATGACCTCCGTTTTGGCCACGTTGCATTGGAGGAAGTTTTGGGCCATCCAGCCTGCCACCGCTCTCATGCCGTCTTGGAAAGATTGCATGACTGCAGGTGTAATGGTTTGAAAAGGAAACAGCAGCTGAGTATCGTCAGCGTAAGAGATTGGTGAGAACCCGTGAGATCTTATAATCTCTGCCAAGGGGGCCACATATACGTTGAATAACGTGGGGCTCAGACATGAGCCCTGTGGCACACCCTTGGTAAGCTTCCTGCAGACAGATTTATGGGAGCCTAGTTTAACACCTTGTTGTCTGTCTTCAAGAAAGCTTAGGTTAGGGTGTGTGAGGGTGAGGGGATGTGAGGGTGAGGGGGGATGTGAGGGTGAGGGTGTGTGAGGGTGATGGGGTGTGGGGGTGTGAGGGTGAGGGGGTGTGAGGGTGTGAGGGTGTGGGGGTGTGTGAGGGGGTGTGAGGGTGAGGGGATGTGAGGGGGTGTGGGGTGAGGGGTGTGAGGGTGGGGGTGTGTGGGTGAGGGGGTGTGAGGGTTGGTGAGGGTGGGTGAGAGGGTGAGTGAGGGGTGTGTGAGGGGGTGTGGGGGTGTGAGGGTGAGGGGGTGTGAGGGTGTGGGGGTGTGTGGGTGAGGGGGTGTGAGGGTTGGTGAGGGTGGGTGAGAGGGTGAGTGAGGGTGAGGGGTGTGTGAGGGGGGGTGAGGGGGTGAGGGGGGATGAGGGTGAGGGGATGTGAGGGGATGTGGGGTGAGGGGTGTGAGGGTGGGGGTGTGTGAGGGTGAGGGTGTGTGTGGGTGAGGGTGTGTGTGGGTGAGGGGGAGTGTGGGTGAGGGGGTGTGTGGGTGAGGGGGTGTGTGGGTGAGGGGGTGTGTGGGTGAGGGGGTGTGGGGGTGAGGGGGTGTGGGGGTGAGGGGTGTGAGGGTGAGTGGGTGTGAGGGTGAGTGGGTGTGTGAGGGTAAGCGTATGAGGGTGAGGGGGTTTGGGGGTGTGAGGGTGAGGGGGTGTGAGGGTGAGGGGGTGTGTGAGGGTTAGACGGTGTGTGAGGGTGAGGTTGTGTGAGGGTGAGAGGGTGAGTGAGGGTGGGTGAGAGGGTGAGAGGGTGAGTGAGGGTGGGTGAGAGGGTGAGTGAGGGTGAGAGGGTGGGTGAGGGTGGGTGAGAGGGTGAGTGAGGGTGAGAGGGTGGGTGAGGATGTGTGAGGGTAAGGGTGTGTGAGGGTGTGTGAGGTTGAGGGGGGTGAGGGGGTGAGGTTGTGAGGGAGGGTGAGGGGATGTGAGGGGGTGTGAGAGTGAGGGGATGTGGGGGTGTGAGGGTGAGGGTGTGAGGGTGGGGGGGTGTGAGGGTGAGGGTGTGAGGGTGAGTGAGGGTGAGGGTGTGTGATTGTGTGTATTATAAGGAAATTATTGTGAGACAATGCTATTGGGTTTTTTCCAAGAAAATGTAATGATACAAATGTCTTGAGTGATGAGAATGAAAGTTGTTGTGTGAATGGATTGGGTCGATTTCATTGACTTGACTCAACAGGCCTTGCTAAGTGTTGTGGTATCAAATGACCATTAGTGCTTCTGCATCCCAGGTAATAGACACAGGATCACAAGTAGTGGTGTGCAAGGCCATGTAGTTCTGTTCCTGTGAAGTAACCACAGTCCTTGCAAAGAACTACGAGTCCTTCCTGTCGGTTTTACAAGGATAGTTTTCATCTGAAAATCTGCACTTTTGCAAACGTTTTTTTTTTACCCAAGTGTTATTTGGATGGAGTCACTTAAGAGGAAAAGCTCAGCACAATAAGCATTCCGTGCTAAATGCTCAAAAGCTCCAGAGCATGGATGTAGAATACTCACAATTAATGCACTTGCCTTCAAAATGCTTGCAGGTTACTTGAGCAAAGCAGGACTGCTTCGCGAAAAATGGGCAATGGTTTAGGAAAGAAAAGTGTGTGCTTTCTCCAGGCAACCCCACAAGACTGCAGTCACTTAAAACCACTAATCAAAAGTGTTAGCACGATCTCCTAAAATAAAACAAAATAAAAGAAACCAAAACGTGGAAAAATCGGGCTCGGAATTTATTGTGTAAGAAATAAAACCAGAGGGGTGGATGTGTTCCAAGAAAAACTGAGCCGCTCTCTACAAACAAGCTCTCGGCATTGTGGGGGGCGGGGAGCGCATTCCTTTGAAGTCTGAAGCGGGGGCGGGGGAGCGCATTCCTTTGAAGTCTGATGCCGAGGCCGATGGTGTTTGATGTGCACATGCCTGATTCACATGAACTGTACCGAATCCGCAGTTTAGGGAGACTTTGACAGCCTACTATTATCTCGCCGATCAATGCTTAAGCGTTGATACTGCGAGACCTAAAAACGAGTGAACTAACTGCCCTTTATAACGTAACGTCACCCTCATTCAAAACACATGATCCCTAACTGCATGTAAAAAGAATTCACTTGATGGTTTGTCGTTTAATCCCGCTGAATTTGGCTGATGATCTGTGGCACAGCTAACTGCTTCCTATTTTTGATTTTAATAAATGATCTTAAGAGTTTATTCATATTACGTTTTCTCTTGTCTTCCTTTAATATTTAGGAGCAAGAAACTGAACTTCTCTTGAACATTTGGAAAGAGAAATTAGCAAAGGTAATAGACTTAACTACCAAGAACAGCCAAAAGACCCCTGCAGCTGTCAAGTCCTCATTTCTTGCTGATGCAGACAAGTGGAGCAACGTTTGTGAGCTTGCGTTTGCATCTACGCTATGTTCCTATCATATCCTTGCATTAAGTCCTAACTGTGCCTTGCTAGCAGTTTGGTGTTGGTTCCTTCTAGCATTTTGAAGCTCTATTGGAGTATGTTATCCCATGATATTACCAACGGTGCGATTCTGTTTACTATTCAGAAGCTCACACCCTTAGGTGCATGAAGGTGAAGTCCCATGTTTAACAATACATTCATATCCATCGGCACCAAGACTAGGGATACAACAAAGGAGTCATAGACATGCTTTACATTTGAGAAAAAGGTCGTTTCATTGTTGACACAAGACAGCACTCATAAAATCAAATACTCTGCGTCATGGCCTTACACACTACCATAAACCATTAATCACCAAACTACTGCATCTTTGTCTCTATTACCTAGCTTCCCCAGAAACTGTTATATATGGAAGCTCATGCTTGCTGATTCAAACCAAACAATATTTTAAAACCATGATGTACATGCCTCTTCAATTCCATCATCTCATGGAAAATGAGTATCTCAACCCATATGTTGCTTTCCTAACTCATCCACTTCAGTGTCCACACGTCTATTTCTGCCTCAAACTCTCTAAGTCTTTTGTTACAAAACACTCTTCACTCCATTTAACAGTGCTCTAAATGTCTGTCTCGATCGACCCTCAAATGTGGCTTACGTATGTTCTAAGCTTGAGAGACTTCAGTCCCCCAGTACCCTGGCCCATCCTTCATTTCCCTGGGCCTCCTAGACATCTAAAATACAGTAATCCATCCACCTGACACTACTGAGCTTCCCTTATTTATTGACCTTACTCTTATTCTAATCATTTGGTGATGTCTCTTATTCTCTGCTCTCCAACAGGAGGCTCTTTTTCACCACCTGACCACTGTCAACCAGTCTTTGGACATTCACATTTAAGTCCTTGTCATCATGCATCTCAACATCCTCTCTCTATTCTCCTAAGTCGGTCGGTACATGTCATATCATCTACCTGCTCAACCCCATTTAGTTTTCCTAACTAGGATCGATTCTGTCCCTCTAATGATGAACATTTCCAATGTTTCTACCCTTCTTTTTCCAGCCTTTTCAACTTAGGTTAGGGGCTATCCTATCTGTAATTATAATTCGTACCTTTTCCTCACTCCTTGTACTGACACACTTTGGTCAAATCTATTCTCCACACTTTACTCCTCCTTGTAGGCTTGGGCACAACTGCGTCTCCTGCCTCCACCATGCTCACCACTTTGATTCACTATGGCTATTTGTGCAGGATACCCAATCTGTTTTTCCATTTCTGTACTTCCATGACCAGGTATATTGTTCCTATCTAGCTAGCGTCTTGACAACAGTATACGCAAATAATCACCTGTAGAATGTTAAGAATGGCGGAAACATAAAAAAGCGGCTTTTGGGAACATTAGATTTAGTTTGCAGTCAAACAAGACACGCGCACCTTGGCACGCTGGGGAAGAGGAATGAGAAGTTACATATTTTAAATAATGTTATTCTGGAACTGGTGATGATCAGCACGTCATGGTAAGCGTTCAAAGGGTGACAGAAGTTTTAGTTTTTTCGTTCGTCAAAACAAATGATACTGTTTTAATCATGATAAGGGGAGGATTTATACAAAATCTTGGGGTTATTAGTTCATGCGGGGCACATGAATAACGTGGGTATAGAAATGATGGAATACACTTTGGAAGTGGCATTTTTTTAGATGTATGTTAGATTAATTTTCACTGCTTTACAGAGAGGCTTAATGCTAATATCTTTACATTTTATGTACATATTTCATGTGTTGCTTGAATTCGAGTATACATTTGCTTATATTTTTAGATGCCCCTGACAAAGGGAATCTATTCCCGAAATGCATTGGGTTTTGTTAATACAAAATAAATCAAGACATGGAACCCACCTCAAGCTTCAGAGCCTTTTTGAACATTCACGTTGAACCTGGATTGAATAAAATGGATTGAACGAAAGAAAGAAGGATACAATTAAGGATATGAATTTAATTCATTGGATTCAAATAGTGATTTGGCTGTGCAGCTTGGTGGAACCTGTGATGGTTCCCTCGTTGTTATGTTCTGTTACATCCCCAGGTGAAACCATGTAGCCCTGGAAGCCTTAGTGAGGTATGTTACTGATTGGTACCCTTAAATCCCCATGTTCCTAAAAGCATTGCATGAAGCAGTGCCTTATACCCTCTATGAAAATGTACACTGACCAAGAAAGATACTTTTCTTGACAAAACTTTAGCGAATGCTGCACCATCATCTACCAGCCACTTCCCTTTTGTAGCTTTGCTTGTGTAATGCCATCAATCAATCAATCAGTGGTTTATAGAGCGTGCTACTCACCTGTGAGGTTCTCAAGGAGGGGGGGTGGGGGGTAGGAGGGGAAGCATCTCCGGGTCAGTCGAAGAGCCAGGTCTTGAGGTCCTTCCTGTACGTGTGGAGGGTTGGGGAGCGTCTGATGTTGACCGGGAGCATATTCCAGGTTTTGGCTGCGATGCAGGAGAAAGCTCTCCTGCCGGTTCTGCTTCTGCGGATGCAGGGGACCTCTGCCAGGACGAGATCAACGGAGCGGAGGTTCCTCTTGGGTACGTGTAAACAAAGTCAGTCGTTGAGGTATTTGGGTCCGATGTTGTTGAAGGATTTGTAGGCGTGGGTGAGGAGTTTGAAGGTGACCCTCTTCTCGACGGGGAGCCAGTGGAGGCTTCGTAGTTGTTGGGTCATATGTTTGTGGCGCGGTGTCCCTAGGACGAGACTGGCTGCAGCATTCTGGATGATTTGGAGCTTGCGTAGAAGAGTTTTGTTGATTCCGGCGTAGAGGGAGTTGCCGTAGTCTAGTCTGCTAGTAATGAGTGCATGGGTGACGGTCTTTCTGCAGTCGGGGGGATCCATTTGAAGGTCTTACGGAGGATGCAGAGGCAATTGAAACTGGTGGAGGCGACGGCATTGATCTGGCGGTTCATGGAGAAGGAGGAGTCGAGGATTATGCAGAGGTTCCAAGCATGGTCTGTCCAGGTGGGTGGACTCCCGAGGGCGGAGGACCAACAAGTGTTGTCCGAGACAGAGGTGCAAGGTCCGAGGATGAGGACCTCGGTCTTCTCGGAGTTGAGCTTTAGGCAGCTGTCCTTCATCCAGGCTGCTACGTTTCTCATTCCTTCCTGGAAGCTGAGTCTGGTGATTTCTGGGTTCTTAGTGAGGGAGAGGATCAGTTGGGTGTCGTCGGCGTAGGATACAATGCTAAGCCTGTGCTGTCTGAAGATGGCGGTAATGGGGGCCATGTAGATGTTGAAGAGCGTCTGGCTTAGTGAAGATCCTTGGGGTACTCCGCAGATGATGTCAGTGGGGTCCGAGAGGAAGGGTGGGGGGCTTATCCTCTGGGTTCTGCCGGAGAGGAAGGATTAGATCCAGTTGAGGGTGGCGGCTAGTGTGCGATGTGAGACAGTGTCGAAGGTTGCGGAGAGGTCTAGGAGGATGAGGGCTGTGGTGTGTCCCTGGTCTAGCAGCATGCGGATGTCGTATGTGGCTGCGAGGAGAGCGGTCTCAGTGCTGTGGTTGCTGCGGAAGCCAGACTGGGATGCGTCTAGGATTCAGTTTTCTTTGATGAAGGCTGTCAGCTGGGCGTTCATGAGTCTTTAGGGGACTTTGGATGAGAGATGGGCCGGTAGTTCTTCAGGGCAGTTTGGTCGGCTGTTGGTTTCTTGAGGAGAGGTTTAACCTCCGCGCACTTCCAGTCGTCTGGGC
This sequence comes from Lissotriton vulgaris, assembly GCF_964263255.1. Taxonomy (NCBI): domain Eukaryota; kingdom Metazoa; phylum Chordata; class Amphibia; order Caudata; family Salamandridae; genus Lissotriton; species Lissotriton vulgaris. The sequence goes on along the minus strand of NC_141699.1, from coordinate 223,919,210 downwards.
AGATGCCGGGTATTAGGGAGGAGTTGATTGTTCATCTTAGAAGATGTGAAAGATGTGAGGGGGGCAGGGGTCTGTTGGGGCTCCTGAGTGAGACTTCTTCATGGTTGAGGAGATGAACTCGACGAACGCGGATGCCCAGGAGGTGATGGTCGGCTTCTCAGCGGTGGTGGGTGGTGTGGTGCTGTTTTCTACTGTCTCGCTGAAGTTGACGTAGAGGGCCTAGATCTTCAGGTGGAAGTAGGAGCAGAGTTTGTCACAGAGTTCCTGGGAGGGTGTGATGTCAGTGGATTCACAGGTGGGTTTTGCGGACTGCTGAATGATGTTGAACAGTTCCTTGACGTTGGATGCATTGGTCTTGACTTTGTCTATGATAAAGGTCCTTTTGGTTTCCCTTATACGCTGGTGGTAGTCCTTCAGGGTGCTCTTGTGGTTGTTCCATGCTTCTGTGGTCTTCTGTTTCGTCCAGGTTTTCTCCAAGCGTCTGCAGGAGTGTCTGGATTCTTGGAGTTCGTGGTGAACCAGGCGGCCCTCAGTGGGCATTGATTGGCAGTGCGGGGGAGAGGTGCCAGCTTGTCGGCACAGCAGTAGACCCAGCGGTGGAATTTCTTGGCTGAGGAGTTGGTATCGGTCGTGGCCTTGGGGGGGGGTCTTGAAGGAGGGCAGAGTTCAGGTGCTCATCGGTGACCTTACTCCAGTTCCGTCGCGGTGGGTGTGGGGCGGGCTTGGGTGCGGTGGTGGTGTTGAAAGGGAAATGGACGTAGTGGTGGTCCGTCCATAGGGGCGGGTGGTGTGGCTGAAGCGGATGTTTGATCCTCTCGCGAAGATGGGGTCGAGGGTGTGGCCTGCTCTGTGGGTGGGAGTACTGACGAGCTGTTTCAGTCCTAGGATGGGAAGGTTCTCGAGGAGTGTGGTGGAGTCGGGGTCCTGGCTGTTTTTGAGGTGGAAGTTCAGGTTCCTGAGCAGGCTGTAGTCCGAGGAGGTGATGGCATGGGGTGCAGCGAGATGGGCAATGGTGGCTGCAGTCTGGGCGGGGGTCCTGGCGGTCTGTAGATGAGGGTGCCGCGTAGTGTGGTCCTGGGGTTGGTCTGGATCTGGAAGTGGAGGTGTTCCATGTTGGAGTGGGGTGTCACACATGCTGGATGTGGAGAGTCGGAGGGGGGTCTTGTGTGCGATGGCGAGTCCTCCTTCCAGGAGGTGTGGGCGGTCCTTTCTCTGGATCTTGTAGCCGTCAGGGATTGCTGTGGCGATGTAGGGGGCGGAGGTGGCGTTGGTCCAAGTTTCTGTTAAGAATGCGACGTCGGGCGAGAGGCTGTCGATCAGGTCCCAGATCTCTACAGCATGTCGGTGTAGGGAGCGCACGGTGAGGAGGATGCAAGTCAGGGTTTCAGTGGGTTGTTCAGTCGGCGGCCCTTCGGCGGCTGCGGGCATCTCGATCTTCGGCAGTGTACGCATGAGAACTGCCCATGGGTCGTGCTGGGCGAGGATCTTATGCAGTCAGCACGGCCACCGAGATTTGAGAGTGGCTGAGTAGTAGCGGACGGGACCAGGAGAACAGGGCTTCTGGTGCTAGTCGCGTTCGGGCACAGACGGGCTTGCCTTAGGTACGCCGACGGTCGCCATTATGTAGGAGGGCCGGAGTAGAGGTGGAGGAGGGAGTGGGGCTGGGCGGTGACTGACTTGGAGCGGCGGCGGGGAAGACGGAGTACTGAGCAGGACACAGCGGGAGAAAAGCGGGAAAAAGACTACAGTGGCAGAAGCGCTAAGAGCGCTTAATCAACAGTAATGCACAGGAAAATACAGCTCAATATTTCACAACAGGACCTGAAGGAGAGGCGGGCGTGAGTCTCGAACTCTGCTGGTGACGGACTGTGAGCGTGCGAACAACCGACGGAGCTGCTGGGGAGAGTGCTGCATGGACCGGAGGATAAGGCTTTACACGCGCTCATCCGCAGTGAAGAAGGCAGCGGGGACGAATGTTTCTCTTATGAAAACAGCAGCTAAAAGCTGCCATAACTCCAACCGATACTCTGGTTACAACACGGATGAACTTATCTTAAAACGTGCAACATCCCCACTAGAACCCCTTTGAGGGTTGGAATTACCACCTCAAAAAATAACGAACGAAATTTCGGAGAATAGCCTCGAAAAAGTCGAGGGTTATATTCCCTAAACGACGAAACACGTGTCGGCTGTGACGTCTCCAGAAATAAACACCAATCAACCCTGAATAAAAAGGAATGAAAATTATTTCGAATGTGTGAATAATGTATGGTGGAAACACATGTATATGTATGTAAATTGTATACAAAACGTGTGCTAAGGAGTATCAAGCATCTTGTGGCTGGCAATATTTGGCAGCCACCGGCAAGATGGCCTATTCCCTGCTGATGAGGGGTAAATACCCCGAAACACGTGTCCAGGGATGGCGAAGAAGGATACATCGCGGAATACTAAACTACACTGACCATAGTCCTTAGGGGCGATCCCGCTGGTGAGTGAGTGGTGTGCGACCCCACCCCCTTTTGAAATGTTTAAAGCTCCCTCGAGCTGTCGGGCTGACGAGCCTGGGACCCCGCACCTGCGCGCCTGTGTGGTACTAGACCTGGCAATATTTGGCAGCCCCGGCAACCCCAGAAGATAAGAAGATGGCCTATTCCCTGCTGATGAGGGGTAAATACCCCGAAACACGTGTCCAGGGATGGCGAAGAAGGATACATCGCGGAATACTAAACTACACTGACCATAGTCCTTAGGGGCGATCCCGCTGGTGAGTGAGTGGTGTGCGACCCCACCCCCTTTTGAAATGTTTAAAGCTCCCTCGAGCTGTCGGGCTGACGAGCCTGGGACCCCGCACCTGCGCGCCTGTGTGGTACTAGACCTGGCAATATTTGGCAGCCACCGGCAACCCCAGAAGATGGCCTATTCCCTGCTGATGAGGGGTAAATACCCCGAAACACGTGTCCAGGGATGGCGAAGAAGGATACATCGCGGAATACTAAACTACACTGACCATAGTCCTTAGGGGCGATCCCGCTGGTGAGTGAGTGGTGTGCGACCCCACCCCCTTTTGAAATGTTTAAAGCTCCCTCGAGCTGTCGGGCTGACGAGCCTGGGACCCCGCACCTGCGCGCCTGTGTGGTACTAGACCTGGCAATATTTGGCAGCCACCGGCAACCCCAGAAGATAAGAAGATGGCCTATTCCCTGCTGATGAGGGGTAAATACCCAGAAACACGTGTCCAGGGATGGCGAAGAAGGATACATCGCGGAATACTAAACTACACTGACCATAGTCCTTAGGGGCGATCCCGCTGGTGAGTGAGTGGTGTGCGACCCCACCCCCTTTTGAAATGTTTAAAGCTCCCTCGAGCTGTCGGGCTGACGAACCTGGGACTGCGCGCCTGTGTGGTACTAGACCTGGCAATATTTGGCAGCCACCGGCAACCCCAGAAGATAAGAAGATGGCCTATTCCCTGCTGATGAGGGGTAAATACCCCAAAACACGTGTCCAGGGATGGCGAAGAAGGATACATCGCGGAATACTAAACTACACTGACCATAGTCCTTAGGGGCGATCCCGCTGGTGAGTGAGTGGTGTGCGACCCCACCCCCTTTTGAAATGTTTAAAGCTCCCTCGAGCTGTCGGGCTGACGAGCCTGGGACCCCGCACCTGCGCGCCTGTGTGGTACTAGACCTGGCAATATTTGGCAGCCACCGGCAACCCCAGAAGATAAGAAGATGGCCTATTCCCTGCTGATGAGGGGTAAATACCCCGAAACACGTGTCCAGGGATGGCGAAGAAGGATACATCGCGGAATACTAAACTACACTGACCATAGTCCTTAGGGGCGATCCCGCTGGTGAGTGAGTGGTGTGCGACCCCACCCCCTTTTGAAATGTTTAAAGCTCCCTCGAGCTGTCGGGCTGACGAGCCTGGGACCCCGCACCTGCGCGCCTGTGTGGTACTAGACCTGGCAATATTTGGCAGCCACCGGCAACCCCAGAAGATAAGAAGATGGCCTATTCCCTGCTGATGAGGGGTAAATACCCCGAAACACGTGTCCAGGGATGGCGAAGAAGGATACATCGCGGAATACTAAACTACACTGACCATAGTCCTTAGGGGCGATCCCGCTGGTGAGTGAGTGGTGTGCGACCCCACCCCCTTTTGAAATGTTTAAAGCTCCCTCGAGCTGTCGGGCTGACGAGCCTGGGACCCCGCACCTGCGCGCCTTTGTGGTACTAGACCTGGCAATATTTGGCAGCCACCGGCAACCCCAGAAGATAAGAAGATGGCCTATTCCCTGCTGATGAGGGGTAAATACCCCGAAACACGTGTCCAGGGATGGCGAAGAAGGATACATCGCGGAATACTAAACTACACTGACCATAGTCCTTAGGGGCGATCCCGCTGGTGAGTGAGTGGTGTGCGACCCCACCCCCTTTTGAAATGTTTAAAGCTCCCTCGAGCTGTCGGGCTGACGAGCCTGGGACCCCGCACCTGCGCGCCTGTGTGGTACTAGACCTGGCAATATTTGGCAGCCACCGGCAACCCCAGAAGATAAGAAGATGGCCTATTCCCTGCTGATGAGGGGTAAATACCCCGAAACATGTGTCCAGGGATGGCGAAGAAGGATACATCGCGGAATACTAAACTACACTGACCATAGTCCTTAGGGGCGATCCCGCTGGTGAGTGAGTGGTGTGCGACCCCACCCCCTTTTGAAATGTTTAAAGCTCCCTCGAGCTGTCGGGCTGACGAGCCTGGGACCCCGCACCTGCGCGCCTGTGTGGTACTAGACCTGGCAATATTTGGCAGCCACCGGCAACCCCAGAAGATAAGAAGATGGCCTATTCCCTGCTGATGAGGGGTAAATACCCCGAAACACGTGTCCTGGGATGGCGAAGAAGGATACATCGCGGAATACTAAACTACACTGACCATAGTCCTTAGGGGCGATCCCGCTGGTGAGTGAGTGGTGTGCGACCCCACCCCCTTTTGAAATGTTTAAAGCTCCCTCGAGCTGTCGGGCTGACGAGCCTGGGACCCCGCACCTGCGCGCCTGTGTGGTACTAGACCTGGCAATATTTGGCAGCCACCGGCAACCCCAGAAGATAAGAAGATGGCCTATTCCCTGCTGATGAGGGGTAAATACCCCGAAACACGTGTCCAGGGATGGCGAAGAAGGATACATCGCGGAATACTAAACTACACTGACCATAGTCCTTAGGGGCGATCCCGCTGGTGAGTGAGTGGTGTGCGACCCCACCCCCTTTTGAAATGTTTAAAGCTCCCTCGAGCTGTCGGGCTGACGAGCCTGGGACCCCGCACCTGCGCGCCTGTGTGGTACTAGACCTGGCAATATTTGGCAGCCACCGGCAACCCCAGAAGATAAGATGATGGCCTATTCCCTGCTGATGAGGGGTAAATACCCCGAAACACGTGTCCACGGATGGCGAAGAAGGATACATCGCAGAATACTAAACTACACTGACCATAGTCCTTAGGGGCGATCCCGCTGGTGAGTGAGTGGTGTGCGACCCCACCCCCTTTTGAAATGTTTAAAGCTCCCTCGAGCTGTCGGGCTGACGAGCCTGGGACCCCGCACCTGCGCGCCTGTGTGGTACTAGACCTGGCAATATTTGCCGGCAACCCCAGAAGATAAGAAGATGGCCTATTCCCTGCTGATGAGGGGTAAATACCCCGAAACACGTGTCCAGGGATGGCGAAGAAGGATACATCGCGGAATACTAAACTACACTGACCATAGTCCTTAGGGGCGATCCCGCTGATGAGTGAGTGGTGTGCGACCCCACCCCCTTTTGATATCTTGTGGCTCTTGCCTAACTAGAAGAAGAAAAGTGGTTCTCTTCTCCTTGTAGCACCGTTAAAACTTTATAGAATTGGTTACCTTCAACTAGGAAAAGTGTACATTCCTCTGTGGCGCCAGCGCCTAGTAAAACTACCACTAACCTAGCAGCACAAAACGCTCATCCGCAGTGGTCGCCCTCTAATGTCATCTAGTGCTCAAAGTCTCAGGTCACCTAGCTCCTAGATGCTGACCATGTGAGTACCTCAATAAGCAAAATAGTTTAAAATAAGCCAGGTGCAAGGCACAACATAGTATGAACATAATGTGAATAGCAAAGAACAAGAATACCAATAGCTTTGCTACATTGTATTCTCCTAACCTGCATTACCACCACTCCAGATATTCCTGTCGGTCTGAGTCAACTTTCCTATTCTTACTCAGTGTAAAGTGGAGAAAAGGACACATCACAAATGAAATGTAATAATACACGTGCTGCAGTGGCACTTTATGTTTAACATGTGATAATATGGGGGACTAAGGATGTTGTATCTCTTTTTATCCACACCCAGACTTTGGCCTACTCACTCAGGAAAAATCCCCATCAAAGCCTTTGCCACTGCAGGTGCAGTCGTGGTCCTCAGAGGGATTGCATCGGGGTACCTAGTGGCATGCTCCACCTGAATCAAGATAGAGCTGTTGCCTGAAGCAGTCTAAGGATTCATAGGCCCAACAATATCTATGCCCATCTGCTTAAAGGGTGTGCCAACGACAGGCAAGGGACTAAGGGGGGCTTAAGCCACTTCCCTATCTTTCCACTGGCCTGGCATGTTACACAAGTCCTACAGAAAGATTATAAAGGAGTCTTGATCCTGCCAGGGGAATTTTACGAGCCAGCTCCAGTATGAAGACCCTGTAGCAGTGGGGGGGGGGGGGGGGGTCACCAGAACCCTTGTTGTCCCATCCACAGGAACCTTAGGCTCTCTGTAAAAGAGGCTGTCCTCTCATTAAATGTGATAGCTACCAGAGGCATCACTTGCTGCTTGGGCCTGTTGCCTCATGCCCTCAAGGGTTGGGTACTCCCTTTGTGTTCTACAGAACTCCTCCTTGGTGGGACCTCCTTCAACATGCCATCCAGCAAGCTCTAGCAAGTTACCTAGGGAACAATGCCTTCCTAAGTGGGCTGTGTGGCGGCCACAGCAGGTGCTCCATCCCCTCATTGGGACGACAGTCAGGAGCTGTTTTCCCATACCCTCTGCCTTTCCCCTTCTTAGCAGCTGCCTTGGCTATTATCCCAGGCTCCAGTCCTTTTTGACTCCCATCCTGGGCAGCCATGGACCTTGGCATAGCACAGATCCAGTGAGGTAACCCCAAAATCTCGACATGAGCCTTGAGCTCTGCTTCCTTCCAGGTAGTGTGCTCAAGGTCATTACCAAGCAAATAGTCCACACCATGGCAGGGCTCAGATCAACCTTCAGATTACCTGAACCACTTCCTCACTCAAATGGAACAAGGGTCACTGGATAGTGACATTCTCTGTTGTCATCCGCCACAACATGGTGGAATGTACTCTGGAATACCCTGATCAGGGGACATCAGCTGACTCCTTACCATAGTCATGCTGGCACCTGCATGCCCATTGATGGTGACCCATTGCCTATACTTTGTAGCATTTGAGGGTATATGGATCTTTGGAACCATCTCACTGTCACCCAGGTACACTAGGTAACCCCACTAAACTCCCCCATTAACTAGGACAAACTCCTACCCCAGCACTACACTAACCACTCTTGTAATCTTTCCTCCAGTGGGAGGTGGTGCTCTTTTTCGACACTTGTGATCCACCTTGTAGAATCCAAACTGAAAACACTCGTAGCACTTGATCAGTTCGGCTCCTGACTCTTGTCAGGGTAGATTTTCTTCTGGTGGCCAGATTGGGAATGAAAACCAGACCCTTTCCCATGCGAGCTGTTTTCTGGGACTTTAGAGAATTCTGTCTTTTTATCTCCCCCTTCTTCTAGGTGGAAACCCTGACCACCCTTTTGGGAGTCCCCCCAGATACCTTCTTGGACACTCTGGTGCTGACCCATATATCCGCCTTCTCAGCCAGCTTGCTTTCAACCAGGTATTGTCGGAGCTCTGGAAAAGAGGGATCAAGCATTTGCTCCATTAAAAATAAGTTGAACAGCCCTGGTAACTCTGCAGAATGTCATACTGCTGCTTCGTTGAGGCAACTTCCTGTCATTGCGGAATCAGAAAGATGCATACTTTCAAAATCCGACACACCCAGCGAACCAACAATACCTTTGAACCGTGGTAAGTGAACAAAACTACCAGTTCAAAGTACTTGACGACTGGCTGATCAAGAGTATCAGCAAGCACAGACACTCAACCTTGTTGCCCCTCACCCAGTTCTTTAGTGCCTTACTAGTATAATCCAGAAAATCCACCCATGTCTGTTTGGAGAGTTTGTGGCTGGCCCTGAACTGTTGCCCACACTTTTCAGGAGTCCCTGTTGGCCAAGACCAAGATGGCCTTCATAGCAGTGTAAATGAACAAAAGTTGTTGTGTTATACTCCCTATGTGACCTAAATGTAAAAAAGTTTCACCTTGCATCTACTAATTTGTCAAACTTAATGTACACTCTGATGCTCCAGACACAGTGTGCACTACTTCGGCCCTCGTAAGGGCTAAACAAATCTTAGCAATGATGGATAAACTATAACAAGTAATTAAACCATTAAACAAACATAACAATACAGAAAAAGTAGCATATGTCATCCATTACTCAAAGCCACAATGCAAATCAAGTCAATTTAATTCAAAAACAAGATTCTTGATGAAGTAGTTAACACTTGAAAGCCGGTCTTGATGTTCTTAAGACTAGCTGAAGTGTACATCCCAATGCATTTCGGGCAGTCACAAAAGCCCTTCGTTAGGGGAATTTTTTAATAAAAGAAACATTGGTTGTCTAAATTTTAAAATGTGTAATCTGACTTCAGTTGAAGACCTCGATTGTGAAGCAGAAGACGTAATGCATATTTGTAAATTACCCATACTTCGCTGTACTTGCACCAGAATGTCCGAAACAGCATCAACATGCAGGCCCGTCCACACGGGTGTGTAAATATGATAGACTAATAAGCAGACCCTCATGCTTCCTCCTGACCAACACTGAGAAACAAAAAAAGAGCCATCAAAGACTTTTAACCAACCACCAGTTGTGAATAGACACTACAAGTCCACGTGTGCATGCCATGAATTAAGCAAACGAGTGTGTACTAAACATGCTTGTACCAAGTGAATGGTTCACATGAGCTAACCAAAATTGTAAAATACATAAGAAAAAGCCACTTAAGGTGTTTTAAGAGTCTAGCAGCAAACTTTATGGAACTGGATGCACTCACCAAGGATGAGACGTCTCTCCTGTGGCGTGGCAAGCAAACTTTAAAATGGCGCATCAAGCGCATCAGGTGTTTGATGCCCGTTAAAAAACATAAGAGCTCTGGGAAGCGAGAAAGGACTAGCAATGAAAAGAGCAGCCAATGGGCTTTCCCCACAGCTGTCCTGTGTGTGCCTCAGTGAATAAACAATAAAGTTAGATACAAAGTGTGAACATACAAAAACTGAAACCAGTCCACTAAAGTCAAAATTCCACATCATGCAAACGTCAGCTACTAATTGGGAATCAAAACTCCAACTGTGACTCATAGCAAAAAAAACGTCTGATGCATGCGATCTAAAAAGTGTGCAAACGTGAGAAAACATAATATAACAGCTAAAACAATTGCGGTCCCAACACAAAGTAACGTGATGGCAAGTGCCCGATTCAGATGAGAGTGAAACAAATGATGTACTCAGTGTTAGACAGTGAAACAAAGCTAATATCTAAATATAGGTAGACAAATACAGATTGACAAAAGAAGAACTAGTACTGTAGTTAATCATCACCTGGAATCTATGTATACCAGAAATAAAAACTCAAACAATTGCTAGTTGATAGAAAATCAATACAACATATTAAAGCAAATGTAACCCAAGACATTTAGATAACCGAACAAGGTTACATGGAATACAATAGGTTCTCTGAGATCTTACATAGAATATTCATGAACAATACAATAAGATGAGTGTAATAAGCCTTATGATCAATCATCCATATGCGAATACAAAAAAACATAATAAATCAAATATGATGTGTTATGTGGAACATATGTGAATGATGAAAGGCTCAAAGGGCAAACAAGTGTTCATGTAAAACAAGTGAGATAATCCAATGTCGGTTGCAGGCGTGGGGACTTGTCTATGCTGTGATGGAAATTACAGGAAACATGAGAATCCCAATTTATCATTTAGGCCTTTTGGAATTAGAGTGGCTAGGAAACGTATCCAGTAGGTTTCACGTTGGAGTGATCTTTTAGTTAGATCAATGCATGTTTGCTGTTTGACTACATCCAAAATCGTGAACCGTACCTTAGCAATGGCGTGGTGACATTCATTCCAATGTCAAGCTAACAGTGAATTCAAAGACTTGGTCCTCATGCAACTCTTATGTTCAGTAATCCTTGTCCTGAGCTTTCTCTTGGTTTTTCCCACATACAACAGCCCACACTGGCACTTTATGGCCTATATTACGCCTTGTGTGTTACAGTCTACTGTATAGTTCAAGTAAATCCGCGTGCCTGTCCAGGGATGAAAAATAGACCTGCCAGTTAACACATTATTGCAATGCGTGCAGTTTTGACATCTCATCATGCCCTTATGCGTCGTTGCATCTGTTGTGTCTGAACGAGACAACCATTTCTTCAAGTTCCTAGATCTTATATAGACAAATAAAGGTGGATGAGCAAATAAGCCTTTGAAGTTGGGTTCCGTCTGAAGTAACTCCCACCGTTTCAGGATAATGTTCTTGATTGAAGCGGATTTTGTGGAAAAAGTGGAAATAAAAACTTCCCTTTCTTGATCTATTTTCGGTTGCTTCTGTAGTAAAGACGGTCTATTTAAAGCTAGTGCACTTTGAGCCGCTCCCTCTAACACTGCTTGTGGGTAATCTGGTTCCAGAAATTCTTGTTTTTATTCCAGCATGGTGGAAGTACACCTGTGTGCATCCAATGTAATCCTTTTGATTCTACTGAATTGAGAAAAAGGCAGGTGTTGTTTGAGCAATGGTGGGTGGGTATACTATGGAACAGGAGAGCGTTGATTCCATCCGTGGGTTGTCGTGAAAACTGTGATTTGAATCTGTGTGCCTACTAACATGATTTCAACATCCAGGACATTGATATTCTGTTTCTGAATATTATGTGTGAGTTGTATCCTGGGATTCCTCCGATTGAGAACCTCCAAATGATCTATAAATCCAACCGGACCCCTTGTCAGATTATAAAGATGTCATCGATGTATCTGCGATACATGATGAGCTTCTGTGTCCAACTAGTTTCAGATAGAATGTGTTCAGTTCAAACTTTGACATTAACAGATTTGCGTAACTGGGGTGCCTCGAAAAGCCCATGGAGGTACTTTGGCGTGTAGATAAAATCTCTGCTTCCACTGGAAGTAACTGATATAGGCAGAAATTTAGCAATTCAACTAAAAATACCTTGTTAGCTTGCATTTCATCCTCTATAAGGAGTGACCATTCAATGGCTTCTATTCCTTCAACATGGGGATGCAAGTGTAAAGATCTACCAAGTCCGCAGTGCATAGCCATACTTGTTGGGAAGTCATGAGATGGACTTCGGAAAGAAGTTCCAACAGATGTGTGGCATCCTGAAGGTACGATGGGCTTGCCTGCACCAATGGTTGTAGGAAAAAATCCAAATACTGTCCAAGAGGTTCGTGGATGGACCCGCAATCTGAGACAATCGGTCTGAACAGAGGATCCATTAGACTTTTATGGACTTTAGGTAACATGTACAATGAGCCTTCACTGTTGTAGACATGCTGTGATGCTTGGTCTTCAGAGTGGATATTTTCTGTAGGTCTTTGACCAATGTCTCAATTCATAGCAGTGTAGCATATCTGATCTTCTACCTCTAATGTAAGGAGTGTGTCCCTTCCCACTGTGGGCATATACCGCCATAAACTACCCTCCCCCCACAGAACTCCTCTGGGACCTTGTGAACTCTTAGAGTCACTTTACAGGCTGCAAACCACTTATCTATGTCATCCCCCACTCCATAACTGGGCACCAAATCCTTGGGTATCCCAACTCTGGACTCACCAATGGACACTGCAGATTTGCTGCCATCATTGGTGTTACTGGACCCCACTTATAGGGCTCTTATGTCCAGCTCTCTGAGACTCAGCTCATGGGACAGCTTCCTCTCCACTATGGCTAGTCTCCCCTCGTTTAGAGCTTGTTCTTTCTCCAGTTTAGCAAGGGCCCGTTCCTTCTCCAATCTGGCAATGGCCTGCCCCTTCTCAGCCAAGGCAAGTTTGCGTGCCTGCTCCAGATTGTCAAGCCCCAATTTTTTGTTTTCTTCCGCCGCTCCTGTCTGCCAGCTCCTCTGGGGACAGGGTCTTAGAAGAGACACTGCTTCCTGCTCTGGGGAACACCACTGCTTCCAGCAGGTTGCTGACTGCCCTTCACCAAGGTAGATCGAGTCACCTTTGACTCCAAAATAAAGTCATCCTCCTCCTCTAGAATTTCAGTCCTTGCACTCTGGGTCTCTGCCTAGGTTCTCAGAGCTTTCTGCAGCTCCACTTTCCGGGTGAAGCCTCTCATGGGCACATGAAATTCTTTGCAAACATAAGCCGGGCCACCGTAAAGGATTCAAACTTGGCCAGCTCAACATCCATGACTCCAGATGCAGGTGTGGCTTCTCTAGGGAAGAGAGACATGGGTTAGCAAAACATCAAATAGGCTAATTAGGGAAAATTGAAAAAGGCTTGAATTGACCTTAGTATAGAATTGTAGTAAAATGGAGTTACTATATGGTATTGCACTACCACAAGTCCCATTATCACCGGTGACCACCAATGTTAGAAATGGGGTCTCTAGTTGGCAGAGGTATCCACCTTGTACAAGTAGGCACCACCACTCTATTCAGGGTAAGCTAGATACACACTACAGGATAACCTGTGATCACCCTCTGGTACCTTGGCACAGAGCAGTAAGGCTTTTCTAAGGAGGTAATGTGTAAAGTATTTGTTTAACACACATACACTGTAACACAATGAAAACACCACAAAAAGACTCCACACTGGTTTATAAAAACAGACAATAATTTTATAAATAAATCAAGACCAAAACGATGAAAAATCCACAAAGTAGAAGTGGAGTTATGAATGTTTAAAGAATAAACAGAGTAATAGCGCTTAGAAGCAATAAGCACCTATGGGGATAATTGTTCGCGCTGGACAGGGGCACAGGCTGAAGTTCAAGCCAACCATGATGGAGTGCAGGCCAGGAACAATAGCCACGCAGGCCCGATGAACAGAGTACCTTGATTCTGATTGCAACAGCGAGATGCGGGATGCAGACGAGCAATGCGTCCAAGTTGGGCTTGCAATCGAGGTGATGAATTGATTTTCTTCACATAGTACCAGCGATGCGTTGGGTTAAGTGAAGCACTAGGGTAATCCATGCTGGAGGGGCGATGCGTCGATCTTCTCCAGGCAGGGGTGGTGATCCACTGGTTCTGAAGCAGCGGTTCCGGATGCGATGTGGCAGTTCAGGGTGCGATGAGCCGATTCTACTCCCACAAAAGGGTCGATGCACCAGTTCTGCTATATGAAGAAAGGACATGCGTTGATTTCTCTAGTGCAAGTATCTGGGTCCACATCCAGTGAACCAGGCACAGGAGCAGGAGTAAAGACTTGATAGACCTGAGTCTCAAGCGACAGGAGGCAAGCCAACAAGCCCTTGGAGATAACTTCAGTTGCACGACCGAGTCCAGTTCTCGTCAGTAGGGTCAGAGAGCAGCAGGAAGCAGGGCAGCACGGTAGAAAAATTAAACCTTCCAGGTCGAGTCCAGCAGAGTGTCAGTTCTTGATGCAGCACAGCAGTTCTTCTGACAAAGTCCAGTTGTAGGTCAGGAAATGTCTGATTTGGTGGGGTTAGAGCCCCAGTATATATACTTAGGTGTGCCTTTGAAGTGGGGGTGACTTCAAAGAAGGGTCTATGAAGTGCACACAGGTCCTTTATTACCTGCCTGGACTCAGTAGGTGGTAATCCGCCTTTTGTGTGGGAAACAGGAAAGTGACTATTCCGTTGTGTCAGCTCCCCCCTCCCTTCCTGCTCAGGAAGAGCCATCAGAATGCAGGTGAGTAGGCAGTCACACCTACCCTTCCTGTGTTTGTGGCTGTTTAGAGGGAATGCACAAATGTAGCCATCACTCAGACCCCAGACGTTTATTGGCTGCAGGCACACAGAGCAGCAAAAGTGGCTTTTTTAAAATTGTAATGTTAAATCCAACTTTTTTAGTGGAGGATTGATCAATACCATTCCAAACATATAAAACATGATGTAACTACTTCTTTCTAATCAGGGATTACACCTTAAAAGTGTATTAAGGAAGTTCCATTGGTTACCTATGAGAGGAGTAGTCCACACAGTAGTGGAAAACGAATTTGGGTGTTTGTCACTTACCTTTTACATACACAGCACCCTGCCCTACCTTAGGGTTGACGTGTAATAAAAGTGGGGTTTAAGACCTGGGAAGTAGTTTTAAATGCCAAGTCAAAGTGGCAATAAACTGCACACACAGGTCCTGCAATAGCAGGCCTCAGACATATTTGAAATGCTACTTGTGTGGGTGGCACAATTAGTGCTGCAGGCCCACTAGTAGCATTTAGGTTACAGCCCTTGGTATATGGTATACCACTATACAAGGGACTTACAAGTAAACTAAATTTGTCAATTGTGTATACACCAATGTTACCATGTTTAGAGGAGAAGCATATGCACTTTAGCACTGGTCAGCAGTGGTTAAGTGCTCAGAGTCCTATAGCCAACAAAAACAATCCACAAAAAGAGTAGGTAAGTAGGCTGAATATTTGAGGGGGAAGACCTCCTTAAGGTTTACAGGTCTAACAATTAAAATTCAGTATTTGGAAGGGACGCCCTGAACACGCCTCTTCCAAATATCCAATTGGTATTTGGTCGCAAATTCAAATTGCAATTTAGTTATGTGTGACCGAATCACACTTTAGGTTTTATACATCAGAAAAAGCATTTTTGCGGTCGGAAATGACTCAATTCGGCCAAAATCTGCAAAAACGCTTTGTACATCTATCCCTAATTCCTTAAAGTACTTGGCTAAATAGACAATTTAAATTCTATGCTCACTCTTGCCCATCCATCCGCCTAGCTTTAAGTCGTCCTCCGCTCCCATTCTTCAACACCGTGCAAAGTGAGGAAACATCACTCAATTGGTGTGAGAAGAATCATCTTAAACCAAACACACAGCTAAAAGATTTGATGTAAGAATTATTTACCAATTTTCCATGAGAACGATAGAATAGCTCTCTCAAAACTGAGTGTTGAAAAAAACTGAACTCTCAAGGTCAGGAAACTATGAAAGCAAGAAAGTTGTGCTGTGGACAACATAAGATCTACAATTGCGAAAATGCCACTGCGTTCGTAAAAAGGCAGGGTCTATTGGTATGGACATCTCTGAGCCACTTTGGACAGATACAGAGAGGAATACAATGGAAAAGCCGGTCTTGCTGTTTGCATCCTACTCCTTCAACAGAAAGCTGTGACCCTCTTCCCAAGCTGCCATTAAAGAAACAATTAATTTTGCACATGTATCAGTAAGACCATTTCTATACTACCAGGATCCCAACAGAGCCCAAGGGTGCACTGCACAGGCCCATTCATGTAGATGTTCGTGAACAAAAAAGGTCTCTTTTCTCTCGAACAAAATCCATTGCGCATACACAGCATTTTTTTAATTCTGTTAAATTTCCAAGAACTGGCAACCAAGCGACTCCCCTAGTGATAACATTTAAGTACCAATGGGAACCCACATCAAAGGAAATTATTTCAAATGAAGGTAACTATGGGGAAAAGGTCATTTTAAATTTTCTGCTACTATTCTGGTTGACTGAAATAAAAATGTATGTTCACAAATGCCTTACATAAATCAGTACTCCTCGAAAGAGGAATATGGGGAAGGTGCTACCTGTAAAATGAGAACAAATCACTTAATGGCCTGATGCGGATGCATGCTGGGAGAGAATGCTTGTTGTTGTTTGCATGTTGTTGAACTGTGGCACCCCTACACTCTCTGTTTTTAACTTGCTACTCACTGTTCTGACTGAATAATTGTATCTTTCTTTGCACTGACTGCCTGCCCTGGCCTGCTCCTTTTTGCTCACCTGTCTCACTTCTGACGCCTCTCAACCGCATACTCCCTGTTCCACCACGGGTCTTCCCGGTTGTAGTGGAGGGAGGTGCGGTATATTTCTTTCGGGCTAGAGGTGAGGGGAGGCGGGGGATCACCGGCTGCCGGTCATCTGACCTGGGGCTTTAAATTCAATGCAACGCGCTACGCGCAGCTGACGTGCGCAGCGGGCGCCCCAGTGGCGCGCCAAAGGCAAGCCTGGCACGCCCGGCCGGGACCAGGGGCCATGACCCCTGGTAGTTTTCATAAAAATATCTTTACTTACAGCACCCAGACATTGGTGAATATGAGAGGAGTCACAGGTTCGAAATGCTTACATTCGTTGACCCTCGCTTATAGTCCCTCTAGTTTTCCCCACTGTAATTTCAAGCTACAACCTCACAGTATGGATACACAGGAGATTGCCGCTTCACTAAAAATTTTCTTCCTAAATTGTCGCTCTCTCCCCAAACATGCAGTAGAATTGGCACTCCTTATTGATGATCTCAAACCTGATATTTTATTCCTGACAGAGACCTAGCGTCACAATTAAACTGATCCAGCTGTCAACCAGCCAGCCAGGGTATTTAATACATAGAACGGACCGTAAGACTAGAAGAGGTGGAGGCCTAGCTATAATTTTTAAAGATTGCTTTTGCTGCCGGTCCTCTACTGAGGAGATACCGGACTTCGAAAGTATGAGTTTTTGCCTAGAATTATCTCCTACTAGCATATTTTCTGGACTGCTGCTTTATCGCCCACCAGGACCCATAGGTCAATTCCTTTGTGCTCTCCCGACCTTCGTTGCAGACTCAGCACAGCTAATTTCACAGGACTAGGGGACCTTAACATCCATCTGGATGACCCCTCTGACCATCTGGCTAAAGACTTATTAACCAGCCTCTCTGCACTCCTAATCATGCATTGAGGCTTTGCCCCCACACACGTTAAAGGCCACCTCCTCGACCCTGTGCTAAGTAACGTCCAGAATCTTTCAGTAGGCACCCCCCTCCCTCTCCCGTGGACTGATCATTTATTAGTCCCCTTGGTATGGGAAGCCACGGTGCCCTCTCCCTCTCAGAGCGCCACTCTGTTGCTGGAAAGGAAATGGGCAAATCTTTCTTCCAGCCAATGGTCTACGATTTTAGCCGCCACTACCCCCCCTTCTGACCCGGATACAGAGAGGGCCAATAGCAACTTCAATCCGTGTATCCAAAATTCTTTAGACTCACTACTTCCTAAAAAACCCTCTTACAAGAAATCTAAACTTAAACCGGCACCATGGTTCTCACCAGACTAAGGGAACTTAAACAAACCTGTAGGAAATTAGAAAGGAGATGGAGACAGAATTTAGCAGATGAGAGGAAACATGTTTATAAAGAGGCAATCAGAAATTACAAGGCCAAAATTAAAATCGCCCAATCCTCATTCTACGAGGAGAGGATTGGTGCAGCCGCAAATTCACCCAAAGAGATCTTCCGTATTGTCAAATCCCTTACCACCATACAGCAAAAATCCCTCAATTCAGAGGATGCACAAGGTCGCTGCAACAACCTGGCGGAATGTTTTTACCAAAAAATTAACTTGATATCTCAATCCTTCCATCTCCGCCAGAGTGAATCTGCAGCTCCTGGCATTGAGAGATCCCCTTCTGAACATCAGTGTTCGCTAATAGATTACCCCCTATTAGATGAGGCTTCATTAAACACACTTATCTCTAGTGTAACCTATGGTTCGCCCGCAGATCCTTCCCCTCCACAATATCTCACTTCAATTACTGATGTCATCTGCCCAGTAATTTTGAACATTCTAAATGCCTCTATGACCTCAGGAAAGGTACCTCAGGCCTGGAAATGTGCTCAGGTGAAAAAAATAAATTTAGATATTTCCAACATGGACAACTATCGACCTATTTTTCTCCTTCCCTGGTTGAGCAAGCTGACTGAGAGACATATAAACTCCACTCTAGTCCACTATCTGGAGTCCAATAATCTACTTCATGACTCTCAGACAGGATTCCGTCCAGGGCTTGGGACAGAGACGGCCCTTCTGGTTATAACAGAAGAGGCAAGAAGAAATGTAGATCAGGGCGGCTCAGCAGCAATCATTTTGCTCGATCTCAGTGCCGCCTTCGACACTGTAGATCATAACATCGTGCTTGAGCGACTAAAGAATCTCGGAGTGACACACCTGGCGCTTACCTGGCTCCAGTCCTTTTTAAAGGACCGGTTCTTTCAGGTCTCTGAGGGCTCTGTTACCTCAAATCAATGGCCTATCAGCTGTGGGGTCCCTCAGGGCTCCTCCCAGAGTCCCACACTTTTCAATTCCTATATGCCACCTCTGGCTGAGATTGTACTTCCATTCGGCATAAAAATCATTACCTACGCAGATGATACCAAACTGGTGGTGGCTCTAACCAAATCTGAGGGTTCATCTTGTGCTCTGGGCACTTGCCTAGAGGCAGTAGCCGAATGGATGGAACTATCTCACCTTAAATTAAATGGGGATAAGACGGAACTGATGTTTTTGGGCAAATCTCCTTCACCCTCTACAGCGTTTTCCTGGCCGTCCTGTCTATGTACTATGCCCGCCCCAAAGCACCAGATTAAGAGCTTAGGCATGTGGCTTGACAGCTCTCTCTATTTTAATTGTCAAGCCTATCAAACTCTCTGCCACATGCTTTGTCCTAATGAGGATGTTAAGGAAAATTCTTCCTCTACTTCCCTTCAAGGCGTGCAGGATTTTGGTGCAAGCCCACATCTTGTCACGCCTGGATTATGGGAATGCCCTTTATTTGGGTGTCCCTCAGGCCACTCTCCAAAAACATCAGGTGATCCAGAACTGTGCGGCTCGCTTTCTCCATATTCCTCGGAGGCAATCAGTGAGACCTGCCTTGAATAGACTTCACTGGCTTCCAATCCAGTCTAGGATACGATTCAAGGCCATGTGCCTGGCACACAGAGCAATTTGGAAAACTGAACCGCCATTATCCATTCTCTGGTTACTCTTTATCAACCATCTAAGAGGCTTCGCTCCAGCTCTGCCTTTCTTGCTACTACAAGGAAAGTCCGAAGATCCAGATGGGGTGGACGTTCCTTCTCCTTGAACGCTTCCAACTTCTGGAATTCTCTCCCCCCCAGGTCTTCACAGGAAGCCTAACCTACAGACTTTCCGTAAACTCCTCAAAACTCATCTCTTCAGTGCCACCTTCTAAACTCACTGTGCTCCCTGTCTGTACAGTCCTCAGCGCTACGAAGCCTCAGGGTAGAAGTGCGTTTTAGAAACCTAATTTCATTCATTCATTCATTCATGCACTGACCAACAAGCTTCCGCAATCTATCTGAAGGGCCTTCATGCCTCCTCTCAATGTTACCCTAATAAGATGTTCAGGTGACAAGCCCACTAGATTGACAAGCCCACTAGATTTTACCAGACACCAACTTGTTTCCTTACCTAGCTTTCAATTAATGGGTGTTTTTTTAACTATTTAATTTTAATTTGTTGAAATTTGGCACTAGAAGAGGATTTTAGAAAACATCAACACTGAGTTTGTTTCATGCCGACAAATCACCATCAGCAGTTTCAGTGAAAGAACAAAAAAATACCCATAAAATCTGCTCCCAGGCTGAGGGCATACCAACTCCCATAGTGTGCATTCGGTCATTAGCCTCACCATTAAGCCCTCTGTGTCGAGTTTTCCAACACAGATCAGAGTCTGTCAGAGTTCATAAACTGTAATATTAGTAGGGTATTTGTGACTTTGGCTTTTGGCAATATCTGTGGTTAAGAGTTCATTGGGAGTACTGTGTGGTCATACTACCCCTGGCAGCATCTATTGTAAACCATTGCTCTGCAAAATCTCAAGAGGCATCCCCAGCCACAATAAGAAGCAGCATGGATTGGTACAGTCATGTAATTAGAAATAGACTGATAATGTGGTAAGTGTGGCCAAAAAAGTGCTTTGAAAAATACAGTCAGATTGAGTGTACATTAGGCTCAATCAAATAATACCATCAGTACAAATTAAAAATCTAAATTAAACATATAAAAAATACAGAATGTAAGAGACTAACCATATCAAATATCAATAATAAGGTTCCTGTAAAAGGTATAGACAAATGTCAACAATTATTTGTATGTATTAATACTCAGCATGCCTTTACCACAAAAATCGTGGTAAAGGAATGTGTGGTAAAAAACAAATCGTGGTTTAGACGAGGTCGTGGTAGTTTCCTTGTTGTTAGGGTAGTCGTTGTTGTGGAACTCGTTGTTCCAACATACAACCCTGACCACAGCAGGCCACCTAACCTGTGAGTGACAGCCATTCTCAAGGGGTTGCAAATTTCAACCTGCCTCATGAATATTAATGAGCAGGTCTCTTGAGTTCCTTTTGGAAATTGAAAACAGTGTCTCAGACATTGTTGTGCATCAGGTACGCAATTTGCGAGTTGCAAACCATGATGGGCCTACATCCTGCCCCATGTCCTAGGAGTGACTGATCTTGAAATAACACAGATTAGCAAACAAGCCTAAAGTTGCTCATAAGGGTTGCTGGCATTGACATCTTGCTGTGTGCTGGGTTAAAGGCACATTCAACTCCAAGGACCCAGTAAGAATCTTAGCCATGCCCAAAACCCCTAGTGGTGAAACATAGCATGCCACCCACTTACAGCCTGTCAGGAAACCCAAGAGTAAATGTGTCTTAACTGGCGACAACTCATCTTCAGCAGCACCCTGTGCCAGGGAAGCCCTGGGGAAAATATGCCTGTCAATGACTTATATCCAACCCACTGCTGACCTGTCCAGCCGTCAGATCTCAGAGGAGCTCCTACAAGGCAATGAACCTGGAGAAGGCTATTTTCCTCGCCTATCGTTGGCCTGAGGGAGAAACTCATTGTATCGGGTCTGCCCTGTCACAGTCACCTCGCCAAACTCACCTACTACTTAATCTCTATGCGCACATTCAAAAATTCTGACTTCATCTACAGCAGCCCCGGTCAGACTCTCTCACATCAGGCTGAGCTTGTGTGCACTGCCAAAGCACCCTCGGCCAGAACACAGGAACATTAGGCTCTCAAACAATGCGCACAACACAGGATGTTGTTGCATTCATCAACACTATATATCACACATAGTACGTCTGGCTATATGTGAGAAAGAAAAAATAGAAAAGTAGAAGTCGTATAATGTTAGAAGAATGAGCCAGGAGGAGAAATTTCCTTCAGGACAAGAACCCTCACTCACGGTTAGGTGCCATGCTTCATCATATGGGTTCCCTCCTCACACCGAGGTGCGGTTACAACTCCCCCGAAGGGAGGAGCTGAGGTGTTTTACCAAGATGAGTGTATGGATAGTGGTGAATGGGGGGCAGAGTGCGAAAAAGAGTGAGTGATTACAAATGTCTCTCTGGGTCCACTAAATCTTTATTGAGTGCCTCAGGGACACAGTTAAAAAGCAGGAGGACTAGGGGTTAAGCCAATATATCCCTAGATGTAGGTCCGGACGTACTCTGTGTGATATTTAGTATTCTAGAGGGACTAGTACCCCCTGGCTTTCTTTTGAGCCCCGTTGATCCTTAGTTTGTAAACATTAATCTGCACTATCACACCAGCAGCAAATACGCCACTGCATTTGCTATCTTAAAACCAATGCACTGTATTACGATGTGGGTGTGTTATGGAACAAAAGGAAATTCTTATTATTTGGAGGGTTGTAAGAAGGGTGAAATAAATGAGGATACATCTGGTGTGAGGGATATGAAATTGTTGAACCTGTTGTCCTCGTCCAAGTCGCATCCTTTAGTGGAAGGAGAGGTGGTAATGTTGTATCAATGATTCGAGGATGTTGGGATCACTCGGGGCAACAAGTAAAGAACTGATTCTACGAGAAATGCAATCTTGTTAGGGTAGGCTCTATGGGCAAATTGCCAGATGTGTTGGCTGGCATGCCTGCAGTGCTTACAGGCTGCCTCAGATAAGAGCAGATGGCATTTGTGCAGACTCTCATAGCAGGATTTAGAAAATCAAGCTCAGAAAGCGGATTTTCCTCGCTTGCGGATTGCTTTATCCCGAGATTACCTGACAAGCCAGTTCATGCCATGCTGCATCCAGAAGCTGCCACTCCTTCCACTGTAAACGAGGCATTATGCGTTAAGCACATTATACCAACAGACTGCAAGTGGGGATACATTTCCAGTACAGTTACAGAAAGTGACTTTAGCACTTCGTTTACAGATATTTGCTCATCTTGCTATTTATGCATCATGATCATTTTTCATACTACATTTAATCCGCAGATGTGCCTTTTCTAAGGGCGTACCCTCCCACCATTTGAAATTGCTCCCTCTCTCACAAACACATTTTCTTGTATTTGATGAAACCCAATATGTTACACTAAGAAGAGGATAAGAACTATAATTAAGTCCTGGGTTCTCGGCAGGTTCCACTTTAAGGATAATAATAATAATAAGGATCTGTAAGGATCTAGGTGAAACCCCACCTGGGCCATTCCCACCCACAGGGTTGGAAGCCTTAAGGAGGGTGATGTGACGTGACCCACGTACAGCCTCTTCTGAGCATCCACCCTTACCTGATAACCTAGCTCATCAGTATTGTTCATTATAATATTCGAGTCACCTGAGCTGTGCTGTTATGTTGTTTTCGGTTGTATTGTTTATTACTGTGTTGTATTAGTGTGTGGTTATTGACTGTAATACCGTTGTGATGTTGGTGTGACTTGCTGACATGACTTTATGTTGTTGCTGTATGCGTTAGTGTTGATACCATGTTTTGATGTTTTTATATGGGTTATTCATGGACGATACCCCAATCTTGTGATCCTAGACTTTAACCATTACTTTCTATGCAGCTCTCTGAGTGTCTCACACAAATCAGACTCTTCTGCTCATTCAGGTTGAACAGAACTAAAACTGAGCCACATCTGCACCGAACTTCATAAGCAACCACTGGCCAGATGTACAAACATTAGTAATACACATTTCCTAATTGCAATTCTCTCTGAATCTCAATTAGGAAATCTTATTCCTAATTTATGAAAATCATCGAGTTTCATTTTGGGAATCCATAAGGGTTTCAAATCAAT
This sequence comes from Lissotriton vulgaris, assembly GCF_964263255.1. Classification (NCBI taxonomy): domain Eukaryota; kingdom Metazoa; phylum Chordata; class Amphibia; order Caudata; family Salamandridae; genus Lissotriton; species Lissotriton vulgaris. Next base: position 223,895,969 of record NC_141699.1, on the reverse strand, counting down.
CTACCTCATGAATATTGATCAGGTAGGTCGCAGTTAGCGACCCCTTAGGAATCAAAGCCATCACAACGATGGTGGCCTGCTGAGGTCAGTAGGCCACCATGTCTGTGATTGCTTTATAATAAAGTATTTTTTTCTTCATTTTTTAAATGCAGCATGTTTTCCTTAAAGGTTTTTAATTTACATTCTCAAAGGGGAATGTGGGGCTTGGGGATCCCCTTCCCCTTTGCGAATGGGTTACCACCAGTTTTAAACTGGTGGTGGAATATTACTGTTTTGACACCAGATTTTAGTTGCAAAACAATAATACATACCATATAGATTCAGTATTTGGAAAGGATGCCCTAAACACTCCTTTGCAAATTGTTACAAAATCGCAAAGGAAAAATGTGATTCGGTAACAATTTATGAATCACATTTCGTATTTTGTACATTTGGAAAAGCATTTTTTCAGTCACAAATGGACGAATTCTGCGAATCAGGCAGTTTGCGACCGGAAAAATGCTTTGTACATGTGACCCTATATCTCTTCCACATTTGCCAGACTGAAATTAAGACAGTTGATTCAGTCATAACTGTCACGGCCATGTACCAAGTTCTAAATTTTCATAAGATGTTCCCAAATATTAATTTACAAACAGACAAGAAACTGGTGCATACACTGATGCTTAATAAACCCAACAACTTTAGAAGCACATATGGCTAACTCGCTCACCACTATTTCTGCCAACTTAAATGTTCCATCCTTGACTTAGCCACAAAAACATCATATATCCTCCAGAGACATAGCTCTGCAAATAAAACAGATCCTTGTAAAAATGATTGATCCCATTATTCAAAGCCATCAAAGGAAACCCTTCAAATCATCTCTCCAAACCCTCACCTGCAATGCCCCCATTCACTATCTATAATCGGGCAAGCTTACCTTGTAATCACTTCCAAATCTCCATACTTCACCTAAAGGTGCCGATCATGCAGCTAGCTTAGGGCCCTCCATTCATTGGCTGCAGAATTATGGGCATTTCCATACACCCAGCGCTCAACGATTTCTTGTAAATGTAAATTGATACTTGTATAGCGCACTACTCACCCGCAAGGGTCTCAAGGCGCTTGTACGAATACCGCTGTGGAACCCATCCTGGCTTTCCCTGTGAGGCGTCCACTTCTGGGCACCCCCAAGGTGGAGGCCAGGCATCCCTAGCATTGTGGGGGCCGTTGTGGAGATTAAGCAAGCTAATGCCCAAAGTTGCAGAGTGGGACCCATGATTGGAATAGGCACTGAGGCGAGAATGATCAGGTTAGTGGAATTTTGAGCCCAAGACCCGCCGAGGCGGGGAATTGAACCCTGGTCCCGGGCTAGACCTCTGCATCAGGGTCTGCCGTGCTAACCATTGAGCCACACTTCTCCACTTGTTGTAGAATCATGTCCTTCAGCAATGTAAGTACAACATTTAATATCCACCTGGGAACCACATCTTCTGACACTCTGTCTCTCTACCTGCTGAAACTGAGAACTATCAATAAGAATTATCAGCTTACTACCCAATATTTTATAGAGGTCAGTTTTCACCTGCAACTACCACCCAAATGCCACTTCCTCAGTGTTGTGATGTTTTAGTGCTGTTGAAGGGGAATACATAAATAGGTCTTTGTGAGAACACAGCTGCTGCTTACACTTGCAGCTATGGTTGACAAAGATGCTGAATTTAAAGGAGAATGGATTTAACCTGGAGCTGACTGTGATATCATACTGTGTACAGAAATCATACAAATTCATCATAAAATACTGTACTAGTGACATCATCACCAAGTATGCGATGTCCCTTCTCAGAAGGGACATACTAGAAAATAGATTTCGAACAACGCTACTGCAAGACATCCATCTCCCTTTGATGTAATCTATGTTGATGAACCTCTGTAGGATGAGACAAGAAAAAACAGTGAGGTTGCAGTGAATACCAACTATCTTCCCCTAGCACCTTTTCAGTCTACTGATCAATCACACCAACACATTATCCGTCTATTTATGAGTCAACAGAGTTAGAGACTTAAAGCGGCAAAATTCAGTTTCAGTTGCTGATGCTACATTGCCCTTTTTTGCACAACCGCTCGGTCAATACATCCTATTTCCAGGGAGAAGCTCTCACACCAAGTCATCAAACACTGTTTTTTCCATCCTGGGCTTTTTCTCTTACAAGTCATAGCTATACAGTGAATTAGTTTAATTGGTTAAGTGGAATCAAAGCAAAATTAGAACACCTACAACACATTGACCGAACACACAGTGTAATGACATGGAATGAGATGATGCTCCTGAATGCGCGATAAAATGCAGGTGGTGAAAAGAATATGCCCTACAGGTATAGCTCAAAGCAAAATAAAACTGCAAAAACATATTTTGAAAGAATTATAACTCCTCCCAAACATAAAGTGTAAAGTCTCTAGAATTAATGTTTTCCTATAAAAAAGTGACATGTATTCAAAGCCTCAACCCAAATGCACAAACATCAATTTTTAGGACTGGATTAATTTCATGTTCTAATTCTTATCTGATTCTTTATTGGTAAACTAGACATAAAAGCACAAACAAATACAAGAAATATCAATACATTAATAACATTAAAAACATCTTCGTAAAATTTAAAATATGTACATCGAGAAGCAGCATATCCAAGAAAAGTAAAGGCAATACTTGATAATAAAAATCCCAAGGTCACAGTAAGAACAGCAAAAAGTTCATGAGATAACCAGGCATGCAACACGGGTAGGAATAAAACACAGATCCTAAACCTAAACTTTGAACACACTGGGATACCCCTTCTATTTGTATCTCCACATATGTAGACGAAAGCGAGATACAGCAAATATGATTGGCTGTGCTGTGTTGGAACTAAGAATCCTGAAGGTTGCTCTATAATCCCTGGCACCCAGATTACGACACAGCGGCACAATCCATTTCCTCCGATAGACATGATAATGCGGACAGAATAAATAGAACATGATCAATACATTATTTAATATCTGGGCAGAAGGGTCAATTCACATCTACTTCGATAGGATGGTGCCATTTGGCAGTAAAAAAAATGTAGCAAAAGGATCCCTAGCCGATATTTGATATTCAGTGTTTTAGCAACTGGCGGGTCAATCAAATCCATGTATTCTTCAAAGGAGTAAGCATCCTTGAAGTCAAGACAGGCCTTTGTCCAGGAGCCCACCCTCCCCGTCCTAAGAAGCCCACCATCTGCATATCTCCAATAAATCCCTTTGAGAGTGGGCTTTGATACACTGCATGCAGATTCAGGATTCATCCAAAGGTTCTCACACCCAATCTCTGATAGACTACGATTGATAAACACCAGCCAGGGGATCTTTGCCGCCATTAGGAGCATTAAAATTTCAGACAATCCCATCCGATAAGGTGCTAGATCTGAAGAAGACTAGATCCTCCTCCAATACAAAAGGGCTCAAAGTCTAATTCTGTAAACTAAGGATCTAACACCCAAATCTAAACAAAGGGGAATAGGCAGGGTGCTACCAGGCAGATTATTTAGGAGTTTTAAAGTAAAAAGCGGTTCTCCACTAGCTTCATATTGCTAGCATTCCCATGCCCCCACTGTTCACCACCATATAAGGATCCCCTCCCCCCTCCCCCAGTGGCCTGCAGATTATAATTTTGCAACGTCGGAGCTATCGGTAGAAAGTTTGAGCCTTGAAGGGCCCTCAAAATACCGCCTGTATATTGCAAAGGTCTAAATTTACTCTTCTGAATTTGAGGAGACCTGCCAAAATGTTCATTGAGATTGAACCCCAGGTATCAAATATGCTTACTTACTCTAGGGGAATACCATTAAGGACAGGATGAGATTGAAATGAGTAGCAAGGATTCAGGACAATCTATTTAGTTTTATCAAGGTTGTTCTCCAGCCCTCACTGCCTGCAGAAAACACCAAACTGATCCAACAGGTTTTGAATATCCACCTGGAATTTCGAGACCAGTAAGGTGTTGTCCGCAAATGAGAGCGCCAGGACCTTTCTATTGGCCACACTCGGTGTGTCGTGCTTGCTGAGCTACCAGATCATTAATGTATAAAAAAACTGGGTGGGAGCAAGGAAACAGATGATGCAGACTGCAATGTCTCAATCAGAAAAGAAAAAGCTTCCAGTTAGGTTGTCCTCTGGATAAAGTGGGGAAAAATGATGATATTTGCATTTGAAATATACTACTTTTTATGTTACACCTAAGGTGCATTTCCTTCAATGTAGAAAAAGGTCAGGCCCGCCCCTAACTATGAAATCCTCGTTCCCAATATCGAAAATCTGTATTGACTCGGCGACTCATTCACACAATCTCAAAGTGAAATGAAATCAGTCTTGTTTTTTTATGATTTCCGCAAGAAAGGGGGCTTTTTCCCGTTTCTAATGCATGAATAAATTGCAGGAAACTACCAAATACTTGGGTTTACCTTTGCCATTTAAAAGATAGATGTCTGAAAACTAAAGGTACGTGGTTATGTATATTTTTTTATAACTTGTTTTTTTAGGGTTGAAAATCTTTAATGTATGTTGCCCACATATAGAACACTTTATCAGTTTCAGTTTATAAACTTTATTTCGGTTGTTAAAAAAAACATGAAAGTTAGCCAAATTATACAATGAATGATTAACAACAGCCGGTTTATTAATAACACAGACTTAGAATACATACATTTGACACCTGGGAACGACAATATTTTGATAATAAATAAATAAGTTAAAAAACCCTTAAAACCAGTCCACCACAAATTCATAAGAGTAAAATAAGAAAATCGGCTCGATTGACAAAGATACAGGAAGTATAGATCACATGAGATGTTATTCAATAAATTAATATGTTTACATGGTATTAGGAAATCAATCACAGGAATAATTACATTTGTTTCACATGTTTGCGTCTCAGCACCCATACCCATCCTAGGAATTTAGCAATTCCAACCACTATTGGGCCTTCAACAGAACAGTTTAAGATTCTGAAGGCCTCTAGGCAAGATCTAGTACCCAGATTAGCACATATAGGTCTAAGCCATTTTCTCCTGGGTGCAATATATGCTTGACAAACAAAAAAGTCACTGTTTTATTTACGTCGGGACAGAAGGGACAGGCACTACACTTTGCCGCATACCATTTGGAGGTGAAAGAATATAAAGGCAAAGTTCCAACCCTGAACTGATGAAATAGTTTTCTGTCACAAGTAGACGTAATGAGATCCCAGTAACCCTCCCATTTATTTTCATGTTTTTTGTCAATAAAAACGCTCATCAAAGAACCATGAGAACAAAGTGAAAAGCGCTTCATAGTGATGTAATTCCAATAAGCTGCCTTCAACTCCATTTTACTAGGAAAAATACTTCCCATAGGGGTGTCCCACAGGTGTTTCAGCTCTAAATCATATAACAGGTTTTTATGGTTGCAAACCAAACGATCGTATGTTTAGTGTTCATATTCCTCACCTCTAGGACTGCCTGGGCATAGTGATCAAGTTCGGGAGAAACCCAGAGCCGTCTCCAGTAGGCTAACAACCTATATCTGACCACATCTTTAATTGATTGGCAGTCCAAATCCAAAAGGAGAGGAACTGTCGGTGTAGATTGGGGAGGCCAATGATGGACCTTAAAAATGTATTCTGGCCCAACACTAGTTTGTTCAAATTGGAGTGACCCCACAGCTCAACCCCATATAAAATAGAAGCGCCAATTTTGTTGTTATATATCTGAAGGACAGGGGCTATTGGTTTGGTATACAACCGTTTATGCTCTCTGAGCAGAACACCAGTAAGTTGGGCGTGTTTTACAGTGAGACAATCTATTTGTGCTTTCCAGTTAAATTTTCTATCAATTAAAACCCCTAGGTATGAAAATGTCTCCATTTGTTCTAGAGACCCATCACTCATCTTTACATCCCGATGACTTTCTTTGAATGGTGCAGCACCATGTATTTCGTTTTATCAACGTTAACTGTTAAGTCATGGTCTGCACAAATCTCTTCAAATCTTGTAAGGGCTCGCTGAAGGCCCTGCCTAGTTTTTGATAATATGAGAGTGTCGTCAGCGAACATTAAGAGAGGGGTCTTATTGCCAGCTAAGCACGGAGCATCTGTGGGATACGCATTAAAATTATTTACCACCCCATTTATATAGATGGAGAAGAGGGTTGATGCAAGGATGTATCCTTGCCTCACCCCCTTCTGCACCGGGAACTTTTCCCTAGTCCGACCAGCTCCGTCATACCTGACCTGGGCATAATTCTCGGTATGGAGTTTACCCACTAGAGCTAAAAGCTCCAGTGGTAAGCGCAGTTTCAAAAGGGTTGACCAAAGCTTGGAACGGGGAACCAGGTCGAACTCTGACTTCAAATCAACAAAGGCAGCGTAAATCACCCCTTTCCCCAGTGTAACAGTTCGCCAATATATTAAAATACATTTTTAGACCTGGTCCACAATACTAATTGATTGGAGAAAACCTGCTTGGAGATTAGAGATGATATTTTGATCCTCTAACCATTCCAGAATTCTACCTAGGACCACACTGGCAATAACCTTCTGAATACAATCAATCAGGCTTATGGGCCTGTAATTACAAGGGTGGGAACAGTCTCCTTTTTTAAAGACCGATAAGATAACCGCACCTGCCCATGAGCACGGAAGAGGAGCACCTTGAGCAATGGCATTAAGAATCAATTGAATGTACAATGCCCAGGAGTCGACAGTATGTAAAAATCTCTGTGGCCGACGACTCTCTTAATCCCTGGTTACACTCATCTGCATCGGACTCGGATACCTCGGGTCCTACCCTTGATTGCTTTCCTGTTTTAGAGCTTCATGCCTCGATGGACCTCTTGTCCAACTTGAAATCTGGCTCTCCACTTGACCCTTGCCCCGCCAAGTGTCTTGCGACCTTGGCTCCTGCTCTTAATTCTATCATGAACCCTATTATCAACTCATCCCTGAGCACGGGCAAAGTCCCCACATCTTGGAAGCAGGCCCTAGTCCTTCCCCTTATTAAAAAGCCGAATGCAGATGCCAAATTGCATTCCAACTACAGGCCAATCTCGATGCTGCCCGCTTTGGCCAAAATAGCGGAAAAGCATGTACACACCACCCTAGCCAACTTTCTAGAGGTCAATTCCTTGTTACATCAGTCACAGTCCGGGTTTAGATCTAACCTGAGTACAGAAACCGCTCTACTCGAGGTGACCGAGGCTGTGAAGGAAACTCTGGACAGGGGTGGAAAGGCCTTGCTCATCATGCTTGATCTGTCAGCGGCCTTCGACACTGTTCCCCACGACCTTCTCCTGACAAGACTCTGGGAGATTGGCCTGAGGGGAACGGTGTTCGAATGGTTTCAATCTTTCTTGGCCGACCGCAGACAAACGATCTGGGCTCCCCCTTTCTCCGCCCCTATGCCGCAGCTTGAGGTGGGGGTCCCGCAGGGCTCCATACTCAGCCCCTCTCTTTTTAACATTTTCATGACACCTTTAGCGGCACGAGTAGAGGAGCTAGGGGCTCAGATCGTCTCCTATGCGGATGATACACAGCTCCTGTTCACTTGCGACAGGGGCTGTGACTTCGACGGAGCGGCCATCCGGAAGTGTCTGGAGTTTGTGTTTGATTGGTTCGGGAAAAGCGGCCTCAAATGCAACTCAGATAAATCCGAGATATTGTTTTTTGGTTGTCCTGCCGACCCGAGATGGAAGCACTGGTGGCCTTTGACCATGTTCCCCCCTGCCAGCGATTCTGTTACAGCTAAGAATCTGGGCATGCTGGTTGATAACACCCTCTCCTTCAAGGCCCAGATAGCTGGCCTGACGGGGAAGTGCTTCGCCATCCTAAGGATGTTGAGAAAGTTTCTGCCGTACCTAGCTTTGGAGCACAAGAAGATTAGGGTGCAGGCCTTGATAGGCTCACGCCTAGACTATGCCAACATCCTTTATCTGGGTCTTCCTGAATATCTGCTGACTCGCCTGCAGGTAGTCCAAAATTCGGCAGCCAGGGCAATCTTTGGTCTTACCAGAAGAGCCAGGGCCAGCAACCTCCTTGTTACTCTGCATTGGCTGCCGATTCGTAAGCGCATCTCCTTTAAGACCTTAACCACAGCTTTTAAGGCGCTACACAATTTCGGCGCTGGCTATTTGCAGAGAAGGGTCAACTTCTATCTCCCATCTAGACCCTTGAGGTCGGCTGCCCAGGCCAATGCAATCGTGCCGGCAGTGAGACGTGTTCGTTGTGGAGGTTGCTCTTTTAGTTACCTGGCCCCCCGTCTTTGGAACACTCTGCCCTTGACGTTGCGAACGTGCTCCAATCTGCCTACCTTTAGAAAGGGACTTAAAACTCATCTTTTTGCCATATAAGTTGTTCCTGTTGATTCTTAGTGCCGCTTTGGCTGTCTTGTTAGTTGCTGGTATTTCTGTAATGATCTACAGCGGCGGGACGCTCTTCGAAGCAGCTGAGCGCTTTACAAAACCCCCAGTAACATTAACATTAACATTTGTATTGGAGATTCCCACCTGCATATAAAGGAGTAAAGGATTATGATCACTCTCCAACCGTGGAATGACCTTCATATCTTTAAAAAAAAAAAAAACTCCATAGATAGAAGGAAATAATCAATACGACTAGAACGCGAGCCTGAGACACATGTGGGTGACCCCTTTTTATCTGATAGGGAGCGACCGTTGGCAGCTCTCAACCCGTGTTCAAGGCAGAATACTTTGAGTTGTAGAGCGGCCCTGGACCATCTCTTTATAGGCTCCAAATCAAGCGGAGGAATTGACCACTTGTTGTCCTCCTCTACCGTTAAAAACATGTCTTAAGAGTCCAGGGGTTCAAATGTACAATTAAATGAACCAGCCATTAGTATATGAATCCCTCCTTCGTAATTAATTAAGAATTCATCAAGGAATGCTACAGTTTGGGTGGCCTTTCCTCCCTGTAAGCCTCTAGAATAAACATTAATTAGGAGGAAGTCCTGGAATATACACTTACTAACCTTTATAATAAGGACATCATGGGAGTCTGTGCATATCTCGTCTAACCTCCAATTTAGGCTTTGCCTGACCCACGTTGTTAATCCTCCTTTTGGGCGACCCCTCTCACCTTGAACAGCTTTTTTATAAAAATTAACATAGCCTAGGCGAACAACTTGATCTACCACCCAAGACTCTTGAAAACACAAAATGTCAAACCCTTCAATATTTGTATTTGAGATATGTATAGCGCTAAATCACCGACAGGTCTCTCAGCGCTCAAGACCGGATGGAGAAAACGGCTTACTGCATGGATGGTAAAAGAAAGCTCTAGAGAGATTTAAACTGTATTTAGTGTTTCTTTAAAAGAAAGGTTTTGAGTAATTTCCGAAATTGGAGCAAATTTGATTCTTTACGGAGCTGGTCAGGTAGCTTGTTCCAGAGCTGGGGAGCCAGTACTGAGAAGGATCTCCCCCCTTTTGAGGAGAGTTTATACAGAGGACACAACAGGAGTTGTGCCTCTGAGGATCGCAGTAAGCGTCCCGGTGTGTAAACCTCCAGCCGTTCTTTTATGTAGACAGGGGCTAGGCCATATATAGCTTTATGAGCTATGCAGAGGCTCTTGAATTTCACTCTTTGTTTTATAGTGAGCCAGTGCAGCTTACGTAACAGCAAGGTGGCATGTGCTTTCCTAGGCAATCTAAAAATCAATCTAGCTGCATCGTTTAAAACTACTTGTAGTCTATTGGCCAGATACTGAAGGAGACCTAGGTAAAGGGCATTACCGTAGTCTAACCTTGAAATTTTGATGGCTGAAACAATCGTGTGAAGCGTGGAGGAGGAAAGAAGGGGAACCAATTTACGAAGTTGTCTTATTAGTCCCGTACAGGTGCCAACCACCGATGAAATTTGGTTGGCCATTGAAAGTTCCTCATCGATTTTTATGCCAAGGCTTTTTACGGATCAGCTAGGACTGGGAGTAGGACCTAGGTCTTGGGGACAAAACCGGTCACTCCAAGGTGATTCAATTGTGGGGATGACCAGAACTTCTGTCTTATCAGGATTAATTTTTAGTGAGTTGGCTGTCATCCAGCTCACAGTAAAACGGAGGATCTTTTGTGCTTGGAGCAGAGCAGATACGGTTTGTCAATGCTAAGCAGCAGCTGGGTATCATCCGCATAATTGAAAATTTTACAACCCATCTTTGCTAGAGCTGTTACCAGTGGTTGTAGATAGACATTAAAAAGGAGTGGGGACAGGGCTGAGCCCTGGTGGACTCCACAATCAAGTGAACCTAGCTCAGATACTGCATCGCCCAATTGAATTTTTTGGGACCTTCCCAACAAGAAGGATTCAAGCCATTATTGAGCCTGGTCTTGGATACCTAAAGTGGCAAGTCTGTCTAGTAGTATGGTGTGGCTGACAGTATCAAATGCCGCTGATAGGTCTAATAATATCAGGGCACAGGGTCTTTTTTTTGTCAGCCAGAACTCTAAGCTCATCAAGCACTGAGAGCATGACCAACTCAGTGCTATGATGTGCTCGAAACCCAGCTTGGCGTCCCTGGAGAAGATGGAAGTCTTCCAGAAAAGATGAAAGTGTTTTCAGTACGTGCTGCTCCAAAACTTTAGCCAAGAAGGGTAACTGGGAGATTGGCCTGTAGTTTTTTAAATTGGTTGCATCGGCCCCTGATTTTTCTAAAAGTGGTTTGACTCTTGCCTCTTTAAGGCTAGCTGGTAAATATCCGGTCTCTAGGGAGTTGTTTAGTATGGAGGTGATTTGTCCATCTAGACCTGGGAGCGCCATTCGAAAAATTCTAGGGGGGCACGGATCTGATGGGGAGCCAGTTTTTGTCCGATTGGTAATCAGCCTGAGGGAGGACCATTCACTTGAGGCAGTCTTATTAGTTAAACCCCCTATATTCCATGATCCAATACATACCCCTGCGAGTTGTAACGAGGAATCAGGAATAATTTCACAGGGATTTACACCATTCCTGAACAAAGCACGGTCCAACCTTTGGTACATGCTGTCCTCAATACGAGATATACCCTGATCATTTACTAAACGACCAATGGGCACATCATAATTATCACTTTGTTCAGGGACTCAATTGCCAAAGACTGGGCACATTCCCTTTGCAATAATACCTGAGAGCCATTGGTCACAGGAACTACAGGAAGAATTAGTACATCATTTTCTACGGGTTTGCCCAGTCAATCATTTCTATCCAAACCGGAGAGTGAGCTAAAGGCATTGTGAATTGGTACATTGTATTCGTACGGTCCATGGGATACATGAGATGCCTGTAAGACACCCTGTGGGGTGAGCAGAGGTTGGGTATTCCTATAGAAGAAACCAAGAGGTACGATACTTATATCTGCTTCACTAAAGAACTTGGAACCAGCTCTGTCTAAAATCGTTTTAACTAAGGAGGGAGAGCCAAGGTTCAGCACCACACAATCACCTCTGCAAGCTTTGGGAGACCTGCCAATCCACGAAACCCTGCAAGCCATTTTGGACTCCCTAAATAAATGGTCTCCTAACCCAGTCTTGTTATTTAGGTAAAAAGGTGACTTATTTCTCAGTGAAGCCCAGTGCTCATCCTGGTCTAGTGATAATCTGGGAACATTGGTCAATACCACAGTATATGGAGTGGCTTCTGGCACTAGGTTGAGGTGTTCTTTTGAGCCAGCCCAACCCCTCCGGGCATTAGCAGTATTTAGTTCTGCATTTCTCACGCCTACAGGAACCCCTCTTGAGGTACTGGGTGGTGGAGGAGAAGGATCATTGGGCATAGTTTGAGGGTACCCAGGAGCGGAAGTGGTGTCATTTGGGTTTGCTGCAGGTTGTAAACTTGCCCCAGAAGCGTTCAGACCACGGTTTACGAGGATAGGATTAGATACCAAAAGACTATGTTCAATTTTCTCTATTCTCTGTTCAATTTTGGACAGCTGCAGTAATACTGGATTGAGAATTAACCGTAGTTTGTCTTCAATTTTACCCAATAAACAGGCAATGGAGTCACTTGATAAGCCACATGTCTGTACAGTTTTCTCAATAGCAGTAGGTATACATGATTCTATGTTTCCCTGTGATTTCCCACGCACCACTCCCCTGGTCTTAGCAATTTTATTAGCCTGCTGGGTAGTGTACGGCAACCCCCCTGCTTTCCTTTTCTTTGACACAGGGGCTAAGGCAGGGGTCTTACCCTTACCCTTAGCTTGACACAAGTGCTGGTTTCTGGTGAGAATTTTAGCTGGAGGGGACGGGGAGAGAGTGGGCCCACTGGTAGAGAGTGTTAAATTAGCTGGTATGGCTATAGGAGGCGTGATAGGCAGATGGTGCAGGGGTTCTATAGATGGTCTAGAATTTAACAAAGAGCTTGCAACAAGCGCTTCAGATGAAACGCGACGGGGTTCTAAGGACAGTCCCCTTTCTGCAAAGTATAATTTCATTATTTAAAACAGACACTGCCCTCGTCAAAAAAGCGTCCAGTGTACCTACAACACTAGAGCCACCTGCCCCCTACGACAGTCTTTACTCATATTGTAAGATGTAAACGGGCCAACGAGAAGCTGCTACAAACTTAGATATGTAATAACACAATAGCTTTAGTGGCACCTAAAAGTCACTGACCATAAAGTGAAGAAATGTCCAATGGGTGCTGAAGGAGGGGTGGCCCAGCCCAGCCTCCTCCGGGCTATGACGGGCGCCCGCGCGTGTCCCGCGCTGCAGGAGTGCGCACCCGCTCTTGTGGGCCTGGGTCGCCCTAATGCCACATCACAGACTGTGCGCGCCGCTAGGCCCCCTGGAAGTTGTGGTCCGGGGCCTCGCGGGCAGTCCTGCCCGTTGTCCCTCCGTGTGGCATTCCGTGATGGGCAGAACAGCAGGTGCTGGCAGACACGGGTTCCCGGGCAATGACCTGGTGAGTAGCAGAGAGCACGTCTAAATAGGAATACTTTATCTCCTCTTTCTGGGTAGGCTGTAATTCTTACATCAAATCCATGGTGTCTCACACAAGATCAAGGACACAGGGCATTGATGAAACTTCCATCAGATTATTACTAGGATATCAGATTTAGGAGCACAATGCACCGAAACTAATTGCCAATGCTGATCACATTTATAAAAAACTGGCTGTTTGGTCACATAGATATGTCCTACTGACCACGAGGTTGTGTGAAGTGCTTCAAAGCTTGACTGCTCCCAATAACATATCCAGGGCTAAAGATATACATATGCAGAGCTAGCATATTAGAACAAGGCACACGATAGAGAGCTAGCAGAAGTGGACCGGGTTAAAGTTGCAAAGTAGTCCATCATGCCGTTCAATGCAAGCACTGGAGTGGAAGTGGAAGGATACAACCGAACAACCAATACTATTAGATGAGATATGAGTATACTACTGGGCTGACACATGGCATGACTGACAAAGTCTGATGCCACTGGCTGAAATAGGCTGATCAAAGAAAGCCAAAGGTTGACAGGGGAGGAACAGAAGCCCACTAAGTTTGTCTTGTTAACAATACGCCATTTTGACTACTGGGCTATCAGAACCCAGACCTAAAAACGAGGAAGCATGTTAGAATGGTTAAAATCCCATCAAACATCGGATTACGAGATTCATTTAGCTTTATCGCGATCTGAATTACGATCTTCAGTGGTTGCATACCCCACCATCCCTAGGAGAACTTGCAGCCTAGAAGCTCAGTTAATTTTGTCTTATGGGCTAAGTCTCGCCACACATCAGAGGTAGGTGTGACCTCCTCTTTCCATGACAGTGACATCAATATATGTAACTATACATTGGCAACTATACAGAGCAAACTTAGCTGAGCAGCAATGGAGCACTGTGCATCAATTGGGGGTTTGCCATTTCAAAGTAACATTACATGTTACTTATTTCTAACTTTACCATAGTCCATACACAGTTACAATTTTAGGAATAGGGAGATTAAGTGATTTGCCAATAATTACACGATTTACAGTTCAGATAAGGCTCCAAAGCCAGCAGCCTAGACACTACATCACACATCATGTCCTCCAGAAGCCTAAGGCTCATGGTCACTAGAAAGCAAGAGACAATGTCTGCAACAGAAACTGGATATTACAGAAGCCTCCTCGCTGGATATCCCTGACTGAGACAATTATGCAGCAAGCTTGGAAATCACAAAACCGCAACATCCCGGGGAAGAAGAAGGAGATTCCCTTCTGCAAACAAGGTAAATCTAAAATCACAGGTAACAAACAGCAGCTTCAGGTGGCTAATCCCATGGCGTAAACATGTCATGTAAATAGGCTGTGTCACCCTTGGTCAAAGACTCATCAGCGTTCATGCTTCAAACACTTTTTTTGTTTTATGTTTTTTTAATGTAAAAACAGATTTTTTACTCATTTCAGCTTTTAAGGGCAAAAATAGTGCCTATTTAGGACTTGTTTTCAAAAGGACTTTGCTTGTTTTAGATATCTGTTCAGGAGGACAGCTCCCCATGTCTGCAAGAAATTGAAGATAAAGAGGTTTGCCCGGGACCACACAAACCGGTCAATGTGGGAGGGTAGATTCGAGCCTAGTGCTTATGGTTCCCAAGTCTCAAGACCATGTTGTGACTGAAATCAGTATCCCAGTTATTACATTGGTTGTGGAAGGTCCACTAATATATCCATTTACCCGATGTTTCCAGAAAAAGTAGCCTATCTATCTTAAATCCTGTCTTTGTTAGAAGGAACGCTTCTCTATAGACCGCTTTGCAGAACCTGCGATTATGCCATCATCTTCCGCCTGCTTATTTGACTGGGATTCCCAAAAATATTACTAAAAAATAGTCAATGTATGTTGATCTGCTCTTAAGTTTATTATGTAACGTCACATCCTGTGATATCACTTCCGCTGAACCTGCAATTTTGGTGAACTGACAACCAGAACTGTACTCTTAACTTTCATCTCATACCCATATGGGAAACAGCAAATCTCCCAATCACACAAAGACAAACTGCACATATTCATTCCTCACACAACACAGGCAATGGTATGGCCATGCTGCTCTACCAACTTTAAAATTTGGGCACGAGGTTCGAATCCCGTCCTTGACTCAACATCTTGGAATTCTGGGCAAAGGCTTAAAATCCTGTACACCTTTAAAAATGTGTAACTAAGGTTCTCATGTAAAGCACTCGAATGCAGCTATATAAAACTGCAAAAACAAACCATGATAGTGTGAATTATTGCATCTGTGGCTCAGTTTCATTCTTGGAGTAGACATAGTGGCATAGGCAGATTACAAATCCTCTCATCTACTACAATATTCCCAGACACCAGTCGCCTGTTAACAGTTTGACCTGTAGGTGATTGCTTTGCCACCATCAATAATTCACTGTTTACAGGACAATGACTTCTGGCTCATTCACATTCTGATCAGATTATGCAGCTGTTGGCGCGCAGTTCATAGAGGAAGAGGGCAAGCGCCGTCTTGAGCATACGCGCATGCAAACTTTACGCTGATGGACACAGACGGCCTAACGCGAGGCCTTTATTGAGTTTGAAAAGCACTTGCAGACACAAAAACATATGTCTGCCACCGCTTTGCAGCCGCTGTTTCCTTCCAGTAGCAGTATACAGTTTCATTTCAATAAGCAGGGTGTTATTGATTGCTTGGCTGGAATTATTTTGGCAAGGATAATGGGAGTTTGTTCCTGCTCCTCTGTGTGTTTATGCGCACAACACCCGGCTAAAATGATATTTATTTAAGGGTACGTGTACTGTAACAGTTCCAATGCTATTATATTCTAGTTCTGCTATAATTGCCAGTTTCAGGAGTCGCCTTCCCAGTATTACTGTTGGGGTCAAACAAACTTCTATAAACAAAACACGCCTTACCTACTACTACTACATCAGAAATTCATTGACCAACAGGGATAATCTGATGAGCCAAGTGTGTTAAATAACACTAATCTCATCGGTCAAGGATGTGGGTTTGAAGAAAAACAGAAACAGGTCCCCAATACCAAAAAAAATGAGTGAGCACAGAGAAAGTGCCTCACGGTCGTAACTCCCGAGGGGGTTCCTGGTTAACAGTGCCCTGTATACCCACTTCTCATCATCGGTCACTCTCTCTGTGTGCAGTGTGAAAAAATGACCAAAAAGTGACCAAGTATATAAATACTAATGGTGGAAATCTGGAAGGCTTGCAGCACCAGAATAAAGATAGAGAGCTAGCAACCCTTATCAAAAATCTTTTTAAACTTTGGTTGCACTTAACACATTAGTCTATTTACTATATTTTTTGGGGGTCATAGGTGCACTGGTACACTATTTACAAAGGTGCTCTCTGGTATTGGCTATTTTCTTTACATACCACCATTAGTATTTATATACTTGGTCACTTTTTGGTCATTTTTTCACACTGCATACAGAGAGAGTGACCGATGATGAGAAGTGGGTATACTGGGCACT
This sequence comes from Lissotriton vulgaris, assembly GCF_964263255.1. Classification (NCBI taxonomy): domain Eukaryota; kingdom Metazoa; phylum Chordata; class Amphibia; order Caudata; family Salamandridae; genus Lissotriton; species Lissotriton vulgaris. Next base: position 223,879,523 of record NC_141699.1, on the reverse strand, counting down.
GTTAACCAGGAACCCCCTCGGGAGTTACGACCGTGAGGCGCTCTCTCTGTGCTCACACATTTTTTGTGGTATTGGGGACCTGTTTCTGTTTTTCTTCAAACACACATCCTTGACCCATGAGATTAGGGTTATTTAACACACTTGGAGGATCTAGATGGCTCATCAGATTATCCCTGTTGGTCAATGACTTTTTGATGTAGTAGTAGTAGGTAAGGCGTGTTTTGTTTATAGTTGTCTGAGCGGGGGCGGCCTTACCTCTTTCCCCCTATACTCCTATTGATTAAATAAGTCAAACAAACTTTACCAACACGTCCCACACACTCTCCTGGTTAGTCAACCACAGAGCCACTACATTTTCTCAGGACAGTTCTATGGTAGTTGCCCATTGACCCATCTTATTGTTTTTAAATCCTGAGACAAACGTTTTTGCCCTTGCATCTAAATCTTTTACATCCACATTTACTGTCACGCTCTCTTCATTGTTCTTCACTCCTCATCCTGCTCATCAACACGTTCCAACCACAGCCTATGGCGCATTCCAGCACAGCCTATGGCGCGTTCCAGCCACAGCCTACGGCGCGTTCCAACCACAGCTTACGGCGCGTTCCAGCCACAGCCTACGGCCACAGTCTGCAGCACTTTTGCTACTCCTCCAACTACTCCACAGCGGTCTGCCTTTGACCCTCCTGTAGTTCTCCCCTCTCCTTTGCATCTTCCCTTTGGAGGCTCAGGCATCTTGCGGCCCTGCAGGTCAGTATAGAACATCGTAACTAGGCCTGCGGCAGCACTCCCCAAGCACTGTTTTGGAATGAAGCCAGAGGGCTGTGCCAAAAACATAGTGACCACAATGGGCATTCTGTGATGTCCCTCTACCAAGAGCAAAGCTTGGAGGTGATCTAGTTGTTGATGTACGCTTCACTTATAATAAAAAACTACAACTAATTATATCCCTATATACGTGCTTGGTGGGAGATGGCATTCATGAGGGCATAAGTCGGCAAAAGGATATGGTCATTAAAGGAGCTATTTAGGGTACAGAGGTAAAACAGTACTCTTTACCTAGTGTTCTGCATTTTTAACAATCACCAACAATGGACATTCTAGATTGCTGCTTTGTTGGATGAAGTCAACTTGGATTAAGAGCGACTGTGACACCATTCACAGGAGGGCCCCTTCAAAACATAGGGGCACATTTCTCATTCTGCAACTTTTTCAAAAAAGGTTCTGTTTCCTAGGAATGTGCTTCTCCGAAGCTCATACAAAAAAAGGTCTTTGCATAAATAATGCAAACCTCCTTATACACTCCAAGGGGCAGATTTATTGAGAATGAGACTACATCGCCCAGCACAAGACAGGACTGCATTACGACCAGAGTGTTTCACGCACATTTAACAAGTGCCAGGCACTTGTTTCAAACCAAAGAAATACTTGGCTACGTCGATAAAGGTTAAAAAGTGCCTGGTGTTTCCATAATGTGCAGACTGCAGTAAAGAAATGTACTACAAAACACAATCTCGGCGGATTTTCTGCTAGGGAAGGATCCTTTCACAGTCTTTTATCTGCAGCAGACCACATTTGTGCAAGAAAGGCCCTAAGGGAGGCAGTTTTATGAGAATGGTATTTGAAACATAAGATGAGCCTGGAAGGCCAGCATGTCCAGCGCATATTCGTGCATCCACTCACTACACATGCCCGCCTACCTGAAAGGGGCAGGTGACCCAATCAGGAGCTTTCAATTTCACCTCAACACGATTATATTATTTCATCTGAGTCATCATATAAATGTACAAATGTATAGAGATAAGGAAAAGCATTGGGGCACTCCATATGTGGCTTTAATAATGGCAGAATGCATTTTTTAGGCAACCACAATTTGAATGTGTGTCTCTCGTTTCACTTTTCCTCTATGAGGACAGGTCGCCGAATTAACATACAGTGATGGGGTCTCGCCCCTCCTAGAAATGTGCAAAAGGCGACAGGGCAGATAATCACCTCGCTTTGCTGTATGAAGCAAACACAAATCAGCAGATAATGACCGAGATGTAGTATACAGAAGAAGATTTAATGGTCAGACTTTGTAGGAAGCACAGGCATTTATGATGATTTTTTTTTTTTTTAAATCACCAGACTTTTTTTGTCTCCCTTTTTAGGTCAAGCATTTGAGACCTCTTGCATATACTTATTATTATATACTTATATATGTATGTACTATGTGGTCTCTGGAGATCAGCCCTAGGACTTGTCTGCTTCCGCTTAGGGACGTTTTTTCCGTTCAACTGCCTCTACTAAACTGTCTTGATAGAAAACGACCAGCAGGGGTCGGTAAAATACCAGAATTGCTTTCTGCTGAGAGACTCTTTTTAAATTTTTCTGGCAACTGCCTTAATTTATCTTTCTTGATAGAAAACGACCAGCAGAGGTCAGTAAAATACCAGAATCACTTTAGCATTCTCTAGATTCCAGTCCTTTGAAATGGTCTCCCACAAGCACCCGTAGACAATAATATTTTTTTCAAATCTTGTATTTTCAGTGATATGACCACCGAAGGCCCTGATTTTGTATTAAAAACAGAGCTTTGGACCATACCATTTTCCGCTGAAAGGCAAATTTTCTCTCCATGTGTTCCCACACCTGGTGTGTCACGAAATTCGGTGCTTACTTTCCCTCCATGTTAAAGAAAAGTAGATGTTTCAGCAGCCAGGCTAATGTGCTGCATAGCTAAATACATATAAGATCCCAAAGGCAAGACCGATTGCTTTGCAAATGCTTGTTTATTAACCCTTTGTTAACATAGCTGACTTCTCTAAGGAAAAGCGCTTCCTCTCTGTTCTATTAAGCCACAAGGGGGAGTACTAGACTCTGCAGAGTAGTGAGTGGTCTTTTTTTTCTATGAACACTGAGAGGAAGGCAGGTTTCCTGAGAGCAGGATCGCATACAAAAAGTTTGTGGTTACCTTCACCCATTGTGTTGACATAATAAACAGACTAGCAGACATAGGGAGGGAGGAGGTGAGAGCCAGCAGCAGTTCAACATCAATGGCCAAGAAAATATATGTTTTTACTTTTTTTTAAATATAATTTACTTACTGTCTGGGCGATGTGTGCAGCTCTTCCTCTTCGATTCCTAGGATGGTAATCTATTTATTATGTCCATATTATCCACGGATGCAGTAAACATGTTGCAGATGTGAAATGAGTCCAGATGCCTCCAGCATGGGTGAAACATGTGGTAAACCCTAATTTTTGTGGAGAAGTGTGGCTCACTGGTTAGAGCAGGCAGACCCTGAAGCAGAGGTCAGACCCGGGACCAGGGTTCAATTCCTGACGCGGCAGGGTCTTGAGCTCAAATGTCCACGGACTCGATAATTCTCGCTTCGGTGCCTGACCTAATCATGGGTTCACACTCTGCAACTCTGGGCATTAAGCTTGCTTAATCTCCACAACGGCCCCCCGCGGCGGGGTGCCTGGCTTTCACCTTGGGGATGCCCTGTAGGGGCTATCTCACAGGGAAAAAGCCAGGACGGGTTCCCAAGGCAAGCGCGGAGATACCCTTTCGGGGGTCGATTCAGGCGCTATATAAGAAACATAATAATAATAATAATAATAATTGTAAAAGCAGTGTTGAACTAAAGAAGCCTACTCCCTGTCTGCCTGTTAACTGAAAATAAATTGAACGGCATGAAGTTCCTCGCCGAATCACCCAAGCACTAAGATGCTTCAATATAATTACACGTTTACTAGTACCATTTACTAGTAAGAACATTTACTAGTACCAGTGCTTGTTAGATCTTTCCCTCCAATGCGATAAAAGTAAAAATAGAACCTTTTCCTGCAACATGTCATAACAGCAGGTCACACTTGATGCCGGAAACATATTTTACTTAGCATTTAATCATGTTTTTAATTATGATTACAGCCACAATGAGTGCATTATGAAAAGCACTTCTTAGCAAATGTCTTTCATTGTCTGTTCCGGAACCAAGAGCAGTGAAGATGCATAACTGAACAAAACAGGACATGACACCAATTTTGTATGCATAATGGAGGGTGATTTCCGATTCCTGCATACACTGACAAATGAAAAAGTATTGCCTTCGGATGAAACACGGGTGCTTGTGCCAGCAACAACCTCACTCGGTCTACTAACCCCAAGTCTAATGTCCCATAAAGGGAGGTAACTCAATCAGATCAATGTATATACTTCAAAATAAAAATCAGGAGATGCTGCACTCAAACTTTATTCTTACATCTAATTTATTATACTTTATTTCTTCAACACTTTTCGGTGTGAAACTCTCTTTTTCGAGGCATTCTCATACATAGTAGTTTCCATTAGAATTTAAATTCATCGGATTCGTTCATAATTTCAAGATTCAAAACTCCCACTTGTACAGTATCAGGAGCACTCAACGTATTTCGGCTCTCAGTAAGGGCTTTGTATGCACATGGACGGAAACTTCACAAAATGCACTATTGGGGTTTGGTGCACTAGGTGTGTGGCACTGGGCTGAAGGATTCCAACAGCCTGAAAGTACAAGATAGTTTTTAACCGTGCATCAGAACCATATCACCCGCCACCCGCCAGCCAAAAAACAATGATCTTCTGGAAAAGGTGAATGGTCATCTCATCTATTGAGAGAATGGAAGATGCGTGGTTACTGCAGCATGCAGTGGAGACGGCAAAACCCATAAGTGGTTATAAGGTAACATCTTGAATTGTCATTTCATGTTTTCCATCTCCCACGCCTGATCCAAATACGATTTAGTCCAGACTGTGAGTTTTTTAAGAGATTCCTATTAGGGCTAGAAATATCTACCAAGTCCGAAGCTCAGTTTCTGTATGCGTGTGCCAGTGTACATGATCATAAAGAGAATCCTAAGGATTTTAATTCTGCTCTGCCAAGAAAAGATTTTGCCAACTGTCCCTAAAGTAAATGTAAATGTAAATGTACAGGAATTTATATAGCGCAAATCACCGAGCGGTTTCTAAGCGCTTGCTTAGGGAACCTGTCCTGGTATTCCCCTGTGAGACAACCCCAGCAGGGCATCCGCAAGGTGAAAGCCAGGCATCCCGCCGCGAGGGGCCGTTGTGGAGATTAAGCAAGCTATTGCCCAGAGTCGCAGAGTGTGAACCCGTGAATTGAGTAAGCACCAGAGCGAGAATTGTCAAGCCCATGGACATTTTAGGACTCAAGACCCCACTGAGCCGGGAATTGAACCCTGGTCCCAGGCTGACCCCTGCTTCCAGGTCTGCCTCCTCTAACCAGTGAGCCACACTTCTCCACTTCTCCAAAGAAGTTCAGGATTCCATATAAATAGTATACCAGTTTGTCGCTGGTTGAATGGGCTCTTTCATTCCAAAAATATAATTGTGGAATCCTAACCCCAGTCTTCCACTGGATTAGCCAAGCATGAACCAGAGGGAGACATGAGTGGCATTCCTTTATATCCGGCCCTTTTGAAAGATTAAGGTGAGGAGATTCGACTAGCCACAGTCGTAAGACATTGGTAGAAGAAACTATTTGAGGATGCTTGAAGATCGGATGCTGTCAGCTCATACCACAATACAAGAAGCGCAAAAGGGAAATATGTGTATCAGACGCTGGATGAAAGGCATCCTTAGTTCTGAATTGTGTTACTTTAGTAGCAGAGTTTGACCAAAGTCAGCTGGGCAAAAAAGGCAGTTCTAATCCATACCATCAATAGTCCTGAGGCATGGTCCTCCTCCCCCTGCGGTGACGAGTTGGCCTAATGGCTAGGGTGGTCGACCTCAGAGCTGGGTAACCAGACCAGGTTCGAGTCTTGGCAGGGACGTGCAACATCCTGTGATTCTGGGAAAATCACTTAATCTCCCCATACCGAACAAAAATGAATGTGTCCTCATGTAACCCAACTGATCCTCTGTAAAGTGCTCTGATGCCCGATATCTTCGGGTCAAGTTCGAGCTAAATAAAACTCTGTTAAAATTAAAAAATAAATAAGAGACTGCGACTTTACCCTAGTATACTGTAGAAACCAAGGGGAAGAACACTCCGAAAGGCACTACATGAGGGGCTCTCCAAGCAACTCGTCCAAGCTTAGGAGAAACCCTGAAAAAAAGTCTGCATATTACAAGTGTGAAACATCATGACTTGGAACTTAGGTGCAGCTTCACAATATTTTTCGTGCATGGTATAATGCTCAAACTGAATTTACAGTTACAAATTATGCAGCATTTGCACAAAACTAATTGCACACACAAAATGTGTGCATTGTTGTCGGTGTAACAATGTGTCAAGCACTGCGACTCATACATCCCTCATTCACAATGCGCTACACCAATTCCTGCATTTTCCCTCCACATCGTTCACCTTCGCGCTGCTAGATTTGGCACAGGAGCTGCACAGGAGAACTGTTATGCAAATATAGGCCCAATATACCCCTGTCTGTTTTGTGTACCCCTATGCCAAAGCTCTAGGGCACATAGTAATTTTTCTATTCCTATATTAAAGATACAACTAGAATTGCATACATTTGTGTGGACAGGTCTGTAGTGACCTGTGCAGTGAAATGCACTTGATGAAACAAATGTGTGGCGCACCAGTGGCGCTTGGGGGAGGTACAGTAACATGTCCCTCCCCCGAGAGGCTCAAGGGAGCTAAAACATACTAAAGATGCACGTGCAACAAGCAGTTTTCTTTAGCAGGAGCACTTGTGCTGGCAACACTGCAGATTGCATTTGTTAATCAGGACCTGCATAGTGCAAAATGGCACACACAATTGTACATGGGAAACTGTTCATTGAATTATGTAGATTTGACCCTTCGATTCCAGGGCAAGAAGTGGTAATGCCTGCATCTTAGTCCACATGTAGAAGGTGGTGTGGAGCTATCATGGACTCAGTTAATTGTTGCTGCACCTTTGGCAGTTAGTTCATTGCTTTCACCAACTGCCTCTATGAGGACCTTTTCAAGCAACATGGCTTGGAGCAGTCACTGTGCCAATTTAACCTTTTAAGAGTATATCGGCCACTGGTCGATGCCTGCACTCCATCCTCAGTGCATCTGTCGGCTACTGGCTGATGCTTTGGTGCTTGAACCAGGGGGTTTCTTTTTTATATTTTCTAGATCAGGCTTCTGGAGAACAGCTTCCTCAGCAGCCCAAGTCTTTTTTTACTTGGAAAGAAATGGCGATTAGCGCGTCTCTGAAACTGAAATAAGCCAATTGGCTTTTTCACTGGATCAGTGCTTGGGGGCACATTTGAACCCCCCCCCCCCCACCTCAGATTTAAATGAGGTAGGTGTCATTAGAAAGGGGAGAATTTTCCCTCTTAAATGAGATCTCTTCTTGTGGATTCTTGCTTGGGGGTCGCCGCAAGAGTGCGACCCCCAGGCAACGAGGTAACAGTGCACTTTACAAGTATACATACATTACATTAAAATGATCCATCCATTAGACACCAGGGATAGTATTGCGGGGGGATAGAGGTCCTAGGGGCTCATTAAACGTTCTGTACCCCCAGGGGGTGGATGGGGGAATTTCCCTCCCATTCTGTCCCCCATTGACAGAAAGCGCACTGGACACCAGGGAATGGGATTGCTTAGTATTTTTTGGAGAGGGCGGACCCCTGGACATGGGCCTGTGTCCCTCCCTAGCCCCAGGACCAGAAGTCTTTCTGCCTCATTTAGGGAGGGGGTTGTATGTGGGTGTACACTCAGAATCTGCATCCTCCCAAGAGGGCGAGGGGGGCAGACACCAGAGAATCTTGGAATGTAGACAGTATTTTTTTGGTTGGGGCGTCCCCCAGGCCCATACCTGTTCTCTTCCCCCAACCCTGGGCCCCATAAGACCCCTCCCGGGGGAGTAAATCTGCACAAATCTCCCCCGCCCCCAAGAGGGGGCCTTCAAGCCCACTGTACTCCAGAGATTTTTTGATTGTTGTTTTTTTGAGGGGAGGCCCCCACGAACATGGGCTTATGCTCCCCCAACCTCAGGTCCCATTAGTAGTTCTGCTCCTCAAGGGACAGATTGGGGAGTTCACAACCAATCTGCCGACCAATGTGGATCGGAAAGCCCACTAGACAACAGGGATTGCTTTTCAGTATTGGGGGTGGGGGGCAGCCCCAATGGCATGCCCTGCGCTCCCCTGACCTGGGCCTCAATGTTTCTGCCCCTGTGGGGGAGCTGGAGTTGTTTCCCTCTTTTTTGCCCCCTTGCCACTAGATACCAAGGATTAACTTTCAGTATTTGTTTTAAGGACGTAGCAGCACCAATGGCTTGCGTCTGTGCTCCTCCGAACTGGGCTCCATTAGTCTCAAACTTTGCGAAAAACCATGCATTGTTCTTACATGTCTGTCGAACAAAGTTCCAATATCTGCTGAGAATCTCAAATTTGCTACCACCCTCCACCCCCGCCCCCACTTGTCCCGACAGAAACAGTACCCCATGTGTATGGTTGAACCTAACAGCTGCAACACAAATTGCACCAATACCAGCTGGACGGCCTAACAGGGAAAACTACCAATCTCAGACATTTCAGAAAATTAGACACCCAGGGGAGTCCAGGGGGGTGCGACTCACATGGATCCCACAACCGTTTCTTACCCGGGATGCCCTGCAAACCTCAAACATCGCCTAACATTGAACATTTACCTTGCATTTCTGTGACGTAAACTTCTGGAATCTGCAGGGATCTACAAAATTCCCACCACACATAGTTCCCCCACTTGCTTTGATAAAATTGCCACCCCACTTGTGTGGCTGGGCCTAGTGCCCGCGACAAGGAATGGCTCAATTCAGGGTCAATGCCAAGAAAACCTATGCCTGCATAAGCTACTCACATGTGACATTTATCTAAAGGATCTCTGTGGGTATCATAATAATAGGAACAGGCATTGGAAAAGACAATAGATTTCACCTAGGCGAAATCTACGGGCTTTGTCAATGTTTGTTTTACAAGTTGCGCAGTAGTGCAAGTTGCTGTGCAATACGGCTCAAAGTAAAAGAAATAAAAGCACTATGATGCGGTCAGTATTGACGATGTAATAAGGTTTTTTTCCTTTAAGTGCTCTTTGCACAGCAAGCTGTGCTGCTGCTGTGCAACATGCAAGAAAGAAGCAAAGGGTGGTTAGGGTAAGGCAACACAAATGCGCAATTTTGGGGTGGGGAGTTTGTTTAAATTCAAAACCAATGGTGAATGGTGGGGGTGGGGGCATGGGGTAGCTGAAAGCATTAGAGTTGCTGCATGTATGAGGCCCTTTGTTTCCAGGATCAAAGATTGCAACAGGTATCCAAATCATTGCACCGATTCAATGCCAAGGTTTGAGTTTCATTTGGGAGGGCTTGCAAATCCCAAGTGGGGCTCGTGCGCACTTAGGAGCAAGCGGGAGACCTCCAAAAAGAGAGTTGCGTTGAAAGAAGCTGAAACGCAATGTTAATTAAGGCAAATGGCTCGGCGTGCAGAATGTATGCAAAAAAGGCACAGAAGTTTAAGAATGCTTTCGATGGAGGCATTGTGCACACATCTGATCCCATGTACTCGGACAAGAAGTGCGCATAGTGCATGCCACCAACGAATGTTGGTGTTAAATAAAAAGAGTGACTGCAGGAGCCAGCAGTAGAAGGACACTGTCAACTGGAAGCAGTACAATCCAGGCTTCATTGTAAGACAAAGACTCGAACCCCAGGAGGAAGACGGATGCGAGACGCTGGTCAATAAGAATTAGGGAAATGAGAATGACGTGGAAGCCAGCCAATGGTAACCAAAGTGACGTGGGAGCCATGTTGGAACCAGCCAGTGGTAAGTAAAGGTAAGTAATAGGTGGTTTCTAATCCGCTTGCAGGAAGAAAAAAAAATGTAATACTAGAGATTTCACAAGCGCTGTTCAGGCAAAACCTAAAAACACAGATTGGATTAGCTGCTACTCACCAATTTTGAACTATGAATAAATCTCTCTACAATAGAATTTACAATAAGGTTGCCACCTTTTTTATGTTTGAGTGATAATTAAGCATTTACTGAACATAGTTAAAAGGTAGTTATGTTTCAACTATCAAAAACCCTAAAAGCCTGAAATCAGGTAGTTATGTTATGCAGCACACATCATTACTCTTCCCATCTGCATTGTTGTTCTTTTCGGAGGTGGTTTACGGCTGTAACACAAGCTCCCATAGGAAATAGTTTGGCTGCATCGTAATTAGGCGGTCAAATCTGCCGACCGGAGGTCAGTTGGTCCCGATTCCGCAGCGGTGTTTGTTGGAGGCAACTCCGACCAGCATCGTAATAGGGCCCATAGTGTTGATGGTTTAGAAGCAAGGTCTGGCAAAATGCATCCCACATGACAGGGGACCACTGTTAGCAATGCATTGTACATGTATTCTGCATACCAAGACCAACAGATAGCTAAATATGTAAATTCCTTGTGAATAGTGTGTTGATTTGTTGAAGTTACAAAGTGACCAAGTTATTAGCAACCTAACACTTTTTGCCTACTCCATCCACTTTAATGGTGCTCCCGACTTGACTGATAAGCACAGAACTCAACATATCACAAATTATAAATGCCAGGTGTGTGCCACATTCTGTGCAGCTCCAAGAATCTGCCCCTAAGTTATTAGCAAATAAAAGAGCACTGCCCCTCCCGCTTATAGCATTGCCCTTTCTCATCTCGTTAAAATCGGGAATCCCTGCACTTCATTTAACTTACTTAATATGAGTGCAGATTCATAGATTACCGCCAAAAGTTATAAGCAAACAAACATTTTCTTTTCACCCTTTGATTGGTTTTTCTACCAAATGTCATACAAATTTGTGCAACTGCACCAAACCTATCAGCAAATCAAAGATTCCTGCCCCCTTCTCCTTTGTTAGGTCTGCATGACTACTGATAAATTCCTACACTGGGTTAAACTTGCTGACTGTCTTCCAAATATCATGCAGATTCCTTAAACTGCGCCTAAGTTATTATCACAAGAAGTCCTCCCTTGATAGATCCGCACTCAATTTGCCATACCCGCCAAAGACTAAACATATGAAAAGTCTTCCAAATTTCATTTAGATTTGTCAAAGACAAAGTTATTAGCAAATGAACATTTTTTAACAACTCCTCTTCCCCCAAAGCATACAGGGTTGATTGCTTAAAAGCTGGGACTGACAAAATCAAACATGACAAGGAACCAATTTGCTCATAGGCAAACATTTTTAGTTTCATTAATATTTTGCACGATACCGTTGACACACACAAGCAGCGCAGATTACACATGCTGCCTTTTAGAAGAGTTTTCTGAGGTTTAACATTTGGAAACGACACCATTTGTATTTACATTTGTGTTTGCTTAGTTACTAATGAATACCTCAACTGCGAAATGGCCCTGTGTCATGAGTAACACCAAGCCATCCTGATCGTTTCGCCAATGCCCTTTGTATTCTGTGACTTGTAGTTTTGCTTTAACCATAATATGTAAAAGCCTTTACATTATCATCATGCTGAAAACCGCTGGCTAAAAAGTAGGACTAAAACAAAAGTGACAGCCACGAAATGGAGCCATTTAGCAGCTATATAAAGTGCAGGTTTCGGTCTGTGGCACTTCATATTACCAAAGTGACCTTCACACAACCAAATTGAGCAAAATCCACCATGTAGGCTTCTGAAGTACAAGCAATGTTCAAACTTTCACTTTTGTCCTACTGATACTGGTCTCCCAAAAACTGATTTCCGCTCCTACGCACAATAAGGTTCTTCAGTACCATCTGTTGTAATCTATGCACAATGATTTTTAGGTCTCGCCTGTCGATGCGCATGCGCATCGAGCAAGCGAGACTATGGGGGCTTATCCACTCTTTATCCAACTTGCAAGGAATCGTGGCGATTCCTTGCAGTGCCCGTGACTTTTAAGCTCAATGCGCATGCGCATTGAGCTTAAAAGCGCGTGCACATGCCCCCAGCCGCCTGCCTTGCCTACTCTCCCGCCCCCTCAATTCTTGATTGCACGGCCGCTAGGCCCTGCCTCCCCTACTCTCCTCCTCCTACTCTCCTCCCCTCGCCGTCTGTTCCCGCACTCCTCCCACACCCCCGCTCCGCCCCCTCCCCTGCCTGCCATGTCGCGTCGCATTTCTCCTCCCCCCTCCCCCCAGCCGCCTGCCTTGCCTACTCTCCCGCCCCCTCACTTCTTGATTGCACGGCCGCTAGGCCGTGCCTCCCCTACTCTCCTCCTCCTACTCTCCTCCCCTCGCCGTCTGTTCCCGCACTCCTCCCACACCCCCGCTCCGCCCCCTCCCCTGCCTGCACTTTAGACTGCCACGTATTTTTCTCCGTGTAAAATCCGAGGCAGTAAACTAGAAGTCCTTTCCCATAAAATGTTCTGGAATCAAAAGAAAGGGCGGGTTGAACGTGAGATGGGCTGCCATGAAAGCTGCAATCTCTCCCCACCACGGTGGGCAGCAGGGTTCTCACCTGAAGGAGTGGCAGTACCCGCTAGTTCAAACGTCTCCTCTCAAGCAGGGCGCAAGGCCCGACCGGCTCATCTCGCTAAGAAGTACCAGTACGGAGATCTTATACGGGGTCACCCAGTCCTTGATGCCGAACACATTGGCGTGCACCACCCCGTTGGTCATCATGGGGTTGAAGTAGAGGCTCTCGTGCACGCTGGCCATGGCAGGGGATCCTGCGGCTCCCGGGGGCCAGATTATCACCTTAATATGAGCTCTATACAGGTTCCTGGACTCGGACACCCAGACTCGCGCCTCTACCTTTCACCCGCACCAGCAATAGAATACAACCAATCAGAGAACTTGCTGTCACGTGACGTCACAAAACAGAGTTGGTCATAAACACTAGCCCGGAAGCATACCATCAGATCTGCGTGTAACGTCGGTGGCCATACTGGAAGGAGTTCGCTTGTCTCTCCTTATGTATCAAAATGTCTACTGTCTCCGAAAAGGCAAAGTTTACATACGCTCTTTCCCAAGAAAGTAAGAATGACTTAATCAAACCATTGATTGTTCCAAAACGAAAACAACCAATTCACGATATAACTTTCAATATTGTTATGTCATTAAGTATACATTTTGTAAAAATATGCAATTAACCACGTTCTAATTTAATAACGCTATATTAAAGATACTGTATCTTATATGTGTAAGTGAAGTCATATTAAATAAGTCCAAAACTTGTCGTTCCTAGCTGGCTGTTTCTTGTCAACATGGAGCAAAACTGAGGCCCTTCTCCTCATCCAACAAAAATTTCTTCAGCCTCACCCTCACTCACCCTCACCCTCACTCACCCTCAACGCCTCACCCTCACTCACCCTCAACCCCTCACACTCACTCACCCTCAACCCCTCACCCACACCCTCAACCCTTCACCCTCACCCCCTCACTCACCCTCACTCTCGCTCACCCTCAACACCTCAGCCTCACCCTCACTCACCCTCAACACCTTACACTCACTCACCCTCACCCTCACTCACCCTCAACCCCTCACCCTATCTCACCCTCACTCACCCTCACCCACACTCACCCACACTCACCCTCACTCACCCTCAACACCTCACCCTCACTCACCCTCACCCACACTCACCCTCACCCTCACTCACCCTCAATGCCTCACCCTCACACTCACTCACCCTCACCCTCACTCACCCCCTCACCCTCTCTCACCCTCACTCACCCTCACCCACACTCACCCTCACTCACCCTCACTCACCCTCAACCCCTCACCCTCACTCACCCTCACCCACACTCACCCTCATCCTCACTCACCCTCAACGCCTCACCCTCATTCACCCTCAACCCCTCACCCTCACTCACCCTCAACCCCTTACCCTCACTCACCCTCACTCACCCTCACTCACCCTCAACCCCTCACCCTCACTCACCCTCAACCCCTCACCCTCAACCCTTCACCCTCAACCCCTCACTCACTCTCAATCTCACTCACCCTCACTCCCCCTCACCCTCACTCACCCTCACCCACACTCACCCTCACTCACCCTCACTCACCCTCAACACCTCACCCTCACTCACCCTCACCCACACTCACCCTCACTCACCCTCAACGCCTCACCCTCACTCACCCTCAACACCTCATCCTCACTCACCCTCACTCACCCTCAACCCCTCACCCTCACTCACCCTCACCCTCACTCACCCTCAACCCCTCACCCTCAATCCCTCACCCTCACTCACCCTCACCCTCACTCACCCTCAACCCCTCACTCACCCTCAACCCCTCACCCTCACCCACACTCACCCTCACTCACCCTCACTCACCCTCACCCACCCTCACCCACCCTCAACCCCTCACCCTCACTCACCCTCAACCCCTCACTCACCCTCACCCTCACTCACCCTCACTCAGCGCAACCACAGCATCTTCACTAAATATATTTAATAAACTTTAAGCTATTGGCAATATAAAATAAAATCCATTTTATTTACGTATTAATTATTAATTGTTTTTTAAAGCCATTGATTTTTTTTATATCAATACATATAAGTCACATATAAGTCCCGTTAATACAAAACATGTTGCTTTACAAATGCTAGAGGTGTCACATTTACAAAAAATATAACTATTGGCTTTGTAAAGAAGAAAGCTATTAATTTAGCTATTTAGAAAAAACAACACATAAATAAAAAACAAAAAAATAAATAACACCTATAGCTCAAACTTTACTACTGCGAGACCTATTGCATTTCCAATGCTTGTTGATTCATGTTTTTGATTTCTACACTAAAAAAGTAGTTACAAATTCAAATCGAAGACAGGGTCAGACAGATCACAGAGTTAGATCCAAAAATTACAAACTCCAAACCCATCGCTTTCGAAGGTGGCCATGCCACTTTTCACTAAACTCCAAAACTGCAGCCAATGGGAACGGAAAGAATGTAGACAACAACTTTGACATCAAGGGACGTCAGACTTCGCAAAGTCAGAAATGAGGGCTTACCCTAATCACGTTTCTTCTTTGAATTCTCATACCTGTTTTTTTTCTTTTTACAATTACAAATTGAGCGTTACCGGTACCAGACGAATAAATAAAAGCCAGGCTTGCATTAGCTGTTTTACTGGTAGTCTATGGTAAGTCATCTGGTACCATTGAATCTTTACAACTTAGCATTGAGTGTACAAACGTTTTATTACACAAGCTTAGCCTTTCAGAATTCCTGATTGCTGGTATGCCCATACCTCATTCATGGAACTTCAGTTTTTCCTATGCCTCCAGTTGTTTCCTATAAGTGTTTAATGGAGCCAATAACTCACAAGAACTATGCATACCTTGCTCAACGTTTCTCACGAATGCTCTCAAGTTTCCCAGGTCAGTGGGTGAGGGGCTCGTCCAGTCCAGCCTTTCAAACTACTCTCTGTAATAGTGATTTTATTGATGGATAAACAGGAATAAAAGTTCCAGACTACAAAGAAAAATACCTGGACTGGATAAGCTTTTCATGCATGTACGTGGGTAACTGTAATTCACAAGTTTTGTATTGGAGTGCGTACCTTGATAATATTTTTCTCATTAGAATCTCCACAAAAATTACAGTTGAATGCAAAATACTTTTAAAAGCACACTTTGCCTAAAGCATTACCACCTGCATACATTTTTCAGATTTTTGTGATTAATACTGGAATTTAAGAGAACAAAACATACACACATACTTCTGATATTTTCCACCTACTATACAAGGAACGTCGCAAAAAATGGCAAATGAATACAAAAGATTTCAATTAAAACCTCATATGCTATTCGTCAGTGCCCCAATATTTTACCTGATGGACCTGCAATGACGTAGTAGTAAGGCAAATAAACCTGTTAAGTGTTTGTTTACACGTCCATTGTTTGTGGTTTCAGAGGCGATGTAATTTGTTGTATTTATATAGTGCTCCTGCCTCTAGAAATAGGAAAGGTCCTCAAAAGCAAGAATACTAGATTACCCACAGACAATATTACTGCAGAGATTCATCTTCAAAACTGAAGTACGCCTTATTTTTTATCCCAAATACAAATGTTGCACTGTTAGTTCATTTTTTGTACTTTCGCATGACATATTATTTTATAACCTAAGAAGAGGAAGGTTTATTCATTACTTTCTCTTGAAAGAAATCACTAAATGCCATTGTGTATAAAGCTCATAAAGGAATTGTATTCACCTTTGGATCAATTTGAATTGCAAAAGTTTCTTATCTGCTGCCTTCGCATACGTCACAGCTATGCAATTCCAGACACAAAGCGCGTGGCAGTCAAAAGCAATCTGCGGGCTAGCTCATGCAGGGCAATCGGTATTGTTTCAATGAGGTACATGCTGTCTTCAGTTCCCAGATAACTAGTTAGCATTTTAATATGTTCAGTACCTGCTGTTAAACAGTTACGAGTTTAGCAGGGAAGTGCCTGTTCTTTCTGCAGTTCATCACACCCAAATCTCCCCCAACATGCACGGCTGCCAATTAAAACACCGATATAGTCTCTGGTGGAAATGACTTTAATCTGATGTTGAGATAAAATCACCCTTATTGGTGCATATGGTAGTACGTGCATCACACCCCTAATCAGTGATGCATGCTGAGACGTTTGCTGGAATATCCCCTCCGCCCCAGGCATCCAAACGCCCCCTCTGTACCACGAGGCCAGCATGCAACCTTTCGTGACCCGATAGACTCCGTCTCAGCAGGGCACAGCCCTCCACTGACAGCAGACAGAGACCCTTTCATTCAGCCAGCAACAAAAATCAGCAATTTCGTGTGCAGCATAAGTCAAAATGACTAAAATACACCAGCCGTAATCTGTGCGTGTGAGCGGCATTCTACTTTCTATCGGTATCTATTCAAGGTAATGGGTTTAAAGTTAAGAGGTAAAAAACATAACGTATATTTTGCAGTAAAATTCCCCTTACCAACGTGCTGCAGCTTCTCTGCCTCAGAGCTCACCCAGCCTTTCACTCTGGTGCATTCGTTGGTGTCTCAGCACGCTTGGGCTGATGGGAATTGTAGTTTAACCTTAAAGTTTTCACAAGGCTTTCACTTAGCCGTACAATATTAATATACATATAATACGAGAATACAGGTTAGAAAGAACGGACACTATATGGATCTCCCATGAGAATGGGCTATTTGAGCTCCGATCGATTTTTTTATCTCCTAAAGTAAAATTGAAAAAACTACACTCCCCACAAGGGTCTGAAAAATGCAGAATGGACTTGTAAGGAAGACCATAACATGACAGGCTTTTGAGACTCCAGGAACACTGCCACCTGCAGCATCTGAGACATAGTATTCTGTCCACACTCCAGAGATTGAGTTCAAATTAATAGCGCTTTTGTTTCTGTTCTGAGATGGATGACATAAACGACGCATGCCGAGGAAATAGAGCTAATAGAGAGATTTAGTGGGAAGTCAATGGCTCAAAGGAACGGCTGCATTCCCTTTCCACTGAGATGAATTGGTTAGAATAATACACATATGCGGAAGGGGGCGGGAGCTGTGGCACTTTAGAAACCTGATGCATTTTGGCGAATATGAAGGAAACTGATCTTATCCGACCTCAGAATCCTTATGTAACATCCACACAGCCAGGCCATTTCCAGTTTGCACTCACTGCTCATGGTTGCCTAGCTCCAAATCATTCCTAGCAGCTTGGAGGGTAAACCTAACAATTTAAACAGCCTCACATGAGAAATAATAAAAATATTTGTAATTTAAAACTATTTTTATCTTTGAAAAACGCTTGAGTGTGCATCTAAACAACTTGTGCAACTTCTGTAATCACAAAGAACGAATTTTCCGTTTCGGAATTCAACCTGTAAGCTACAGATGAAAAGCATTTTACCTGTTTTTTCTACTGGTGGACAATAAGGTTTTTGTCTTATTTTACAAATGTTACGTTTACTTGCTTTTATATTCTATTACAGGTGTCACGTCCTCTAATGTCATCGCTGTCAAATATTGTGTGATACCACTTCCTGTGATGTTTTAGTGCTCTTTCCTACTCACTTTCAGAACTGGAGAGCTTTGCCCTCCGAGGTGGTGCTTTTAATCATGGTTCTAGTTGGTGCAATTCTGCAATTCCGCACCCGAGTGGGCAAGTGGAGTCACTTTCTGGTCCACATACTACATGTACTCTTATGATACAATATGCATCATAGAGAAAATATAAGACCCCGTTTCTGGTTACGGGGCTCCGAAAACCCTCTACTGTGGGTCTCACAAAGAACACAAAATACAAGCTGCCTGAGAGGGCATTCTCAAAAAGTCCTTGACACAGCAGAGCAAATGCATATCAAATAACCACAGCTGTCTGCAAAGCCAGCTCCAAACATTCACTCAGACGAAACATGCATGGTCGATCCTCACCTCATTCACATGTTTCTTTAAAAGGCTTAAGTAAACAGTGTGGTTTGTAGACTTCTCTCTCCACTACGTCAAAGGCAGAGGCATCTCATATCTGTGGATGTTATCCCGGAAGAGTCTCAGACCTACTTCGAATGTCCCTTAGGAGGACTTGCCTATGGAAGTATCCCCAGATGGGGAAGCTGTCTCCCTTCTACGGACAATTACACGCTTCCTACTTTCTCCAGACCGAAAATTTCAGGGAAGGCCAGTATCAGATAAGTAATCCGGGCTCGAAGATACTGACCTGACACAACATGTTGCTGTGGATGAAGGAATTTGCTGCACTTATCTCCTATAGCATGTGGGGAACAGCAAACGATCCCAAGCTCTCCCCTTTACTCCTCGTTCTTCCACACCTTCCCATCCTCAATATGGTCAAAAGAAAACTCCTGCATCTTTTTACCACCTGCTCGAAGCAGAACGTAAATGGATGTGAATTTGGGCATGGTGTATTCCCTAGAATGTAGGAAAATACACAGAATTAGACTACGCATGCCAAAGTCTGTGTGCTACTCTCCATTTTGAGGAAAATACCTCATACTCCTGTTAGTGTGTGTCGTGTGGATACAGGCTGAAATCAGTGATTCAAACCCAAAGTCATTTATCCACACCAAAATACAGGGAACTCAAAATAAGGCCCTAAGCGTTGAGGCAACAACTAATTATACAGGATTTTGATGGGCCTATTCCCTCTGGTTAACTATCAGGCTGTGCATGTAGTCAGTGACTGGAAAACGTAGAGCATGTGACAATGGCTGTCGGACAGATATCTCTTGTTGGTTATTAAGTCTTATTTACCCCAGTCCCTATTACTTGACCATTGGGGAGTAGCCCTTAGTGGTGTCTTGTTACATTTTGTCTATGCAATGCACAATGCAAGACATTGTGGATACAGGCTCAACAACTCTCTTGCATCTTCTGCGCCTCAATGCACCTCACAAGGATGGGTTTCATTGAAGAACAGAGCTTCAGGGAATACGCATCATTGAGCTTGGTGTTTCAACAAAGACCAGCCTATAGGCGCCTTCCAGATTGTGGCTCTCGTAAGGTTCAGTCTTTCCTGCACAGTCAGAAGTCTGTGGTTATCTGGGTCTCTCATTTCTGGGATAACATATGGTTCTGTTCACACATGCTGGGCAGGGGCCAGGACTTTCAGTGGCATGAAATAACTAGAGGGTCTCTCAAAGGCGCGTGGCCGATGTAATTAAGGGCGTGGCTTAAAAATCCACAAGGACAAATCAGTGCTTAGCCTAGTGTGCCACCCGACTGGTATTTTGCTGCTTCCGTCATTGCATAAGATATATAATACAACAAGTAACATTACACCTACAAGTCAGGGCTATTGGCTTTGCCAATACTTGTTAGTTGTGAAACATAAATAAGCAACAACTATGGCTTTGTTGTATGTATTATTGAAAATGCTTCAGTTCAGAAATGATCAGACTGTGAAAGAACTACAACGAGCCTCTTTGAAGTTACTTCAAAGGCAATGAAGGGTAGTACTGCTGCAGAGTTAAGATTTTTTTTCACCCTTAGTGCAAAAATGGAGAGCCCGATGGGGACCCGTCTCAGCACCTGCTTATTAGAACTACTGGTGCAGAGTATCGGCGGGACCCGGCCCACTTAAAGCCCTGGGAGGGGCCCTCATACGGTGTCTAATTGGAGGCACCAGAGTGCCACTCCTCTCTCTCAGAGACTAGCTCTTTTGATTAACTGACTCCGGCTAGATAGTTTTGCAAACTCATACAATCAACTACATACACAGCAGCCAGGCAGACAACAGCTTTCACCCATTCGCCTAAGAACCCTTTGCCTCTTCAGCTCTCGCATCATTCGTTATTCCTGGAGGAGACACCTTGAAAGTTTCCTAAAAGCATTCAACTACTTGGCTTGCCTTGTGCTCATCTATGGGTGCAACATCTGCAATCAAAAGACTCCCATATGCACACTAGGAATAATATTTGGGAAGGTGGGCCTAGGCAGAAAAACAGTAGCATGGTTGCAATTCACAGAATTATCCTATCAAGCAAGGAGTTGGGAATCTTTGCAGATTCACATAGTTTGTTCTAGATATTAACTTGAGTTATCTACCTGGTTTAGGACCTGAATGCAATGCAAAATGTCCTACCTCTCTCGTCTGAAAGTTTTAATTCTATTAAGCACATGGGTGTGATGATTTTGCTTTTCTGTTTCTATAAATTAAATTAGAAGCCCTATACCGAAGTGAAGTCAAAACCACAATGGGATGAATCACATGTAGAAAAAAATGCCTATTGTGTGGTGATCCAGCCAATCAACAATAACCAAGTACATAAAGCTGCTTTGTACAGTCATCTAGTCCTCTTCTTTTGGAGAGTGAATATAGCACAGGCTTTGTTTATACGTGTAAGTCAATCCAGACTGATCAAATAAATTAACTATACTGAGGGGCATATTTCCATTAGAAGTGGCGGAACGCGGCGTTAGCCTCCTTGGCTTAATGCCACGCTCTGCCACTTCTGAAACACAGGGATATGGTGCAGCCCTGTGTTTCCCCCTGCACTGGCGCTAAATGTAGCTGCCTAGCACCAACAAAGGCACCCTTGCACCATCATGCAAGGATGCCTGGATTGCAGGGGAAGATTGTTTATCTGCAGGAAGGGACACCTTCCTGCACACAAACAATCATTAAACGGCTATTTGTAACTTCTATGTGTTCTGCTGGATGTAGCACACATAGAAGTTGCAAAACATCATTTTTTTAAATGATTGGTTATGTGTAGGATGGGACACCTTCCTGCACATAAACAATCAATGGTATTTTGCTATTCTATTTGTGCTGTACAACGCAGCACAAATGGAAACAGCAAAAACAAAGAGAAATAAAGCATTCCTCCTCGTTGCACCAGGGTAAAACCAGGTTCACCCTGGTCTTAATTTTGGCACTGCCCCATATTTACGCCACCCTTGTAAATATGGGGCACCATCAAAATCGATGGGTTTCGCGGCGGAACGTCCACCACAACACCCTTTGCCCACCCCTTTCACGTTAAGTAAAAGTGAAAGGGTGCCTTATTTATAAGGCAGCGTTAAGCCACCTTAAGTGGCTTAACTCTGCCTTGTAAATAAGGAAGCCCCTATCGACACCACAACGTCATGAAAAGTGATGCTGTGGTGGCGAAAGGGGCTTATAAATATGTTGCTAAGTTCCTGTAAAAACATTGTGAAAAGGGTGTAGGAACACTCAAAACAGTGTGAAAATAGCAATCCTATTTTTAGAAATGGGACTCTTGGTTCACTGAAGTATGCATCCAGGCAAGGCAGGGATCCCCACTCTAAACCCGTGCTCACCCTCCTGTAACTTGGCACAGATCAGTCAAGCTTATCTAAAGAGGCAGAGTGTTAAGTATTTGTACAAGACACATACACAGTAACACAATGAATACACCACAACAAGACTCCACACAGGGTTATAAAAATAGATCATTATTTTATAAACAAAACAAGACCAAAATGTTGAAAATCCAATAATTAGAAGTTGAGTGAGATATTGAATTTTAAAAGAATAAATGCATTAAAGCGTTTAGAAGCAAATAGCAATTAAGGGTTACTTGAGTTCAAGAGGGACCGATGAAAATCCAAAGTTAAGGTAGACCATGATTGAGGGCATGCCGGCTACAGACTCAGACAGTTCCTGCTAACAAAATACCTTGGATGGAGCAAAGTGTTGATGTCGAAGACTCAAGGCAAGGAGTTGAGGCGGTGCTGCATCGTAATTGATCCGAGGATGAAGGCAAGAGCTGGAGCCGATCCGCATCGATGGGAGCTTCAGTGTCGAACCCCTTTGCGGAGCAGACACTGCATCGCTTCCGAGTCGCTCTGTCCGTCAATGTCGAGCCGAACAGTCCGTCAAGGCAATGTTGTCGATCGGCCCCTGTGTCGACGTTGAAGGGCATGTGTCAGTACAGATGGCGCAAAGTCATTACTGCATCGATTTCTTTAGCAAAACACCTGTAGCACCCACTTCTGAGGCCCAGAACTGGAGAAGGCCCCTCAGGCAATAGCAGGACTCGCAGACAACAGAATCCAGAAGCACCAGCAGAATTGCAGAAAGTCTTTTGTGTTCCTGAGACTTCAGAAAACAGGAGGCAAGCCAGCAGGAACTTGGAGAGCACTATGGAGGGAAGGCAGAGTTAAGCTCTCCTTCAGCAGAGTCAAAGAGCAGCAGGCAGCAGCGCAACAAACAGAAAAGCAGTCCTTCCAGAAAAGCAGTCCAGTTGAGTCCTTTAAGAAGCACAGCAGTTCTTCTGACAGAGGTCCGGTTCAAGTTCCAGAAGTATCTGATTTTATGGGGTCAGAAACCCAGTACTTATACCCAAAAGTGTCCTTGATGTAGAAGATGACTTCAAAGGAATTCTCCGGAGTGCACAAGGATACCTTTCAACCCAGTCCTGTCTGCCAGGCTATCTGTGGGCGGTAATTGGCCCTTTGTGTAGGACCCTCCCATTCCTCCCTGCCCAGGAAGACCCATTAGAATGCGGATGAGTGAACGGAATGCAGACGAGCCTCACCTTCCTGTGTTTGTGTCTTGATAGAGGGAATACACAAAGTGTAGCTGTCACCCAGCTCAGATGAGTATTGGAGATAGGCAGCAAAGCACACAGAGTTATAAGCACAGAGAAATGTCAATTTTCTAAAAGTGGTATTTCTAAAACAGTAATATGAAATCCAACTTCACCAGTAAGGAGGCTTTAACATTACCATTCTAAACATATCAAGCATGAAAAAGCTACTACTTTCTGATCAGGAATAACCACTTAAAAGGTGTCTTAAGGAATTCTCATTGCTGGCCTATGAGAGGAGTAGGCCTTACAGAAGTGAAAAGTGAATTTAGCTGTTTGTCACTACTAGGTCATGTAAAACTTAAAAGTACATATTATACCAGTTACCTACAAAGCATCCTGCCCATAGGGCTACCTAGAGCTTACCTTAGGGGTGACCTATGTGTAATAAAAGAGGAGTTGAAGGCTTTGGCAAGTAGCTTTAAATTCGAAGTCGAAGTGGCATTAAACTGCACACATAGGCCCTGAAGTGGCAGGCCTGAGACATGGTGAGAGGGCTACGCAGGTGGGTGGCACAAGCAGTGCTGCAGGCCCACTAGTAGCATTTAATTTACAGACACTGGGCACTTGTAGTGCACTTTATTAGGGTCCTATAAGTAAATTAAATATGGAAATTTGGTATGAGCCAATATTCATATGTTTTAAGGGGAGAACACATACATTTTTGTACTGGTAGGCAGTGGTAAAGTGCCCTGAGTCCTAAAGCCAACAGAAAAACGGCCAGAAAAATAGGAGGAGGAATGCAAAATGTTTGGGGTAACACTGCAAAAAGGGCCATTTCCAACACAATCCCCTCCACTTCAAGCCAGGATAGCCACATCAAGTCCTTGATGGACTTCACTGCTTAGGGCGATAGAACTTGGACAATGACCCATTACTGCTGGGCACTTGTCAGTTCTAAGCCTCTCTGAACCCATTTAGTTCCCTCTGTGTATGCGCTGATGTGGCTACTGAGCTAACCCATGAGTGCAGCACCTAACTTTAATCTGCTCCAGATGCATTTAATTAGCAGATAGTACCATATTGGCCAACAAACTGTTGTGGCCCATTACGCCCATTTGGTCTGACTTCTCTCCCCAATCCAAGCAAAACTTTGCCAGGCCCCAGGCTATCCAGTGGTCTCTGTGGTTTCTCGGAGTGGGGGGCTGTAGCCCCAAGTGCCTTGCATCCTTTCTCCACTACACCTCCCACCTGTTCAGGCATGGTATCCTGCAACTGGTCCTCCAATACAGCGTCTGTACCCTTGGGCTGGAGAGGAGTCAGGAGTGAGGTTTTCCTCCCCCTACCCCTCTGTCTGGGCTCCTGTACCCTTGTCTGGGGAATGGTACTGCCTGAAAGCTAAACTGTTAGAGCACCTGTGGCAGTTGCCCTACCTAGTTCTCCCACCAGTTCAGGGGTGCTTTCCTGCAACTTGCCCTCCATTCCAGAGTCTATTCCCTTAGTCTGAACATGTGCCTGGCAAGCCAGGACTTCTAGGGGATTACAAATACCCCACCCAATGGAAACATACTATGCATGTGTTGTGCAAGAGTCTGCCTGGCACAGGTCTCCTGACCCTTGTCCATGTGACGGAGCATAAAGACCCTATGGTCAGAAGTGGCCTCACCAGGGTCAATCTTAGGGTGCTCTAATCTCAGAGCTGGCAACCCCTGACCCACTGGTCCTCCCACTGGAGACTGTTTCCCCCACTCACCCCTCCATTTGGGCTTCTGCACCCTCCTCTGTGCAGTGGTACTGCCAGAAACCAGAACTGGTTGGATGCTTGTGGTAGCCACCCCCCAAGTTCTCCTGAAACCTTGGGGGCTCTCCTCAGTGGCTGGTCTCCCGGTATAGAATAGACACCCCTGCTGGTGCTCCCTCTAGGAACTATCCAAGCTGCGGGGTTGGGAATAGAGCACTCTGGGGCACCGCCACCTCACCTTCTCCTGTGAGAAGGGACATGGCACCCTTTACCCCCACTATACTGGGATCTGTCTTTGTTACTGTGAACCTCCCCAGCCCTCGGCTGTAGGGGGCTGAGCCCCTTGCTGTATTATCACTCCCAAAAGTATTTTCCGACACTCTGGTACTGACCCAGAGGTCTGCCTCCTTTACAAGAACTCACACTCAACCAGCTGTTGACGTAGCCTTAGAAAAAAATAACTGAACGTGTGCACTTTGGTAATCAAATAGTATAGCCCTTCAACAGTGTTTATCATGCTACCCTTCACCCAACCCTCCAGTGCTTTGCAAAAGTACCCCACAAAATCCTCCCAGGAATGGCGAGACAGTTTCTGAATTCATATTTCGTAACCACAGTCTCCTTCATAGGATATACCTCAACCTGCCCCCCTCGTCTAGGGCCAATAGGGCGTTAAACCCACCACCAAGAATATGACTCCTCTAGGGCTACCTCATATGCCAGAAACCCCTTGTGTATGTCTTCCCCTCCTTTACGTCAGGCACTAAGTCTCTGGGTGTGTGGACTGTATCTTTAGCACTGGACACATTACAATGATTTTTATTAATCAAACAATAAAGTTTCTCTCTCTCTCTAGCACTGAACACAGTACTTTTGCTGCCATCAATATTGTTGTTGCTGGGCCCTATCTGCAGGGCTCTGATTTCCAGCTCCTTGAAACTCAGTTCATGAGCCCACAATGCCTTTCTCTCTTCCATGGCTCTCTCAGCCTTAGCTGCCTCCATGGCAAGTTTATCTCTGGCAAAGGCCTTTTCAGCCTCAGCCATCCTCTCTTCAGCCAGGGCTTTGTCAGCCTCAGCTCTTCTCTCTTTTGTAGCCAGTTGGGTCATCCTCAGCCGCAGGTCCCTCTCAGCCTGTCTGTCAATAAGCTCCTCGGGTACAGGGTGTGGTAGGAGACACTGCTCCCAGCAATAGATCCACAGGGGGCTCCCTCTCTGTGGGGTTCCGTCTGTCCACTAGAGCCGTTGCCCAGTCGTTTTTCTGCTCCTCTTCCTCCTCGGGCCACTGCCCTCCTGGGGTTCTGGTTGGGAATTCTCCACGAGGTTGGGGGTAGAGCTTGATCGCGACCGGTATGGCCGCTTGAGCCTCGAGCTCTGCATCACCGCCCAACAATCCTGCATATATCCGGAAGCCCTGCGGCTACTTGACCCCTCCGACACAGCACACGCTACAGGAGCTCACCCGCTGGCCGCGATGTGTTCCCTGGAGCTGCCCTGGGTGGCTGCACCGAGGCTGTGTGGTGTGTTGCTGGCCGCTGGCTGGGCCCGTGAACCCCGGCCTTGGGTGGGGATGGGAGCTGAGCTGCGTCGGCCGACAAGCGGCGTGGCCCCTGGCGGACCCCGGAGCGGCTTTGAGCCCGCGATGTTGCTTGGTGCCTGGGACTGGCTCGGGACTGCGAAGTGAGTCTGGGTGGTACCCTGGAGCTGTGGATTCGAGTGGCGATGCTTGCGGAGATGCGCTCGTCGTGACTGGCCACAACTGCTGCCCCCGACAGAGTGAGCAGACTACCTTCCTGTGCGAGGAGGGCTGTAAGTGCGCTCAGGAGGAGCATTGCCCCCCGCAGTGAAGTGGAAATGGAGGCAAGATGCATTTTTTTGCTGTGCCCTCACTAATTTCAAGTCTTTAAAGTGGTTGCCTGAGACTTTCAGTGTGAGGTGGAGTTATTTCGCCAGGTAAGCGCGCGCTGGTGACACATTATTGAGCCTGGGGGAGCCTGCCTACTTGAGGAGCCAGTGCATTTCTGGAGAGTGGCGGTCTGGAAGGACTCACTGTGAAGAGTGACCCACACCACAGTAGGGTGGCGACTGGACTGAGGCATCCTGGGGAATTTGGGTCCTATTGAGGCCCCTAGTAGGACGGCGAGAGATCCCGCACCGCGTGGTTTATTGGCAGTGAGTCCTCTACTCTGGACCAACACCCATGGCCTTGACCCTGCAATAATCTTTGCTGCCAAAGGAAATCAGAGAATGGCCAGACTGTGGTTTATCGGTTGCGCCTGGAACTGGAGTGGTGCGGGTTCAGGTGCCCTTTCAGTGTCTACAGAGTAACAACGCTGGGGGCGGCACTGTGGTGTTTGAGGATATATTCGGGACTGACTCCTGCAGCTGTTAACGTGGACCTTGGATGAACAGCTTGGACCGGGACATAGTGCAGCAAGAGCCTCTTGGACTGGTAACAGGGGCAGCGGACGCTGGCCCACGACTGCAGTGGGCACAGGGGAGCTACATACGGGACCGCACAGCCCTAGGTCCCAGGCGGTCTGATTTGGAGCACGCAGGGTATCTCTGAGGCAGGACCGGTTGCACCGCTCGCCAGACGACACTTGCCTGTCCGGCGTGGGAGCGTGGACAGAGTCCGCTGGATCTGAGAGTCGTTTGCTTTGGCCGAGCTGTAGTCAGGAACATGGCGCGATGCGCGGCCGGCCCCCCTGATTGACGCACTTTCTTTGGCCTCAACATGGGTCGAGTTGATAAAGCTCAACCTAAGCTCTCCTTCGAGCAGAAGCTCTCGAAATCACACGACGGTACCACCGAAGAGGCCTCCAGGACACACACCCCTGTTGCGGACGACGCCAGCCCGGATATTCGCAATATGCTCCTATCTATGGAATAAAGCCTGCAAAGCGGCATTGCCTCCCTAGTCACAAAAATGGACGCTCTCTCTTACAGGATGGATAGAATGGTCGAACATCTGGACAAACATGCTGAACGTCTAGATATGTCTTAAAGGAGACACACGGATGTGGAAGAGGCGCACACTACGCTGGATACCGATCATAAACAACTGGGGAGAGTTATGCGAGTCCTACAGGACAAAACGGGGGATTAAGAAGCCCGTTCGCGTCGCTGCAACTTGAGAATTACGGGCTCGCCAGAGACAACCTCCACGGGAAATATGGAACTATTCATTGAAAAACTACTGACTACTCTCCTGGGGGACGGAGTTTTTTCCAACATGTTCGTGGTGGAGAGAGCGCATCGCTCCTTGGGCCCGCGCCCACCTTCGGGTGCACCACCTCATCCTAAGTTTGCAAAGCTGCTCAACTACCGGGACAGGGATATCGCCCTGCGCCTAGCACGTGAAAAACAAGTACTGTCATATGAAGGATCTTCAATATCGCTGTACTGGGACTTCACTATTTGGGTGCAGGAGGCGCGCAGACAATTTGCCCCTATAAAGAAACAACTACAGGACTTGAACTTGGATTATGCCATGCTGTATCCTGCTCAATTACAAGTTAATAGGCAAGGCAGATCCCACATCTTCACGGATCCAAAGGCCCTGCAGAAGGCCCTGAAGGATTTCGTCTAAAGAACACCGTGGGAGTCCTGAACTGCACCTGCTTGACGAAGCGGCTGGAGGAGCACTGGATGAACAGGACTGAAAAGGAACTGCAACCACTGCCTGATGAGTATAGTGGGGGGGGGCACTGCATGGGAGCGATTGGGCGGTCTGGGGGGAATGGCTAATGTTTAAGTGACAATGTGTCAGTTGGAACATTGCGATACTAGGTTTGCTCTGATTTGGGGATTATATGGGATCGTCTGCATCACTTGGATTGGCCGATATCTGGCGGCTCATACGCACTAACTGGCCCATTAAGTAAGGAAGCTAAAACAGCAGAGACTGGGGGGTCCAGATGCACATTGGGATGGAGGGTTGGCCTTGATTGATTGGCTCCTTACTACGTTTCTGTACGGGGTCTGGCGGAAAGAGCTGTATAAATTTATGGGCAGTGTTAGTGAGGCAGAGCAGAAGTGTGTTTGTACATTCTTTTTCTACTTGTCGTGAAACCTCTGCCCCTGAGTGTCATGCACCAGGGTCTTAATTGTTGGATTGGGGTGGGTAGCGGGGGCTCCGAGGAGTATTGACTCCCTACGAGCGTTGTCATGGAACATTCGTGGGCTTAATGACTACCGCAAACTGCGTAAGGTGCTGAACTATTTGAACAGGCAGAACATAGATTTGACTTTACTTCAGGAGACATATCTCCCAATGGCTAGTGCGCTGCTGCGCAGCAGGGGGTTACTGGGCAATACCAATGCCTCAGGATTTACTTCACATGCACGGGGGTCCTGACTTGGGTTAATCCTAGATCTGAATACACTATTGAGCAGCTACACTCAGACACTGAGGGACGGTTTGTCATCTCTAGATGTAGGGGCAGAGGCAAGGATCTGGTCGTAGTAAATGTATACGGCCCCAATTATGACTGCCCTGAGATTTTTACATAGTTAGCGACTACTGTGTACCGTTTTCAGGGCGCACAGTTTCGCTGGGGAGGGGATTTTAATTTGGTCCAAAATCCTGCACTAGGGATGTATGACATTACAACGTATGCTTTTACCAAGCATGCCTTTACATCGCAAGTTTTACAATGCATGCTTTTACAACGCATAGTGTTGAGGGGTGCTGGATAGTGAATAGTTTAATTTACTATTCCAACTCCAGTCCCCGTGGATAGTAGGGAAGGTGTTGGATAGTAAATTAAATCTATTCCCTATCCTAGAGCGCCCCCCAGCGCAATGCGTTGTAATGGCATGCATTGTAATAGTTGCGTCGTAAAGGCTCTGCGTGGTAAAAGTTGCGTTGTAAAGGATGTTCCCCTGCACTAGATAGATCCGCAGGTCCGGAGAGGAGGCCTGCAGTGGCAGCACGGGTGCTGGGTAGCGTAATGGTTAGCTGGGACCGTTGTGATGTGTGGCGGAGGCGCTATCCCGACAAGGAAGGATTCACGCATTATTCGGCCTATGACAATTTGCACATTGATTACTGGTTAACCACTGAGTCTCTTACGGAGCGGGTGCGTCAATGTATGGTACTCCCTCGTACGCTCTCAGATCATTCGCCGCTGCTGCTGGTCTTGGCCACCCCTAAGAAAACTATACCACCTTTCAAATGGCATTTTCCCCCCTATTCATTGCTTGACCCCCTATTCAAGGAGAAGCTGGCAGATGCCATAGAAAAGTTTTTTACTACCAATATCGGATCTGTAGATAGCTTTGAGACCATTTGGGAGGCTTTCAAAGCGTATAACCGCGGTGTGGCCATGGCCAAGCACTCGGGGGTTCTCCGATCTGTACGGCAGAGGCTAGCAGACTTAGAACAGAATTTGAAGGATTTGGAATCGTGGCAAGTTGCGGGTGAAGGTGGGGAGATCGCAAGTGCAATAAAAGACACGCTAGGCGAATACCAGGAGACTGCAGACAGAGAAGATAAGCATCTGGGCAAGTACGCTACGGCTCACATGTATGGGGAAGGAGATAGGCCGGGCTCGATCTTGGCGCAGATTCTGAAGGCTAAGCGTGACAAAACTCTGATCAGTGAAATCAGGTCTGCAGATGGAACAATGCTGATGGAAGAAACAGACATTGTGGATAGGTTTAGACAGTTTTATTCAGAATTATATACTTCTCGTTCATTAGGCACGGATGAAGAAATACTTGATTATTTAGAACACATTAGGTTGTCATTTCTCACCAACACGCATCCACAGTTTCTCATGCACCCCATTGAAAAACATGAAATTGCGGAAGCACTGGCGGGAATAAAAACTGCCAGCGCCCCAGGGACGGACGGACGGCCTTACAGTTGGCTACTATAAAGTGTTTCTCGACTTGCTGCTCTCTCATCTTTCGTACCTATTCGATGATATGTGTGTTTTGGGTACAATGCCCCAGACTATGAGAGAGGCAATCATAGTGGCCATCCCCAAACCGGGTAAACCCCGTAAGAATGCGGTTCTTATCTCCCCCTCTCACTGCTCAATGTGAATACCAAGATATTCGCTAAAATATTAGCCAACCGTCTGGCCCCACTTTCTTCTGTGCTGGTAGCGCCGGAACAAGCTGGCTTTTTCCTGGCAGGAATCTTACATATAACTTGCGCACAGTGTTTGGGACCATGCAACACGTTAAGCAAGACATTGAGACGGTTGCGGTTTTCTTCGACATGGAAAAGGCCTTCGACTCTGTCGAATGGCCTTTTATGCAGCAGGTGCTGAGCAGGATGGGTCTGGGCTCAGTTTTCCTTCAGCTGATCGGCGTATTGTATAATGCGCCCACACCGCTTATCCGGCTTGGCAACCTGGTCACGGATTCAATTTCTATCACTAGGGGGACTAGTCAGGGTTGTCCGCTGTCTCTATATGCCCTGGTTGCTGAACCTTTGGCATGTGCTCTCAGAGAATGCCATGGACACAAGGGTGTTTTTCGGTTCCCGACTTATAGATTAGTAGTGTCCACATACGTGGACGACACCTTATTATATGTTCGAGACCCGGAACGTTATCTATCCTCTGTTCTTAGAGACGTGGTCCACTTCGGTGCACTATCGGGACTACGGGTGAATTGGCCTAAATCCATTGTCTTCCCGCTCACTCCGGTCACAACAAATTTTGAAATGGACTTCCCTCTACAATGGACCACTGATTCGATTCAGTGCCTAGGTATTAGACTCCACACAGATTCAGAGATAGTCTTCAGAGAGAATTATGGCATTGCCACAAATAAATTGGAGGATGATGTTGAGACCTGGATCCGTTTTCCTCTGTCGCTAATTGGCTGTGTTTCCATTATGAAAATGGTGGTATTGTCCAGATTCCTGTTCCTCTTTTCAAAAATACCCATAGTTTTACCACGCTCTTTTTTCCATAGACTTCTTAAATCAAAGATAAAATTAGTCTGGGCAGGTAAACAAGCATGTGTGCAATGGAGAATACTTACACTGCCATACCAGTTGGGGGGCTTGGGAACCCCAGATTTTGACTTATACTTTAGGGCTGCGCAAGGAGCACTAGCACATCATTGGATAAATGGTGCACCTGACGTGCCGTTCCTCCGTATTGAAAGATTGTTTGCCGAGCCACTCACTTTCCCTGCCTCTTTTTTCGATCTTGTGGATTGGAGAACCAGAATTCTGGACTTCATCAACTTGCCTGCCACCCCTGGCATACTCTATTGCACTTACAGGCGAAGGCATGGCTCTATTCACCGGCAACACCGTTAACATGGGCTTTGTGGATAGCGCCCTGTAGGGATAGTGGGGTCACTCGAGCGCACACACATTGAACATTGTCACGGCGGGAGACCTGTTCCTAGATGGGGTGGTTAAAAAGTGGGAACAAATTGCAGGTGCGGCGGACGCCACCACTGCACTGCAATGCTTTCAGTTTTACAGGGTGCGCAGAGCGATGCGTGAACTGATAGGGGAAGACATGAATGAACCTCCTGAGGTCCCGGAACTGTCTTACGTCATAAAGACTAAGCCCCCCCCCTGCACGGTGGTCTCCAACATATACAAATTGGCTATGTCACACAGGGCAAATCAATATTCAATGGCCAGGTTTGCATGGCAAAGAGACATTCAGGTTACGATAGATGACTCGATGTGGAATTACTGCTGCACTAACACCAGACAAATCTCATTAAACGGTAGGCATAGACTACTTCACTTTAAGTACATCAATAGAGTCTATTACACCCCTGAGAGGCTCCATAGATACGGGTTGCGGGAGGATGCATATTGTAATAGATATCGGGCCCTCCCAGAGGATTTTTTGCATCTGGCGTGGCAGTGTCCGGGAGTATTTGCTTTTTGGGAGTCTGTCTTCCGGGAATTAGGAACTGTGGTAGAGGTGCAGCTCACACCTGATCCCGCGTAAGCCCTTTTGGGGTATTCTAAAGCCCTGCCTAAAGCGACGCGCAGGCTAGTGGATATGGGGCTCCGAATCGCAAAGCGTAGGGTGGCGATGTGTTGGATGAGAGGCCCAGTTCCTACTGTTACACAGTGGTCCCATGATATGCTCTACTGCTGCACACAATCGGAGAATTTTAGTGAGCTCCTCCTGCCTCGTAGCAGGGCTAAGAATTTCTGGGGCTCATACACAACATACCAGCTTAATAGGACTGTTGAGCCAGGGGACGAAGCGTCAGCAGCACCAGGGGAAGAAGTTTAACTCCATTGCGCAATATATGCTGGTTGGTGGTAGACATGTCACAAACGTATCCTGAGTGGGAGACCAAGGAGACGTTAAGTAAGGATATTTGGAGACACTAGTGAAAACTGGAGGGAGATGGGTAATTCAGAGTGGTGATTTTCTGCTACCGCCTCTCCTGGGTGAGAAGAGGCGCTGTATAGATTCCTGACAGTTGTAAGCAAATACGACATATTATGTTGATTCGACTTGAGTGCATCACTGTTGTGATTCATATATGATATATGGTATATATAACGCTGCCTGCCTCTTGGGTTGTTGGCCACAAAGCTGTGTTTCATTTTTTCTGTTCTCCTGCTGCCGGCCCCAGGGTTGTAGGCAAAAAG
This sequence comes from Lissotriton vulgaris, assembly GCF_964263255.1. Lineage (NCBI taxonomy): Eukaryota > Metazoa > Chordata > Amphibia > Caudata > Salamandridae > Lissotriton > Lissotriton vulgaris. The sequence goes on along the minus strand of NC_141699.1, from coordinate 223,846,276 downwards.
CTGTGTAAGTTCATAAGGTTCCTATGCAATAATTAAAAAATAAAATAATAATCTCCAAGAGGTTCCAAGGCTTTGGATCTTTTAGAATTCCAAAGGGGTCCTCATCCTCTGACTCCACCTCAGAGTCTGTTGGTGCTGCTAGCCAACGTACATCCTCATAAGCATGCAGGGCTGTCAGACGATCCTGTTTGGCGTATCTCTTTTCCACAGCCAGCCCCCTCTCCTTGCCGAAATCCTTCAGTTCCTTCATAGGGTAGGATGATAGGCTCATGAAATCCAGGGCCATCCCTTCTGTCAAAGTACCACAGGTGGAACAGCCAAACAGAGTCCCAAGCTGATAGAGGTAAATTAGGAGTAGTTAAGAAAAATACCCAATTGAGAGAACATGGAGAAAACTTGAAATGTTCTGTGCCTAGAGTTGTAGTGAACAATGAGTTACTATATGGTATTGCACATACACAAGTCCTATCCTCAACGCTGATCACCAATGTTAAAAATTGTATTCCTGTTTGGCTGAGGTATGCACTCAGGCCAGGTAGGGACCACCACTCTAGTCAGGGTAAGCTAGATGCACACTATAAGATAACCTGTACTTACCTTCTCGTAGCTAGGCACAGACCAGCCAGGCGTATCTTAAGAGGCAATGTATAAAGTATTTGTGCAACATACACACACAGTAACACAATGAATATACTACAAAAAGACTCACATAAATGTATGACAATAGATTAATATATACTGAACCAAACAAGACCAAAACGACAAAAATCCAATAAGTAGAAGTCGAGATATTACATTTAAAAAGAATAAATGCAGTAAAGCACTTAGAAGCAAGTAGTGATAAAGGGTTACTTGAGGTCCAGAGGGACCAGGGCGCATCCAAAGTTCAGGCTGACCACGATCGAGGGTAGGCCGGCTACAGGACTCAGACAGGTCCTGCTAACAAAGTACCTTGGATGTAGCACAGTGCCACAGTCGAAGACTCAAGGAGAGGAGTCGAGGAGGTGCAGCGTTGTCATCGATCAGAAGATGGAGTTGAGCATCGACACCGATCCGCACCGTTGATGGGAGCTTTCATGTCAAATCTCTTTGCAATGCAGGCGCTGTGTCGATGTTGGGGAGCCCTCTCTATTGATGTCGAGCCATGCAGTCTGTGTAGGCCATGTCGTCGAATGTTCCCTGCATCAGTGTCAAAGGCAATGCGTCGAGCGGTGCAAAGTCATCACTGTGCCTATTTCTTTCCACCTCAGAGGTCTAGAACTGGAAGGGCACCTCAGGGAAGGGCAGGACTCACAGACAGCAGAGTGCAGCAGCACTAGCAGAGTTGCAGTAAGTCTTTTATGTCCGTGAGACTTCAGAAAACAGGAGGCAAGACAGCAAGCCCTTGGAAATCACTATGGAGGGAAATCAGAGTTCAGCTGTCCTTCAGCAGAGTCAGAAAGTAGAGACAGCATGGCAACGCACAGACAAACAATCCTTCCAGAAAAGCAGTTTAGTTTAGTACTTGTTAGGCAGTACAGCAGTTCTTCTGACAGAGGTCCATTTCAAGATCCAGAAGTGTCTGATTTGATATAGTCAGAGACCCAGTACATATACTCAAAAGAGCCTTAGATGTAGGGGGTGACTTCAAAGGAATGATCTGAAGTGCACAAGGATCCTTTGCAACACAGACATGTATGCCAGGCTATCTATGGGGAGTAATCAGTACTTTGTGTGGGGTTCGGCCACTTCCCATTGAAGTGTAAGTGTGAAACCCTACCATTCCTCTCTGCCCAAGAAGACCCATCAGAATGCAGATGAGTGCTCAGAATGCAGATGAGCCTTACCTTCCTGTGTTTGTGGCTGTCTAGAGGGAATGCACAAAGTGTAGCTGTCACCCATCCCAAATGTCTATTTGAGACAAGCTGCAAAGCACAGAGTTATAAGCACAGAGAAATGCCCATTTTCTAAAAATGGCATTTCTAAAATAGTAATGTGAAACCCAACTTCACTAGGATTTATCATTACCATTCTAAACATATCAAACATGAAAAAACTACTTCTTTATGATCAGGAATAACCACTTAAAAGGTGTCTTAAGGAATTTCCAATGCTTACCTATGACAGGAGTAGGCCTCACAGAAGTGTAAAACACATTTAGCTGTTTGTCACTACTAGGACATTTAAAACCTAAAAGTACACATCCTACCTTTTACTTACACAGCACCCTGCTCATAGGGATACCTAGGTCCTACCTTAGGGTGACCTATGTGTAATAACAAGGGAGTTTAAAGCTTGGCAGGTAGTTTTAAATGACAAGTTAAAGTGGCAGTAAACATTCTGAGCACTCATCTACATTCTGATGGGTCTTCTTGGGCAGAGAGGAATGGGAGGGTTTCACACTTACACTTCAAAGGGTAGTGACAGGCCTGAGACCCGGTTAGAAGCCTACTAAGGTGGGTGGCACAAGCATTGCTGCAAGCCTACTAGTTCAACTCAATTCACAAATTATTGTTTAACGCTTCAAGGAACAAATCCTGTAAAAGATAGAGATGTAAACAAAATAATACTAAGCCAGATGTAAGTATTAATAATTATTGGTACCCAACACACTTTTGTTAAAGAATGAATCTTTACATTGATCACGATACTTCAATTTATTTACAGCATCTCTAAAAAGTTATGTACACATATTCAATTTGAATAAAAAGAAAAGAGAAGAACTGCCAAGTGCAGTAAGTGTGTGAAAAAGGATTTCAAAGAAAGAAAAAAAAAAAAGTATGCGAAGAATCCAAAAAGGGAAAAATTCAGGTAATTTAAATTCAACTGAAGTGTAATTCCTCTAGTCGAACTACAAAGAGGCCTACCCATACAGTATTCAATAAAAGTTGGTTAGAAATGAATTCTGAGAAGGGACGAGGAAAAGGGGGCATAAAAACAAGGTGTAGGCCTCAAAATAACGGGGAAAGGACCGTCGACGTTTCGACCCTGGCGCAATAAGGGGTAAATTGACACCTCTGCTGTGGGTCTTCTTCAGGACTGGATAGTGGGAGGGAGGGACCGGGGTATACCAAAATTGCCGTGTGCAAGAGTGGTCCAAGCAATCAATGAGAAGGACCCATCAATGGTGTGCCCAAAGGTAATCAATTCTTGTTTAACTATTTCAATCAATTCCAACCACCAAGGGTGACTCCTACTGCCGTGTTGATGCGCCCGTCTTGTCAGTAGGAGTCACCCTTGCCGGTTCCCCCAGTTCATGGAATTTTGTCACACGGGACCCTTGGTTCGGAAGCGAAACGTATTGCAATTGCGAGATATGGTGCTTCAATTTGGGGTTACAAGCAAACTGATTGTATTCAGAAAGAGGAAAATAAATTCCTCCGTGCCCTACTAGCCTTACCCCAGTCGTCGGCTACTTTTGCTGTCCATCTTGAGCTGGGTATGGGCTATGTTTCAGATTTAACAAGTATGGCCCCCATCCTATTTTGGATCAAAACATGGCTGAACCCAAAGCTTACTTTAAATCATAAGATCTTAAGGGACTGTGTGAACCTAGAGAAATCAAATGAAATACAGTGGTTGACCTTTATTAAAGTAATGTCCATGAATCTGGGGCGTCCAGAGATTTTTTCAAACCCAGAGGGACTGGTAAAAGCTGACATAAACTGGGTTAAAGCCAATTTTCTCAGATTTAGGGAACAAGAGCGTGAATCGTTACAGTTAAGAAAGCCTATGGTTAGGGCTCATTACCTGTTAATCACATGTTTATCTTTGTAGCCTTACCTGAGAATTGTAACAAAACCATTTCATCGGTGGTTAGTAACCAGATTCCGATTCCATCAGATCCATCTCATTTTAATTGAAGCTATAGGGTGGTGTAGGCCAGTGGATGCTGCACTGTGTAAGTGTAATGGGCACTCAATTCAGGATACCATGCACTTCACTTTTTTTTGTACCTTTTATACTGGAATTAGGAAAAAGTATATACTACCATTGTTGAAAGATAAAGGGTTCATACAGGTTAAACCAGCATTATTCTATTAGCAATTACTGGAACATCCATTTTCTATTTTCTGTGTTGCAAATTTTCTTGTCGGGGCTGTTCGGAGCAGGAAAATAAGATTGGCTGGTACATTAGTCCCATGCACCATTGGAAGTATTAATTTATAAATGAAATTGTTAAACTGTTTTTTGACCTCGGAAGGTGTAACAGAAAGTCAGTGCTGGTGGTGTTTACGCATTGCAGCTTAATCCTGCTACCGCCCTTTCACTGTTTTTTAATCATCTTGGCCACGAATCGGTTGGCGTTTCTTGGATTAAGAACCGGAATTTATTGGAATTGATTGAAATAGTTAAACAAGAATTGAGTGGGGTGGTGTGGCTCACTGGTTAGAGGCGGCAGACCCGGGAGCCGAAGTCGGCCAGGACCAGGGTTCAATTCCCGACACGGCAGGGTCGTGGACTTTGGTCAGCGGACTCGATAATTCTCGCTTCGGTGCCTACTCTAATCAGGGGTCCCACTCGGCAACTCTGGGCATCAGCTTGCCTAATCTCCACAACGGCCCCTCCAACGCCGGGGATGCTTGGCTCCACCTTGGGGACTCCCAGCAGGGACCATCCCACGGGGAAAGCCAGGACGGGTTCCCCAGCGTTACACAGCGCCAGGAAACCTCCAGGTAACAGTGCGCTTTACAAGCTCAAACATAATAATAATAATAATTACCTTTGGGCACACCATTGATGGGTCCTTCTCATTGATTGCTTGGACCACTTTTGCACATGGCAATTTTGGTATACCCCGGTCCCTCCCTCCCACTATCCAGTCCTGAAGAAGACCTACAGCAGAGGTGTCAATTTACCCCTTATTGGACCAGGGTTGAAACGTCGACGGTCCTTTCCGTGTTATTTTGAGGCCTACACCTTGTTTTTATGCCCCCTTTTCCTTGTCCCTTCTCAGAATTTATTTCTAACCAATTTTTATTGAATACTGTATGGGTTGGCCTCTTTGTAGTTCGACTAGAGGAATTACACTTCAGTTGAATTTAAATTACCTGAATTTTTCCCTTTTTGGATTCTTCGCATTTTTTTTTCTTTCTTTAAAATCACTTGAGCACTCTTTTCACACACTTACTGCACTTGGCAGTTCTTCTCTTTTCTTTTTATTCAAATTGAATATGTGTACATACATTTTTAGAGATGCTGTAAATAAATTGAAGTATCGTGATCAATGTAAAGATTAATTCTTTAACAAAAGTGTGTTGGGTACCAAGAATTATGGATACTTACATCTGGCTTAGTATTATTTTGTTTACATCTCCATCTTTTAGAGGATTTGTTCCTTGAATCGTTAAACAATAATTTGTGAATTGATTTGAGCTTTAAGAAATGTCCAGGGAGGAGCCAAGCTCGGCATCGTGATGGCCGCACGGTAGCTCGGCTCCACCGGCCTCCCTGCCCAAACTCGACTACCTGTCACGCATCCTGCCCAAAAAGGATAACAATTTACATACGAAGTTCTGCTGACACTTACCATCCATCCTGGTGAGTTCGGCGCTCAGTGGGTCCGCAGCGGCGTCCTCCCAGGAAGTGCGGCCTACTTGGGGTGGAGACCGGGGCCTCGCCTTCAGCGAGTTGCCGGCGAGACGGTGTCGGCAGCGGCCTCGGGTGGAGGACTGGGGCCGGCCGGAAGATGCCGATGTGCGAAGAGCCCGGAGGCAACTGAACGCGCCTGGGACTACCGTCCGGTGCTCCAGAGGTGGTGTGCGGCAAGTTGTGTGTGGGGGGCGCCGTGCTGTTGGCTCCCCCCCTTTGTTGCCCTGTCCGGCCAATCCGGACTTCATCGCTCGGTGGTGAAGAGTGATTCCGGCGGAGTGGTGGCGCTGGCGGATCCCCCTCTTTTGGTGGTTCTCATTTCTGCACCGGGAGTGCTGTTTGTGTGCTTGAGGGGGATCCCGCGGGGCCCTGCTGGTGAGCCCACCCCTGGAGTTGGTTCGAAGGTACGGCGTTGTATTCGTAAAATGGCGGCTGATGCCATATCCTGTGGAACGCCCTGGGATGCCGATTCCTTGTCTCTGTACTATGCTGGGGCCAGCACTGGTGAGCGCGAACCCACGATTGGCGACGTCCTACAAGCGCTGAAGATTTGGCAACTGACCCTGGCCCAGGATTCTTGTGCACCGGACAACGTGATGACCGCCATTGCTCCCGGGTCGTCCCTTGGGGACGCGGATGGGCCCGAGGTGGTCGCTGATTGTTCCCCTTTTTCTGGTGGGGATAGCGATGTTCCGATACGCAAGCGGGAGGAATGGCTGGTGATTATTGACACTGGTACACATGACTGCCGTAAACAGCTTTTGCATTGCCATCGGCGGAGGCGGTCCCTTGGGCTGCTTTCATTGACCGTCCAGCGGCTTCTCCACGGCCTTTTCTCATCGCTTTGTTTTATGCCCACTACATCGACGTACATTGTGGGGTTTATTTATTTATTTATTTATTTCATTTATATAGCGCGGCAGCTACCCAACAAAGGGTTTCCCGGCGCTAGTGATCCAGTGCTTTGATTGGTTCAGGTTCTAGATGTTAAACAGCCAGGTCTTTAAGGCCTTCCTGAATTTCATATAGTTGGTTTCCTGCCGAAGTGTCACCGGGAGAGTGTTCCAAAGTGAGGGTCCGAGATAAGAGAAGGATTTTCCACCCATTCGTGCCAGCCTAATGTTTGGAATCACAAAGTGGTTAGCTGTGGCTGAACGGAGGGTTCGAGATGGGCGGTAGGGATGTATTAGATTTTGAAGGTACTTGGGAGCATTGTTGGTGGAGATCCTATGCATAAAGCATAGAGATTTAAATTTCACCCGATTCTCGATTTTCAGCCAGTGCAATTCGCGGATATACTTGGTGGTAGGTGTGGAGATGGGAATTTTCCACAGTAATCTCGCGGCGGCATTTTGCACTGTCTGTAGGCGACGGGTTGTGGCCTTGTTGGCCCCCAAGTATAGCACGTTGGCATAATCGAGTCTGGAGGTTATTAAAGCGTTGATGACAGTTTTTTGGGTATTTTTGGGTAACAGCCAACACATTTTTTTCAACCATTTTAAAATCGCAAAACAAGTAGCTGACGTCTTTGCAGCTTGTTGATTGAGATTAAGCGATTCATCAATGATGACCCCGAGGTTGCGTGCTGATTTGACTGGGATCGGGGGGGTACCCATCTCGTCTGGCCAGTGTTGAGGTCCCCAGAGCTCTTTATTCTTACCAAGTACAAGTAGCTCAGTCTTCTCGCCATTGAGTTTGAGAAAACATTTTCTCATCCACTCCGCGATGTTGGTTAAACCGAGTTTTAATGACGAGATGTTATTAGATTCAGTGGATGATAGAGAGAAGATAAGCTGAGAATCGTCAGCGTAGGAGAACATAAGTAATCCAGTCTCTTCTATCATTTTGGCCAGCGGACTCATGTAAATATTAAAAAGTAGCGGGCTCAGTATGGAGCCCTGAGGTACTCCATGTTTAAGAGTCATAGTGTCTGAGCAGGCAGACTGGGAGAAGACCTGGAAGGTGCGCTGATCTAGTAGGGATTTAATCCAATTACAAGCTGCGCCCCTGATACCTATGGAGTAAAGTGTTTGTTCAAGTACAGCATGTGACACGGTATCAAATGCTGCACTGAGGTCGAGTAACAGCAAAGCTACCGTTTCTCCACGGTCTAACATTAGACGGATGTTCTCAGTGACGCCTAACAAGGTCGTCTCTGTGGAAAAGCCTGTGCGAAATCCTGATTGGTGGAGGGGTAATAAATCATGAGTGGTAATAAAATCAGTAAGAACCCTGTGAACATGTTTTTCGAGTATTTTCGCGAACGTAGGTAACAGAGAAATCGGTCGGAAGTTGGATGGTAAATTAGGATCTGCTCCTACTTTTTTCAACAGCGGATGAATCATCGCTTGTTTCCACTCGTTCGGTACGGTTTCTTCCTGTAAGGATTTACTGAGAAGCTGAGTGATTATTTCCAACGCTCCGTTATTGAGTTTTTTCATGACCGAACATGGTAGTGGATCATTGGGTGAGCCTGATTTGATAGAATTTAATAATTTGCGAACCAGGTCAAGGTCAAGCTTCGGCCAGTTGTTAAGAATAGCTGGAGGTGTCATTTCATCGGGGGATTGGCAAGAGGACAAAGCTGTTTCAGCAGGGATGATGGAAACTGAAGTATGAGTTTCAAAGCTGGAATCGATTGAAGGCAACATCACATGAGTCTTGGCCATGTCAATTGTGGCTTGTTCTATACCCTGATATATCTTATCCACTTTTTAAACAAAGAAAGCTGCAAGGGAGTCGCATTGTGATTTATTAAGGTCTGGGGGTGATTGTAAAGTGAGGGAACCAGCTAGTTCTTTCACTGTTTTAAAGAGTGTTTTAGACTGGCCCAGGGCTTCAGTAATATTTGTGCAGGCATGTTCAGCTTTGGCTTTAGCACATAGCTTCTGGTAATGTGAAAGTTTATTTTTATAAGCTAGTTTGGCATCCGGACAGTAGGTTTTTCTCCACTGCTGTTCTGCAGTTTTGCAGCTGCTTTTTTCGTGTTTCAGAGTCTCAGTGAACCAAGGGGCAGGGGGGCGGTGGGAATTTTGTTTTAATTTAGTTTTAGGCAGGGAGGAATCAATAGCTTTTGTAAGCCAAGTTTGGACTGATGTTGAAAACTCCTGTACTGTTAATTTTGTACAGGGAAGATGGCCTTCAAGAAAGGAATTGAGGTTTTCTATGTCGAGCTTTTTCCATTTCCTGACTAGTTGCGTAGGTACTAATGTCTTAACTTTGTTAGAAAATTTTAAAAGAAGAGAAAATTTAATCAAAAAGTGGTCTGACCAGGGCACTGGAAGAGCAGTGTGTGTGGATATGTCATTTAAGTTGGAAAAAATGGGGTACAACAAATGGCCGGCTCTATGTGTGGGGCCGGAATTCTTTAGGGTCAGATTAAGGGATGCTAAATCCGTTTTAAAATCATTAACTATTAAGCAATCTTCTTTCTCCAAATGTAAATTCATATCCCCCAGAATGGTGAAGCTAGCCATTTTCATAGCTAGAGGACCAATAAGTTCAACTAGGTTAGGTAGCCATTTAGAGGCGGCTCCAGGTGGCCTATAAATAAGTGCTCCAGAAAAAGTGAAATTTGGTGTAAGTGAAAGTTTAAAAATTGCGCCTTCGCAGCCTTCACATGGGAGCTTGTTGAATTCACAGTTGTAACAATTTCGGAAAATAATTGCTATTCCTCCTCCTGATTGCTTTTCACGATCTAATCTAACAATAGCATATGTTTCAGGGAGTGCCATAGCTAAGTCAGGGCCGGAGCTATCTTGAAGCCACGTTTCCGTTAGGAAGACGGCGTCAGGAGCCTCATCCATGAGTAAGTTAAAAATTTCCATTTTATGCTTAGTTAATGAACGGCAGTTAATACTGAAAAATTAAAATGATTTTGAACTCATTTCTGCATTGTTTGTAGGTATTCTGACCTGCGGAGCTCTTATAGCTGCATGGTCGATGGAAAATTGGCAACATTGGCAAATAGCTTTCTCTAAATCAGGCTCTGTAGTCCTGCATAAGGGATGTTTTGCGGGTCGTAGGGATAATAAAAAATCTGTTGCATATTTTATGCGTGATGAGACAGTTATATCTGTTAACGCACTGATAGTGGAAGGAAAAACTGAGTATTCCTTGGTACCTGATGGAAATGGCGCCATGTCTCTAGGCACGTCCGAGGCGCAGACGGGCGCAGACGGGCAGGACTCTGGCGCGACTCCGGCGCAGGTCAGGCGCGTCCGCTGGTCGCGTCCGCTGCACGGAGGCAGGAACTTCCGTTTATATACTGACCAATCGGGTGCCTTCAAAGACTACCCCACTCCAAGATGGCCGACGGAGTGAATCCTGACACCCAAAACAGCGTTCAGATCGGCTGGGGTGATTCAAAAACAGAGTCAGGTGATGTGGGGGCGATTTTCTAGCCTGCGTGTGGCAGGGAGGGGAAAATAAATCACCCTAGCGCTTTTTTAATCAGCGCGAGTGATAACGAGTGCGAGCAAGATCAGCTTCGTTTTTCAAGCTAAACAGGATGTATATAAAAAACTGCTAAACAGTTATTAAAAACGTGCAAGTTTAACAATACTATCACACACTCAAAGGTAACAACCTCCCGGCTCAAGCCTCAGGAGAAATAATAATCACAAGGTTTCAGCAACCAATGCGTCGCTTTCCCTTATATACTGACCAATCGGGTGCCTTCAAAGACTACCCCACTCCAAGATGGCCGACGGAGTGAATCCTGACACCCAAAACAGCGTTCAGATCGGCTGGGGTGATTCAAAAACAGAGTCAGGTGATGTGGGGGCGATTTTCTAGCCTGCGTGTGGCAGGGAGGGGAAAATAAATCATCCTAGCGCTTTTTTAATCAGCGCGAGTGATAACGAGTGCGAGCAAGATCAGCTTCGAAAGCTAAGAAAGGACTGGGGTGAGCCCGGTTCTTACTCCTGAAGTCTACTATCCGGTGCACGGAGTAAAGGACAGCCCCAAATTGTGATAATTTGTTGATCCCTTAATCTGTATGGCTACCCGCAAACTTGCCAGTTTCATTTTGGGCCAAGCTAATGGTTTGTGCGGGAGGGGGGTGGGGGCCGTGCTCCCTGTTACATGGTATCCTCTCCCCTGGCTTTTCTTTTTCTCTTTCTCTTTCTTTTCCCTATATTGTCTCATTCTATATTTCGGGTTCATAATTAGGGCGACAGGCACGCTGCTGGGGGGGGTAGGCCGTAGCCTTTTGCAGGGGTTTAGGGTGGGATGGGTGGATTAGGGTCTATTGGATAGTTATTTGTTTCTATGGCTCTTTTGTGTCCTTTTCTTGGGTCTCCATGACTGTGCGCGATTCCCGCGGGGTGAGTTACTGGGGGGGAGGATTAGGTATTATATATAATATGGTACTTTAGGTTCTATTTATCCTGACTTAGTTGCCCCGCCCCTAAACACGTTTGCTATTTGGATTATTGTTCGCCATTATCGCCGTGGGGCGGGTACAGTAACGTGGAGTCCCCTTTTTCCCTTTTTCTAGTATTTTTGTCTTCTTATTTTCTGGGTTGGGTTGTATAATGATTGCAACTTTGGTTTTTACAGTTATGGGAGCGCTGTTCTGTTTGTTTCTGGGCACATGAGGTTGCGAGTGGACACTACCAATGAAGAATTACAAGGGCATCTATGGTTTGCATGCTTTCGACCTTTCTGATTACAGATCTGTGGATTTACTATTATGATGTAGTTCGTTTTCTTCTTATACAACTGATCCTTTATTCTCTTCATATATAAAAATTAACCTTCTCTGATCCTATGTCGAGTGGTTCCACTTAGTCAGCGTCATGGACTCGCAGCGTTAGGTAATATCGCTTAACCACTCTGTGCTTTTAATTGATAATGGTGCTTTCCAGTTTGTTCCTTGGCCGGCCCAAGGGTTGTAGGCCCGTATTTGTATGCATCCATTTACACAAATAAAGGTTTTCAAAAAAAAAAAAATTTAAAAAAAAGAAATGTCCAGGACCGCTGTGTTTCTTTATATCAATTAATACCCAGGTCCTTTGACTTATTTGGTCAACCCCATTGTTCTAAATGACGCAAGCCTACTAGTAGCATTTAATTTAGAGGCTCTGGGCACATGCATTGCACTTTACTATGGACCTACACATTAATTAAATATGCCAATTGGGTATGACTCAATGTTTCTATGTTTTAGGGGGGAGAGCACATGCACTTTAACACTGGTTAGCTGTGGTAAAGTGGCCAGAGTCCTAAAGCCAACAAAAAACAAAGTCAGAAAATTAGGAGGAGGAAGGCAAAACATTTGGGGTAACCCTCCGAAAAGGGCAATTTCCAACACATATAATCCATCATAGTATACAATAAAATCTCAGTTAAATAACCCTCATCTCAGTAAGCTGTTAAGGATGCCAAAGTTAGGACATCTTATATTATGTGACAGGACCTGAGGTGAGGATTATCCTAGGTCAAAGCTTAGATATTCCGTGTAAGGGCGGTGAAGACACTGCTTTAAAGTAAAACTTTTAAAGCTCGACTCTCTCTGTAGTCTTCATAATCTCCTCCAGACTTACTCCTGGTTACACACACTTTGAGGCCATAGCTCCTATACCAGAATGAGCTGAACATGTGTCCACATTTGTTCTAGAAAGGTTAAACTATTTAACAAAGGAAATCAACAACTGTTTTGCCCTAATGGATCTGAACTCTTACATTTCTCCTCATACCTCTTCAGGCAAACAACAATTCAAAGCTTGGAATTGTGTGGAAGGGACGGATAAGATATAGCCCCAGTCGAGGTCCTAGTTCTCCTGGATTTTAGTAAAGGTACACCTTCAGGAGTAACAAGACTACATTGACAATCCAGACATTTACCATCTGGTACCTTTCTTCAAGACAACAGGTACAGAAGCAAGGCTAGCTCAGGTAGTAGCTGCTTCCTCAAAAAGGTACACATCAGAATGACATGATCATTACAATTCAAGAACCTTGTTCACATCCGAAAGATGTGAATGGAGCAGTTCCAAAGGAACTGCAATCCTAACACCTCTCAAAAGTGTCTTGATCAGTGTGTGTCTAGCGAAGATGGAAGATCTAAAGGAGGATTGCTTGCATCAACACAGATAACAGGCATATAACTCTTGCTTGATGTTTCAGAGAGATGTCGTTGTGAGAACTTTAATATTTCACCTAGGAATATGCAGAGAAGTGGACACTGAGTTTATCTTGAATCCCAAAACCTTTATTTCCCTTGTTGGATTTAGTTGGAGCTGCAGAACATTGATAATAATAGCGAGACAGAGAAGTATGTTCACCACAATGGCCATTTAAGACATGACGGATTCTTAGACATGAGTATCAAGTCGCCTGGGTACAGAGAAACCCCCAAAGATTTGAGATTCTCCAGCATGGATTTCATGAGCTTGGTAAAGCAGCAAAGAGCTGACCAAAAGAAAGGACTGAAAACTCATTGGTTATGTTGCCCCAAGTGAAGTGAAGGAACCTTGGATGAGGAGGAAACACTAAAACCATGAGTTGTACATCATTGTGGTGTAGTCAGATCACCCAGGACCCCTGCTTCTCTAAACCCCTCTGTGAATGCCTTCCATCTCCATTATGAAGTCCCCATAGAGGATATAAGAGCTGAATTCCCTCAAGTTTATCACCGAATGGAACCCTTTGTCCTTTCTGAACCAATAAGATGTCTGATAAACCTGGGTCTCAAATGGATCTTGGGTAATGGTGCCTTTGCATAGGGGCTCTTGTATTTCCATTGAGATCTGTGTGCATTCCTGACTCGAAAAGGTACCTGGGGTGATTTGATTCAGTGACAAAGTTCTAGCTGAAAGCCCTGCACCTGCTGAAGTACCTGAGCGTCTATAGTCAGACCCTGCCAGTTGAGGTAAAGGTCCCATGTCTTACCTCTAACCTTATGCAGGTTAAAGGAATGATGCGCATTGCAATCCAGGTTGGAAAGCTCTGCAACGTCTGGTGCCTTCATTGACTTGACTTCAATTGCCTCAGGGCCAGATTGTGAAAAAGGAAGCAACGCAGTTCTCAGCCCAAGTGCCGCCTTGTATTCGTCATTTTTGGAGGACCTTCCTAGGAGAAACATTGGGACATGCACCCTCTGCTATGGCTAGCTCATCCATAACATGCTTGATTGAAAATACTATTAGTGGATAACTAAGCTTTATCTATGACTGAAAATTAAATCACAAACCTGCTGAATTCTTTGACAAATGGTTTGCCAATGATATGTTACAGGGCTGGCTTCAAGGATGCAGTAAATATGGTGCAGTTGGCATTATGCAGCAAGCAGATGCCACCTGTGCCCAGCGTGTCGCATGCCCAAGTCCGCTGCTGAATTAGGGTCTTTGGCCCGCAAAGACAGATTCAAGTTCTTTAGTAATGGCCCACATCGGTCCAACAACTTGGGGAGGGATGACTACTAAGCACAGTCCAGACCCTTCTTATGGTCTTTTGAAAATCTGATGAGGAATATGGACTTGTTGAAGTTTATTTCGGGAGCGCAGGCAATTTCTATCACTATGGAGGTGTCCAGTCAGTGAACCTGGGGTAAATGTGGTCCTCAGGGACAAAATGGCTGCTAGAACATTCTTGTGCTGCGACAGGCGTTCAAATTGAGGTACTTCAGAGGAATCCATACCTCCTTGCCCCTTCTGCTTCCAGGATAGAGAGAGACAGAATCCCTACTACAGCGCCACAAAGTCAGCCGATTTCTCACAATCTCTATGAGGGTGTCAGAGTGGTGACTCTGATTCTCCTCATCTTGTGGAGAGGGACTGGAATGCGTGTTTCAGAAAGGGAAAGTAAGTTTAATGGTCTTGACTCCAATCCCTAGCACCTGGCTAGGAACGCTTTTTATTTTTATAACAAATGTTATTAGGTTATTTTGCAAAATATCGGGGTCGCAGCCCCACACTGGCCAAACAGATGTATTTGTAATTTGTACCAATAACCATTTTTCTAATACATAACAGCACCCACCAAACATGTAGGTGTCATAAATGAAAAACTTACAGACAAATTCCGGTCTCCATGTTCGTACAAGTGGGCAATCACCATAGCGTGCCACATTAGGATCGCCTTTTTTAATTACTCAAAAAGGGCATAACAACCCATACTCATCTTCCACTTGGTCTTGATAAGAGGTGCTATTCCTCTAACTATGAGTTCGACCTGATGGAACTTGCCCTTCTGGCCTCAAGATCATGGGGGCTGCGGCAGGCCCATTTAGTTTGGTAGCAGAGACCACAGTGCAAGTGCTGCTGCGCGCGCAACCTGTTCGTGCACTGTTGCACTAACAAATTGAGAAAGGCCTGTCTCTTATCCCAGAAAAGCATTAGAATCGTCAGTGTTCACATGCTGTTGAGAGCCCTTGTAATACATCAAGTAAGCAATGGAAGGGCTAGGGCAGAGGCCGTATATCCCTGCAAATGAATGGGCAATACTACAGTAAAATGGCTCAATGGATAACTTTTATTAATACGTTTTATGAACACACCCCAGAGCTTCAAAGGGGGCTGGTCAGCTACATAATAATGCATGTCAGGGTGCCAGCCAGAAGACAAAGAGAGGAGGGAGAGAATCCACTGGGCAGGCCCTAGGAACAAGAATAATATTGAGCTCCTGCTTGGGAGCGCCTTTGTACTACTGATTTTAGAGCCACAAACAGTATCAGGTAGGAAGTCTAGGGTTATTAAATGCTCACTGTCGCACAGAATTGGCAGGCCACTTCTGTCTGCTATGTGTGGGGGTCAGGGCTTTAAGTGGAGTTAGAAAACTGGAGGGGGGTCTCTCAAAGGGATGTGGCCGATCTAATTAAAGGCATGGCTTAAAAACACAACTAATCCTTTTGGGTTCCGGAGTAGCGTGCTACTCACCAAAAAAGCACTTTGACGCCTTGTCTGGGGTAGTAAGCACTAAATAAATACAATTGCAATTACAATTAGCTAAAAATCTGTGCTTAGCCTACTGTGCCACCTGACTGGTATGTTGCTGTTTCTGTCATTACATCCAGATATGAGTCAACATTACACCAACAACGAGCCAGGACTATTGGCTTTGTCAATCGTTGCTAATTGGGTAAGATGAATACGCAACAACTATGGCTTTGATGTATAGAATATTTAAAGTGCTCAAGTTTTGAAATTATGAGGTCGTGCAAAAAACTGTAATGAGTCTCTTTTAAGTTACCATAAAGGCAGTAAAGGGTGGTATTGCTGCAGAGTTAAGATTTTTTTTTCACCCTGAGGCTGAGGACAAAAATGTAGAGCCAGATCGGGACCCTTCTCAGCACCTTCTTTTTAGGACCCAGCCCACTTAAAGCCCTGGTGGGGGTGCACATGTTGGTTAGTCTCCAGTGGACATGTTTGCGTCAGCTGAACGGAGCCAACTGCTTGCATTGTCTTGGGCAACTGAAAATTTATAGAGTCTACAAGGCTGCCAGGCCTTAGCAAAGTGCACACATTAGGGACAATACCAGCATATTAATGGGAAATCTTAAATAATAACTCCATGACCATTGAAAGCAGCCAGAGACACAGCAAACGGGTACCTCCGTTGAAAACAGCAATGGAAAGTGCCGGGCAGTTTTATGGCCGTAGTAATTGTTCATTGGTTAGCTTACACCTGATGATATGTAGTCTGTTTTCTACATGTGATTCATGGTTATTGTAGTTTTAAGCTACTTTAGTACCTAGATGCTTATTCAATTTATGGAAAGAGCAAATCGCGATCCTCACCTCCAGTCCTGTCATCGAATTGGCGGTTATATATCAGTCTTACCGGAAGCACCAGAGTTTACTATGGATTCCATTCTAAAGTATCCCACCCCACTTTCATTCTTGTATTATTTCCTCTCTTTGCATTACAATTCTATTGTATGGCTGTGGTCACTGCTTGTTCTTTCTGTCTAGCTAATTCCATTGAAACCATGTCATGTTTTAGATAAAGTGCCCAGCTCCCCCATGGCTAGGTTCACACTATAACTTCTAAAAATAAGTAATTAATGATGAATCAAATGCTGCCAGTGTGTATTAGTTACTGTCCTGCCAAATTGGATAAATGATGGTCACCAAGTTGGTTAATTGTACCTCTTCATTACACGCTATGAAATTGAAGTAATAACATTGAAAGTCATATATAATATATATAATGCAATTTGTTATTGTTTGATCAGGTGTTATTATACAACGCTGGAGAATTTGATCATGGAGCGGTTGAGGGAACATTTATAGAAAGTAATTAGGTGGGATTCCATTGAATTGCAATGATCATTCCAGCTGTGTATTTCATACATTATACACGCCCTCTGTGGGACACAAAAGGAAATCTGCTCGTTTTCTACATTTATAAATGAATGAATGAATGAAGTTGGATTTATAGAGCGCAACTAAACCCATAGGCATCAAGGCGCTTAGAGTCTGATTTAGAGTTTGGTGATCAGGATACTCTACCACAAACAAGACCGGCTATTCTGCCCACCAAAACCCTTAGTCCTCCTGCCTCATTTTGAGAAGGAGGGACCCTGAGCATTACTTCTATGGAGCCCCCATTGGCGCTGTCAACAGAATACTTCCTCCAACAATGGCCCGTGAATCAGGGGCCGTCCGAGGTAGGACATTACACTGCCCACCCTATTTAGGGTGGATGGTAACATTTTTTTTTCCTATCCTTTTCCGCCCACATTGGGAGTTTCTGAACAACAAAAGAAATTGACAGCTGGCCGTCATGGCTTACGGTACAGTCTGTCAAACGTTTCCAAGAGATGTCAGTAAGGGCCTCTAAATTTGGTGAATGCATGTCCGTCATGGAGTAAAGTACTCAGCCGTCCTGATGGACTTTTATCCGTTCTGGCCATACCTGGTACCAGGCATTTTCCCCATAGTCTGGCAGGTAGATTTTACTGCTGGTGGGCACTGGTTTTGAAGCTGGGGGCCTGTCCGGGTACGTTTTAGCCTACCACACCTCAATGATTCACAATGCAAAATAAATGCTTTTAAAGTGAGTCCATGCTTGTTCAAAGCCATTTGTTTTTGCTTTAGATGGTTCCTGTCTCCTGCAGAGTCAGAAGGAGCAGCAGTGGTCATCCCAGCATATTTATTTATTTAGTTATTTATTCATTTATTTATTTACGGGATTTATAGCGCGCACAGCTACTCAGTCGAGTGTCCCGGCGCGAGCCAGAGCATCAAAGGGAACCACAGCACAGTAAGCAGAGAACAAGCTAATTGAACACGAAGGTTTTTAACTGTTTACTAAACTGAGAGGGATTCTTTAGGTTCCGAAGACCCAGGGGGAGGGAATTCTAGTAAATTGCTGCAAGATAGGACAGAGAACTACCACCCTTACATTTCAGACGAAATATGTAGAATGGCGGTGAGTGGTCTGCTGTTGCTTGGCTCGAGTTCAAGTTCAAGTTCAAGTTCAAAAATGTATATAGCGCACTACTCACCCAGAGGGTCTCAAGGCGCTTGAGGAGGCGGGAGTAATTACTTATCAAATATATATGTGATAAAAACTCTTCAAAATGTGTATTTATGTATAGTGTGACCGTGCAATGCATTTCAGGGTAGTATATTAAATGATACTATTGTACTGAGTGACAATTTTTAGAAGTGATTCTAACCATGAACCTTGAAACATTCATGCCCCGTCATCACTGCTCTGATGATGATGCTATTAGTTAACCAAGAGCGTAGTCAGTTGTCTTTTGACCTCATATGTGGCCTAGGGTGTTACTCTAGATGGAGTAATAATTATTTTTTTTGTTTTTGTGCAGCATATCCCCTGAACTGATGTATTTAATAACACTCTCATGAGATGATGAAGGAAAAGGAGGCACCTCGAAAAAATTAATTGCCCAGGATCACACATTGTGGTCAAGTTGAAGCTGGGACTGATGCAAGGTTTCTTGGCTTCACATTGCGCCTTTTGGTGACTACATGGTTATCTCTTTCTCTCCGGCAACACAAAGAGAGGATGGACGAATAATATATAAATATATAAAATAAATGATATATAAATATAATATATAATATATAAATATAATAAATATAATAAATATTTTCAAACATTCACCCCCAGTTCAAAGATCTTCCCCTAAATGCCTTTTATATTTACTCACCATGCAATTCCAGGTTGGACCCAGCCATATGCCAACCAGTCTTGACCTGCTCCCCATGGGAACAGTCCAGCCCAAACTGCCAAGGCAGGTTTCCAATCTCTGTCCATCCATTCAATGATTATACAAGCCTCCATAATTAAAACATGTTTGTAAAACGCATCCTATTCGCACATTTTTTACAAACATTTCCTAGGAGAGAACCCTCAAAAGTTCTCTTGGACTGCTTAGGCTTATTCATGTGTGCTCCGGATGTATGACGTTACAACGCATGCATTTACATCACATGCCTTTACAACGCAATTATTACAACACAGTCCATTACAAGGCATAGTGCTTTGGGGCGCTGGATAGTGAATACATTTACTATTCCAACTCCAGTCCCCGTGGACACTAGGGAAGGTTATTGGATAGTAAATTAACCTATTCCCTATCCTAGAGCGCCCCCCAGAGCAATGCGTTGTAATAGTTTGCGTTGTAATGGTTGCGTTGTAATGGCTCTGCGATGTAAAAGTTGCGTTGTAAGTGTTGTTCACCGTGTGCTCCATCCAGTATGAGGACTGGTTTTCAAAATGTGCTTTTGATTCCCTGCCTTGCCCTGAATCCGTCCGCCAAACTCTAAAACATGCCTTTAGCTTGGTTAGTGACTGATGTACAAAACAATGGTTGCAAAACACTGGTCACAAATTGCGACCAGTATTTTTGTGACCAGTGTGGAATTTTGCAAACCGACCGATGTACCGATAGGTCGGTTTGCAAAACTTCCATTTGGAGTGGGTTGCAATCCGACCTACCACATGAATATTAATGAGCTATGTCACAAATTGTGACTTAATCTAGATGGATGCTATCATAGTGATGGCCGCCTACTGAATTAATTCTTGCTTTTTCTAAAGGTTTGTTTGAGAGTTTGGGGAGTTCCCTAGCACCACAGCCTACTAACCAACAAACCTTTTTTTTTCTAATTCACAAAGTGGAATAGTTCCAAAGGGGGAACCTTGGCGTTCCCTGTTTTGAATGCTTGAAGGCTTAAATGTTCAAAACTTGCATCCAGATTTCGGTCACAAAACATTGACACATCGAATTGCTATTTGGAAGGGATGCCTACAGCATGCCCTTTTTAAATAGCAATTCCTTATGTAGTCGCCAATCCGTTTTAGAAGTCATAATAATTTATCACCTCCTAAATAGGGTTTGTACCTAAAAGTTTTTATGGGTGCAAACAGTCCAATTCACTGTTTGTGACCGTAAACACGTTTTGTACATTGTTTGTAAATCTTAATTGACTTTGTACTATAAAAGTGAGCTTTGACCATGAATATAACTCACAAACAATGTGTTCCATTTATGTTACAAAGATTAATATTTCTCAATTCTTTTGATAGAACACTTTCTCAAAATGCAATAGGATGGTCCTAGCTGTAAACTGCAAGCCAGTACAGTTTTTTCTTTTCTATACAGCTTTGTTGGCATTTCAAAACAGACTTCCGATAATACTGTAAATTATGTTTTTTAACACATTTTTTTGATCTTTTATGTAAGGATTCCAACATGGCCACTGCAGTGAACAATTTCAACAAATATATCATAACAATTAAATACAACCTTCCTGCCGATCTCCCCGCGCTCCCCACTCCACATCCATTATTACAAAGAAAAAACATCTCAACTGCATCACACATGACGTTTATCATTTTAGTTTGATCCCGTCTCCTTTTTGCCGTGGAATGTCGTAATGTTTTCATCCAGGAGTTGGTGTAACTGAAGGACTGGCTCTAACTCGATTCCTATGTTTTCTGCTCACCTTTTCCATATTTCTTTATGGAGGGGGGTGGGGGAGCGGGTGGGGGGGCGGGGGGGGGGGGGGGGGGGGAGGGGGGGACCCTTGGCTTTATAGACTGCAATCCCCTCTCCCATACAGTGGTCCAGTCACTTTTTCCACACCGACAGTGACGGAGGGGCCGCTGCCTTCCATTCCCTGGCTATATCGTGTAGCAAGCGTCAGTCCCAGACTAAGTAAGGATAATTTATATTTATTCCCACCTACATCATCCATAAGGTGAGGGAGGGCCAACCGTGGGCTACGCTGGATCTTCCAGGACAGGGCTCCTCACAGACATGTGCCCACTCCCTGCCAAAATCTCTTCAAATCTGGGCAGCTCAACACAGAGGCTGAAGGTGCCCTCCTCAGCACTGCAACAAGACATGCAGGGAAGGCAATCACCTCCATACGCCAGAGCTGGTGTTGCATTAGGTACACCTGGGGAATGTTCTTAAATTGAATCAGCTGGGGCCTTGCCACTATGGCCGCTCTTGGGGAGCCCAGAATCTCTGTCCAGTCTTCATTCTCCAAGTCATCCATATCGGCCTCACATGTTGCGCGTAGGGCCCTAAATGTATCTGGTTGATTAGAGATTAGGGTCTAGTAGATCTTGGAATTTTATGGTCACCCCGGTCTCCTAGGAGACGTTTACCCTCTAAAGGATTACATTCTGGAAGGTTCGTTAGTGGCTTTATGTACAGCATTAGTGCATGGCGGAGTTAGAGGGTGAAAGCAAAAGAGACACAATTGAACTTGTGGAGCAGACATTCTGTCTGGAGTGTCTGCTATGACTTAAGTACCGAGCTTGCATGACATCCCCTAAAGTGGAGATCCCAATAAGATCCCATTTCTGGAATCCCGTCAATGCGGCCATCAGTGGGAGCATAGCTCTACACCTTAATGGCGTCTGTTCACTCAATCTGCCCCACCACTTCATCTGTCTAAGGGTTGACCACCACAGATGCAGGACAACTTTTGTCACCGGGGAAAGATTTGTATTTTTCCCTCTCCATACAACTATACTTGCAACGCACCGATCGCCATTTTATCGAGCCCATATGCGGGTCTCCTTGTACAATACCACCAGTCGTTTATGCTCTGGAAGTGGGCCGCTAAATAATATGACTCAATATCGCCTGCTGCTATGCCCTCACTGTTATTTGCTGAGGGTAACATGGGGTGTACCCACATCACAAAGAAAGGCATTTAGGATGAAGTTGATTTTGTAAAAGCATTGCAGGACGTCAAACAGGAAATGTTGTAGTTACTAGAGCAATCTGGGCAATGAGACTTTCTTAAAGATCGCTGGCCATCCTGTGAAGAATAGCGGGAGCACAGATCATATCTTTATATCGTCATTCAGAAGATTGAATACTGGCTCCATGTGACAGTCACCACTGGGGCTCTATAAAAAACGAAGTATTTGAACCCCTCGATGGCCAACCATATGCCTGTTGCCCAGTCAAGTCAAAGTGGCCAGGACCCCTCTTCTCCCTGACCTTGTATGTTTTTTTTAGAGGGGGTCCCTTACATATTGCATAGAATGTGACCAGGGCCTACTGCATAAACCATGGATTTTGAAGTGTTTTGGCAGAGTCTCGAAGTTTTCCCAAATATGCACATAATTTGCAACGGCCAATGTCCATCCTCACCCAAACTGCCAGAGGCTCCATGACAAGATTGAACAGCAGGTGAGACGGGGGCAACCCTGCTGCATTCCCCACTGTATAGGGAAAGTATCCGATGAGCCCCGCACCGACGCCGTCAAGTCAGAATATAGCAACCCGAGATAAGATGGGAACTGTGGGCCTAAATTGAGGCACTGAAGGAGGAGAAATAGATATGCCCAGCTCACAGAATGAAATGCCTTGAGCATTTTGGCGAGAAGAAGCATCGCCAGCTCCTTCAGCCCATTGACCATCGCCAGCACATTATAAAATCTTTGTATGTTGTGGTGGGTTGCCATGGGTGGCATGAACCTGGATTGGTTGGGGTGAACCAAATCCGGAATGTGAGTGATTAGTCAATTTGCCAGATTATTGGCTAATATCTTCATCTCTAGGTTCAAGAGGGTAATTAGACAGTACCGTATGTGATCATCTGCAGGGCATCCCAGTTTGGGAAAGACTACGATCTCAGCATGGCGCCAATCCTGTGGCATAACCTCTGTGGCCCTTGTGGACAGCACTGCCTCTAGAAGGTGAGTTTGAAGCTTAGGCATATTTATATTGAAAAATTCATTGGGGAAGCTGTTTGGCCCAGGAGCTTTGCCCGAGTTTATATCAGCCAGGGTTGCAATAAGTTCCTCCCTGTGAGCTGAGCGTCCAGCAACTTGTGAGCCACAGTGGATAGGAACCGAAGTAAAATTGCCCGTATAAACTCTTCTATTTGTTTCACTGAGAGTACCTCGTTCCTGTCGTAGACCACTTCAAAGTGGGAAGCATTAGTACTCGCTATGTCGCCTGGATCTGTAAGTGAGGTACCTGCCTTGCTGTTAATTAGGGGAAAAGGTGACGCTCTGGGGGTATCCTGGCATAATCTATGGAGTAATTGACTCGCGTTGTCCACCACTGATAAATGTGGCTCTGAAAAACCTGCCAGGCCTGCTGCGCATCACCCATCAGGGCCTGGTGTTGTACTAGGCCAAGTTGTCTATGTGCTCGCTGGCCATCGGGTTGGCGACTGCACAGGTCCAGCAATGTGATTTCTGTCTCAAGATCAACTATGTCCAGCAGTCTGCGCCGGCGCTCCCCAGTACAATAACTGATATCCGCCCCCTAAGCATAGGCTTCAGGGCCTCCCATAAAGTCTGATGGGACCTCACTGTGCCTATATGATGTGCAAAATATCCATCTATGTAATCTTCCATATGTTCGCGATAATTAGGGCTGTGAAGAAGCCAAGGCAACAGGCGCCAACGGAACATAGGGTGCCGTTGTCCCATCTAAAGATTCAATGCCTCTGGAGAGTGATCCAATAGTTCTCTTGGGTGCACCATGATATCCCTCACCCGGTATAAATTATTGCTGGGGACCAAATAATAATCTCGATGAGAATAAAAACCATGTGCAGCCGAATAGAAGGTATAGCCACGTAGAGAGGGTTTGTGGGCCCGCCATACATCCACGAGGCCCATTGCTGAGACAGAGGAAGAAAGGGGCCTCTGGCTCGATGTCCGAGGCGGCCCCTGTGGGTGCCATCTATCCACCGCTCCATTCCAATCCCCCCCCCCCCCCCCCCCCAACACCACAAGTCTATCTGGTAGCTGATGCAAAGCCTGTCAATAGTTCGACAAAGGAGTATCCAAGGGAGGATGGGGCATTTACACTTAGCAATGTAATAGTTTCTGCATAACGCGTCCCAGTCATGCCATGTTTCTACCATATTTGTCAACTCATGTCTTAAAATGTTGGAAAGGGACTGTCTGTTTAACCAAAATCCCTGTACACCTGGAAGCCTGCATGAACCCCAAGTGGTAAAAGTGTGTGTATCCCCATTTGCTCCAGAATGGGACTTTTTTCCCTATAAGTGAATCTCCTGCACAAGGAGAACGCCTACTCCAATCCTCTTGGCCTGCTTCAGGACCTCCCCCCTCTTCACCTTGTCTAGTAGGCCATTTACATTCCTAGACACTAATCAGATTAAGTCCGATGAACACGTCTGCAACTGGGCACACGTGGTTGGATCATGTTGCATGTCTATTTCCTCGGTATGTAAGGGAGCCGGCATTTGGAAGACACCAAAAAAGATGAAGAGTCAAGCATAACAATATGAGCTCTATCACCAAATAATAGACCATTAGTCCGATTAAGTATTCGCTACAAGACCAACCGGCATGTAACACCCCCACCCCGTACTCCGAGAATCCAAAGTATTTGTCGCGGAATGGGACGATGGCAGACCCCAGGGGGGGTCTGTCCCGGCTCAAAACATAAGGTGTATTTGTTAAGAGCATGTTCACCCTTGGGATCATGGTGCTGAATAATAGATGTTTATTGTTACACAACTAAATGGCACTCATTATATCGACCTCAGAAGGATGAAAGGCTGGGTGGACCTGCCGGGACTCTACCGATGTCTTTCCCCTGAGGCGGAAGCCGGGGGCGCTGTGCTCTGATATTTTAATATTGCACTCTGCACTTTGAATTCCGTATTTTACTGTGTTGGTTGTTTTGATTTAAAAAAAATTGCCGCACGTGTTCATAATCGTTTTTAATACCATAATAATTATACTGTGTAGGATAGTTGATTAATAACCCCTGCACGGGTCTCTGCCCCCTCGAACCGACTCCCAGAGCGCATTTTCACTCCGTGGCGCCTGGAGAGAAGGGTTCGGCCATCTTGGGTGAGGGAAGGGTAGCGCTGCAGATGCTGGACGCTTCCCGCCCTCCCATAGTATTTACAACGGTAAGCAGCGCTGCCTCGCTGACTCTACCGATGTCTTTCCCCTGAGGCGGAAGCCGGGGGCGCTGTGCTCTGATATTTTAATATTGCACTCTGCACTTTGAATTCCGTATTTTACTGTGTTGGTTGTTTTGATTTAAAAAAAATTGCCGCACGTGTTCATAATCGTTTTTAATACCATAATAATTGTACTGTGTAGGATAGTTGATTAATAACCCCTGCACGGGTCTCTGCCCCCTCGAACCGACTCCCAGAGCGCATTTTCACCCCGTGGCGCCTGGAGAGAAGGGTTCGGCCATCTTGGGTGAGGGAGGGGTAGCGCTGCAGATGCTGGACGCTTCCCGCCCTCCCATAGTATTTAAAACGGTAAGCAGCGCTGCCTCGCTGACTCTACCGATGTCTTTCCCCTGAGGCGGAAGCCGGGGCGCTGTGCTCTGATATTTTAATATTGCACTCTGCACTTTGAATTCCGTATTTTACTGTGTTGGTTGTTTTGATTTTAAAAAAATTGCTGCACGTGTTCATAATCGTTTTTAATACCATAATAATTGTACTGTGTAGGATAGTTGATTAACAACCCCTGCACGGGTCTCTGCCCCCTCGAACCGACTCCCAGAGCGCATTTTCACTCCGTGGCGCCTGGAGAGAAGGGTTCGGCCATCTTGGGTGAGGGAGGGGTAGCGCTGCAGATGCTGGACGCTTCACGCCCTCCTCACACCAGATATAAGGAGATGCAATACCGTCCGCGCAGCGGGCGGGCACAGCGTGCGCGCCGGCGGCGCGCCAAAGGCAAGCCCGTCTGCGCCCGTCCGCGCCGGGACCGGGCCTAGGGCCATAACCCCTGCTCGTACATTTTCGTACAAACGCAGTGCTTTATTGGAGCTTTGCCCTACCTACGCCCCCCATTGCAAAAAATTCGATCTATCGCATATTCCCACGGAGGCTAACGCACAATGCTCTCACTGTGACACCATACTCTCTATTTACAATTGTAATACCTCTACTAAAATCTTAAAAAATGAGAGTGAGAAGCACGTTGCTATGGCCCTCATCAATGCGCGATCCTTGAGCAAACATTGCCAAGAAATAGCAGACCTCATCAGCGATTATAACTTAGATGCCCTCTACATTACAGAAACATGGACGGATGAGGCATCCGCCCCCGACCTCGTTACGACAGTTCCACCTGGCTATAATGCCTATCGGCAGGACAGGGCCATAAAGAAAGGCGGAGGGTTGGCCATTATAGTAAGAGACCAATATGACGTCCACATCTCGCCTATTCCTGCCACGTCATGTGAAGCAATACATTTTAATATAAAATTCACACCTGTTTGCAACTTTAAGGGAGTGCTTCTCTATCGACCTCCTGGGACTAGATCAGCGTTCCTCACCAATTTAAGTACCATAACAGAATCAATAGCTACTGAAGAGTCCATCACAGTTATGGGCGACTTTAATTTCTATCTGGAACAAAACAATGACAGGGATACCATCGCCCTTACATCAGATCTAGAAATAATGGGCCTCAGACAATTGGTCATGGCTCCTACTCACCAGGCAGGTCACACGCTGGATGGTATATTTACAAACGTTGAAGGTTTACATATACCGGAAATTCTCCCCATGACCTGGACAGATCACTCGGTCATATTTAGTAGCTTGACCATCAAAGGATCATTGAGGAAGAAGGTCTCATACCCGAAGCCAGGCACGTTCAAAGCATGGAAGGACATAAATTACAATGATCTAAATGTACTCTTGAACAATACTAGTCCTGATCTATCTATCGATCCTAGCATCGCGACTCACCAATTCCATGAGTGGTTGGGCGATGCCACGACTCAGCTGGCACCTACCGAATCCCATTCAAGAAACAGGAGCATGCCAACTGCTCAGTGGTACACAGAAGAGTTAAAAACCCCAAAACAACTAACAAGGAATAGGGAAAGGCACTGGCGCAGAACTTATGATAGCGAAAATAAGAAAAAAAATAAAGAAGCTCTTGCCACCTACAAAATAATGATAACGGCAGCAAAAAAGCATTTTTTTTCGATACATATAGAAAAAGCGAAAAATTCTAGCAAACAACTATACAACATTGCCAAAACCCTATCCGGTAACACACCAGACCTAAATCCGCCCCCATCACAATCATTATGCGACGCCTTGTCCGAATTTTTCTTCTCAAAGGTAAATGACATTTACCAAGCCTTTACCTTAGAACCTAACATCAGTAGTGTTACCACGCCCCGACCATCCTTGGAAATACCATGACTAGTTTCAAAACCCTAACTATTGATCAAACAAAGGACATAGTGAGATCTATCAAATCAGGATAAGCCCTGGATCCATGTCCTACTTCTGTGCTCTCCATGGTATCAGATACAATTATTCCAATTATTACTCATGTCTGCAACACGATATTGAGCTCTGGTACTTATCCTGATTCTTTAAAAAATACGCTGATCAAACCTCTGCTCAAAAAGTCAAATCTAGATAGGGAAGAATTAAAAAATTACCGGCCTATAGCAAGTCTCCCTTTTCTAGCGAAAGTGACGGAAAAGGCCATGAATCAGCAGCTATCGGAATACATAGAAAGTAACAATCTGCTGGATGACACCCAGTTCGGCTTCCGTAAACACCAGGGAACGGAAACCGCTCTCATCAAAGCAGCGGATGATATCAGAATCATCCGCGACCAAGGAGGAACAGCATTGCTGGTACTCCTGGATCTCTCGGCAGCTTTCGACACGGTCGACCATAAGATCTTGGTCGACTGTGTCGAAAAGATGGGTATACAGCTCACTGCGAGAGACCTACTTGCTTCCTTCTTGGCCAACAGAACTCAGGCGGTCACATTAGGACCATTCCAATCGGCCAATCTGTCGTTACCGTGTGGGGTTCCTCAAGGCTCATCCCTAAGTCCGACACTATTTAACATATATGTGTCGGACCTTGCTAGTGTCATCAAAGCACACGGGATGAGCCTAACCTCATACGCAGATGACACACAACTGGTGTTGGCCATAAAGGGTGATGGGCAAGAGGTAGCAGAACGGTTCCAAAATGGAATGATTGCTATCGGTGAGTGGATGGCAAGAAACTGCCTGAAGCTCAATTCCGATAAAACGGAGGTGGTTATCTTTGGTACTCTCTCGCCAGCCTGGTCTGCAACCTGGTGGCCATCAGCTTTTGGCACCCCACCTTGCCCTACCTCTAAGGTTAGAAACCTGGGAGTTACATTTGATGACCAGCTCAACTTTATGGCACATGCAAATAAGGTAGCGGCCACTGCCCATTTCAAACTCAGAATGATAAGAAAAATCATCCCTTTTCTAACAGATACGGCCGCCAAGACTTTGGTTACTTCCTTGGTTTTAACATCATTAGACTACTGCAATGGACTCTTTCTTAATGCACAAACCAGAGTTACAAAAAAGCTGCAGACTGTATAGAACGCGGCTGCACGCTTGCTCTCTAAAAAACCTAAATTCGTGCCCATTTCAGATACCTTGAAGACCTACCATTGGCTGACCATCCAAAACAGGATAAAGTTCAAATCACTGTGCACAGTCTACAAAGTATTGCAGGATCAAGGACCTCGCTTCCTTAAAGATCAACTAATACCTTATAACCCGGTCAGAAAACTCCGATCCACATCACTTAACCAATTAGTGGTCCCACGCAGCAGAACAGTCTCCTGGGGCGACCGCCGCTTCCTAGTTGCGGCTCCCAAAATCTGGAATACTCTGCCACACCACATAAAAACAAGCCCCTCACTCCTACAGTTCCGGAAAAGAGTGAAGACGTGGCTATTCAACCAATAAATACAGCATACTAGTCCGCATAAACTTCAGCCTGGGGAGGGACATTACTGTAGTCTAGCGCCGAGACACCCACGGGTATTCGTTCGCGCTCTATAAATGTCAGTAAATAAATAAATAAATAAAAATTTGAACCTGGGACCATAAGATCAAACACAACCCCCTACAGTGGATGCATTAGTCTACCATGCTACCAGACCTGGACCATTTCAATGAATCCTCTTACCCAGCATTAACATATTATCAGGAAGGTGTACGCTCCTGTTAACTGTGTTGCATGGCCACCAATGGCATTAGGATCGTGAATAGCGTTATCTAATATGGTTCCCACCCCCCATTGTCACTTAGGAGATCCTGCACCAGGCGCCTGAGAAGTCAGAGAGCCCCCTGTAGCACCCAGGGTATTGTCCATCCTCCTGGAGCTTCTCCATGATGAGCAGGATCGGTGGCTATGAGCAGCCGGGGCCTTTTTGATCTTATTCTGCTTGTCGCTCTCAGAAGAGTCAGAATCCAGGCAAGGTAGTTTGTGGGGTTTAATCCAGATCCTTTCATCAATCCACTGAAATACATCTGTCAGGGAGTCGAAGAAGAGCTTCTAAGACTGGTATATCACTTTGGGCCAGATGTAGGTCGGTCGGTAACGGCCGAAAATCGGTATTTTCGGCTGTTACCGACCGGTATACATGATTTGAAATGTAGGGGCCCAATTTTACAGAATTGGTAACTTTACCGATTCGGTAAAGTTACCGATTCTGTAAAATACCGAATCGGTATTTTTACCGATTCTGTAAATCTCAGATGTAGGTGGGACTCTTCTGAGTCCCAAAGGCCCTACAAAATCGGTATTTTACCACACAATCCTATTGTGTGGTAAAATACCGATTTCAGGTGTGCATGCACACCTAGTCATGTGACAGACAGACATGCCCTTAGGGCATGTCTGTGTGCCACATGGCACACATGCCTATTTGTGGGGTGCCAGAAGGTGTCAAAGTGACACCCCCTGCACCCTTGCAAAATTCGGTATTTACCGATTCTGTAAATACAGAATCGGTATTTCCCATTGATCCCTATGGGCTTTGAAGCCGAATGTTACAGATTCGGTATTTCCACATCTGGAAATACCTACATGTCAACCACATTGATTTACCGATTTTCAATTACCGAATCTGTAAAATTCGGTAATTAAAAATCAGTAAATCAATATTACCTACATCGGGGCCTTTGAGTTTTGCAGGATACTGTAGCATGTATCTGATATTTAACTCACAGAGACGCTACTCTATGGCTTGAAAGGATTGAAGCTGTTGCTGCACTAATCTATTTTAGACCAGAGATATCATAATATTGTGTGATTGGTACATAATCGTCTCCAGTGATTGGACATGTGTTTAGGATGGTGTCTCTATCTACATAATTCAGAAGTTTCGGAAAAACTAGTTTGGGCCTAGCCCCTAGAGGAGGTCAGTGCACCAAAGCTCTGTGCACCTGTTCAACCACAAAACAGGGGGAAAGGGTTCCTTTTAGCAGCATCCCACAAAGCATTGATCCAGGAAGCACTCCATTGATGCACACTCATAACCCTCAGGGAATCCAACAAAGCATAAGGTATTGTGGCGCGCCCTTCCTTCAGCATCTTCTACTTGTGCCACCGATTCCATGGTCAAGGAGGTGAGCTTGGATACAGTAGTCTGCAGGGATGCAACATAATCTTCTATCATGGAGATCTGGGCCTCCACCCCCGTGATCCGCTCCACTGCATTGCGGAGGTCTTGTCTTAGTAGCATCACCTCCGAGTTCACAGCATCTAGGATATCTCGAGATCGGGGGATAGCAGTCAACATTGCTGCATTATCTGGGACCATTCCCTCCTGGCCGTCTGGCGTTGCCTGTGGCATGTGACCGCCAGGTTGGGTGTATTTGTCTAATATACTTTGTTAAGCTGCTGGTGTCCCTAGTCTGTCATCATGCTGCACAAGCAGGCTTGGGCATGATCCCCGGCTCCCCATAAGTTCAATATACCTATGACCCACCTGATCACATGTGCATCTCTCTGGGGCGATATGAGCAGCCAGATCCGCAGCTCATCAAAAAACCAGGCACACGTGGGCGCTACATCAGGAAACAGTATCCAGGTGAGGCCCAAATCTACCATTAAGGAGTGGCACACACCATGTCACAAACGGCACCGAAGCCTAGTCCGGCCATCTCCACAACTAATGCGTCCAGCCTCTATGTTGCCCCCTAAGGGTGTCTGGTATATGAGTACTCGCTCCCGGGAGTGGCTGCTGCCGCCTCAAACCAGTTGGCATCCATGATCTGGCAGCTGGCTGCAACTGTGGCTTATGTGTCACCAATGGGCCGGAGCTCACTTACAGGTCTCCCTTACCCCAGCGTGGGGTTAGGGTTGTTGGTTTGCAGGACTGTGGCAATAGTATTAGTTAGGGGGCCTTTGCCGCCACACCACAATTCTCAGCAGTCTGGGGATGGTGCAGTCTCATGGGCCTTAGCAGGCGTGTGATGGGTTTGAGTGCGTCTAAATTTAGGACTTGTTGTATGTCCAGTGTTCCTTGTCTGTGGGCAATGTCATCCCTCCTGGCCCTTTGTCAGCCTCTGGCCTGGCCCAGTACTTCTCACTCCACGGCCTCGTCACTTGCCCCCAAGGATCCAGCGCTCCTTACCGCATGGATCATTGGGCCTTGAGTTGCAGCTCCTCTCATCAATATATGTTGGGCATCCCTTTGGCGTCCGTCGGCTCCTTCAGATGGGCGCCATTCTTGTACCATGTATGCTGTCATGGCCCACATGCTCCTCGTGCCTTCTATACCCAGGCCTGGCTCGCTTATCAGGGAATCTTGGGAGAGCTCCAAAAAAGCTCCCTGTTTCCTAGTTCTCTGCAAACGAGGGCTGTTCAGACTACACCCTGCCCAAACCTCAGCTGCACTGTCCCGCGTCACCACAGCAGGACCCCACCAGCTCTGGGCCTCATCTGGTGAGAGCGACAGGCCCTACCTTTCCCACAGTAGCTTAGACCGTACCCATATTGTGTTGCGGGGACTCTTCAGACCCATTTTAATGTGGCAGTGACTATTCCTCGCCTGTGTGCCGCAGGATCATGGCGTTTGGTAGGTGGCGTGCAGCACTGAGCTAAGTTGCAGCCGCCATTTTTGGCAGTACAAGCCAGACCCCTCACTTTGATAATCTTCAATACTGTAACTTTTAATGAATCAGGCTCAGACATGCTGCCTATCTCTGAAGTTTTATGCCTGTACAGTTCTCTTTCAATGATCTCAAGATTGCTCAGCAGAGCTCTGGGCCCCCACCCACAGTTATTTCCAGTTTCATAATATGATCCTTTGTGATCTCAATTCACCAAACAAAGGTCTGACTCCATCCCATTGCCTTTTTTGCTGAAGCCGTTTCTTTTTTTAGTTGCCTTTCAGTTTCCTTTTGCTTAACGTACATCGATCTGAGCAGGGCTTCAGTATCCATCTGCTTCCAGGAGAGGTCATGTTTAGAACCCTAACCACTTAGTTTAGCAGCGAATTACAGACTTGTGTTTAAACCATCACCTTGAAACTCAGGTTTTATGGGCTTTAAAGCTGCACACATTCTCCTGTAATTTATTATTCAATGATACTACATAGTGCATGTTTGAATTGATATTTAATCTGTGTTTTCAAGTTGATCCAGATGATGAACAAATTTCTGCTCTAGGTCTCACAATTTGACTCAGTATCTACACTCATGAGCATTATTCGAATGTTAGATCATGTCTATTGTCATGTCGGCTTGCTCCTATTGATGGCGTGGGACTACCAGCTCAGTTTATCATACTCACCTGGGCCTATAAACATTCACACCTAGAACCGGTAATCCTGCTTACCTTTCTGCCTATCAAAATTTTAATTCATCTTTAGGACTTATACCTGTACACCATAACTTACCAAATCCTTGTCACCTGTACTCTAAGTCCTAAGGATCGAAAAGGGTGAGAGAATAATAGGTAGAAATATAACATTACCTTTATGAAAAAACCACTGACTCAGGAAAAGTTTGAACTCTTTATCTATGCAATATTTTGCGAATCATGAGCCAAAGAAATGGGATTAAAATTCTTTCAAGTAGGAAAATAATTATTAAAGCAATAGTTCTGCAAGACTTTGAAGATGAACCTTTAGACATTAGTACCTTGTAAGAGTGAGAAAGGGAAACGGTACAAGGACATACCCACACAGATTATATTTACGTAGAATGGTGCGAGGACCAAACCTGGCCACGAGCTGGGACAAAGTAAAAAAAACAAAAAAAACCCAAAAAAAGGCTCCCAACAGATCAGGTGCCAACAAGACAGGACAGGTGTAGGTCAGGACAGGTGTGATTCAGCTCCTCTCCTGGAACATAGCAAGATTACAAAAAAAACTAGCTCTTCCAGAATGGAATGAATTTATGGGCAAATATGACATCTGCTTGTTCCAGGAGACGTGGAGCTTGGTCCCCCTGGATATGCCGGGGTACTCCACCTACTTCATCCCGGCGACTAGTTCAGGTAAAGGACGTCCTTCGGGGGGGCTTCTTGCATGGATCAATATCAGGTTAAACTGGTCCATATCCAAACATGATACCCCATCCCAGGACATTTAGCATTTGTCAATTGGAGGCGACAAAGATGCCGCACACCTGGAGATCTTTAATATTTACGCTAGGGGGTCCCCTGGTGCTCAAGCAACATCCACTTTAACCGTTTTAGAGCTAGAATTGTCTGCTATCGATACCAATGCGGGGATCATTGTTGCAGGTGATTTCAACTGCACTTTTGAACCCCTGAGTGAAGAAGACATCCTGGGTACTAGAGAGGACAACAAATGGGCTATTCCAACACTCAGTGTAGCGCCAATAAAGAAATGGACTCAAAGAGCCATTCAAATCAATGCCCTGACCTTAGAGTACAATCTAATGGCAGCTAATGGCAGGACCTGCTCTGACCATGATGGAGCTAATATATTCAATAGGATTAGTTCTCCCTCCCGTATCGATTATATATTGCTGGATCTATGTCTGTGGGCTGACCTTATTGATATGGAAGTTATCCCAAGCATTGAAAGCGACCACAACCCCTTGTCCATGCAACTTAAAAGTAAGGAGGTCAACACACATATTGTGAGGGCTAATACTACACTGTTGTTAGCAAGGGAGGTAGTACCATCCAACTGTAATCGAAGCCTTAGGTGACACATGGTCGCAAACCAGGGCTAGACACCTGCAAACATTGGGGACCTTATTGAGCAGAGGATCCTGGATCTCAATCTATTTGTTACACTCTCTGCGGATTCCAAGGTTTCTAAGTTCCCTGGGCTCTACCAGGAAACGATAGGTAAGCTGGGAGAGTTCTTTCACAAAAAAGGCAATAGGGACTGGAAAGCCCACAATCCACAATCGACCAATCTGTGGTACACTGCTACATACAAGGATAAAAGACGGGACCTTTCTGTGGCCCTTAGGGCAAAAGATCAGTTCAAAATCAGCCTAGCTAGAAAGATCTATTCTAGGACAATAGACCAAGCAAAGCGCATGTGGGAAGAATCACACTGGCAGGAGCTCAAATCCGCTGCACAGCTGAAGGAGTCTACTACTTTTTGGGAGCTTATTAATATAAGCACGAGGCGGGGAGCAGATCCGCTTCCCAACCATATTACAGGTCTCAATGGTTTGACCATTTCCAGGGCTTGTATTCTGGACGTTCAGAGAGTGCATCCTCTGACCAAGGGACCCAGCTATCTTCCATAGTGACCCCGAAGGATGGGGAACTATTTGGGGTCAATGAGGTGTCATCGGCCATTGCAAGTATAGTGTCAAGTAAGGCGGCGGGTCCTGAAGGCATCCCTGGCGATCTACTACTCCATGATCAACGGAGGTGGGCCTTTTTCATCCTCTGGGTAATGAACCTCATTGCAGGCGGCCATCCTGTCCCGGATTCTTGGAAGGGCGCTGA
Organism: Lissotriton vulgaris; assembly: GCF_964263255.1. Taxonomy (NCBI): domain Eukaryota; kingdom Metazoa; phylum Chordata; class Amphibia; order Caudata; family Salamandridae; genus Lissotriton; species Lissotriton vulgaris. Next base: position 223,811,537 of record NC_141699.1, on the reverse strand, counting down.
GGTAGTGACCATCTTCAAGAAGGGGGAGAGGGAGGACCCTGCCAACTACAGGCCGATTAGTTTAATCGATGTAGTACAGAAAGTGGTAGGCAGGGTCCTCCTCACGAGGCTAAGGTTGTGGATGGAGGAGGAAAATGTCCTCTCACATTTTCAAGCGGGATTTAGGCAGGGGGTTGGCACGATGGATCAGGTCTTCAGATTTTACACGATCTATTGGAAATCTGTGATTATAGAGAAGGACAGCCTATATTTGGCATTTAATGACTTAAGAACGGCCTTCGATCTGGTCTCTCGTGCCAAGCTTTGGCAGGTAGTGTCTGACCTAGGCATTCCCCGTCTGATTCTGGACTTTATCAAACGCTTACATGAGGGGAATTATGCAAGAATCAGGTGGAGATGCCAGGGTGACCTGACAGAAAGGGTAGCAGTAGAGAGAGGGGTACACCAGGGTTGTGTTTTGGCCCTGACTTGTTCTCCCTCTTTGTCAATGGGGTGGTAGACCATTTGAGGGAGGACCCAGCCGACGCCCCAACCCTGGCAGGGAAGAAATCCCCCACTCTGCTCTTTGCGGACGATACCCTCCTGATTTCAAAAAGTCCAATGGGACTCCAAAAACGACTGGATCGGTTTAGTCAATTTTTTGAGATTCCAGGGGCCTATGTAATAATACATCTAAAACCAAGCTCATGGCAGTGGCTCCATCTAAACGATTCAGGAACACCATCAAGTTGAATGACTCCCCATTAGAATTAGTCGATGCTTTCGACTATCTGGGTGTACGGGTCAACAACTCGATGAGGTGGAGTTCCCACCTGTCAAAAATGCTGCTTAACCACAACGAGTCTCGGGACAATTGCAAGAAACCAGCGACTTTCACATAGCAGGCCAGTAGCCCCTGCCATCAAGGTGTATGAGGGAAAAGCCCTGCCTTCGTCCCTTTACGGGGCGGAACTTTGGGGATTCGAGAACACCGTGGCCTTGTGAGATCAGAAAACAAGTTCTTTAGGGATCTGATCTAACTTCCTCCATCAACCCCATTAGTTCCGCTCCGCCATCATTTTGGGAAACACCCAATTAATGAAATAGCTAGGCTGCGCCCCCTTTTATTTTGGGTGCGCCTGAGAAGGACCCCCGAATTGTCAATCTATGCTTCTGCCCTGAGCGAATTAGTACGTCTAGACACGGCTCACAAGATCACCTGGATAGTCAAATTAAAGCAGTTGGTGGGGGACATTGGACTGTCAGATGCATGGGAAAGCCAGATTCCGCCGCTAAAACAGGCAGTAAAGAAAGCTTATTGGGAGTGGGTCATAACAGAAGCCACTACAAAATCTAAGCGGGGCACTTTGACGGAGCAATTCCTAGACCACAAGCCCACGCTAAACTGGAGCCCTTTCTCAATTTCATTGAATCCCCAAGAGATAGGGCACTGTACCTGAAGTTGAGGCATGGAACACTCCCACTCAATGACTTTATGGTAGGGTGGAATACTTGTGATGCGAAAGGTAGTAAGTGCCCCGCCTGTGCTTCTCCCACAGAATCTATTCCACACTTTCCTTTTGCCTGTTCGGCATACAAACTCCAGAGAAGAAAATGTCTCAAACCCATATGTACCAACCTGGGAGTAAGGAACTATAGGGAGGTGCTGCGCATTTTAAAATCTGATACATCCTCCCCTAGTACAATCTGTGGGACAGCTAAATTTCTGGGCTACGCCTGGTTAACCAGAAGTAAGCTATTGAAGGTTAATGCCGTTAAAAACCAGGATCAATAGTAAGGTCTCCCCTTGATATGTGGATTCTATGTTATATGAATTGTTTTTAATCTCTATAGATTTTATGCTATTTTTACATTTTGTATAATTGTTTTTATCATTACGATTGTGTTTTATCGAGCTATTGTATGACATTCAGACATCGTTCCTTTTTATCACTGGATTGTCTTACTTGATGGACATGGTCTGTTTATACTTTTATGATATTTTTGTATTGAATAAAGTCATACAACAACAACAACACCTAGAACCAGTAATCCTGCTTACCTTCCTGCCTATCAACATTTTAATTCACCTTTAGGACTTATACCTGTACACCATAACTTACCAAATCCTTGTCACCTGTACTTTAAGTCCTAAGGATCGAAAAGGGTGAGAGAATAATAGGTAGAAATATAACATTTACCTTTATGAAATAACTACTGACTCTGGAAAAGTTTGAACTCTTTATCTATGCAATATTTTGTGAATCATGAGCCAAACAACTGCAATTAAAATTCTTTCAAGTAGGAAAATAATTATTAAAGCAATAGTTTGAAGAAGCGGTTTTTAGAACCCAGCGGTGCCAGGGGCACGCCCAAAGTCTTCTGGTTCACCTGTCTTAGAATACAGAGACACGGGATACTTCTTGGTGGCGTCAAAGATCAAATTTATTGGCTGCAACCAGGAACAGAAGTCTACGAAGTACGACACAAGTAGGTTCGTCAGAATCTGCTCATTTTTCATATTGCGAGACATCGTCTTTTATGCCTAAAATCACATTCCTGACAAACACCCACTATTTACGAATTATCTAATCAAAGGCATTATTACAAAAGGTATCGCATGTCGACAAACCCACTTTTCAGTTGTCCAGCCCACCATCAATTACACAAGAAAGCCCAACATTCTTGCTCGAACAGGCCGGACAAACCCATAATAAAAGACCACAACCAATACCATAAATAGACCATAAAAGAAGAAACAGAAACAGATGAGAAGCAAGATAGAAGGGTGTGTGCGTGTGTAATAAACTTTACAATGTCCTGTTCTTTGATCTTAATCTCGATCAACTACTGGGCAAGGAACTGGCTTAGCAAGGTTAGCTTCAGGGAACAGGGTCAGTTCGCTCAGGTCACCTAGGAGTCAGCTAAAGTGTACGTGTACCAAAAGACTCGTTCGGCTGTAGTCATCGGCCTATGTGAGGGCAACCATAAAATGGCTGCCGTATCAAAATGGAACCCAAGGGTTCAGAACAGAATCCATGAATACACAGTGAAGCCATCGGTTTAGCATGGCGAAATCACTTGTACATGCCGCACTCACTAGTTACGGTTCGCTACTATCAAATTCGTAACGAAACCATGACCTTTATAATACGGGTTCAGAATTCACGGAACCTCAAGTTCTGCAAGACTTTGAAGATGAACCTTTAGACATTGGTACCTGGAAAGGGTGAGAAAGGGAAATGGTACAAGGACATACCAACACAGATTATATTTACCTAGAATGGTGCGAGGACCAAACCTGGCCACGGGCTGGGACAAAGTGAAAAAAAAAAAGGCTCCCGACAGATCAGGTGCCAACAGGACAGGACAGGTGTAGGTCAGGACAGGTATCCTCAGCTAAGTGCAAGGCCAGCGTTGCACCCCTCTCTGCGGCTAACACTCGGACCCCGACTGGGTCATTGAATTTTCTCCCTCAACAAACTCCTGATTCTTCTGACAGAGTGCTCGACTAGCACTCTGCTCTCGATTTTCCTTCAGCATACGTAGTCGGACAATCTAACTGACTAAGCCTACCTTAGTTATACTATTTTCCAGGGCAATGTACCACCCCCCAGTGTTGCAAATTCGTGTATTCCCTTCATTTGATTGGTCAGAAAGGCGAGGAGAGGTCATCACACCACACCAGTATGAAAATCATTCTTGTTCAATAACGTTGATCAATGTTCCCGCCCATAACTTATTTTCCCATGATTTTTATTCCACCCAGCAATATTATTTCATTTAGTGTACATTGTTAAACAATTTAGCAAGTTGTCTTCATCTTTGCAGGTCATAGAACGGGTTCCCAGGTGCATCGCAGGCGATTCTGTCATTGACATCAGTTCAATGCCACCGCTCGAGGACTCTCGGTACTTTCGGTTCATGCGCAGTGCAGATTCAATATGGCGTTACAAGTCACCCTTCAGGCCTAAATATGAGCTATCAATAAAGTCAAAGAGAGATATGTTAAAATGCGAAAATAAATGAATACACTGTATACCACTTAATTCTATTCTATCCCCATTACTTTATTTAAACTACAGCATTAATAATTAAGCAGAACAAACAAAGTTTAATTAAAGCAGGAGCAGGTGCATTAGTGTGTGAAACATGAAGCAGCCATTTTGGCGCTAGTGCGCAGCTGCAAAGATTACCCACCAAAAGCAGAGATGCGTCACACCACGTAGATGTGGCAGACACATGCTCAGAAGAGTTCCCGTGTTTTTGACGGCCATTTTTAGACATTGGGGTTACTGTTAGTAAAATCACATTGCCAAGCTTCCCCTAGATGCTAGAAATGTTGTGTGGTGCATTTGTTAATAATACAAACCATGTTGATTAATAAGTTACATGTTATTTCGAGAGGATTGAATCCAAGAAAGTTTCTTTACGTATGACACCTTGCTCCGTCACTATGAGGGTATCTCTCCTCAGTTTGTGAGCTTACACAGTCTGTACCTCTCTTGATTATGTTTTTGTTTACTTTTCTGGTTCTTCCTTCCGATCATCTGTAAAGCCCTCCGATACCCTCATGGGTCATCTTGGCGTCATATAAAACTTTATAAATAAATGAATGAACGTGGTATTTTTTAATATTAAAGCTACAGGCCCTTTTCACAAAGCTATTTATGCCAGTAAACATGGGGAGGCCCATCCACGTGGGTGGAGGAGCGTCGCTCTACTGCTTTCTCGCAATGCGAGAAGGAGAAACATAAAATGGTATTTGAAATACCATTTTATTTTTCTGCTTCTCGCACTACAAGAAAGCATAAAAGTATGCCTTGTTGGGGCCGGGTGGTTGGGCGTTTCTGCTCCAGGCAGGGGAGGTGTGGCTTGCCCACTGTTGTGGGCCCTGACTGTTTGATCGGCTCCAGGACTGACCAAACCAGTCATGCACACGCTGCATTTTCTCTATGTAGGCTGCATGCAGCCTACATAGAGAAAATGGCCTCCCCAAAGATGTCTGTGGGGTCGGCGTGCTGGCCAAGCACAACGCTGCCATTGCAGCGTTGTGATTGGCCTAGGGGAGGAGCTCGAGTCTGACTGCTTCATGTAAGGCGTCATGCACTGAGAGGAGACGGGATGCGACTCGGGACCGGAGGCATAGGTAAGTTTAAATTTGATTCTTTTTTTTTTTTTTTGATTACCCACTCCCCACGCGACCCCCACCCTCATGCCGGACGCGACTGCCTGTAAATTCTAAATACGGTAGAAGTGGCTTAATCTATGAGTGCAAGGCATTCACAAACATTTACATTGCAGGTGGAAATCCGTTTAATCACACGTACTATAAACCTATGATCTCGTAATATTGTTTCTGAATAAATAACACTGCAGCAGTTGGGAGTGCGTGTTCCACTGCAAGAATGTCCTGGTGCCCTGAAACGTTTGGGAACACCCACAAACTCAGGAGTCTCTTAAACCTTTTTCTGACCAACTCCCACACTAGAAATTGTGAGAGAATTACTATCCCAAGGGCAGGAGTAACTTCCTTCTGAGAGTGGGAACAGTTCAAAAAGTACCTAAAATCTATGGAAGTGAAATGGAATTTTTCCCTCTGGGAAAAATATTTCCCTACTGGAGAAGCAAAATGGAAAAAGCACAAACACATTGGCATTTCCCCTTGGGCACTGTGGTGCCAATTCACAAAGGGCCTCCACACCCGTGGTGGAGGCCACGCAGTTGTGGCGTGGGCCCCATACACGTGGTGTATCGCAACTGGTTCTTATGTAAAGCGCTTTGAAACCTTCTAGTAATGTTCGCGCTATATTAAATCGCATTAAATAACAATGGGTAGCGGCAATATGGAGGTCTCTCTACGAGTGTGGGCCTCCGCCACGACGGCTGCAGGGCCTCTGCCACGAAGGCTGCAGAGCCTCCGCCACAACTGCAGAGGCTCTTTGTGAATAGGGCCTTAAATTCAGTTGCCCATGGTTTAAAGCCTTCACATAGTCGCAACTGTTGATTGACAAAAGAGTTTTTAGTGGTACGGATGGAAACTTGAAACTGATACAAGTTTATATACCTAACCTTGGAAATCTTTATAAATTTTCACAGCTGTAGTGCATTTTTAAAAAATATATATTTATTTGGTTTTGTCACCATATATAAATAAATGAACATTCCCCCCCACCTCCCCTCCACCTTGGCCAGGCAGATACAAATAAAAGAAATTTCATAAAGAATCAAATTATAAAATAACATAATTCGTCCATTAAGTCAATATTTTCCAGAAATAGTACACGCTATGCAGTTACTACTTTTCAAAACGCCAAGTGTCATATAGAGTTAATTCTTGTATTTCATACATTGTTACTTTGGGCTTAGCACCATTCTAGTTGCTGGGCCCAAATTTTCAACCCTTGTTTACGTTTTCTTTTGCCCTTCCCCTTATAAATAGAAATTTCAAGTCTATAGGTGGCTAATGACCTTGCAAGCCATTGTTGGAATGACGGCGCCAGCTCATCTAACCATGCTGATGTAATACAGATCCTTAGGACGACCATGGCAATAAACAAGAATTCAGCTCCTAGCCCGTGGAGACTAGGATCCGTGGCCCCTAAAAGGATCATTTATTCTGTTAGACTGAGTTTTTTCAGAACACTAGAGACAAATCACTCAATCTTTTGTTTCAAATGAATCAGGCCATCACAGGTGGCGAATATATGTACGCAATCTGCATTGGAGATTTGACATCTAGGCCAGTAGGTCCCTTTACCAGATCCCCACTTAGCAATTTTATCTGGAGTGTAATATAACATAAAGCATGTTTTGTAAAATTGCGCCTGCAACTTGGTAGACATAAGGCATGTTTGTGACATTTCATATGTTCTGTTAAACACTTCAGGGGATATACCGATTTTTCCATGCCACTTTTGTGCAGTTTTTCCTAGATCATCGGGGAATATCGTATTTAGAAGGGCGTATATTTCCCCAATAGAGTTTGTCTTCGTGGAGGATAATTTTTCAAATAATTCGATTTTTTTGTCGATGATGCCTCCCACGTTTCTTCAGTTGATGTAATTTAGAATTTGCAGGTACTTAAAGAAGTCCCGCCTGTCTATTACAAATTTCCCTCTAAGTTCTTCAAATGAAAGAAGCCCCGTGTAGGATCCCAGACTCCCAAAATGTGGTATTCCAGCTGCTTCCCATTTCTTCATGCAGTTATCCCTAAATATTTCAGGCAGATCAAGGTTATCTTTAAACAGTGTATAATAAGAAACACACCCAATGCCCATCATTTTCCTAATTATTTTTAAGATCTTGTATCCGTTTAGTAAAGTCCTAAATTTGACTCTTTTATGAGAACTAGCATACATATGATGCCAAAAATACCCTATATTTTGATCGACTATCATTAATTCATATATAGATGGCTTGCCTTCCCGAGGTCTCTCCTCGTCCCTGCCAATCTAGAGCAATTCCTGACTATTGAGTAATACAACGGCCCAGTAGTAGGCTCTCAAGTTTGGAAGGGCGAGTCCACCCCGTTCTTTAGGTAGAGTGAGGAGTTTATAAGCGCAACGGGGTTGCGTGTAAGCCCATATGAATCTAGAGAAAGTACGTTCCATAGATTTTAGACAGTGATCGGCAAATTCCAAACAAATGGCTCCGAATAAGTAGAGAAGTTTTGGGAAGAAGACCATCTTCAGGGCGTTAACTCTACCTATCAGAGACAGATGTAAGTTATCTAGCTTGTACAGATCTTTTTGCATAGACTTTAATATTGGGTTTACATTCATTTCCACCAGGTCTTCTAGTTTGGAAGTGATCGAGATCCCCAAATAGGTTGCGTTGTTCACTACCCGAGGGTCTTTAAATTCAGTTTTTTCATTAATCACAATTTGCGTTTTTCCCTGGTTGAGTGCATATCCTGAGATTTTACCAAATTCTGTTGCCTCCCTCGTAATAGCGATCATAGTTGTTTCTGGGTTAGTGGTAACAATAGCAATATCGTCTGCGCAGGCAAGTGTTTTGGTAGCGTGATCTCGTGAAATAATTGGCTTTATCGCTCTGTTTTTTTCTAGCCTCTGGATAAACGGATCAAGATAGAGAGCAAAAAGCAGAGGAGAACATGGGCAGCCCTGCCTAGTTCCTCTGGTTATGCTAAATTCCTTAGTAAGGCTACCGTTGACCAATACTATAGCCGCCGGGTTAACATATAGTTGTTGTATGGCTTGATTATACCCTCTGGGGATACTAATCCAGGTCATGGAAGACCACAAGAACTGACAGGAGACCCTGTCGAAGGCTTTCTCGGCATCTAAGAGCACCAAAGCCATAGGGTCTACTGCAATCTTTGACTGATCAAATAATGTGATCACTCTATGGACATGGTTAACTGTTGATCTTCCTGGAACAAAGCCGTGTTGATAATTAGCAATGACCCTGTGGAAGATAGGGGCTGTTCGGTTTGCAATTAATTTGGAATATAATTTAGAGTCTGCGTTTATAAGAGTAATGGGTCTATAATACCCTAATTGCTCTGGTGTTTTTTTTTGAGGGGGAGTATATTATTATTTTTGCCCGAGACCAAGAATTGAGTGGGTGTCCCCCTTTAAAGATGTATCTAAATAGCTTCAGTAATGTATCTTTCAGTTCATCTAGAAAAATAAAAAAAAATTCTGAAGGTAAGCTGTCCAACCCTGTTGCTTTCCCCTTTGGTAGATTTTTGATTATTGTTACTATCTACTCTACGTTGGGGCTTTCTTCCAGCATTACTTAATCTAATTCACAGAACCTAGCTGAGCTGTCATTTTCTAGATACTCCTCAATTTTTTTAGCGTTATCTCCCCCCTCGTCACTGTAGAGAGAGCTATGAAATCGCAAAAATGCTTCCCTAATTTACTCTGGGTCTGTAGCTGAGACTTTTTCTGAGTCGATTATCTCATGTATCATATTAACAGACACCTGTTGGCGCATACGGACTGCTAATTGGTGGCCGACTAGTTCATTTACCTCATAAACCATCTCTTTGTTTGCCGTAGTTTTTTTTTACAGCTTTGGCGTTTATAATATCCATAATAGCTGCCCTAGCGATGGCTACTTGATTCTGTTTTCTCTCGATCATTTCAGCCCCTTCGTCCCCACTAGTGGCCAGTATTAATCCTTTCTCGGCCTGTCTAAGTCCTTCCTGTAATTCCCTCATCTTTTTTTGGGTTATATTGTTTGCTTTTAACGAGTATTGCAGTGTTTCCCCCCGGATCCTAGCCTTAGGTGCATCCCAAACTACATTAATTGAAGCACTTCCCAGATTGTCTTTAAAAAAAATAGGAATCCATTCTCGCATGTGTGTACAATATATCGGGTCAAATATCAGGGATTTTTCAAAAGTCCATGTTCTCGGAGAAGCCAGATTTTGGCTTAGGAAGTTTGTTGATTTTGCTCTTGGATTTCAGTGAGTTTGACAGTAAAAAGAAGTCTATTCTGACATGTGTGCGATGCGGGTTTGAGAAAAAGGTATAACCCGATCGTTAGGATGAGAGCTTTGCCATCCATCTATAAGCCCATGTACACAGCACAGTTGTTTTATTGCCTTAAACACCTTGGGCTTACGACCTTTATAAATCCATTCATCCTTCGTGGACCAGTCCCAAGGAAGATTTATGTTAAAATCTCCACAAATTGCCAATGGTAGTGGCCAATGAGCAAGCTCGTTTGAAATATCATTAAAAATAGAGGGGTCATCACTGTTGCTGCCATAGATGGCACAAATCGTCATTTTTTGCCCCTGCATATCTTGGCGCTCTGTAATTGCCCATCGCCCGCTTTTATCTGTTTTACTTCGTGTGAATATGTGACCTGGACCCTTGGCCAGAATAGCCACCCCCGTACCCAAGCCCCTTGGGTTGTTGCGCACACCACCTTGTACCCCAGGGATTTTAACAGATGTATTTGCGAGCCCTCAATATGGGTTTCTTGCAAACAAACTATATTGGCCCCTATTGATTGTAATCCTATAGATACATTTTGCCGCTTTCTTATATCATTTAACCCACATATATTTACTGATAAAACCTTTAATGCCGTCATACCTTTAATTTCTGGTGGTCTATCACATAACCCCTAAATCCATCTATGGCCCCTTTTCTTGTTGTCTGTCTGTGACACTTCAATATGCATGAATATTCCTGCCTGAATTGTTCTACCTTCACATCTGTATTAGCATTAGGTGCCTGCCTGGCCTACCCCCTCCCCCACCCCTCTCACCATCTTCCCTCCCCCACCACCCCCCATCTACACTAATCCCAATCTTACCACCCATTGAGGCGTCCTGGGTCTGATGGGATCCAGGTGTGGGCGTCCGTATGGTCAGTGCGCCTCAGCTCGCCCGTGTCCTGAACCCTGTGTGAATGCAATATAACAATAGAAGGTGAGTCATCTTTGTGAATAAATGTTTCTCTATAATTTCGCACATAACCATATATTACATCATATTTGATTAACAGTTTTTAACATTCCCCCCCTCCTTTCTTCAGCCTTAAGCCCCATACTTTTCGTGTTTTATACTTATGATCGGGTCCCCATCGTAGTGGTGACTTTAAATGTTTTTAATGTTTATCTGTTTTTCGTTTTCCTGTCTATGAAATCTCTTTTAAATAAGCCTCAGCCTGAATTTCACTTGTAAAGCTTCGTGTTGTTCCCTTAAAGATTATTTTCAGTCGAGCTGGGTTTTGCAAAAAAACGTTTGCGCTAATTTGCTCAAAGGGAGTAAATAGTTGTCTCATTCTCCACCTTCGTTCTACAGTAGCGTGGGCATAGTCTGGTCTAGCAAAGAACATGAAGCCTTTGTGTTCCCTCTTGTTTGTAGGCCGGGCAATGTCATAGATAGCTTCTCGCAGGAGAAAGTTCCCGAGGTGTACCAGCATTGCCCTTGGATATTGAGATTGCTTAGGCAGGGTTAGGGGGAAGCGGCGGGCGCGTTGTATTTCCCTGTCCATTTCCCAAGATTGCAATTCAGGGAAGGCTGATTTAAGGAGGTTGATCATGAAGCCCCTCGGGTTGTTTCCCTCTGCGCCTTCAGGGATTCCAAGAAAGCGCAAGTTGTTTCTTCTAGCTCTGTTTTCTTGATCTTCAACCTTCAGCATTAAATCCTTTATGGTTCCCTCTTGATCTTTTTCCTGAGTTTGAAGATTGGCAACATCCTTCTCCAGATTTTCTGTACGTGATTCCACTGAAACCATTTTATCTGATATCTCCGAGCAGGTGTTAGCCACTTTTTTGATAGCTCCTTGTAGTTTTTGGATGGCTGCATGGTTCCTTTGGCTGTCCATTTTGACATCTCTGTGGAAGCTCTTAATGGAACTTAGCATTCGCTCAATGAGGGTTCTGCCAACTTTCCTGTGCTGCTTGTATTTTCATGTTGCTGATGGCCTCCCCCTTTGGATTCCTCCATGGTGTACTGGCTATGATCTGACTCCTTTGATGTTTTTGGAGTTGAGCTTTTTCGTGTATGTTTGGTTTGTTCTGTGTTGCTTCCCTGATCTGTAGTTTCTTCATATGTTGATTTGCTTTGTCTTTTATGCCTTATCCTCTTTTTTTCCAACTTTTTCCTTGGGTGGTGCCTTGCCCAGATTCACTCAATTTCCTTAGATCTATAGAGTCTGATACCTCAGGGGTTGATGCACCTGGTTTTTGGCCATCACTTGTGTCGCTTGCCCTGCTAGAGGTAGAGATGCCTGTTTCATATATATCTGCGTCTGATTCCTCAGAGTGAGCTTCAGTTTCAGACTGTAGCATTTTCCCAAGGGAGGAGGTTTGCATTGTGGGAGAGGAGTGATCGGATCTAGGCATTTCAGTTGGATACTTTGGATGCTTTGGCATGTGAACACTTTTCTCAGCAGTGATTGTTGCTGCGCTGTCCCCTACTTTTCCCGGAGTGGGGTCTGTGGTCTGATTTCCTAGATCTGGGGCCAGAGTGGTCTTTATCTGTACCCCCATATCTGACTGTTCTGTGAGCGCAGCAGGGTCAGCACATCTGGTTCCACTGTCTTCCCCACTTTGGGTCCTTCGGTCATCCAGAATAGACCGTTGGTTTTCAGCTTTACTCGCCCCTTCTTTGGGTAGTGGGCTAAATATATTAGAAATCCTTGGCTGAGATTCTGCTTGCTGCCCGGTGGTTTTGGCATTTGCCTTCAAATTTTTGATTGCTTGTAATCTCTTTGCCTTTTTAGCCATCAGTTCCACATCATCGGTGTCTTCTATATCCACCCCCTTCTCCTTGCCCTTCCCTTTCACTTTCTCCTTTTCCTTTTCCATGTTCTTTTCCACGCTCTTATCCTTATTCTTATCTTTTTTGATTTTCTCGTTATCTTCATTCTTCTCATTACTTTTATCTTTGTCTACACCTTTTTTATCCTTCTCCTTTTCCTTTTCTTGATCTTTGTTTTCTTTAGCTTTACCTCCCCTGGTTTCAGGTCGTCTGTGTGTGCCCTTTACTCTCTGTGAGCTGTGTATACCTTGTGGGCTTTGTGTACACTCATTGGTCTGAGTCTATTGAAAGCCTTGTACTTCTTGGGGGGTTGTAGGGGCTGAAGTAGGTTCTGTTCACTCGGCCCCTCCCGCCCCCCTGGTCTCGTGCCTCCTTCCATTCCTTGTACCTGCCCTTGTCCTTGTCCTTGTTCTTGACTTTGCTTGGCTGTGACGTGCAGTTTCGTTAATTTTTTTAATTACCAGACTTGATAGTCTTTTCCTGATATTCCTGGTGATCAAACACCGGTGGTTTGAGCTTATAGCCTTTGGTTGCACTTTTGGTTGCTCTTCTGCCACCGCCAAAGGTGCCAAAGGTGCTGTTAGAATAAGAGTTCACGTGAATTTTAATTGTGACACCCACCAACAGATTCTCTGTTTGCGCGCTCAGGGTTCGCGTCGTGCCCTCCCAAGCTTCAAGCCGTAATCCTGTTCTCATTACTAACAGGTCCTGGTTTTTTTGATCACCAGACGCTCGCACGCTGCTCAGTGTCTCCTTGACAACCGAGTAGCGTGGCTGGCCATCAGTCCCGCAGTCACAGTGTTGCCGATGACGATGACGAAGTGCGGAGGAGAGCCGACCGAGCGGCTGAGCGGCCGGGTTTTTGTGGATCTGCAGATCGAGTGATTGAGAGCGGGGCAGAGGTAGGGGAGGATGAGGCTATGATACAACGTTGCAGGTCAGAGCAGGGCAGGGCAGAGCTACAAGTTAATGGGTTGTATTGAGTGTGGGGAATGAGTATCTTTTGACCACAGGTCCCTTATGATGCTACTGCGAGATACTGATCTGATGATTCTGATGGCTCTGATGATTCAGCCTCTACCAGTAACGCCACAGCCACAACCACAACCACAGCCACGAGTCATGACCCCCGACCCCCTGCGTCAGTTTGTCCGCTTCTCGAGGCCCTTCTCGCGGTCGCCCACAGACCTGCACCTGAAGCACCTGACAATTAGACAATAGAAAGCCCAGGAAAATAGAAACACAGATGTTAGGAAGGAGATGCAAAGTTAGATTAAGTCACAATCCTGTGGCAATCCCATGGCAATCTCGTGGCTACTTATGGATACTCATTGTCTTTAGATATGCTTGTATACAGTCTTTTTACAATACACCAGTCTAGTGTAGTACTTCAGCCTTTTAACACCACGCTACAATGCTGATATAACAATCCGATCTGCCCGGTAAGCTTTAAGCAACATGAGGGATGGCGTCAGGGGTAAAGCGGTAAAGCTGTGATAGAGGATTGCATGCCCCCCTCTTGTGCTTCGCACCCCGTACCTCACCGCTGCCTGGTCGGCTGTAGGCTGTAGGCTAAAAGCTGTAGGATGTCGGTTTCTCCATCTTCCTGCTCCCAGGGCTGGGCTGGGCAGGGCTAGACGTAGTTCGACACACAGGCCGGGACTCACGGAGCGATGCACTCAGCGACTGCTCACGCCGACGCCATCTTGCCTCTGTGGTCTTGTGTAGTGCATTTTAATGTACTGCAGAAATTACATTGTGCTTATGTGCCTAATGCAATAGAAACCTTGAAAACCTTCAGTACTTGTGTAGTACACGTTTTGTAAGTCACTACTCTTTCTGTAACATATATGTATTTGTGGGCTTGGTTTGCATTGTCTTCCTTTGGCCACTCCATATAAACCCACAAGACACTACAGGTTTCTATATGTATTTGGAACAGTTATTCCCTTAGAGAATCAGTTGGACCTATGCAATGCTTAAGAAAGGCCTATGGGAGCCCATACATAAACTGCATTTTGTAGTATGTAAGAAAGTACTATTTAGGTACTACAAAATGCTATTTACAAACCTATGTGCAGAGACCTCGTCTCTCCTACCTTTTCTCTGCAGAGCTCTTCACCATAATGCATCAATGAGCTCTTCACAAATAGATGTACGTTTCTACAGTAAATGTGGGAGGGCTAAGCGGGAGTGTCTGTAAAATGGGAAATACTTACTCCTAAATGGGAGGGATTTAGGGAAATTTAAGAAGGGGTTAGGGAGATATACACTAATACAAACACAGTTAGTTATTTTTTCCTATTTTCTGACCACTCCCCTCAATCCCGCCAGTGCTTATTTTGTAACATAATAAGTGCCAGGGCCCTGGCCAGGAGGCCACTGCAGCTTGCACCACCCAGTGCCCATCATCGCTGTCAATGATGGCACCAGAACAACTCTTTCGCCTGAGTGCGACAGTTCAGATTATTCGAGGTCCCCAAAACTAAAGGAAAGGCTAGGAGGTAGGTATTATTAATTTTTAATGTATAATGTATTAATAAAAAACTGTTCTTCTGCTCATCTCTAAATTAGATAAACAGTGTCAAGATGTGACAGACTGTTATATGTGTGTTGTTGGCAATTAAGTGCCGTTGCCGAGCCCTGGAAAACACTGGTTCAAATTAAGCACTGCTGGACCCTGCCCTATTCACTACAAAGTAGTATGCATATGTATGCAGCAATATCAGCTACGCGTCGGAGACCTCTGCACAGAAAAGATGGGAGAGGCGAAGGTCTCCAGCCGGAGTCTTGTAATTGTATTTTGTAGCAATTACAACTGTAATACTACTTTACATTACTACAATGCACTTACATTACCAGAATACAGTTTGTGACTTGGGCCTGCTCGACTCCCAGGGCTTTCTGTCTTTTTCTCACACAACAGAAGAAACTTATACAAAGCATGATGGAGTACTGTTAAGAATAATAAATGCACGATTTAATATACACAATAAACATAATAAATATTTTCATTTGAAAACAGTTGCTTAGAGAGAGCCTGTAATGAAGGGTAGTAGTTAGCACCCAGCAGTCTGCTGCTATTTATAACCCCAATAATTTTTGTTCGTCCCGTTTTCTGATCTCCTGAAAATACCCCTTTCAAGAGCTTGTGCGTTTTTGTCTGACTCATTGCGATGAGTCACCAGTGTAGAGGCTGCCTGTGCAGCCCACTCTTTCAAAATGTCAGATTGAAAGAAATAGCGTGCAGAAGCCACAGTGGTAATAACTTGCTCAGCTCGTCAGTTCATCTTGCTTATTTATATTAAATGCCATTTGATTGACTTGTGCGTGTTCATAGTTTTCCGGTACAATCGTTTATCTATTGCTCTTGGGTATAGAACGTCATATTCTGCGTGATGAACGTGACGCAAAAAGAGGTTGTCTTTTAACTTAACCTTCGTTTTGCAGTCAGAGGAGGGACCATGGGGGCATTGCTGGGTCCTGGTAGCCCACCCAGCTCTGAAAACAGCCTCCTTATAAGCCGCAGCCCACCTTGGCAATGCTGGAGTTGCGGAATTGTATCTCTGTATTGCTTTGACTCGTTGAACAATTGCCGATTTGGTTTAAAAAAACGCGTCTCCGGGAGGGAATGGACTGAATAAGTCTAGAATTACAGTAGGCATTAGAGGGGAGATGTACACTTTATTCGGTATTTGCATGCATTCATTAGGTCTCGCCTATGCAGCGCGTGCTGCGTAGGAGACCTTTAGCCATCGTGCATCTCTTTTTCAAAGCACTTACTCGTGCTTTTGGCGGCATACCGCTTGCGGTAGTGCGCAGCGGCGCACCACAAGCACAAGTATGTGCTTTGAAAAAGAGCAGACTGCTCTACCCAGCACGCACGCACCAATCGTGGGTGCACCCCTCCGCCTCTCTCTCCCGCTGCATCATACACTGACTGTGATGCGCCACACAGCGAAGACGTTCCAACACTCACAAGAGAAGAGTATAATTTTACGCCTAGACTTGGCTCGCTCCTGGGGTCCCGTTATACAGGTCAAGGCTTGTGCCCTACACTGCGATGCGGTCTTCACACTTTCCCCAATTCGCTCAGCCCCCCGCCATGGAACTACTGAATATGAGCGGTGATCCCGCAGGAACTTGATGATGTCATTCCGGGAACAAGTCATCATTTTTCAGCTGCTCCTTGCTCCACTCCCACTGCGGTTTGGTGGCTCCATCTTGCTTCGTTATCAAAGAGAGAGGTCGGACAACAACAGTGGAATAAATAAATTCCCTTCCTGGATACTTTGTGAGTAAGGAGGCGGACTCTTGGTTCGGTGATATAGATATATATTTTTATTTTACTTGTACAAAACCTACTCACAAGGATTGAATACTGCTACAATATTTTGCACATACTCCAATATTTAAGTAATTGCATGCTAGTATAGAAGCATTCATCTACTAAATATTATCAACTTTTTTTATTAAATAGCATATTATCAGCTTGTGTGAGATAGTCAATTTCAATCCATAGCATGTTACACAATTTTAATTTTTTTGCAATCGGATATCCTAGGGATTACGCATTATTTCTATTGAATTGTACATGAAATATCCCACCTCAAAATGGCTAATCCTTGATGGGAAATCAGTAGTTGCCTTTACTCTGAGCTCAGCGATGTTTTACTGCAGCTTCAAATTCTAACTTTTGACACACTTGATTACTTTTCAAGTGTTGCAGGTTCTGATGAATGGTCGTGATTGACTGTTTTAGTTCTTTGCTGTGAGACAATACCTCCTTTGGTATATATAACAAACATATGCAATGTTGAGTGTGTGGGCATGCTAATAGGGGATAATCTGCTGCATGGCTAAACTAATAAGGTCCCAAAGGCGAGACCTGTTGGCTATGCCAATGCTTGTTTTTTTGCATTTAATAATCCCACTTTGTATTCCTTGTTAGTAAACTTTTATTGACTCTTAAATGGGATTTCAACCTGTACCGATTCGATACTTGGAAGATGGCTCGTTGTAGGCGTCCCTTCTAACTACTGATTTGCTATGACACGTATAATGTTTTATGACTGAAATTTGAATGCAAAACATTGAAAAACCTCGGACCCCCCCAGTTTTAACGAGCAGATGCTATTTGGACTGTAGGCTCCTAATCAAACCCTGCCTGAATGAAAACCTACATAATTTTACCAACATTAGTGGCCAACCGATTGCGCTGCCAGAGGAGCATTTAGGCTTTTAATAGTCCACAACCTTCGGTGAGTTACCCCTACTGAGACATGTATGCAGTGAGTGTCTTTGTCGGTGGAGACATTAATCGTATTAATTCATTTTGGTGTATCCTCACCCTGACTCGGGTAGTTGGATCACGGGCAGCCATATTTTCTATTTTCATTCGTATCTCTCCTGAGCACTACTGATTACATGGAGCCCTCTCTCACGCTAAATACATAGACAACGATAAAGGAATTCCCAGCCCAGTATCCACACAGAAAGTGAAACAGGACTTAACTAATTTCTCCTCTAAAGGGACAGACATCTTGGAATTAGTTTCTTCCTTAAGGGATCTAAATCAACTCTGTTCCATATCACCCTAGAACCTCCCTTCCCACAGAACTCATCTGGAACTATCCCACACCAATGCACTGAACCTCCTTCTATCAGGACTTTTTCTTTGTCCATCTAGCTTTCCATCTGTCTAAGTCTCCCCAGTTTTGTAACACCGATAATAATTCTTTTATTTGCAATTTTCGTCCTGAGACATTCATGTTTTCTAAATCTTTGTCAGAAAATTCAGCTCTGTATGGTTTCTGCAATACTTTAGATTTACGTATGTCAATTCCCATGTCTGAAGCTCGATTCATTAACTTTTTATGAAATATTTTGGTATTTCGGGTGATACTTCTGCATATGAATAACAACTCTTCTTCACTGAAAGTATTTAGTCTTTCCAATCCTACATTCCCAGCTATCATTTCTTCTAGTTCTACTCTTAATTGAAAAATGTCTAATACCTTTGGCAGAGATTTTGGCTTTTCTATGTCTCAGGACCATCTTTCTATTTCTTCTGGGGTCACTACAGTGGCATTTTTGTTCCGGTGGACGTTTCAATCTGTACCTCTCTTGAACATCCAGAAGTAATTTTCCTGATCGAGTCACCCACTGGTTCTCTTATAGGCAAATCCATCAGGGAAATCACTGACTCGCTCTCACTTGCTTGGTCATCAACTATTATGTTTTCTTTCCTGGGTTGTACTACAGGTGTGGTCAAAACAGGAGTTTTAGGACTAGGTTGCTTATCTCCATACAAAGGAACAACAGGACCTATAGTTACTGCTATTGTTAGGGCTTAAGTACTCATATTCAATTGAGTGATTTTCTGAATTAACTCATTACGCTGTTTATTTATTGCTTCCCTTTCTTTTTCTGGTAATACCTTTTCTATGCTGGTCTCATGTACAATTTGTGGAATCAAAGGTGGTTTTAAGAATGGAGCACTAGGGTTAACTCTATTTGTTTCCTCCTGATAAGGTGGCGGATTTTTCATTTATAAATCCTCAAGATAGTCATCTTCTAAATCACCACTTGTCATTAAATTTGTCATTTTCTCTATACTCTTACTTCCTGTCGGTTCTTCTGAGGTCAGCACAGGATATAATCCTTCCACTAACATAGACTGTCTCCATTGTTTCATCTGCTTATCTCTTGTTTCTTTAGGATATCTAGGATAAAATCTACTAAAATTTCAATCACACCGCGGTCTGTCTCGTTCAAAAGCCTCAGTCTCCCACTCTTCTAAAGCTTCATACTGCGTCAATCTTGGTCTGGGGTCTTATTAGTTCATGCGAGTTCGCAGATTGTGAAATGCCAATATGCCATCGGCCTATCCAGTTTTCTAACCATTCACAAGTGCGGTAGCCCCTTTCTATCATCATGTATGATGCAGGCGTTTTCGGTGGTGGAATAATAATACCTTCTCTTGTTTTTACGGGTTTATCTTTTTTGAAATAATTCTTAATTTTCTGCAAGAATGAAATTGTTCTCTTTTCTCCATACATGATATATGGTCATCCTCTAATTTGCTGTTCTCAGGCAAACCCTAAATATTTTCTATCAGGATGATTTCCTATAATTGCTGGGTCCAGATGCCACATATAATTACTGCTGTTCTATTAACACTGAAATTTTAATTATTGTGATTTTAATCAATTGTTTACTTCACTTAAATGCTTCTCGAATCTCAACCCGTTTACTATTATAATGACCAATCAACATTTTAAATTTCAAATTAATTCAACCAATGGTTGCGCGGCTTTTCGGTGAAATGAGTTTCTCACGCTTTCTGCACTCACACCTCTTTTACAATATTACCTCAGCTACACACCCGCTGCCTCAACCAATCCCAGCGCAGCTCTTTGTGACGTCAGTGCAGCAGCCGCGACTGACTCCCTCCTTTGCAAGGTAATACAACCACTTAATTCCTTTTCAATTTGAATGCACATTTCATTAATTAACGACATAGAAACATTCGCTACTGTGTCTGATTGACTAAATTCAAAGGAAAGACAGTTTCTTTCGCTGCGAGTAAAACATTTACTTTATCAGACAAGTAACCTCACTGCGGTGTGGCTTCCATTTTCCACCCGCTATTCGATACCCCGAGGATTTCCAACAACATAAAACAATACAAACGGGTTTTGGGTTAATACATAAAATCAATATCAAATCAATATATTCAATACACACTAACTACCTATCTTAACTAAACCCTAACCACTACTCTGCTACCAAAGAAATACTAATGGTGCAGGATTGCCAGCTCAGTTTATCATACTCACCTGGGCCTATAAACATTCACACCTACAACCGGTAATCCTGCTCATCATCCTGCCTATCAGAATTTTAATTCACCTTTAAGACTTACACCTGTACACCATAACTTACCAAATCCTTGTCACCTGTACTCTGAGTCCTAAGGATCAAAAAGGGTGTTAGAATAATAGGTAGAAATATAACATTTACCTTTATGAAATATCCACTGACTCGGGAAAAGTTTGAACTCTTTATCTATGCAATATTTTGTGAATCATGAGCCATACAAATGGGATTAAAATTCTTTCAAGTAGGAAAATAATTATTAAAGCAATTGTTCTGCAAGACTTTAAAGATGAGCCTTTAGACATTTGTACCTGGGAAGGGTGAGAAAGGGAAACGGTATAAGGACATACCCAGACAGATTATATTTACCTAGAATGGTGCGAGGACCAACCGTGGCCACGGGCAGGGACAAAGATTAAAAAAAATAAAAAAAGGCTCCCGAAAAGTGAGGTGCCAACAGGACAGGACAGGTGTGGGTCAGGACAGGAATCCTTAGCTAAGTGCAACGCCAGTGTTACACCCCTCTCTGCGGCTAGCACTCGGACCCCGACTGGCTCATCAAATCTTCTCCCTCAACAAACTCCTGATTCTTCTGACAGAGTGTTCGACTAGCACTCTGATCTCTATTCTCCTTCAGCATACGTTGGGTCAGTGACAGGTTTCTGACAAGTCAGACAATCTAACTGACTAAGCCTACCTTAGTTATCCTATTTTCCAGGGCAATGTACCACCCCCAGTATTGCAAATTCATGCATTACCTTCATTTGATTGGTCAGAAAGGCGAGGAGAGATCATCACACCATACCAGTATGAAAATCATTCTCGTTCAATAATGTTGATCAATGTTCCCACCCATAATTTACTTCCCCATGATTTTTATTCCACCCAGCAATATTATTTCATTTAGTGTATATTGTTAAACAACTTTGCAAGCTGTCTTCAACTCTGCAGGTCATAGGGTCGGGTTCCCAGGTGCATCGCAGGCGAGTCTGTTATTGGCACCAGTTCAATGCCACCGCTCGAGGACTCTCAGTACATTCGGTTCATGCGCAGTGCAGATTCAATATGGCGTTACAAGTCACCCTTCAGGCCCAAATATGAGCTATTAATAAAGAGAGATACGTTAGAATGCGAAAATAAATGGATGCACTGTATACCACTTAATTCTACTCTATCCCCATTACTTTATTTAAACTACAGCATTAATACTTAAGCAGAACGAACAAAGTTTAATAAAAGCAGGAGCAGGTGCATTAGTGTGTGAAACATGAAGCGGCTATTTTGGCACTAGTGCACAGCTGCAAAGATTTCCCACCAAAAGCAGAGATGCGTCACACCATGTAGACGTGGCAGACGCATGGGCAGAAGAGTTCCATTGCCAGTGCAGCGTTGTGATTGGCCTAGGGGAGGAGCTCGAGGCAGACTGCTTCATGTAAGGCGTCATGCGCAGAGAGGAGACGTTATGCGACTCGGAACTGGAGGCATAGGTAAGTTTAAATGTGATTCTTTTTTTTTTGATCACCCACCACCCACGTGACCCCACCCTCATGCCGTCCGCGACTGCCTGTAAATTCTAAATACGGTAGGAGTGGCTCAATCTATGAGTGCAAGGCATTCACAAATGTTTAGTTTGTAGGTGGAAATCCGTTTAATCACACGTAATATAAACCTATGATCTCGTAATATTGTTTCTGAATAAATAACACTGCAGCAATTGGGAGTGGGTGTTCCACGCGAGGATGCCCTGGTGCCCTGGAATATTTGGGAACACCCACAAACACGGGAGTCTCTCAAACCTTTTTCTGACCAACTCCCACACTAGAAATTGTTAGAGATTCACTAGCCCAAGGGCAGTAACTTCCTTCTGAGAGTGGGAACAGTTCAAAAAGTACCCAAAATCTATGGGAGTGAAATGGAATTTTTCCCTCTGGGAAAAATATTTCCCTACTGGAGAAATAAAATTGAAAAAGCACAAACACATTGGCATTTCTCCATGGGCACTATGGTGCCGATTCACAAAGGGCCTCCACACCCTTGGTGGAGGCCACCCAGTCGTGGCTTGGGCCCCAAACCTGTGGTGGAACCTCCACAATGGGAAACGGCAATACGGAGGTCTCTCTACGAGTGCGGGACCTCCGCCGCGACTGCGGAGGCCCTTTGTGAATAGGGTATTAAATTCAGTTGTGCATGGGGTAAAACCTTTACATAGTCGCAACTGTTGATTGACAAAAGAGTTTTTAGGAGTATGGATGAAAACTGATACAGGTTTATAGACCTAACCTTGGAAATCTTTATAAATGTTCTACTTGCATTTTCACAGCTGTAGTACATTTTAATGTACTGCAGAAATTACATTGCGCTTATGTGCCTAATGCAATAGAAACCTTGAAAACCTTCAGTACTTGTGTTGTACATGTTTTGTAAGTCACTACTCTTTCTGTAACATATATGTATTTGTGGACTAAGTTTGCATTGTCTTCCTTTGGCCACTCCATGTATACCCACAAGATACTACAGGTTTCTATTTGTTTTTGGAACAGTTTTTCCCTTAGAGAATCAGTTGAACCTATGCAATGCTTAAGCGCCTACGGGAGCCTATACATAAACTGCATTTTGTAGTATGTAAGAAAGTACTATTCAGGTACTACAAAATGCTATTTACAAACCTATGTGCAGATACCTCCGCCGCTCCTACCTTTTCTCTGCAGAGCTCTTCACCATAATGCATCAATGATCTCTTCACACATAGATGTACGTTTCTACAGTAAATGTGGGTGGGCTAAGAGGGAGTGTCTGGAAAAAGGGAAATACTTACTCCTAAATGGGAGGGACTTAGGGAAATTTAAGAAGTGGTTAGGGAGGTATAGACTAATACAAACACAGTTATATGTTCCTATTTTATGACCATTCCCCTCAATCCCAGTAGACCCTGCCCCATTCCCTACAAAGTAGTATACATATGTGTGCAGCGATATCAGCTACGCGCTGGGAATCTTCGCACAGAAAAGATAGGAGAGGCGAAGGTCTCCAGCCGGAGGCTTGTAATTGTATTTTGTAGCAAGTACAACTGTGAGACTACTTTACATTACTACAATGCACTTACATTACCAGAACACAGTTTGTGACTTGGGCCCGCTCTACTCCCAGTGCTTTCTGTCTTTTTTTCACACAATAGAAGTAACTTATACAAAGCATGGTGGAGTATTGTTTAAAATGATAAATACATGATTTAAGATACACCATAAACATGATAAATAGATATAAAGGGAAAAGTACTTTCTTTTAGTTTGAAAACATTTAGCTTAGAGAAAGAGAGCCTGGAATGAAGGGTAGTAGTTAGCACCCAGCAGTCTGCTATTTATAACCCCATTAAATGTTGTTCGTCCCGTTTTCTGATCTCCTGAAAATATACCTTTCAAGAGCTTGTGCGTTTTTGTCTGACTCATTGCGATGAGTCGCCAGTGTAGAGTATGCCTGTGCAGCCCACTTTTATAATGTCAGATTGGCAGAAATAGCGTGCAGGCGCCACAGCGGTAATAACGTCCTCAGCTCGTCAGATCATCTTGCTTATATTAAATGCCATTTGATATACTTTAATTAGTTTTTAGTTTTCTTACAGAATAGCTTATCTATTGCTCTTCCGTTGTACTAGAACGTCATCTTCTACGTGACGCAAAAAGAGGTTGTTGTTTGCCAGTTTTAATTTTTTTTATTGAGTTTAGAAAGCTTTATTGAGAGACATATAGTAAACATAGTAAGAATATAACAAGCATTTACAAAGCAATTGTCTCTGCAGCATTAAAGGTAGAGCTATTGGCATTGCTCATGATTTTTTTTTAAAAATCATAAATAAATGGCATTGTCATTTACATTGCCAATAGCTTCATCGCTTGCATATGCGAGACCTATTGCATTAGCACCCACACACAGAGTAAGTAGTAGAGTGAGAAGTTGATAGTGAGTAGGAGAGAGTTATTAGTAAAGAGTATTAGAGAGCGCATCAGAGCTGTGTGAATAATAACAGCTGTGAGCCTGTGCCTGAGGTGCATCATCAGAGCTGTGTGAATAATAACTGCGTCAGCCCCGTGCCTCAGGTGCATCATCAGAGCTGTGTGAATAATAACAGCTGTGAGACCCTGCCTGAGGTGCATCATCAGAGTTGTGTGAATAATAACTGTTTCAGCCCCATGCCTGAGGTGCATCATCAGAGCTGTGCGAATAATAACAGCTGTGAGCCCTTGCCTGAGGTGCATCATCAGAGCTGTGTGAATAATAACTGTGTTAGCCCAGTGCCTGAGGTGCATCATCAGAGCTGTGTGAATAATAACAGCTGTGAGCCCCTGCCTGAGGTGCATCATCAGAGCTGTGTGAATAATAACTGCGTCAGCCCCGTGCCTGAGGTGCATCATCACAGCTGTGTGAATAATAACTGTGTCAGCCCCGTGCCTCAGGTGCATCATCAGAGCTGTGTGAATAATAACAGCTGTGAGCCCCTGCCTGAGGTGCATCATCAGAGCTGTGTGAATAATAATTGTGTCAGCCCCGTGCCTGAGGTGCATCATCAGAGCTGTGTGAATAATAACTGTGTCAGCCCCGTGCCTGAGGTGCATCATCACATCTGTGTGAATAATAACTGCGTCAGCCCCGTGCCTGAGGTGCATTATCAGAGCTGTGTGAATAATAACTGCGTCAGACCGTGCCTGAGGTGCATCATCAGAGCTGTGTGAATAATAACTGCGTCAGCCCCGTGCCTAAGGTGCATCATCAGAGCTGTGTGAATAAAAACTGCGTCAGCCCGTGCGTGAGGTGCATCATCAGAGCTGTGTGAATAATAACTGTCAGCCCCGTGCCTGAGGTGCATCATCAGAGCTGTGTGAATAATACCTGTGTCAGCCCGGTGCCTAAGGTGCATCATCAGAGCTGTGTGAATAATAACTGCGTCACTTCTCGCTCCTCTTTCAGATTCTGTCAGCGCCAGGATGCCTGCAATGGTGACAGTTGCGCTCTATAAATTCTTAAAATAAAATAATAAATAAATAAAGACCCTGCCTTTAGCTTTATAGTCGGAGTCAACAAGTAAGCATGGGAGGCACTGACTAACAACAAACAGACTGCCTGCATGTTTAAAACTGAACTCACTTTAACATAGTAAGTACGTAGTGCGCATGGACACGGAGAAAGTCAAAATGTAAATGGAGTAGAGTGAGGATTTTCTTTTGACATTCGCAGGGAGATCCGTTTTAAATCAAAATAATACATTGACTACCAGAGCACCGTCAAAGAATTCCTACAAATTACATTAACAGAATCCCCTTAAAAGTCGTAGGTGTTGCAACACTTCATACACACGCTGCCACGCAAAGGCTGGGTACGTATTTTACAGCATGCGCTCCCCCCTCCGGGGCATGGACTCGGTCACTCAGGGGACAATAGAAAGCTCGATAGCAGCTGAATCTATTTTAGCGGGTGCAGATGAAATACTTCAACAAAAAAACACTGCGGTGCTTATTTTACAGCACGCGCTTCCCCTCCGGGGCATGGACTCGGCCGCTCGGGGGACAATACAAAGCTTGATAGCAGCTGAATCTAATTTAGCGGGTGCGGATGAAATACTTCAACAAAAAAACACTGCGGGCCTTGTCACTGCTGAGTCAGACATTCCTGCACCACAGTTGCAACACTGTGTATATTTTCAGCACAAACTTACTTTATTTTCTCCACAAAGCTGCGCAGCATTTAGAAACATGGCGTCGGAAGATTCCGACGCGCGCCTTGAAATTGGGTTGCGCGCGTGAGCTGTCTACATTACAAGCTCACGCGCGCGACCCAATCCCAAGGCGCGCGTCTGAATCCGCCTCTGCCGTAGACAATGCTGCCCGCGTGGCCAGCTCTTGTTTCCACTCCTTGTCGGGTCTTGTCGGCTGAGCCGACGACTATAGTTCTCTGGCGAGAACGTGCTTCTCGCACTTCTAGCCGAGACCTAAAAAAGAGAGTAATAACTAATCCCAGTGGTATCAACAGCTGCAAATACTTAATACTCCATACAGTGCAAAGAATAAAACCAATATGAAAGGGAAACAAAGTGAAAAAGTACAATAGGAAAAATAGCAATTTTTCTTTTAGAGATAGAAAGACAGAAGAAGGAGGAAAAGAAAGAAGGAAGAAAGAGAAAGAAAGGAAGGAAAAAGAAAGAAAGAAAAAGAGACAGATATCAGCAAACACAAGCTATATACTGGTAAAGCTGACCAATGACATTCTAATACAAAAAGACGCAATAATCTGAAACAATCCTGTAATAAATACATAATATAAAGGAATGAACAGAGCAATCATGGCGGGGGGGAAACAAAAATAGTGTCCTTGGCATTTAAAGCAGAGGAAGAAATATAGGTGGTGAGAGGGGACCAAAAGGCCTCTTTACGAATAAGTTGTTGGGGTGTCAGTTTCAATTTTAACTTTTGTTTTGCAGCCATGTGCAGATGTAGCTTGAAACCGCTACCAGCCCACTGTCAGCCCTG
Source organism: Lissotriton vulgaris (assembly GCF_964263255.1). Taxonomy (NCBI): domain Eukaryota; kingdom Metazoa; phylum Chordata; class Amphibia; order Caudata; family Salamandridae; genus Lissotriton; species Lissotriton vulgaris. Next base: position 223,784,906 of record NC_141699.1, on the reverse strand, counting down.
GCAAAACTCCTGAAACCTGCCCCACACTGCAGGAGGCAATGACTAGAGTGGGGAGCATTGCTGGGTCCTGGTAGCCCATCCTGCTCTGCACACAGACTCGTAAGCCGCAGCCTAGCTTGGCACCGCTGAAGTGGCAGGATGTATCTATTTATTGCTTTGACTTTGTTAGGAGCACCCAGGCCCCTATTACAAGTGATGTGTAACTGCCGATTTGGTCAACAAACGCGTTTCTGGATGCATCAGGAATTACAAATTCTACCGGAATACTGCATCCTGGTTGGACATTTCACTTTCAGCTGCTGAAAATCTCTGGGAGGGAATGGACTGAAGAAATCTAGAATTACCATAGGAATGAAGCAGGGGCCAGATGTACAATTTATTCGGTGTTTGCAAGCATTATTATTATTATTTTTCTGTTGCATTTTGTATTTCGATTTGTATTCCATTTTAGTAAACTTTTATTGACTCTTAAAATGGGATTTCAACCTATACCGATTCTATATTTGGAAGGGGGCGTGTTGTGGGCGTTCCTTTCAACTACTGTATTGGTATGATATGTATCAATGTTCAATGTTTTATGACTGAAATCTGAACGCAAAACATTGAAAACCCTCGGACCTCCAAGTTGAAGTGGTAATGCATTTTATAAAGACCCCTTCCCTTTGTGTACATACAAAAAAAGCAATTGGTGGGGGAGTAAGCAGTGATTCAGGGGACCACTAGCCACTCATAAAACTTTAGGAAAAAAGTAATCTTTTTTTAGTATACATGCAAACATTCTGAAACAGAAAATGGGAAAGTTTGTTAAAAAACATAGGGGGATTTATTTTCCCCATTGACTTAAAATGAAGAGCACGAGATTTTGGGCAGGAGACAGCAAAAATAAAGCCACTTTGGGCTTAAAAAGCGGGAGTCTTCTGCCTGAATCGGGTCTGTTAGCATCTAAGGGAAAACTGGCTGCATTTACAAAATACGTTTATTTTATTAAAAAGTAGTCCAAGGCATGGTGGTCTGCTGACCCTAATAGGCGACAATTTTTGTGATAGCCCCAATTCTAATGAGTTGCAATTTGCAACAATGTCATTATTATACATTAGGTAGGTTGGATTACGACCCTCCATGATTTGAAATTTTACAAACCTATAGTATATAGGTTGATTTGTAAAATCCTTTACTGTTCGTTTGTTCGTTCGTTCGTTCGTTCGTTTCAACTTTATTTCGGCTAACATTAGCCATAAAAGCACAAGATAAAAAAAACATTACATATTGTTAATAACTCCATAGTCCATTTACAAAAATGATGGGGAAAAAGGATATACAATTTGTCAGCTGTTTAAATTATGTCCTTTACTGTTCGCAAAACAATTGGTTACAGTGTGCAACCAGTATTTTGTGACCACTTTTTTGTACATCCGGACACTGGTGAGGTAACAACCAAATACATTTGTATCATAATTTTGGGTGGGTAAATCAACGTAGCATTCCCAGCCTCATGTAATTTAAAAAATGTATAAGAAAAATACATAAATACACAGAGGCGCTTCGGTAAAGCCCTCTTCATCCATTGGTCTATTCAACTGTTGTTTCAAATTTTACTTTTGTCCACTGCGGCATAAAGCACGGAGCAACCAGGGCCGGCTCTAGGCTCATGGTGGCCCTGTGCAGGGAGCATAGGTGGGGGCCCCGGAAGAGGGGGTCCGGATGGGGCGGAGCTCAGGAAGGTGTTTTAATAATACGTCCAGAAAAGTCGTTAGATGATTGACCAGTACCTGCGGCTGCTCCTACCCTTCCGAATTCGTCTCAGAACGATACAATTTAGGAGGAGGAGGGCATTGTGACACACGACATGAGGGACTGGGCGCATCTGTGACCTGCATGGTGCATACTTCACTTTGCAGCTGGGACATCACATTTAACTCTGTCTCTTTATACTTTGTATGAGTGACTGAGGCCGGCCTGTAACTAATCTGCCCACAAATCTTGCCAGTCGCCAGCAAGTGTATTCACCACCAAAGTTATCTTACAGCTACAATGCTTTGGAATTTGTTGTGTAAACAAAGATCTAGGTGTCTACAGTCTAATCCCCTGCAATAAACTATTTTAAAGTGAAGCCTGCTCTAGAGAAAACAAAGTATAATTAGAGGAGGTATAATGCAGCAATATATGGTAGACACTCGAGCACAAGAACAAACGTTACGTTCGTAGGCAAAGGCAACGGTGGCACTTGTGCAAGTATCAAAGCAAACAAAATGCCATTACCACGCTGTCCCCGGCAACACTCACTCGAAAGATCTGCCAAGGTGCCCTTTTTGTCAACTGGAGAGCATCATTATATTCCCTCCCAGCCAGGTAGATTTGTCCACACATGCCCACTGCATTAATCTGAAGAGGATCAAGTGCACAAAATCTGATAGTCTTCAGAGGATCACCCCCATTGGGCACACCATGCCATGCAAGGCGTAGATGACAAGGGGTCATCTCTGAGGGGGGGCTCTATGCAGGCAGTAGAAGGCAAGGCGTCTTCTTTTCTGGGAAGTGCTGTGCCGAGAGTAGAAGGCAGACAGAGGACAGAGTGGAGAAGTGTGGCTCACTGGTGTGGAGAAGTGTGGCTCACTGGTTAGAGCAGGCAGACCCTGAAGCAGAGGTCAGACCCGGGACCAGGGTTCGATTCCCGACGCGGCAGGGTGTTGAGCTCAAATGTCCACGGACTTGATAATTCTCGCTTCGGTGCCTGACCTAATCATGGGTTCACACTCTGCAACTCTGGGCATTAAGTTTGCTTAATCTCCACAACGGCCCCCCCGCGGCGGGATGCCTGGCTTTCACCTTGGGATGCCCTGTAGGGGCTATCTCACAGGGAAAAACCAGGACGGGTTCCCAAAGCAATCGGGGAGATACCCCTTCGGGGGTCGATTCTGGCGCTATATAAGAAATATAATAATAATAATAATAATAATCTCTGGATGGCTGGACAATAATAGACCATGGAAAGGGTACATAACAGGGCAATACATAAGGAAATCATACTACTTCGAACAGGGCAATAATACTGCCTCAGAGGGGGCGTTAAGAGGGCATCAGGGGGCGTAACATGGCATCAGCAAAGACAATGATAGGGCCTCAGGTGTCAATAACAGAGCATCAGTGGCCGGAATAACAGCCAACTACATAAAACAATAACGGGCGCTCGAGACAATTAAAGTGGTGCTTCAGATTGGGTAGTAATAGCGCATCAAGAGGGCAGAGGAGCAAATCAGAGGGGTTATAATGTCATCACAGAGGCTAATAAAGCCTAAAAGAGAACAATGGCAAGGCGTCTGTGAGGGTAACCAGACACGACAATAATATGGCACCACCAGTGAGGGCAATAAACAGTTAATGGGCATCATAGTGGGCAATAAAGGAGTATAAGGGAAATGGAGCACCAGGACCAGAAATATCGACATGATACCTACTTGGGCCACTGCCTGGTCGCAGATGAGTCCTAAGGTTTGTGTGTTCGGAGGCTGCAGATGGGTGGCACTTCTAGGCAGCATCCCACTCCGGACTGCTAGGGCTGGCTGCAGCACTGCAGGCTGCGGCAGGCTGAGCTCAGGTGAGGCTGTGATTCCAGGACTAATTGCCGCCCGGCCCATGACCCCCACACAGTGATTGGGCTGCCGCTGTCCTGAAGTTCAGTGAGGGGCCACCCAGTGATACTCTCCTGGCGGCCCAATGGCCCTGAAATTCCCAGGTCACTTCTCCAAATAGGCTGCATTCAGTACTACGCAGGAATAAAATTAATAACAGCTGACGGGGATTCAGCAGAAGGTGTTTTTTATTATTTGTGAAAACACATCACCTGTAAAACTAAAGTAATCGGTTCCAGCAATGGCTGCAACCACTTACAAATAGAAAGAAAGAACGAGCCTCTGCACTGACTGCAAGAAATAAAAGTGAAACCAAACTAACTGAACACTTAGGGGCCCCTGCACCACAACTTCAAGACAACAGCTTCAATAAGCAATACTCTATTATTAAAGAAAACATGTTTCCTACCTTAGAACTCGTAACAGCTTAAAACTTTCGGAAAAGGAGGCCCCTGCACTTCGAGGAAAACAAAGCTGAGAGTGTCACAACTCTGTGCTACACCATCCTGCTGCTGTGGCTGCCCTTAAGTGTCGAGGTCACTGGGAGGACAATCAAACTGCCGCAGATCGACAGCAGCTCCTGGGGCCCAGGAGCTGTCAATTGGCAGGAAATTAGGGGGAAAAAAACATATGATTGATGCCTGACGAAATTAAGATGCGTGATACTTGGCAGTCCTGGTCGTGGTGGCCACTGGGGTTTGGCGGCCCTGTGCAGGTGCACACTTTGCACATGCCTAGGGCCGGCCCTGAAGCAACTGTGCTCATCCACCTAAAAAGAAGAGCACATCATGGAGGAGATGGGCCAGGACCTCAAGGCCCTGCATGCACAGCAGTTTTCTGCCCAGGAGGTGGTGCCTGCACATCTCTTGCATTGTGAGAGGTCCATCGTGGAGGAGAAGGGCCAGGAATTCAAGGCCCAGCCTGCATAGTTGTTTGCTGCCCAGAAGGCGGGACCTTCAGTGATTTTAGGTGCATCACCATCTTAGAGTGTGTGGGACATGAGTGTGGGACATGAGTGAAAAGCCCAGGCTTTTCCTGGGCAAAGACACACCTAAAATGGTCCAGTCTTCGACCATGATGACCCAGAAGAAGCTGGGCTGGTACACATCTCTTGGTCCCATGACAGGGCTGATGTTATAGTTTGTGAATGGATTATGGCCCACTAACCAAGGTACTCATTTTTTGTTACTGTCCCTTTCTTTCGTGTTTGTGTGCACTTATTGTTTGCTTGAAAACTCTGCACATCAGCCAAAAGAAAATAAAGTAGAATCATACTTACAGTGAGAATACTTGCGCTGCTGAAAGCCCAGATAGGAATCTCTCAGCTGGCAAACCAGATGCACCCTCTACATGTGCAGGGGAGGCATGTGTAAACTCTAATTGGGACCTATGCTTTGATAAATTAAAGGCCCTAGTCCATACTTGCATTGCGTGGTGAAGAGGCGCCATCACAAAAGTGACAAACCACCAAGAGGAGACCTCATTAACCACCAGAGGGAATCCAACAGCGTCAACATACTACATAACCTCAGTGGCAGGTTCACCAGTTTGGTCTAATGTTCCACCTTTGCCTGAGTCCATAGCAGAATCGATCTCACAACCTAAAAATTAGGTGTGCCACTGGTTAAATAAATATGCAATATTAATATTTAATATTGCTGAGCATAACAGCACCCTGAAAGTGGGTTAGATTGGCTATATAGATAAAGCAATTTATAAGGAGGCTGCACAGTTATCAATAACAAGGATTTGAAAATACTCAGCCATTGGATCTTACAAAGCAGTATGAATGCAGATCCGAACTCTCTGAACAATCGCATCAACATCTTGCCATTAGGCGATTTTTATAGACATCTAGTGCGCAGACCAGAACATTTGCTCTCTCAGCCCATACAGAAACCTTATCTACCTACCTTCCCCTATTTCGCCTAATACGCTTACCCCATGACAACACTAGAACTGAAACAGGTCTTTTCTTGCTCGCTGCAATAAAACCCTTGTGGACCACCACCTCCGGAGCCGATCGCCTCCAGGTTGAACACCGAGAACCTCCAGGGGATCCCCTCCTGGACTAGTGAAGACTGATGCTGGTTGTTAGAACCGAGATTCCCTAGTTGGCTGAGGTAGGTACCTTAGACCGAGTAAGGACCACGTCAGAGAAAGGAAGGACACCTTCTCAGATAGCCCCTGCTCACCCCCTTGATAGCTTGGCAAGAGCAGCCAGGCTTATCTTCTAGGCAAATGTGTATAGTATTTGCAACCACGCTCTCAGTTACCCAATGGTAACACCTCAAAAGGACTCCACACAAGTTTCATATAAAAACAAGTATAAGTTTATATAAAAAGATATACAGTGAGACCACACAATAAAATCCAACGTATGTCTTTCTGTAATATTTCTCCTCGCCGGTTATTAGGCTAGCCAGCCCTTGCAGGCTCTGGCGGTATTAATGAGCAATTCTAAATGATCCAATGCAGTCCTAATGCAATGCTATACAGTCCATAATGCAAGAATCAGGCACTTTGCAATGTAAACATAATGCAGCTTGTCATGCAACAATCAAGCAATTCGTAATGCCAAAATAATGTGTAATGCAACAATCAGGTAGTTCGCTCTGCAAACTAATTCGATGCGTAATACAACAATCAGACAGTTCGTTATGCAGAAATAATGCAATGCGTAATGCAACAATGAGGTAGTTGGTTCTGAAAATGAATGCAATGCTTAATACAACAATCATGCAGTCGATGCGTAATACAACAATCAGACAGTTCGTTATGCAGAAATAATGCAATGCGCAATGCAACAATCAGGTAGTGCGTTCTGCAAACTAATGCAATGCTTTTTTTTTTTTTAGTCCTCATTCTGCAATAGTATGTGTAAGGAGTTGTCGAGTACCCGTCTCTGTAACTTCTGGACCTTCACTGCCTCTTAAAATGGTCCTGTGTGGGGGAGTTTCCCTATGACGGTTGTTTCAGATGGGGTCCCCTTTTTTCCATTACCATATTCAATAGCTAGCCATCCTGGCCACTCAGCAGGTATTTTTATTATTGTCATCGCATAATCATTGGACTTTATGTAATTTGAAGTTGAGTGATAATTAAGTATAAGTTCGGTGGTGGTCTTTCCATATTTTCCAAAAGTTGTATTTTTTTGCTAGGCTTCCCTTTCCTATCAAGTTTATTCATTCTGAGGATCGAATTCAGCCATTCCCCATGGGTAGGTGGTGTCGGACCCACCCATTTTATACATATTTCCCTCCTTGCCAGTAGAATCAATACAAACAGCAAATTCTCCTGTTTTTTGGTTAGTTTAACCATATCATTTGAACTATCAACCCCAAAGATGACAAGATTTGTACTGACATCCAGTTGTTTTCTCAATACCGTACATAGGGGGTCATTAGGATGGAGGATTTTCCGCATCCTCCGGGCCGGCGGAAGCCACCGCCGGCCCTGAGGATGCGGAAAATCCTCTGCGGACCCACCAGGACCCACATTAGGATGGCTGGTGGGTCATGGTTTAGGTCCGCAGCTTTTCCACCGCGGCTGGCTTACAACCGCGGCGGAAAAGCACTAAAATGGTGAAGGTGTCTCTTAGACACCGTCAGCCAGATTAGGATGTGCTTGGGAACATGCTTTTCCGCGGCGGCTTTTCCACCGTGGAAAAGCATGTGTAACTGCACTGCAGGGGCCCGTTGCGGGCCCCCTAGGTGTAGTGGGTGCACATGGGGGGTACCTATGGTACCCCCCTGCATTTGCGTGCACAATGCAGCAGGCACCACACGGTGCCTGCCGCTTTGTGCACGCAAATGCTGTGCATGCATTTTTAACATTGCTGCGGGTGCAGCTTGAAGCTCCACCCGCAGCAATGTTAACAAGCATTTGCAATGCAATAGGTCTCGCATTTACGCAAGTTTGAGCTATTGGCATTGTAAATGGCCATGCCTTTTATTTATATTTTGGTTTTTAAAACATAAATAAAATGCATTGTCATTTACAATACCAATAGCTTAAACTTGGGTAAATGCGAGACCTATTGCATTGCAAATGCTTGTATTATGCCCTCACCGGATTATACACACTTTGGCTTGTGCCACTGTGGTTTCAGAAGAGAGGCCAGGACTTGAATGGGAATGGAGCATGAGATAGCTAGTTCACTTCAGGGCAGGACTGGGGAGACCCCGTGGTAGGGCAGTGTGCGCTGCCGCAGCCCATGCTGTACCAATACGTGCACGGGCTGTCGTGTGTCAGCACTGCTAATCCCACTGATTGCATAAGAAGCGTTTGTGTATATTTTTTGTGATTTATAAGGACTCTCAATCAAAGATTAACTGGGGGAGAGAGGAGGGAAACAAACACTGCTTAGCTTTAAAAGGACCAAATTGCCTCTGCTATTCACAGGCCCAGTAGATGGCTTTCAAGACTTTTGAATTAAATACTCAAAGTCATTTTAAGGACTTATCTGAGAAAAATTCAAGAAGAGAATTCAAGGGACCTTTAGGAGTCACAAGTACTCAGGGCGACAGCTCGATGCAGAATTTTCAGGAACACACCAAAGCCGCTCATATGGTGCAAAGAAGCAGCCTTTTCATCATGCATTGCATCATAAAAGAAAAAACATATATTTCTTAGATCATATTTACAGTGCTTTTCCACTTTGAAGCAACATCAGTGCGCCCATTATGATAGTTGGACAGCACCCTTCAAAAGTTATACATTGTTGCAAAACAGTTATTAAAAACATATAAATGAACAGAATTATTGGTTTTCCCAAATATTCAGATAGGACACACAAAAGTAGTGACTTGGATTTTCTTTCTTTTATTCAATTTTTATTCTTTATTTTCTTTTTTGATAGTTGCGAATAGCCGACGCGTTTCGTCCGTTGCCGGACTTCTTCAGGGCTATACAAAACACATACAAAAACATATATTACAAAAAGTTGATTAATATTATATTGCACAATTAATATATACATGGGCACCCTAAACCAGAGAAAAGAGAACAGAACCAGAATTGGTTCAGGGGTCCAGTCACTAGTTTAGAAACAGGTGACTTACAAACATGGTGCGCCCGCATTCGAGAACACATGAAAAACACATTTAAAATACAAATGGGACTTTAAAAGAATGAACATAGGGAACCATGTTTAGGAGTGGGGTCTAGTTTATTGGCAGCGCCACTGGAAGTAAAGAGCAGGTGATGACCAAATTAAGCGGCCGTGGTGACTAAATTATTCGGCAAGAAGAGGCAAATTAGGTGGCATAATACAGCACATTTTGTGATAGAATGACTTAAAAATTTTGTCATTTTCACTATTTTTATCAGTGTTTTAGCAAAGATCTCACCTCAGTACCAATAAACTACTGAAAGATGACCAATCAACCTTTGTGAAGGGATTTCTACTGCATGGCAACATGGGTTGCTGTTTAAAAAAATTTTTTTAAGTAACTTGTTTGAGTTAAAAACATTTTTTCCCCAAAATCTGTAAATTATGCAGCAGATTATGGATTGTATAGCCCATGCGCCAAATTCATAATTATGTGGAAAACGCTGGGGGAAAAAATCACATAATTATAGTTTCCCTTATAGGAAGGTTTTCTGATCCTGGTTAGTTTGATGGGCGATAGAGCTGGGACTTTTTCATGGAAAATTTAACCTTACAGCGCAGGACCCCCAGTGGGTCCAAACACTAGCATGTCGGGTGTGCCCTCCTGTGGCACTAAGGTGGTGGCAGCTTTACTATGGGGGCTCCCTGCGTGGGCTCAAGGGCTAAAGACGCGTTAGCACCTGTGCACATAGAGCAACTTAGATAGTGTGTTAATGATGGAAAGTCCTAAAACTTTGTTTATTCCTATTTCTTTGTATTCCACCTGGCTCGGGACCTGGTGATTTGTGTGTTTCCGGTACCAGGAGGTGTTCTGGTGTCAGATCTGGTGAGGGCGTTTGGCTGTAGACTCTCTGGTCCCTCGGACGCACAGTGCAGCATCCTGGAAACGGGCCACTTCCACGGAACAAGCATTGGAAATGCAATAGGGCTGGCATTAGGAAAGTTTGAGCTATTGGTCTTAAATTTTTTTTTTTTTATTTATGTGTTATTTTTCCAAATAGTTAAATTAATAGCTTCGTCATTTACAATGGCCATAGTTATAACTTTCGCAAATGTGACACCTATAGCATTTGTAATGCAACATGTTTTATATTTACGTGACTTAGATGTATTGATATTGCAAATAATGCTTTTAATTTTTTTAAATAATTAATACTTAAATAATTTATTTAATTTGTAATGACAATAGCATAAAATGTTGTAAATAACTTTTGTGAAGATTATGTTCAGTGTTTTTTATTGTGACGAAAATCAAAGAACAGAAGTGAAATATTAACATCTTTTAGTGATTTGTAATAAAGCGTGAAAGCTTGAAAACAGCTTGAAAAATTGAAAGAACATATTTGAACCAGTGAAGCTGTGGTGGTGCTGAGTGGTGCTGTAGTTGCGCTGAGTGATGCTGTGGTTGCGCTGAGTGATGCTGTGGTTGCGCTGAGTGATGCTGTGGTTGCGCTGAGTGATGCTGTGGTTGCGCTGAGTGATGCTGTGGTGGCACTGATTGATGCTGGGATGGCGCCGAGTGATGCTGGGGTGGCGCCGAGTGATGCTGGGGTGGCGCCGAGTGATGCTGGGGTGGCGCTGAGTGATGCTGGGGTGGCGCTGAGTGATGCTGGAGTGGCGCTGAGTGATAATGTGGTGGTGCTGAGTGATAATGTGGTGGTGCTGAGTGATGCTGGGGTAGCGCTGAGTGATGTGGTGGTGCTGAGTGATGCTGGGGTGATGCTGAGTGATGATGTGGTGATGGTGAGTGGTGCTGAGTGATGCTGGGGGGGTGCCGAGTGATGCTGTGGTGTTGCTGAGTGGTGCTGTGGTGGTGCTGAGTGGTGCTGAGTGGGAGATGGGGAGAGGAAGAAAAAGGAGAGGGTAAAGAGAGGGAGAGAGGGGGAGAGAGAGGGGGAGAGGGAAGAGAGGGAGAGGGAGAGAGGGGAGAGAGAGAGGGAGAGAGGGGGAGATGGAAGAGAGGGAAAGGGAGATAGGGAGAGGGAAGTGAGGGAAAGGGAGAGAGGGAAAGGGAGAGAGGGTAGAGGGAGAGAGGATGGGTAAGAAGAGAGGCAGAGGATGAGAGCGAAGGACGTAGGGGAGAGAGTGGAGAGCAGGCAGAGGGGGAGATGGGGAAAGGGAGAAAAAGGAGAGCAGGGGGAAGGTAAAGAGAGGGAGAGAGGAGAAAGAGGGTAAGAGAGGAGAGAGGGTGAGAGAGGAGAGAGGAGACGGTTTCAACAGTTATCCAACTCTGTCCATGAGTCAACTTATGTATATCTCACCTTAACATTTCAGTGTCAGCTAAGAGCTAAATTCGTGAAATTAGAACTATTAAAACGTACGGAGTTAAATAAATGGTGGGATGCTGCCACCCTCAAACAATATTTAACATTGAATAGAATCCCACGTGGTCTTAGATCGCACATAATACCAACATATGAAGACTTGGAACCAGATCTGTATGATATATGGGAAAAAGAACTAAACAATAGTTCACGGAATCTTATACAGATTCTTATAGACAATGCAGAAAGGAAAATAGTGAAATTACTAGTGGAAATTAGTAAAATTGAAGACGAGATAAAAGAGATGAATTTACCAGAACTTACTGTTAAGAATTATTTGGTTCTGGATGAGAAACTAAATGACCTACAGATGGAGATTAAGAAAAGGAAAGCACATAAACTCAAGAGAGATGAGAGAGACTATAGTACAGGACGAGTATATACTTTTGCAAAAAGATTCGATTATCTAGTTAAGAAAGCTCCTACGAATACAACGAGTGGCAGTACCCCGGTAGTAAGTGATACTGATGCATCTTCAGTGTTATCCAGCAGTGAGAATGGGATGCACCAGAGATAGTCCCGACTACTGACAACACTACTTTTTTTGGAGAGGTCCAGAGGCTAAGGAAGGGGAATCGGGACTTAGAGATGAGAAATCGAGATACACAAGCAAAAAGACAAGGAGAGGTAGCAGGGGGGGCAGGAGATCCAGGGGCAAGAATAAGGAGCCTGAGATCGTGGAAACAATGATGACAAATGATGAATCCATTGCATGTAACATAGAAGTGATCAATCTATCCTCTTGTGAATTGTCAGACAATATGGTAACTGTTTTGAAAAAAGGTTTGGGTTTTTGTCCAGCAACGAATTTAGATTGGTGTATGACGAAAATTGATCTTTTTAAATTTGTTAGAAACCTCAAAATCAAGAAACACTTTGCCAATGCACCTGTGAAAGATAAACAATCCTCTAATAAAGTTCTAAGTGAGATTACAATACAAGAATTGAAAGATACTCAACTTCTTTTATCACTTACTGAGAGGGAAGATGACCCAGTTACAATGCAGACACTTATTAAGGATCTAGAGATATCAAGATTTCAGAGGGAAGGGAGTGGATTAAAGGTGAAGTCTAAATGGACTCCACAACTTACTCCAGGGAATACCATCGATACATTCTTTAAGATGGTTAGCGCAGATATAGACAAGGTTATGGACACCACTAGACGTAGGGTCACTAGAATACGTCGAGATAATCTCACACTTGGAGAAAGAGAAGCCCTACATGAGCTTATGAATAATAAAGCTATAACGATACGTAGTGCAGATAAGGGAGGGAATATAGTGGTACTAAACACTACTGATTACAACAATGAGATCTACTCCCAGCTCAATGATACCTAGTTTTACGAGAAGTTGGCCACTAATCCCATTCCAGAAATAATTGTAAACATAAATGGTGAAATTAAATTATGGTATGAACAAACATTGTTAGATTATGATGAATATCTTTACCTCATGCTAAGTACACCAAGATCACCGTGTTTATATACTCTCCCAAAAGTCCACAAATGCTGGGACAAACCGCCAGGGCGGCCTATTGTCTCCGGCATTGGTCGCCCTACGGAGAGATTATCTGAATTCATAGATTGCTTTTTGAGGCAGTATGCCTATAACTTACCGTCTTTTATTGAAGACACCAAGCACATACTGAACCTACTTGAGGACATTGTATGGGAGGATGGTATGTTACTAGTTATACTGGACGTGGTATCCCTTTATACCATTATTGATCATGATATGGGCATACGTGCTTTGGACCACTTTTTCAGCAAGAGACCAGCTGAAATGTTTGACCACACTGAAATGCTATTGCGAATGACTAAACTGGTACTGGAAAATAATGTGTTCTTATTCGATGGCCAGTGGTACAGACAACGCCTTGGGACGGCGATGGGTTCTAGATTTGCTCCGTCTTTTGCCAACCTATTTATGGGTTGGTTTGAGGCGAAGCGAATCTGGGGCCCTGAAGGAACTGAATGGACTCCACATATACACTACTGGGGTCGCTTTATTGATGACTGCTTGATGATATGGACAGGCACAGTAGAGAAACTCAAAGGTTTCTTTGATTACCTAAATGAGAACACTTACAATTTGAGATTTACAACCTCTTATGACAGGCAGAAAATCACTTTCTTGGACGTGGAGTTATATGTGGAGGGAGCGAAGATTCATAGTCGGATGTATCGGAAGCCTACAAGCTGTAACGCAATCTTGCATGCTGAGAGCTGTCATCCTGAGTATCAGAAAAGAGCCATACCATATGGAGAACTGATTAGAGCTCGACGCAATTGCTCAATGGATATAGAATTCGAACACAATGTAGCAGATATGACATCTAGATTCCTTAATCGGGGATATAAACAAGATGTTGTTAATAAAGCTGTATCTAGGGTAAAGAAAGTGAGAAGACAAACTACACTGATAAGAGAGAGTAAAGATGGCAGAACAACAGATCAGAAGGTAAGACTGATAACAAATTATGGAAAGGACAGCTCCAAACTATTTACTATCTTGAACAGACACTGGCACCTGCTATGTATAGACAATGATCTTAAACCATACATTCTTGACAGACGACTGTGTCATTTAGAAGGGGTACGACTTTGAAGAACATGTTGAGTCCTAGTTACCCACATAAACAAAGTCAAAATGATTGGCTGACCTGCTTTAAAGGCTTCCACAAATGTGGGAAATGCATTTCATGCAGATGGGCAAAGAAGAAGGTTCTGTGTTTTGATAACAACAACTCTGGTGAATACACTATTGGCATGTTTATAAATTGTGACACAACATATGTGATTTATGTGATTTCATGTACATGTGGCAACATTTATGTAGGGAGTACTAAGAGAAGACTCAAAGACAGAATTGCTGAACATTATAGAGCACTGAAAAATGGAGACACACGATACCCAATTGCGTCACACTTAGTACAGAACTTTGAAAACAAGGATCAACATGTTTTTTCCTATCATGGGATTGACCACATCAAGCCAGACCCACGGGGTGGCAACAGGGTGCTAGCATTGAGAAAGCGGGAAGTACTTTGGCTGATCAGACTGAAAGCGGTTGAATGTGGTCTTAATGTAGATCATGAGTATGAATTTTATCTTGGCAACTGAATACTAAGCATTGACATTAGAGTGTAACTCAAAGAATACATTGCTGGTGCCATATATTTTGTTCTATTTGACATTAGTATCTCTCAAAACTGTATACTCCATTGAACAAGATTGATTATTGATGTGTTAAGTGACCGTGAACTTAAGTATTGCTTTACAGATGATAGGGAATGAATTTGACTGTATAATAAGTGTTAGACCCCCTACCTCTCTGTATTGTCTTATGCTACGAACACGTGATAATGATAGACAATGTATAATGCTAACTATTAAAAGGGAAAGGATTGTGGTTAACCTGAAGACCCCATTGTTTCGCAGGTCATGAGAGAATGAAAAGGTTCCTTTTAACCAATTAGTTGAGGTTATGTTAAATGAACAACATAAACATAAGATCGAATATTAAATAGGTATACAATACAGTTATTGTGATTGACGGTTTCACATTATCAACTGAAGATCATTACCTGATCTGATGATCAAAAGTCTTTATAGATATCCATTTAAAGATGGCGGGAGTGTAACTCTTTTAAAGGTTCTGCCGGTCTGTAATGATATGAGGACATTACAAGATGGCGCCCGCACTAAATGACTATAAATTGACACTACAAGATGGCGCCCGTGCTGAACGCCAAAGTCGGAGTACACTGGACTTACTAACGGTGAGCACGAAGCTGCCTATTCGGATATTTAGGTTAGAAAGTAGGGTAGACTCGATACTCATGACTGTACCCACTTTTCTTTTAATAGACACGGACTCGTGTATGATACTTATGGAAATGGAAAGTTACTAGGAAGATAAATGATATGATATATACTACGCGCTGACACTGAAATGTTAAGGTGAGATATACATAAGTTGACTCATGAACAGAGTTGGATACCTGTTGAAACCGTCGTATGCCCCAAAAAATAATAATATTGACACAGTTGTTAATTTACTTTAGGAACTGATGAGAACGACTTACGGTGAATTGAATTGGAAGTTATAATTCTGGATAGATCCATATACGTTTGAGCATAAATACTATAAATTCCAATACTATTTGGTGAGTGGAATCATCGGTCCTTTTATAATTTAATTGGTAACGCATGACCAGTCTGTGCATCTAGTATACAAGATACTCGCTACATACTTGATATATCAACTTAACTTATAGGTGAAGACACAAGATAGAGTGCACTGAATAAGACGGAGTTACAAATTGCTACGTGATGATGAGTTGAGTGTAGACATCTATCACCAACTAGGTGAGCTATATATTTTTGATCTGTTAACTATGGGTGTTATCGGGAACCACAAACCTTAGACCTATAACTGTATATACATGACTCGTATGTAATTGGAGTTGGTGATGTTTGCAATGTATTGGTTTTCTTTGTTTTACGTTGAGATCATGTCTTTTGCAGATATGTTCCTTCTTGGAGAAATCGATGTGTTAATATTGTAATCATATAGCAGACCTTGGTTTGAGATGGAAAACCAATGTGTTAGATTTAATGGAATAGATTGAGAATTTATGAAATGTTTATGCTTTGTAACTTAAGTTGCGCGAATTAAGACTGACTGTTAATATTTGGGTTGCAGCCCTGAAGAAGTCAAATTGTCCTATACGGATTTGACGAAACGCGCGTTGGCTGCGAGCAACTATTTGTTGAGAATTGGACTTGATTCGAATGAAGATTGGACATTAAAAGAAATAGTGAAAACTATATAAAGACTTTTGTTGATAATAATTGAGTGCTCGGAAGAATACAGTTAAAATTCTTATATAATATGTTTTAATATATGCCAGCATGGTAGCAGGAAAATATGACACTTACTCCTCCCTCCAATTTTAGTGACTAAGCTACGCTGGTGCAAATCTGGGGATACTGAATCCTGAAGGCTTGGATAGAAGTACTGGAACCCCCCTCTCCAGTTTCAGCAAACACCTAATCAAAACCACCTGAGGATGTCAACAATACACGTCTGCTTATCTGCTGTGCTTTTCGTTGTTGTGAAAATAGATACTTAAGAAAACAGAAGACCAATTAACTGTAGGGCAATCGGTGTCAAAACGTGATAAAAACTCAAAATAAAACAGCCTTTAAAAAATGTCTTCCAAGTAGCCATGTGAGACCTGCTTAGAATGTGCAAGACTTACACAGTCAAGGAGAATGCCACCTCCATATTCCAACAAAATGCAAATTGTATACGTTTTGACAACAAGCAGCTCAATCAATCAAATTCGAGTTTAGAACAGCGCCTTGGCATAAAATGACTCAAGCACCTTCCTCCCTGGAAAAAAGTGGATGGTACAAGTCATAACGTGTCCCTGTTCACGTGCTTTCTTGAGGTTATGAATGTAATGCCGGAGTGGATGTCAACAGGTAGGTAGTGTGTTCCCAACAATCTCCCTCTGCCTCCTAAGTAACAATCAAACCTAACACAAGCAACAATAACTGTCTAAAGCGGGAAACATCCGTTACAACGCGGATGTTTCAACGCGGTGCTGTTACGACGCGTCCGTAACAACGCAAGTCGTTACCACGACTTGTGCTGGAGGGCGCTAGAAGATTAAAAATAGTAAATTTACTATTCCAACACCTTCCCTAGTGTCCACGGGGACTGGTGTTAGAATAGTAAATTATACTATTCGATATCCGCGCCCCCAACGCAAGTCGTGGTAACGACTTGCGTTGTAAGGGACGCGTTGTAACAGCACGCGTTGTGACGGTACGCGTTGTACCGTCACCAATCCGTCTAAAGCAGATGGGATAAGGCCTAACTCAAGAGAAGCCTCTAGTTTCACGGCTGGGTTTGTACCGCTACGTCACAGGTTACTTCAGAATAAATACATAAATCAATACCTCAAATACTTTGGGGTCGTGTCAAAATGACCATAACTTTATTCCCCAACTTATTTTTAAGTTGATGTTCTTTTGGATATTTTATACTGGAAAGAAAAGCAAAAGTATCATTCATTGGGTGATGTTGTTTTGTTGAAGATGTACACATTACCCTGGCATTTAAAAAATCCAAAACATTTTATGTTTGTATTCATCCACCGAATGCATGTTTTAAAATATGGTTACATATGTCCTTTTGCTAGACAAGTGGACATAGTTTCGAACAACCGATGTCTGGTTGTAACATGCTGTCTAAATGTACTCACACACAACAATCTGGCATCCGACTGGGCCATGTACCCGTCCTCTGACAGGAAGGCGCGCAGGAAGGTATGGCGGGATGTTTACAGCAGCACGTGCTAATGCCGTGACAGAATAAAAACATTAAAGCGTCTTCTGTCGCTGCAATGCAACTGAGCATAGGAGGACGGTTGCAGTGCACAGAAAAAACGGACTATTTGCCATGATGACATTTAATACTCACGCGTGCAGGTACACACGCTTAGCCAACCTGCTGCAAACACAAGAACCAACAGGCAAATGAGAAAAGCAGATTTCCACAACTCAAGCGTCCCCTCGGTTGACGAGTCCAATCTGCATTTTACACTCCCTCTGGTTAACACAAGAGCCTGACATTTCTCATTCAGTACTGTGCATTTAAAGGTGATGGTGAAACAACATTTTAATACGTGCCAAATAAAACTCTGAACGTTTAAAAGACTTTGGCCCTATTCTCTCGGGGTTGTTTTGGGAAGAGTCCTAAAAAGAAGAAAGTATAGAACATAACGTTAAGATGCGTCACTACTGCTCCTGCTAAGTAGCTGCATTGGCAGTGCACATACATTGTCTTTATTTATTTATTTATGCGTTTTTATATAGCGCGGACTTTACCCGAAGGTGTCAGAGCGCTTCACAGTAGGAACATAACTGATACATGAGAACATTACAAGTGAGCAAAATACAAAAGCTAACGTTACATTAAATGAAGCAAAAATGACAATCGTGTGCCAACAAAATACACCAGGTAGCAAACGGTGCATTACAGGAGCAAAAAGTGACGTGTGCCGGTTACAAAGGCGTACAAAATGAACAGAGATATAACACTGCAATATAAGGAGGACACTCAAACACAAGAACAAACGTTATTTAGGCACTGGTGGCACTTGGAATAAAATGTGATATAAAAACGGCCGAGCTCGTTGGCAATGCCAAGAACTAAGCGAAACACAGGGACACAACAGAAGGACACTTCTGGAGCAGAGTGAGGTGCTCAGTTGTCCAGACACCAGTCAGGAAGTGTAGATGTATATTCCCTGCTGCAGGAGCAGTTCACAGATCTGCCCAGCGAGGGGACACTAATCTGACTCCCAAACAAAGAGACCGGTGGACCCTACAGACCCGGCAGCGCAGGGTGTTTCTCAAACAACAAGCACAGCTTCATACCACACTGAAAAAGAGGCCACTGGTGCGAATAAAGCGGGGCTTACCTGAATGAAGCTCCCCTCTGCCAGGTTTAAATGTCCAGTCCTCGGAAGCACCAGGAGAGACTCCAAGCTCCGTAGCACAGCGCTGTCCACAGGAAGCGCAAGCAATACTTTGTGTCCCGGGCCATAGACGCATAACGAACCCGGCGCAGTCAAACTTGCCGAAGTTCGGCGCTGCTTGGAAGGCGGAGGGGGTGTGCCCCCAGCGCACGATGGGCGGACGGACTGCAGGTGTCGGTGGGGGGCGGAGAGGCACTCCACAGGCGCGGAATGTGCGGCGGCCGCTCGCTCGCTTCAGCCGTATCCGGGACTTCGGTTTCAAAGAGGAAGAAGGGAGCTGTAAGGAGACTGGCCACCACGCAGCTGGACTTTCAAACTCGGAGCTCGATCAGATGGGCAGTGTGCTTCAGTTTTATACCACTTTTTAACAAGCGCACGCTGCTGCATGTGTTCACAGCGCTTGTCGGCTGGCTCGTGCACAGATCCTGTGCTAACGCAAGGGAAGCTGACGCCGGCGCCGTACACGCTCACAGCGCTTGTCGGCGCGCAGCCAGCTCCTGACGCCTTATTTTACACCCCACCCCAACAGGAATCGCCAGCGCTAGCTCGACCGAAACCAGTACGCAGCTCCAGATTTCACCGCCGGAGTTCCCTAGGAGACTAGAGGGACTACTCTGGATGCATGGGGCTACAAAAAACGAGAAGCTACACTCAGGGATTGCACTCTGGACTTCCATTGCAGTCCTGAATAGGTAAGATCTAACTATCGTCAGAAGTACGGGGGAGGGGTGTGTGTGTCTCTATGTGTGTGTGTGTGTGGGCTTCGGTGAGTGTGGCTGTGGGTGCGCGCGTGATTGTGAGAGGCTGCCACTGTGAATGTGGAGCAAGAGATGTGCACGGCTGGGGGGGAGGGGCCAGGGGGCGCGTCCACGAGGTGCAATCGGCGCTCGTCCCCAGCTCTAGGTCCCTTGATAAGCAACTTGGCTACAATAGGTCTCGAGCGAGACCTAAAAATAGAGGATGTGACCGCCACCCTGGCGGTCACATCCTAATCTGCACAAAGGGAACGCCGCAGCCCATGCGGATGTTCCCTCATGCTCTGGGGTCGCGGACAGACTCAAGTCCGTCCGCGATCCTAATGACCCCCTTAGAGTCTTACCCACTTCCTGCCAGAAGATGTCGAGATTCGGGCACTGCCGGAACATGTGTATATCATTTGCCTTCTCCATTCCACATATAGGGCAGTTCTTTATTCTGGCCCCATTGAACATGGATAACCTTTTTGGAGTCCAGTAAGCCCTGTGGATAGTGAATAGATGGTTTCTTTTTAAGGCAGCCGGTTTTATAGTGGCCAGCATTTATCCATAGATACTCGCCATATGTTCTGAATATCCAGCGCCTGCAGGTCTTTCACCCAGATCGTTTCTGGAATCAGGAAGTCTTCTTCCCCGCTGTTAATAGGGCCCAGTACCATCGGGATATCGCTTTGTTTATGGGCGAATCCTTTGTCATCTCTGTCTCTAGTTCTTCGTTTCCCTTTTTCTTTTCTGTAAGTGATTTTGCCCAGCTAGTAAGCTGATAATATTTGAATTTAGATAGGGAAGCGTTTGTGATTGTGGTCAGTTGATCCCATGTGTTTATGATATTCTCTGTCATCAGTTGGCCCCATTCTTTAATACCTGCTACTCTCAGTGGGGTGGACATGCGGTCCTTGAGGCAGTCTGGAGTGCCCGGGGATTCCCATATGGGGGCTAAAGTACTGTAGTATGGTATGTTCAGTGTAGTTCTTATTTGATACCATAGTTTTGCTGCAGCCTTTAGAGTCTTTAGTTTTACCTTTTTAAAAAATTCAGGTGGCCGAATTTATATAGGAAGTGGTCTATTCTTCCTGTCATTGTTTGTAGATATTCAGGGTACTGTTCAAAGCTTTTCAATAGTGGTCTCGTGTTTTTGAATTGGAATGCTCTGTAATACTCGAATAGGTCAGGACTAGCTATCCCTCCTTGTTCTTATTTCCTCCTTAATTTACTCCAAGCTATTCTTGTTCCTTTGGATGACCAGATGAAACTTGTTAGTTCCCTCTGGAGTTTCTTTAAAGATTCTCTCATGAATTCTAAAGGTATAGTGCTGAAAAGATAGGTGAATTTAGGCAGGATGGACATTTTTATTATGTTAGATCTTCCCAAGAAGCTTAGTGGCAGTCCTCCCCATACTTTGAGTAGTTTTCTAACTTCGCCGGCGATTCTATTCAGATTTATCTGAGTCACTTTATCTAGATCCTTAACCAGGTTGATTCCCAGGTATTTTATCTTGTCTTTGATATAGGGGTTGTTAAATTGTGTATTCCAGCTCATAATCTCAGTTTTTGCACGGTTGGTCTGGTACCCTGACACCTTCCCAAAGTTGATTAGGGTTTCTTCTATTGATTCAATAGACCCTAGAAAATTGTCTGTAAACACCATCAAATCATCCGCATACAGTGCTACTTTTTTACACCATCCAAGGTGTCTGAAGGGTGATATTGAGCTATGATTTCTGAGATTATTTGCCAGCGGTTCAATGTAAAGATTAAAAAGTAGTGGTAATAAAGGACACCCTTGTCTTGTCCCTCTTTTAATATAATATATTTTCGGTGGGGTTTCCATTGATTAAGATCTTAGCTCTCGGTTTTTTGTACAGTTCCTCCACCATACGTAGAAAATTCTCCCCCAGATTATATTTGCTAATGACCCTGCTCAGGAATGTCCAGTTTACTCTGTCAAAAGCTTTGGCAGCATCAAAAGTGATTATGGTTAGTGATGTTTTTTCACAGATGGCTATATCTATTGCCCCAAACAGTTTGTGTGTTAATTCTTGTAGCTGTCTGCCTTTCACAAAGCCCTTCTGATCTGTGTTAATCAGATTTGCCATTACTTTTCCTAGCATTTTTACCATTATTTGTGTAAAGATTTTGTAATCACAATTGAGTAAGGAGATGGGTCGGTATGATTCACAATTCGCCGGGTTTTTCCCTGACTTTAGTATGATGCTAATTGTGGCATCATTCCAGGAATCTGGGACTTCATCGTTTCCCCTATAGATTGTATTGAATAAATCCGTTGTTGGTCGTACCAAAGTTTCCTTTAAATGGATGTAGAACTCATTCAGTAAGGCATCCGTCCCACTGCGAAGCAGTGGGGGGGGGCGGAGCCGAAGATTTAATGACTTCAACAGTGTGGGGCTTTATCCCGCCTCTCTCTTCCATTGACTAGTTTCGTAAATGGAGGCTGGCCATTGGAAGAGATGTGTGTCAATTACTATTTTCCCCGCCTTGATGCGATCCGTGGGCGTTTCTGTCTCTTTTTTAAAGTCCCGCCCCCACACCCTCCTTCTCGCCAAGGTCCCATACTCTTTTCCCCGGCTTGATGCGATCTGTGGGCGTTGCGTCTGTGTCTGTGCCTGTCTCTCGCCTTCAGCTCTTTCTGGAGCTACTCGGCTCCGCTCGCCCCCCCCCCCCCCTTCCCTCTGCCCGCAGCCCTCCTCCATTCTGCTCTCTCCCCCTCTGCCCACAACCCTCCTCCGTCCTGCTCTCGCCCCCCTCTGCCCGCAGCCCTCCTCCATCCTGCTCTCGCCCCCTCTGCCTGCAGCCCTCCTCCGTCCTGCTCTCGCCCCCCTTCCCTCTGCCCGCAGCCCTCCTCTGTCCTGCTCTCGCCCACCTTTCCCTCTGCCTGCATCCCTTCTCTGTCCCGCTCTCGCATTTTTTTTTGCTTCACTCTTTTTTTGCAAAAAGCTTGCCTCTGACCCACTGGTGCGCGCGCGGCGCTGGCCACGAGTGGGTGGAGGACAGGGGTATTTCAGCCTTCCGAGAGTTAACAAACCAAGTTTTATTATGCGGATGGCAGAGGGAGTGTGTTCCGGGGAAAGGTTGGTGAACTCGCCTCATGGGCTCGGTCTAATCAGCTCAGGAAGTTGCTTGTTACTATGTCTAATCGGGCCACAAATAGCACAGGCCCTGTTATGTCAGAGGTCAGACGATGCCCCGTGTTCCTGATGTCATTGGGGTCAGAGGTCACTCAACGACGGCCAGTACGTTCTACAGGGATTGTTTACTTCGTCGAGGAGAGAAAACAGAGCTGAGGGGAAAGCGGGAGGGGCGGGTTGGCAGAACAGTCTGATAAACAAGAACACACAGGCTGCGACCGAGCTCTCCGAGGGCAGGGATTAGGGTCGACCTGCATTTCTAAGAACCCAGTCTCTTGTTTGAATTAGGCCGTCCTGAATCCACAAAGGCCTCAGTGTGCGACCCGCCCACCCCACACCCTGATGTCCAGCCACACAGGGCTGCCTGCCCGCCCCTGTCCAGCCCGCCACCCAAAACAGCTGAGTAACCTTCCCTCTCAGAGCCCTTTGGCACACAAGCACGCGCAGGGCAGTCGGTGCCATATGGCCACAGAGCTCCCCCGACAGAGTCCCGCCACCTCTCCTGCCCGCAGCACATCTCAATGAAAGGTGCAGAGCTCTGTGAAGGCTGCAGAACCAGCAGCTGAGCGCTAGAACCGGCGCATAAAGCAAGACCCAGTAAACGGTGCAGGTCCGACCAGTGGAACTCCGTGAAGGCTGCAGAACAAGCAGCTGAGCGCTAGAACCGGTCCACAAAGCAGATCTCTGTGAACGGTGCAGTTCCAACCAGCAGAGCTCCGTGAAGGGGATGTATGGCGTTACAACGCATAATTTTACATTGCATTCCATTACAACGCGATTTTTACAACGCAGGATCCATTACATCGCATGCCTTTACAACGCATGACATTACATAGCAGATGCTATTACAACGCATGCCAATACAACGTAAGTATAGGTAAGTATATCTTTTTTTTTTAAATGTAATTAAGTTAAACTAATTAATTTAATTTAATTAATTTTAAAATTGTAATTAATTTATTTTAATTAAATTAATTTAATTTAATTTAATTTAATTAATTTAATTAATTTAATTTATTTAAAGTCGTTTTTTAAAAAAAACTGAACCCTAAAAATACCCCTGTACCCCAAAACCCAAACCCAACCCTGAAACCTAAACATACCCCTGTACCCCAAAAGCCAAACCCTGCCCTAAAACCTAAAAATACCCCTGTACCCCAAAACCCAAACCCAACCCTGAAACCTAAAAATACCCCTGTACCCCAAAAGCCAAACCCAGCCCTGAAACCTAAAAATACCCCTGTACCCCAAAACCCAAACCCAGCCCTGAAACCTAAAAATACCCCTGTACCCCAAAACCCAAACCCAGCCCTGAAACCTAAAAATACCCCTGTACCCCAAAACCCAAACCCAGCCCTGAAACCTAAAAATACCCCTGCACCCCAAAACCCAAACCCAGCCCTGAAACATAAAAATACCCCTGTACTCCAAAACCCAAACCCAGCCCTGAAACCTAAAAATACCCCTGTACCCCAAAACCCAAACCCAGCCCTGAAACATAAAAATACCCCTGTACCCCAAAACCCAAACCCAGTCCTAAAACCTAAAAATACCCCTGTACCCCAAAAGCCAAACCCAGCCCTAAAACCTAAAAATACCCCTGTACCCCAAAACCCAAACCCAGCCCTAAAACCTAAAAATACCCCTGTACCCCAAAACCCAAACCCAGCCCTGAACCCCAAAACCCAAACCCAGCCCTGAAACCTAAAAATACCCCAAAACATATACCTCAGTAACCCAAAACATATACTCCTATACTCATACTTATTTTTAAAATTACTTAAATTAATATATTTAATTTATCATATAAAAAAACATAAATTAATATATTTATTTATAATTAATATTAATTAAAATAATTAAATAATATTAAATAAAATAAAAATAAAATTATATACTTACCTATACTTACGTTGTAATGGCATGCGTTGTAATAGCATCTGCTATGTAATGTCATGCGTTGTAAAGGCATGCAATGTAATGGATCCAGCGTTGTAAAAGTTGCGTTGTAATAGAAGTGCGTTGTAAAAGTTGCGATGTAACGGTTGTTTCCCCCGTGAAGGCTGCAGAACAAGCAGCTGAGCGCTAGAAACTGTGGGATCCTGCTGTGATTCTCTGGGCAGCGTCTGCCCCCCTGAGGCCTCCACAAGGGGTTCAGCAGGTATCCTTGCACTGCCCACCGAAACGTGCTTCAGTTCCAGCCTCGTGGCGCCCTAGGCTCTGTCCTGCTTCTTGGCGCTTGCCTGAGAATCTGTGCGGTCCTGCTGATACTCCCCGGGAACCTTGTGTTTCTCTGGGCAGCCTCAGCTGAGTCATCTCCCATGCGGCTTCCACAAAGCGCTGAAAGGTTATCCTTCATAGCCCACCTCTAGTGCTGTATGAGGCACTTTACATTCTGCTCTGCTTCTCAGCACTTGTCTGTGAATCTGTGATTCTGTGGATGCTCTTTGGGAATCATTGTTATTCTCTTTGCTCCGCCCCTGCTCTTCTGCAGCCTCCACAAAGCGCTGAGCGGTTGTCCTTCAAATCACAGCCCACCTCTAGTGCTGTATGAGCCACTCTGTCCTGCGATCTGGGAATCCTCCCGGTTTTCTGCCCTCTTCCCCTCCATTAACAGCTCTGTGCTTGTGTTGTGAACCTGCCCAGACACACAGTTTTTGTCCTTCTCGAAGATTGCCAGTGCTTAATTTGAGCCGGTGGTCAGCACCGGCACTTAATCAAAATTGATACTTGAGCAGTAGTTAAGGAGTTAAGGACATGTTCATTTTTGGTAGTATTGAGAATGCCTGTGAATCCCACTAGTCCCGGTGAACAGGTTATATCGCACTATTCATGCTCTTCATCTGTGCATTAGAAATGAGTTGTTTTACTCTATCAGTGACTGTATCCCTTCCTCTAAACATTGGAGCTCCTGCGGCCTGGAGCCTCTGAGAACAGCTGGCGGTGGCCCGGCCCTGACCCCTTCGGTATTATGTGCAAGGCTTTCAGGGCTGCCAGTCACACTATGCTGCCGCTTGTCAGGTCTCACACCAGCACTCAGTCCTGAACCAAAGCGCTGAGACTCGAGCCCACGCTTATGAAGGGGACACTCTAAACTACAAGTCCCAGAATACCGAGCTCTGCTGGCTAAAAAACTCCAGAAAAGGCTGAACGTTGGACACGTGACCGTAGTCAAATTAACATCGACGCGACCACGCACTAGGATCATCTCTGGGTAAGGAAATAGTTTGTCATTTACTGTTTTTGGGGTATTTAATTTTTTTTTGCATCAATTACTTAGTTGCCCATGCCTGATATTCCTTATATTGTATCTGCTCTCCAGTGGCTTCAAAGAATAACATTTAAATAAGTTGTCAGTTCACATTTTATGTGCAGTTAGCCATGAATGCAATGTAGGGGTTGGTTCTTGGGCACTCCACACTTGTGTTGGAATCCCAGCATCGCAATGGATCTGGCGATTTAAAATCAGTGTAAATGTGCTTTGCTCTTTAGGGTTGCATTAACAGCAATCGGAAGAGAATTTTAAGCCTCTTAATCCATTGTATATATTTTCAACATTAATGAGGACTGCGGATTGATGTATATTTTTTATGACTATGATCACTGTTTGTGACACTGCAAAGTCTTCTTAGACGTTCAGTCTCCTCCTTTGATTCCACGATTCACTTTTTTGGTGTTTCTAAGGACTGAATGGTTGAGATTTGGTCTATTCTCTCTGGTTGAATTTTGTGTCCTTTTTAGGTCGAGGACTGCGTTGCACTCTGTGTGTGTGTGGGGGGGGGCTCTGTGTGTGTGGGGGGGGGCTCTGTGTGTGTGTGGGGGGGGCTTTGTGTGTGTGTGTGGGGGGATTCTGTGTGTGTGGGGGGGCTCTGTGTGTGTGGGGGGGGCTCTGTGTGTGTGGGGGGGGGGCTCTCTGTGTGTGTGGGGGGGCTCTGTGTGTGTGTGTGGGGGGCTCTCTGTGTGTATGTGTGGGGCTGTGTGTGTGGGGCTGTGTGTGTGGGGGGGGGGCTCTGTGTGTGTGGGGCTCTGTGTGTGTGTGTGGGGCTCTGTGTGGATAGCGTTTTTTGTAGGTGGCTCTATGTGTGGGTGCCTCTGTCTGTGTGAGGGTGGCTCTGTGTAGGTGGCTCTGTGTGTGAGGGTGGCTCTGTGTAGGTGGCTGTGTGTGTGTTGGTGGCTCTATGTGAATGACTCTGTGTGGGTTGCTCTGTGTGTGTGTGTGGCTCTGTGTGGGTGTAAATGCAATAGGTCAGGCATACGCGACGAATTAAGCTATTGGCATTGTAAATTACAATGCCATTTATTTAACGATTAAGCTATTGGCAATGTAAATGATTTATTTAGGATTTAGAAAATAAAAATCATGAGCAATGCCAATAGCTCTACCTTTAATAATGCCGAGACCATTGCATTGTAAATGCTTGTTTTAGACCTCTTATCGCTTCTTCTACCTTTTTGTTCGTAATTTTTGCATTTAATTCCTCTTTTTCTTCTTCCGATAATGATGGGAGGGACTGGTTTTCTAGGTATTCTTTCAGTTGTTCCTCGGTTGTGTTTTTGTATCCTCAGTGTACAGACTTGAAAAGAAATTCATAAATACCTGCATTATTACATTGTCTTCTGAGCTTGGTTCTGTCTGATTCTGTTGCTGGATGCTGGACACTTTGTTTCTGGTTTGGTCAGTTTTTTTTTCCACACCAGCATTTTACCACACCCTTCTCCATATTCATGGTGAGATAGTTTACTGGCTTCCCATTTCTTTCTCACTTTGTTCTCCAAGATATCTGTGAGTAGTTCTTTATGTTTTTGCCTTTCCCTCTCTAGTTTCTCCTTATCGGTTATTATATGTTCGGCCGCTATTTGTATATCAAGTTGTTTTATAGTATTTTCTTAATCCCTTATCTCCTGCTTTATAGTTTTTAATCTATATGCCGCTATGCTTAGCAATTTACCTCTGATTACTGCCTTGTAAGTATCCCAGGTAATTTGTTTCGAGGTCCCAGATTTATTATTCTCAAAGAAAGAATCTGTTTCTGTCCTAAGTTCTTGTATTATTTGTGGGTCTAATAAAATAGTGTGATCAACAGTCCATCTAGTTTGGGAAATGTTTTTTGTTGTTTGTATTGTGAGCCGGACTGCTGAGTGGTCGGACAGGTGAGCTGGCAGGTACTCTATTCTCATGACATTTTCTTGTAAACTTCTATCTATTAAAAAATAATCGATTCTTGATTTGTGTCTAATTGTTTGTTGTGAAATATAAAGGCCTGCCTTTTATCTCCTTTCTCTTTCCAAATATCCACCAAACCCAAATCTTTTGGGCAGTGGCCCAGCCACTCCCTCATTTTTGCTAAGTTTGCTTGCCTCCCCAGTGGGAGTCTATCTACTTTAGGATCTATGATTATGTTATAATCACCCCCTATTACTACAGGGGAGGTTGCTGACAGCAGTCGCGTATAAAGCTTTTGAAGGGGAGCTGGGTCGTCTGGGTTGGGACCGTAATAAGCTGCTACAGTATACAGTTTGTTATATATTCTTACCCTAGTTACTGCCCATCTCCCCTTGTTGTCTACTTCTGTGCATTCTATCTTGACTTTGAGCGGTTTCTTAAAAATTATAGCTATGCCTTTGATGTTACAGTCTTGGTTGGTGCATACATAGGCATCAACCCAGCTCAGGTTTTTCATAATTTGGTCCCATTCTGATTTTAAAAGGTGCATCCCCTGTAGTATAATGATAACTAATGCAATGCTTACTACAGCAGTTTGTTATGAAGGAATAATGCAATGCGTAATGCAACAATCAGGTAGTTCGTTCTGCAAACGAATTCAATGCGTAATACAACAATCAGGTAGCTCGTAATGCAGAATTAATACAATGTGTAATACAACAATCAGGTAGTTCGTTCTGCAAACTAATGCAATGCATAATACAACAATCAGGTAGTTCATAATGCAGAAGTAATGCAATGCGTAATACACTTCAAAACAGATCATGGGTCTGGTGTAAACTACAGTGCAGCTCCACACTTCGGCCCTGGTACTGCCACTCTTTGTCACATATGGGCCACGATACGAGCTGGAACAGAGGCTCGCGCTGCAAGAAGGGGAGATGGAGAACTGGGCCTTTTGGGCCTGGCGGTGCAGGGCACGCCTTAATCCCCGAGTTCACCTGCCTTGTATAAAACAGAGACACGAGACACTCCGTTGTGCGTGGAAGCCAGGTTTATTAGCTGCAGCTAAGCACAGTTGTCCCAGAAGTTACACACGAGGTGGATTCTAAGGAGACTGCCACTTCAATCCGTGGCGTACAGTCTTTTATAGGAACTTATTTACAGCACCTCACTCCTTACACATACAAAACGAACCAATGAGAAAAGTTGGAAAACAAGCTATCAGGTGTCTCAAATATGCCCCTCTCTCAGACCCCGTTGCCACCCCTCCCAACAAATTAATCAGTGATGGCGCCCACAATCCCTTCTTGTCGGTGGCAGGACGTATTTGTGTGCCTCAAAGGATAGTTGTGTAATAAGAGTATACAAGGAAAGAATAGCGAAGGCCAGTCGGATAAGATAGTATAAAGAAAGAATAGGAGAGGGCAAATAGTCGACAGAGACAGGGATCAATCGAGCCAGACATGGATTAACAAACTCAGCCAGACCCTGACATCGGGTTTCGTGAACAAGGGCAATGGAGTTACTTTTTAACTGAAAGGACACGCAGCAACTGGAAACGCAAAAACACATAATTCGCCGTGCTGCCTGAGTGAGGGCAACACGAAATGGCGGCAGGACACAAAATGGCGGATAGATACGGGACGAAATCAGAAATGGTAGAACCTCAGACCCTCCTTTTGTTATTATCCAGGCAAAACACCAGAGACTCAAGTTAATCTGAGTCAATGTCAATGGCCATGAGATCATCGAGTTGTTGCTGTAGCATCATTCTAATATTCTCTGTTTTCTGTGACACAGGCTTCGGGACACACATAGTGGCACAAAGACCACATATTGCAGGTCCACACTGTACACAGAGACAACAAGAGAAAATGATGGCCAAAACCATTCCAAGGAAAGTTAGTATCTTCCATCCCCATGTGGACAGTAGTCCCCAAAACCATCCCATCACAGACCAATCTCCCGTATCCTGATGTATAGACTCAGAGATGATATGTAACTTAGAAATAGCTTGGTATACTGTAGGGGCATTATCAGGAATGTAAACACAGCAACTAGACCGATCAATTTACAGACTCCTCCACGATCTGCAAGGATAATGTCTAAAACTATCCGATTTTGCAATGTCATAAGACGATCCGCCTGAAGTTCGACTGTCAGATTACTCAAGGCTCCAGAAGTTTCATTTATGGAAGCCTCAACAACACGAACCAATTGTCTGATGTCACTGCTATTGGCCATTGGGCCCCAGAAAGTAAGCAACCCTTTAATAAAGTCACCTCCCTCCTGTTCTGCTGTGTCTTTCTGATCAATAACTCCCCTGCCATGTCTTTTCCTGAAATGACCTGAAGGAGCAGTATACGTTGGGGGAAGAAGAAAAGCCACATAACAGGTTCCTGAGAAATAAGTAGGAAGCCATGTACAGGCTCTGTCGTGACACTCTTCTCCTGCTGATTTTTAACATTCTGGCCATTAATTTGTAAGCAGAAATTACCTCGATGAGGTACAGTCCAGATTGGCGGAGACCTCCTTCGCTTAGCCTTTTCTGTGAGGCTAGTAACATATCGTGTTATATTCCATCCATCATATGCTCTTTTCTCATCTATGGGAATCTTACTAATCTGAGCAATTTTAGCCATAGCCACTATTCCCTTAATCAAGGAACTGTGACTGAAGTCTGCTCCACCACCGTATGGACTACCAGGAGGATACCGTAACTGATTCTGATAAATGTTAGAGAACATAGCCAAATAAGCCCAAGCGGAACCTTCATAGGAGAATGAAAAGACTAAATACGGCATACCTCTCTCTGTATTATGAGGCATGAGCTCACAAACCCAACAATTAGTAGTATTCATCACCAGTTGGTGTTGATGCAATAACTGAATAAACGAATTGTTGAAATATTCGGTTCTCCTAATCTGTTCGTGTTCTGAAAGTGTATAAAACCGAAGTGGAGAGGCAGTAGTAAGGAGAGATAAAGAGACAGAGGTTGGGACAGGGGATGGCTGTATAGCGTAAACAACCCAACTTCCACACGCTAATAAAGTACATAAACATATCAGAGTACATGAGGTTATTCCACAAGGACTAACCATCAATTTCTTAAATCTACTTTTCATGTTTACAGTCTGATCATTAATTTCCACTTAAACACCCATACTCTAAAGCGTTGCTCACGGCAATCTTCCTAGATCACTTAGCTGTGGTTGTTAGCCGTCCTATGACACTGCAAGTCCTGCAGACCTATGTTACTACTCAGGTCACAGCTTAAGAGTCCTACCGTGACCCTGCAACTTGATGGATAGTGGAAGAAAAAACATTAATGTCTTTCAAAAAAGTATAATCAGAAAAATCGAAAAAAGAAAAGTTCAATTGTCTTTAATCCCTTTTGGCCGTAAATTATATTGAGTCTTATTAGGGATCGTCTGGTCCTTAAACAAGGCTTCTGGATTCACCGTGTTCAAACGCAGATGTGTTGGGACGGCCTCCTGTAACACGTTGTCGTCTTCTTTCTCAGAGTTCGTTTGTTCCAGGCGTGCACTACTAAATGGTACAAATCTAGGTACTATTTCACTTTCGCTATCACCTATGCCCTTAGGAATCCATTGGTCAAAAAGTAAAGGCAAAGGTACCCTCTTACAGTGCACGCCATGGATCCAGTTCTTCTTTCCAACAACTTTCACTGTCAAACCTGTCGTCAACAACACTTGTCGCGGTGGGCCCCAATGAGGTTCCAAATTCTTTTTCCGCTGAAAGTTTTTCACGCAGACCCAGTCGCCAGGTTGGATGGAGTGACCTGGGTCTGCGGAGGCCTCCGGCAAAGCGTTCTGAACCTGTTGATGAAGAACGCGTAATTTAGTGGTGAGGTCATGCAAATAGTCAATCAGCGTTGGGTATGGAATGTCAGAATGCTTCTTAGGTCGAGGAACTCCCCAGACATTTGCTGGGTGCCCAAAAACAACCTCATACGGACTCAGGCCTAAACGAGAATGCACAGTAGTTCTCGTAGACAGAAGTGCTAATGGTAGGGCATCAGGCCAGACGAGACCTGTGCTCGCCTGAATCTTCGCCAATTTCAACTTGAGAGTGCCATTATAGCACTCTTCCAATCCTGCTGACTGAGGGTGATTTGCCGCATGGAATTTCTGTTTAATACCGAGACCTGTACACACTTTCTGCATAATTTGGCCTACGAATTCACTCCCAATGTCAGACCAGACAATGCGCGGCAAACCCAATCTTGGGGAAAACTCCTTCAAAAGAACTTTGGCAGTAGAAAAAGCAGTATTGCCCTTTAGGGGGTAGGCCTCTATCCATCTGGAAAAGGCACAGACCACCACCAGAACATACTTGAGGTTATTACAACGATCCATATGAATATAATCAATTTGTAATACCTCGAAAGGATATGTAGGGGGAGCAAAATGACCTGCTGGAGTTGGGGTTCCCTTTCCTGGATTATGCATTAAACAAACAATGCAATGCTTCACCACGTTTTCTGCACATTTAGGAATTCCTTCATTTTGCCACACTGGAGCCAAAATCTTACATATGCCTTTTGCACTGATGTGGGCTGGACCATGCGCCATAGTAACTATAGGTAGTACATAGGGGTCTGGTAACAGCCATCGTTGATGTTCTGACAATTCCGTCCAACACCCAGTCGCGACTAACATTCCCGTACTTTCTCTCCACTTACTCAGTTCTTTCTCCGTAGCCTCTTCTTGAATCATTCTCACACTTTCTATTGTGTCCTCACACATTCCTCCTTCTCTGACCCATCATGCTGGGCCCGCAACACACATACGACTTGTAGCATCTCTCGCTGTCTCCTTTGCTACCTTATCTGCAAACGCATTCCCGCGACCCACATCATCAGTAATCTTTTTATGAGCACTACACTTGATTATTGCTATTTGTATAGGCAAAGCAAGTGATTCCAGAAGGTCAGTCACCAACTGACCATGCTGTATTTTAGTCCCATGGGAAGTAAAGAATCCTCTTTCCTTCCACAAGCGACCGAAACTATGAGCCACACCAAAGGCATATTGGCTATCAGTGTAAACGTTCACTCTCTTTCCCTTTGCCAACACACGTGCTCTCGTCAAGGCAATTAATTCAGCTGCTTGGGCTGAATTCTGTGCAATGCGTGCTGTCTCTACTACCCTATGCAAGGTAGTAACAGCATAAGCTGCAGTTGTCTCACCATTTGGAAGCTTGAAACAAGACCCATCCACCCATAGGATCCCATCCGGATCCACAAGTGATGTGTCTTTTAGATCTATTCTGCCTTTCGTTTCTTCCTCTGTTCGGAGAAAACAATCATGCTGTTCTTGAATGCCTTTCTCATCCAGAATGGGTAATAATGTTGCTGGATTCAAAGTATTACACCGCTTGATGTGTATATGGCTAGCCAAGAGCGTCAGCTCATATCCAGACAAGTGAGCACTCGTGAGGTGTTGTGTTTTTGTCCTATTCAAAAGAGTATCTACTACATGTGGTACCATAACAACAAGAGTGTTATCCAATACCAATCCAGAAGATTGGCGAATGGAGATTGCTGCTGCCGCTGTAGCTCTGAGACAACTAGGCAACGCCTTGGCTACTGGATCCAACATAGCCGAAAAATAGGCACATGGCCGTTGTTTGTGTCCGAATTGCTGTGTTAAAACTGACAACGTGCAACCTTCTCTTTCATGCACGTAAAGTGTGAAAGGATTACTGTAATCTGGAGTACCTAACACAGGTGCAGAACACAAAGCAGTACGTAAATCAGAAAAACTCTTTTGGCATTCGTCAGTCCAAGGGAGAGGATGTGGCGTATCTTTCAACGTAAGTGCCAAGAAAGGTTTAGCCAGCAAAGTAAAATTCGGAATCCATTGTCTACAATAAGAAGTAATGCCCAAAAAGGCACGTACCTCCCTGTGTGTGGATGGCTCAGTCAATTGTGCAATCGCTTGAATTTGTTCTGGGGTCAATCGTCTTCCCTCCTTCGACAAGAGATGACCTAAATAGGTAACCTCTTGGCGGCAATATTGCAACTTAGAGGGGGACACCTTATGATGCAAGGCAGACAAATGGCGCAACAAATAAACAGTCACATCCTTACAGACATCCTCCGAATCAGCAGCAATCAGCAAATCGTCAACATATTGAATCAAAGTGGCACCTGGAGGTAGAATAAAAGCATCAAGCTGAGATTTCAAAGCCTGACTGTAAATGGAGGACTTTCGCAATAACCTTGAGGAGCACGCTTGAACCGGAAGCTTCGGCCTCCGAGGGAAAAGCCAAAAATATCCCTACTTTCCTCAGCAATAGGAATACTAAAGAAAGCTTTTTTTAGATCGATAGCAGAAAACCATGCCGCTGAGGCGGGTATCATAGTAAGCAAAGCAGTGATATCTGGGACCACAGAAAACTGGGGGACAACAATCATGTTGACCTCCCGAAGATCAATCACAAAGCGATACACAGGAGGCTGAGAAGGATCGCTGCATTTAAGAACGGGGAGAACCGGACTGTTACAAACATTACCTCTTGTTTCTTCGACCACACCCTTCTGGACCAGATCATAGATAATAGCCATCAAAGCTCGCTCACCATCATTAGAAATCTTATACTGTGGAATACGTGGCAATTTTGCATCAGGCTTAATAGTAACCACATAAGGAGGAATCTGCAACAAACCCACATCATTCGGACCTGTAGCCCAAAGTGTAGCAAGAAGAGATTGCAACTCAGGCGGAAAGCTATCTTTCAATAGATATGTGGGAGAAACCAATTTCTCACCCAAAGTAAGACGCACACCAGAGGGGGAACAATACAACTTTGCATAGAGACGTTTCAACAGATCCAAACCCAACAAGTTTTCTCCGCAACCAGTCGTCAGAATAAGTGGAGCTTTCTGATCATAAGGACCAATCGAAAGAGGCAAAGGACAAGAAACTGGGTTAGCAACTGGGGCACCAGAAAATCCTACAGAAACGGTCGTTAAGCCAGACAAAGGTGCCCCAGGGAGTTTTGAATGGATCATAGAACTTCTCATTGCACCAGTATCCAAAAGAAATGGCTCTGCAACACCCAAAGCAACTACCTCAACATAAGGCCCATTCTGATCCACCGGAACTGATACGACTCCCTTACTTTGTCCATGGCTGTCCTAACTAGAATGAAAATCCTGAACCTCACCTTCAACACAATAATCGTCATTGTAATATTGCGCAGACTGAGTATTCTGCTGATCAAAATAATTCAAAGAATTCTGAGGGGGAAAGGAACGCTGCCCTTGAGGCAATGCACCTCGCCCTCTACCCCTAGGTGTTGATTGAAAACCACCACGGCCTCGCGGCCCTTGAAATCCACTATTACGCGGCAATAAAACCGGACAGCTATTCTTAAAATGGCCTACCTCTTTACAATAGGCACACTGATTAGGACCAAGCAAAGTTCGCGGAACAAAAGACTCAGGTTTCTGTAGCAACCTCTGAAGCTGCGGAGGTTGTTGAAACTGACGCTGACCAAAGCGAGGGGGATAAGCCTAAAGAACTTTCGTTTTTAATTCCTTAGTCTTCTTCTCCATCTTATCTTTCTCTTCCTTGTCCCTATTCTCATGATACTGAGCAGTGGCTAATATTTGGGCAGACGAAGAAACAGCCCAAGAGCTTTCAGAATCTTTCAACTTATGGGACAATTCAGGAAGCAAATTAAATACAAATGTATCCACAAATAATCGCTGTCCACCTTCAGTACTCAAATCCTGACCACTATGATCAATAAATGTCCGAGCCCACAACGCTTGTGGAACCATAATCCCCATTAGCATATCGATATCAGCCAAATTCATAATACATGCTTCAACAGTGTAGGACAGCTCTTTATAATATCCCGCTGGGTTTTTAGGAGGGTCGGGCAAAGACTACTTAAGTGCTAAAACTTCAGCTCGTTTCCAAGGGACATGTACCCATATACGCTGGAAATGAGCAGGAACACCTGGAACATTGTTTCCCGGTGGAACCGCTTCTCTCCACACTGGAGGAACTTCCCTCATAGGATAATTCTTCGTTTTCTGTCTAACTGCAGGATCAGGTTCAGGAATAGTCGGGAAGAATATAAGGACCTAAAAGTAACAAGTGTCTTAATAGTACCCTCAACTTCAGGACCCACAATGACTCCCTTATCAAACCTATCCTGTATATCCAATAGACCCTGAGGAGTTAATTCCAACTCCATATCCTCCCATCCATTAACAAGTGCGTCACACATGACATTAAAAACGTATCTCTGCATAGGCGCACTCCACTGGAGAAACGTACTCAGTATATTGGGTACACTATACAATGGACCATTCATCATCCATTTATGAGCGAGAGAGTCAAATACAACTCGTTAGTTAGAATCTGGAAATTGACTTCGGGATTGCCTTCGAGAAAAAGCAGGAGTCCTAAACGACTCAAAGAGGGGGGGTAAAAGACCAGAGACAGTATCAACTAACCGAGTACGAATCGGAGAAGAAGCAGAGAGTAAAACCGGAGACGCAGTATTAAGCGAAGGAAGAGAAGGACTAGCCGCAACAAGAGAAACTGAAGGTGAATGAGACTGAGGTGCAGAAGTGGGTGGTAAAGGAGGTGCAGGCGGCACTGCAGGAAGAGGCAATTGCGGAGGAGCCGGAGCTCCTGGCTGAACAACAGGTTGCTGTACAGGTGGGAAAAATACGGGTGCATTAGCACCTGGCGCATAAGGCGGAGGTAATTTCAACAAATGGGACATTAAAGGATCTTCATCAAGATCTTTGCGCTGTGGAGAAGTAGGCAACACGGGATAGCACCTATCAATTGCCATCCGATGCTGTCTATCTGAGACCTCAATCGCTCAATCATTCTCATCATCTTTGAACTGCTGGGCAGCCTGTATGACCGTCATATCTTTCATTTTCTTATCCCTTTTTGCTTGCTTAATTTCTCTTTGTTTGGCTTCCTTACGCCAAAGGCGGAAAGAGTCAAACATTGCCGGCCGGGCTTTTCTTTTAAACAGAATTGATTCCAAATTATCTAATATGTCAGGCTCAAAGCTACCATTTTGTGGCCGCCGTAAAACACCATCTTTCTTCGTATATCGGATCCATGCCTCATTAAAGGCAATGGGGCCAACACCATGCTTGGAATAGAGCTCATAAGTGGGAGTTCCAACCAGAGGAATCGGACATGAATCCTCGAGCTGGGAATCCCTAGTACAGCAAAAGCAACAAAGCTTCCTAAATCCACTCAGACCAGGCATTTTAAGCACACTGATCCATTTACGCAAAGAACACAGTACAAATGTACTCACCCCTCGGCTTCGGCTATTGCAACAGTCGAATAACAAAAGTCAAAAACAAAACAAAGAAGTGGGTGCTACCCACGAATACTTAACTAAAGGGTCTTCTCACGCCAACAGAAGTCCATCTAACGTCTCGTGATACCAGTCATCACCAGAGGGTCCAAGGCAGGGCAGTAGTCAGGGCAGCAGTCATCAGCAGCCGTCGGAAAGGAGAAGCCGCGCTGCAAAAGACCTTCGGTCCACTTCGACATACAGGGGTCGCTTGACGTGGCTCGCGAATCCTCCGGAATTTTCTTGCGGGGCTTGTCACGACCCTCGGGCTGAACCGCTACCACTGAAACCGCCCCACGTTGGGCGTGAGTTGGAGAACCGGGCCTTATGGGCCTGGCGACGCAGGGCACGCCTTAATCCCCGAATTCACCTGCCTTGTATAAAACAGAGACACGAGACACTCCGTTGAGCGTGGAAGCTAGGTTTATTAGGTGCAGCTAAGCACAGTTGTCCCAGAAGTTACACACAAGGTGGATTCTAAAGAGACTGCCACTTCAATCCGTGGTGTACAGTCTTTTATAGGAACTTATTTACAGCACCTCACTCCTTACACATACAAAACGAACCAATGAGAAAAGTTGGAAACCAAGCTATCAGGTGTCTCAAATACGCCCCTCTCTCAGACCCCGTGTGCCACCCCTCCCAACAAATTAATCAGTGATGGCGCCCACAATCCCTTTTTGCAGGTGGCAGGACGTATTTGTGTGCCTCAAAGGATAGTTGTGTAATAGGAGTATACAAGGAAAGAATAGCGAAAGCCAGTCGGATAAGATAGTGTAAAGAAAGAATAGGAGAGGGCAAATAGTCGACCGAGACAGGGATCAATCGAGCCAGACATGGATTAACAAACTCAGCTAGACCCTGACATCGGGTTTCGTGAACAAGGGCAATGGAGTTACTTTTTAACTGAAAGGACACGTAGCAGCTGGAAAAGCAAAAACACATCGTTCACCATGCTGCCTGAGTGAGGGCAACACAAAATGGCGGCAGGACATAAAATGGCGGATAGATACGGGACAAAATCAGAAATCGTAGAGCCTCGGAGAGGCCGAGAGCGTCTCTCTCCGAGCCTGCACCTTGCCCCAGGTGGCGACACACATTACCTGGGGGGTGCGACCTCGCTCTCCTCTCTGCCTCTCACAACTTGGGCTGCCGATGCGACTTGGTTGCTTCCAGGCCTATGGCGATAATGAAGATCTCAGGCTGCAGCAAGGCACACGCACACAGCATTGCTGAGACTCCCTTGAGCTTCTGGTGTGCACAGTCACAGGGCAATCCTCATGAACGTCTCAGGCTACAAGAAACACACGCACACAGCGTCGCTGAGACTTACTTGGGTTCCGGGTGCACACGATCATGGGGCAATCCTCACGAAGGTCTCAGGCTGCACAAAGCACATGCACACAGCGTGGCTGAGACTCACTTGGACTGTTGGCACCCACGACCACAAGGCAATTCTTATGAGGGTCTCAGGCTGAAAAAATCAAAAGCACACAGCGTCGCTGAGACACACTTGAATCTCTGGTGCCCACAATCACAGGGCAATTCTTACGAGGGTCTGAGGTGGCAAAAAGCACACGCACACAGCGTCCCTGAGACACACTTGGATCTCTGATGCCCACGATCACAGGTCAATTCTTAGGAGGGTCTGAGGCTGCAAAAAGCACACACACACAGTGTCGCTGAAACACACTTGTACTTCTGGTGTGCACAATCACAGGACAATCCTCACGAAGGGCTCAGGCTGCATGTAGCACACACACACAGCATTGCTGAGATTCACTTGGACTCCAGGTGCCCACATCACAGGGTACTTCTTAAGAAGGTCTCATGCTGCACGAAGCACATGCACACAGCATCGCTGAGACTCTTCTGGAAACTTTTGTGTTCATAAGTTTCCACAACAGGGAGCCACCTCTCCTCAGGCCCTTGAAGTTAAGTTACTTCAGGATACAGCACAGCAAAGTCCTTTTAAGCAGGGTGACACAGCACACAGCAAAGTCCCTTCAGCTCTTCTTGGTTAAAGCAAAAACAACAGTTGATGGACAGAATACAGAACAATGTCATACATTCACCCCAGTACAGAGATCTGGGCCTAAATCCATCGTTTTATGCTCACCACACCACCCCAGTTCAGACATGGCCACATGCAAATCAGCCTTCACCCTGTGCCTCATATGAACAGTCCAGCCCGAACTGCCAAGCCATGTCTTACCTGGACAGGAATCAAGCATCCTAGGACCTGTTTCTGGCTATCAGTCGTCTTCAGCCAGGATAGCTTGACTCCAGTGGTGGGGAGGACACGGGACTCACGTCTGAGCATACCCGTCCTCCTCGGGGTGACAAATGCAAAAACAACAGTGGATTGACAGAATGCAGAACAATGTCATACATACACCCCAGTACAGAGATCTGGGCCTAAATCCATTGTTTTTTGCTTACCACGCCACCCCAGTTCAGACATGGCCATATGTAAATCAGCCTTGACACTGTGCCTCATGGGAACAGTTCAGCCCGAACACCAAGCCATGTCTTCCCTGGACCGGAATCAAGCATCCAGGGACCGGTTTCTGGCTGTTAGCCGTCTTCAGCCAGGATACATTGACTCCAGTGGTGTGGAGAGCACGGGACTCATGTCTGAGCATACCCGTCCCACTCGGGGTGACAAATGCAAAAACAACAGTTGATGGACAGAATGCAGAACAATGCCATACATTCACCCCAGTACAGAGATCTGGGCCTAAATCCATCGCTCACCACACCACCCCAGTTCAGACATGGCCATATGCAAATCAGCCTTGACGCTGTGCCTCATGGGAACAGTACAGCCCGAACTGCCAAGCCATGTCTTCTCTGGACCAGAATCAAACATCCTAGGACCGGTTTCTGGCTATCAGCCGTCTTCAGCTAGGATAGCTTGACTTCTGTGGTGTGGAGAGCACGGGACTCACGTCTGAGCATACCCGTCCCACTCGGGGTGACAAATGCAAAAACAACAGTTGATGGACAGAATGCAGAACAATATCATACATGCACCCCAGTACAGAGATCTGGGCCTAAATCCATAGTTTTTGGCTCACCACTGCACCCCAGTCCAGACATGGCCATATGCAAATCAGCCTTGACCCTGTGCCTCATGGGAACAGTCCAGCCTGAACTGCCAAGCCATGTCTTCCCTGGACTGGAATCATGCATCCCAGGACCGGTTTCTGGCTATCAGCCGTCTTCAGCAAGGATAGCTTGACTCCAGTGGAGTGGAGAGCACAGGACTCACGTCTGAGCATACCCGTCCCACTCGGGGTGACAAATGCAAAAACAATAGTTGATGGACAGAATGCAGAACAATGTCATACATTCACCCCAGTACAGAGATCTGGGCCTAAATCCATTGTTTTTTGCTCACCACACCACCCCAGTTCAGACATGGCCATATGCAAATCAGCCTTGACCATGTGCCTCATGGGAACAGTCCAGCCCGAACTGCCAAGCCAGGTTCTCCCTGGATGGAAACAAGCATCCTAGGACCGGTTTCGGGTTTTCAGCCCTCTTCAGTCAGGATAACATGATTCCAGTGGCATGGAGAGCATGGGACTCACGTCTGAGCATACCCGTCCCACTCGGGGTGACAAATGCAAAAACAAAAGCCCTCCTTCACCAAACTCAAAGGTTCTCTGACCGGATGCCCATACAGGAGTTCAAAGGGACAGAACCCTAAGGACTTCTGCGGCACTTTCCTGTATGCAAACAACAGACAGGGCAAAAGGACGTACCACTTACGCCTCATGGGTTCCTTCAGACCCATAAGCATGCCTTTCAAAGTCCAGTTAAACCACTCAACCAGAACATTACCCTGGGGGTGGTACAGTGTGGTGAACTTGTAGGTTACACCGCACTCCTTCCACAGAGATTTCATAAACCGTGACATTAAACTAGTGCCCCTGTCAGACACCCCTCCCTGGGAGACCTCACCCAGGAAAAAATCACCATCAGGGCACAACAAACCACCAGGGCCGTCACCGTCTGGGGGAGGATGGCCTCCGGATACCGTGTGGCCTGGTCCACCAAGACCAGGATAAACCCGTTGCCCATGGCTGTCTTAGGATCCAGAGGCCCAACAATGTTAATGCCCAACCGCTCAAAGGGGGTGCTGCACTAAGGGAAAGATCGGAGGGGAGCCTTTCGCTCCTTCCACTCTTACCACTTGCCTGGCAAGTCTGACAGGTCCTGCAGTGAGTAACACTTGCACATCTGGGGCCAGTAAAAGTGGGTGACAAGCTGCTCAAAGCTCTTTTCATGCCCCAAATGTCCCGCCAAGGGTACATCATGAGCCAACCCCAATAGGAAGGCTCTGAAGCGCTGGGTACCACCAACGCACGGGCTGATCCAGGTTCAGCCACCCTTGGCTCACTATACAGGAGATAGTTTTCCCAGTAAATCAAGTGTGACCCTGACAGAGATCACCTGCTGCCTGGTTTACGGCCTGCTGCTGCAAACCCCTAAGAGAAGGGTACTGCTTCTGCTCCTCGCAGAATACCTCTCTGGAGGGCCCGCCTTCCTGCTGCCAATCGGTCAGCCCTTGAAGGTCCCCCTGTTCAGCTATGTGCCCCCCTGTAGGTTCCAGGGCATCTCCCTCATAGAGTGCCTCCTCCTGGACCGTGGGAACCGAAGGGCCGGTTTCCAGCGCCCCTTGCCTTTTCTCTTAATGGAAGACTCAGGGCCAGTGTTTTAGGCTCCTGGTCCTCTTGAGTACCTTCACTGGCTGCCATTGACCAAGTGGTCATACATGCCCACTCAGGTAGACCCAACATCTCCAAATGAGCCTGGTGCTTCACCTCCTTCCAAGGGGTACTCTCCAGGGCATTCCCAAGCAGACAGTCTTCAGGGCTGGAATGACTTACGACAACCTTCAAAGAGCATGAGACCCCTCCCCATTCAAAGGGGACCAGCGCCATCTTGCAAAGGCGCACTGAATTGTCTGCTGACATTACCGGGTGAATGTGGATGAATGTCGCACACGTTTCTACAAATTACGTGAGCTTCTAAATTACTGGTCACACGTAATGTCTCTATTGTAATCGCGTTGGTACTGACGACAGATACTTGTTCCCTAACAGAGTCGTCTACATTTTATATTTTTATGGTTGCTGAACCACGACGTTCGTCTTTTGCTTGATTAAGGTGAGCACGTGTTGAGTTATCGCGTAGTTGTAGGTCTGTTTTCTCCATATCAATTAGTTCATAGTGATTGTTTATTTTCGCACGTCCTTCTTTCAGATAGCGTCCCTCACATCTTGACGAGGTATGTTTTGGTTATATTGCTATCAGTCTAACAGTGTTTTCCGTCATATGATTATGTATTTCTCACATACTTTTGAACTGATCATTTATTTCATGACTGTGATGACGCCTGTATTTATTGTGAATTATCATAAAGTTCTGAAGTTTGAATGGCAATAACACACTGCCTAATATTTGAAAATTTGAAAACGTTCGCATAACTGTTGATTCTTTGTAAATATGCAGTATGGCATTGTTTTACTTTGTTTCCTTGTTCTTTTTAGTTGTCAACTGGAACCCCTGACGAAGGGACAAGAATGTCCCGAAATGCAATGGGTGGTGGTTCATGAAATATTTCAAAAAAGCAACATTGAAAGTTTAACATGAATTGATTTATTGAATATTGAATTCTATTGATGGCCTAAGCATATGAAAATGTATTAAATACATAGCTGATCATATTGAAAAGTTTTGTTTGAATGCTTATAATTCAGAGTTAGTAGTGCGCACTGTAGTCCTAGCAGCCCTTGTGGGGTTAGGCCTTATTTCAAAGGACATTACCGGGTGAAGCACGTCGGGAATTATTTGTTTGTCAGGCACCCACTGACACCTAACAGATGTCAAACTGGCTCCGGTGTCTCTCAGAGCCTCCACCCCCTTCCACTGATGGTCACCCACTGGCTGTATTTCTTGGTGTTTTCTGTCAGCAGGATTTCTTGAACCACCTCACCATCTCCTAAGGAGACCAGGGTCGTGACTGCTTGCTCCTCCCCTTCCCAAGGACTTAGGTCCTCCCCCAAGACTACACTAACCAAACCTGGTGTTGGAGCACCAGGGATTGTCGGAGACTTCTTGGGACATTTAGGGAAGATATGACCAACTTCTTTACAGAAGTAACACATAGGGGGACCTCGGGGCTCCCTCTTGCCCCAGGGAGACCCAGGCCCTCTTGGTCTTGGGAGACTGGGACCCCTTCTTGGGGGGTTACTTAGGGGACCCTTAGATGACTCCTTGTGGTTACCCTTATCCTCCCCCACCCTCAGTGGGGGACCCTGCCCACTCTTAGCAGCAGTACTCCTAATCCCCTTGTAGACCCAGGTACTAGACCAGCGATATGCCTCCTCAGCAAGCTTACTGGGATCAGTCAGCTTAAAATCCAAAAGATGCTGGCGCAGCTCGGGAACACAGAGACTGCTTAAGTGTTCCCAACTAATTAAATTGTATAAGCCCTTAAAATCAGTGACTTTGCTGCCCAACATCCAACTATCCAGTGCCTGTGTGTACTCATTCACACATTCCACCCAAGTACGAGATTCTAGTTTCCTAGAAGTCCTGAACTTCTGCCGATATTGTTCAAGGGTGAGCCCATACCGGAGGCACAAAGCCTCCCTCATGTTGGCATAGGTCAGGGTTCCTGCCTTCTCTAAAGATGATAGACGTCCCTTTCTGAAGCCTCAAAGTGTTTCCATAGGCCCGACCCCCAATGCTTCTCAGGCTCCTCATTCATCCTTAGTGCAATCTCATATGCCGTGATCCACGCATAAATGTCATCATACATCTGGTAATCTCGCACTAAATCCTTGGGGATGTACACCTTCCCTCCTGGCACTGGTGGTGCGCTGCCACCATTTGAACTGGGCTCCAGTTGTCTACCCTCCATGTCCAGTTCCTCATGCTTATCTCATGAGTGAGAAGAATCTTCTCCTCTAATGAGAGAGCCCCCTTGCTCTCCTCTGCGTGAGACTTCAGTTTTGACACCTCCAACTCATGCAGCCTGACCCTTTGGTTTTCCTCCAACTCCTCTGGTGAAAACTCCTCCCGGAATGGCCACTGCCAGC
The DNA here is from genome assembly GCF_964263255.1 of Lissotriton vulgaris. NCBI lineage: Eukaryota > Metazoa > Chordata > Amphibia > Caudata > Salamandridae > Lissotriton > Lissotriton vulgaris. The sequence continues at coordinate 223,740,726 of NC_141699.1, read as the reverse complement.
CCCACTGGCTTGCCCCTCCACTGGCAAATCCTGTGGACCAAATCCATTCCCGGGATCCTCCTCACCCACCTCATCATCACCCGTCCCCGGAGTCTCTTTGGCTTCCCACCAGGCCCTCAAGGCCACCTGTAGCTCCTCCTTCTTGGTGCTACCCCTCATGGGACATTACAAGGCTCTGCAGAACCTCCACTGGCTATCAGACTCCCATCCTGAGACATGATGTGTGGATAACAAGGGTCAATCCAAAGATAGAACAAATAATCAAATACAATATGTGGTTGTATCGTGGTCTACAGTCAATTGCGATGCACATCAATTACGGTGAGTGGTTTAGCACATACACGTTTTAGAAGCCGGCGTTCTTGCGTGCACCGTTGTTGTGAACTGCGCGACCCGGAGCCACCGCTCCCACGTTAGGCCAAGAAAGGACACCGTCTGAGACAGCCCTGCTCACCCCCTTAGTAGCTTGACACGAACAGCCAGGCTTATCTCCGAGGCACGAGTGTTCAGTATGTACAACCACGCACAGCAATCCCAATGATGTCACCAGAAATGGACTCCACACAAGTTTGTATAAAACGAGTATAGGTTATATAGAAGGATATACGAAATGACCACATGATACAACTCTCACATATATACACTGGGTAATATTGTTTCCGGTGGGTTGGGCGGTTCTAATCTCCAACCACTGCTTCTAACCAACAGTTACGCTGACTTTTAACCGTTCTCAACAGGTTAGGTATGTCGTATCACTAGAATCACACACGTTGCAAAATACAAGAAATACTGCACTACTTAACTATGGGTTCCTGTACGGGCCACAGTGAAGCAATCAATGTATGGCGTCACGATCATGTACTGTGTCAACACAAGATAATGCAACTCGGTTCGCTACCAGCATGCCCTGTTCAAGGAAGAAATACAGCAATGTACACGCTGCAATTACGTACAGTGCAGTAGGGAGACAATGCAATGCATATCGCCACCAGCATGCCCTGTGCAAGAAGGAATAAGGTAATGCGTCACAGTGCAATTCAATGCAGTGCGCTACACTAGGATCCTGTATCCTGTAAGAGAAATATAACTTAGTGCATAGCGCACTAACCCCTGAGTTCGTTAAGCACCAGCATTGTCAGATATTGTTCAATAGTTCGTTAGCAGCAAATATGCAAAGTGCTGTACGACTGTTTTTAGAAGTTATCCGACCGGTTGCCCCCAACAAGGATCAACAATGACACCCAAGTTCCACTCCGGGCCCTGGACCCGGGAACTGCCCCTTCTGAGACTGCACTGGCCAAGATCTGGGCTGAAGCAACAGGCACACATAGCTGCCAGCAGCGAGAGGCCGAGAGAGTGTCCATCCGAGCCCGCACCCCGCTCCAGGAGATGATCCACTTTACCTGTGGGGGGGCGCGGATTGGCCTCACTCCAGAACCTTGTCACTACGGGCAAGGCATGCTTGGGCTGGCAGTTCAGCTCCTGCAGGGCTGCCGGTCCGGGCCACCAACATTCAGCACAAACTACTTCCATGAAGCCTTCTACCCAACGCTGGTGCCACCTCATGTTGCCTTCGAAGGCCCAATCACTTGGCCCTCCTCTCCAGCGCTGTTGGACTTCTTTGCTTCCCAGTGCCCACCGCTCCCCGGTGCTCCTCACCAGCACTTCCGGTGGCACCTTCGACGCACACCTCCTGTGCGTCCGAGACTCACTCCTTCTCCAGCCTCCGATGACCAGGCGCACCTCACTACACCTCGGCTGGCACCTTGACACGCATCCTGCGCGTCCAAATCACGCTCCGTCTCTGGGTGCACACGATCTTCAGGCACTCTCCTATAGTGCCGCAACTGCTCCCCCACACGCACCCTGCGTGTTGGAGACCCACCTTGTATCTTGGTGCACACGATGATCCAGGCGCTCTCCACTAATGCCCTGGTCGCACCACGACATGCACACTGTGCATCTGACTCTCACCTCTCCACCTGGTGCACATGAGGTACCAGGCACTCTCCACTAATGCCCTGGCTGCACCACCACAAGCCAGCCAGCCTGGGCTGAACTTTATGTTCCTTTATGGCTATACTTTATGTTCCTGTGTTACCGAACAAGGAGCCAGCTCACCTCGGGCCCTTGGAGTATAGGACGCAGCACACAGCAAAGTCCTGCTCAGGAAGAAGGGGGACATGACCCACTGCAGTGCCCCTTCAGTCTCTCCTCGGTCAAGAGCTACAAACCGCCCACAAGCCCCAGATCACGAAGCAAGGGTCTCCCGCAGCCTATTCAGCAACTCTTCCTAAGGCAGAGGTTTTCTTCCAGATCGGAGACAGGTCAAAGCCACCAGAGACTCGACCAGCCCACAGTGTCTTCAAAGCGCTCCCAGTACTTGTCTGAACAATACCGAGACCGTTCTCGACGACATCATCAATATAACCAAAGTCTTGGGGTTATAATTCTTCTAGGTATCCCCCTCATTGTCTTTAAAGTTTTCTTGTGCTCAGGGGTCCCAACCCCTCTCTAAATCAGTCTTGCATATCTCCACCCAGTGTCACCGTCCTCTCTTTGATACTGGGGGCCTGGAACTTTAATCACTCAGATGGAGATGGGTCTATTGTTTTATGACTCTGACCCAAGGCTCTTCACCTAGCAAAGCCTCTCCTTCTCCCCACTCCAGTTGCAGGCCAGCGTGGTGCCGTGTCCACCCCTCCCCTGGGGCACGACCTACCTCAGCCTTTATCACCTCTCCCAGATCCAGGCCGGCAATTCACATTCTGCTGGGACACACAAAAAGGGCTAAACCACAAACAATACCACACCCAGCCTCCTCCATTCTGTCCTATGGGCAGGATGGCCTTTCACCCAAGGCAAATGAAATGGAGTATTTTCCATGGTCAGTGCCTAGCACCCACACTGGCACCGGTCCTGCCTTTTACCTACACTGCACCCTACCTAGGGGTTACCCAGGACATCCTACATGCGTGCCCCATGTGTATGCAAAAGAGAAAGGCAGGCCTGTCAAGAGGTAGCACTTGTCAGGACAGCATGCTAATTTAGCATAATGCGCGCAGGCCCAACACTGAAGACCTACGTTCCCTTTCTGGGCATTTCTTTAGTACTAACCCTAATCTAATCACTTAGGGATCATGCTAGTAAGGCGAACATACTAACCAGAGACAACAAATTACCACTACAATTCATACAGGGAACATCTGTACATGCACACTGATTAGTGGCAGGTACCTACAGCATCTAACTTCACAGGCGGCAAAGGCAAAAAGTTAGGGATAATCACGGCAAGCTATGCCAGGTCTAACACACACTATTTTAACCCAATACCTGGAAGTTAATAAGATACTGGATCCATCTCAAAATGGTTTCCGGATATGACATAGTACCCAGTCCACTTTGCTGGTGGTTACGGAGCAGCTAATGGCTTCTTTGGATGAGGGTAGAACCTTTGCACTGATTCTGCTTGATCTGAGTGCAGCCTTCGACACAGTCTCCCACAAGATTTTGCTATACTGGCTGAGGGAGATAGGCTGGTTCTCATCTTTTCTGGCCGACTGGATCTTTCAAGTCACCCACACCCTTTTTCCTCCCTCACCCACCCGCTACCTGCTACGGTGTGGTGTCCCCCAGGGTTCGGGATTGAGCCTTACATTATTAAATGTCTACATCTGACCTTTGGCTTTGTTGGCCAAAGCCTGGAACATCTCCTTGGTGTCATATGCGGAAGCTTACTTTTCTTGAAACCCCAGTCAGGTCTCAGCAAAATTTCAGGAAGACATAACTGCAGTCTCTGGTTGGATGGCTAACATCTACCTCCAACTGAATTCCACCAAATCTGAAGTCCTCTTTGTGGGCAGGGATTGCCATCTCTGAGGCAGCCAGTAGTGGCCAACCACACTTGGTGCACTCCCCTGCCTAAATCTGTGGTCAAGAACCTGGGAGTATGGGTGAATAGTGCCCTCTCCTTTGAGGCACATGCTAATTCATTGGCAGGCACCTGTTTCGGATTACTATGTGGCCTAAAGCCTATACTAGGACTTTTTGATCCCCACACTCGTCAGTTGATCATCAAATCTACTATCATGGCTAGATTGGACTATTGCAATTTGTTGCTCTTAGTCTCCAACAAATCAGTATTCAAAAGGCTCCAATTTGCCCAGAATGCAGCAGCTCGCGCTCTGTTCACACTCCCCTAGCTTTGTCACATCTCCAACCTCCTCCACAGGTTACACTGGCTGCCAATGGCACAGAGAATTTATATGAATGCTCTATGTATTATCCATGATATATTTGGGCCTTTGGCCTGGGATTTTGAGCGCTATGTGCTCTCCTTATGTGCATCATAGTCATTGTACGTAATCACTTGGTAATACATTTCCTCACGTTACTTCAACACAGCTCTTTACACTAATACCACACCTGTGTTTCTTGGCTTTAGTAGTCTTTCCTTTTTTCTGCTTTCCCATAACATTGTGTGCATTGCAGTTCCAATACATTATGGTTATTGTAGTTACTGGATGGTCCTTTGATTCTGGTGTGAAAGATGCAGGTGGACATTGAGGGCCACGGTGAAATATTTGCCAATGCTCATGGTATTCATATGTGACAGTTTCCACTTTCTGGTTGGTAAAAACTACTATTTGCAGAAACACCATGTGTTTAGCAATTTGTAAACATATCTTCTTTATGTATCATTTTCTAGAACTTTAATTTGTAAACTGTTTGCCAGTCTCTCCTACTGCTTCACAGAGGAAAGCAAAACCAAAGGGGATGATGGACGGAGTGTTGAACATTGCAAGCAATCACCCCCAGTCAACTGATCTGGGATTAATCCATCATCATTCTTTAGCTCACTCCACCACCCCAGTTCAGACATGGCTATATGCAAATCAGTCTGACCATGTGCCTCATGGGAACAGTCCAGCCTGAACTGCCAAGCAATGTCTTCCCTGGACCGGAATAAAGCATCCTTGGACAGGTTTCAGGCTCACAGCCCTCATTAGCCAGGCTATCTTGAATCCAGTGGCAAAGTGAGCAAGAGACCCATGTCTGGGCATACCCTGCCAACTTATGGTGAACAAAGCAAAACCAAAGGGGATGATGGACGAAGTGTTGAAGATTGCAAGCACTCACCCCCAGTCAACTGATCCAGGTGTAATCCATAATCATTCTTTAGCTCACTCCGCCACCCCAGTTCAGACATGGCTATTTGCAAATCAGTCTAACCCTGTGCCTCATGGGAACAGTTCAGCCCGAACTGCCAAGCCATGTCTTCCCTGGGCCGGAAACAAGTAGCCTGGGACTGGTTTCTGGCTCATAGCCCTCATAAGCCAGGCTATCTTGAATCCAGTGGCAGAGTGAACAAGGGACCCACGTCTTGGCATACCCTGCCAACTTAGAGCAAACAAAACAAAACGAAAGAGGATAGTGGACGGAGTGTTGAACATTGCAAGCACTCACCCCCAGTCAACATATCTGGGTTTAATCCATCATCATTATTTAGCTCATTCCGCCACCCCAGTTCATACATGGCTATATGAAAATCAGTCTGACCCTTTGCCTCATGGGAACAGTCCAGCTCAACACTCTGTCCATCATCCCCTTTGGTTTTGCTTCACAGAGGCAGCCATAGATGTTTTTCTATAGGGTGCCACAGAAAACACCTGTACCCTTCCATACTATCCACAAATACTGCAGAGGAGCTCAAAGGGGTGGGTTTTTCTGAGTCCTCAGGCTTTCAAGGCTTTCATTGCATTTCCGAATGCTACATAAACAAGCATTTGCAAAGCAATGTGATGTGGTAAGTGGGGGAGCGGAGTTAACCTCCGGCGATCTTAATGGGAGTTCAGATGACAGGAAGGTACCCGAATTAAGCCCACATAAAAAACTCTGATAGCATTTTCAAGCGTGATGACCTCAAAACGGCACCTGCCAGGGACATATCACAATAGAGAGAGGAGGTCCTGCTGTACCAACTGGAAAGAGGCATAGCTGTGAAAAAGTAATTACAGAGCCTGTGGCAAGACCAGCTTCAGAGTCACCGGGATCTGCAGATTACTATAATCAGCGCTGTACACTAAGAGAGGCAGAGCAGATCTCGCGGCCGGTGCTCAGTCAATTTTGTGCAAAATCACTGGGGCATTGTGGCGCAGCAAACTGCCACATGTAAGCCCAATTGTAGGCTCAGAAGACTGGTTGGCGCTAAAATGAATCCCCTAGAAACCTCAGCAATAACTCATAAATTGGAATTCGCCAAGCCTGACCCTAAAATAACACCCCTAAAGTACTTGGCCATCTTGGCTTCACCTACTACCATCAACATTGGCTGCATTGGGGCAGCAGTCTCCCAGGCTATTGAACCAATGACCAAATTCGCATTTCCCCTTTTACAGTGATGGCCTTTCTCTACCATCCCGACTGTCCCCAAAATGGCCTCTATAGGTATGCCCTTGTCCAAAGCACTCCTACTCCCCTTTTTGGGGATTGATCCAGCATATATGCCCTAGAGTCTCAGAGACCCCTCTGCAAGAGTCCACAGGGACAAGGGAGTCACACAGGGTCGGATTGGGATCACAATTCGGCCCGGGCACTGACGAAAAAAGTGGCCCACATTCAAGAGGCGTGGCCCATATTTAAGTGGCGTGGTCCACATTCAAGGGGTGTGCCCTTTCATGAAACACCATTTGCACAGACAAGGAATGAAAGTGGGAGGATACTGTTCTTGCACACGACACAGGGCCAAGGTGACAATGGCCTATATGCTGAGCAACTAAAAAAAATAGCAAGGCCCCTTTTTGTCACAAAATTATTCCAGCCCTCCAGCACAGGAGCACCTGAAAAGCAGCAAAGCCCCTGCTATTACTAACCTACTCAGCCCTCCCAGACCTTCAGCTCAGGAGCACATGAACAGAGGTAAGGCCCCTTCAATTAGTAAATTAATCAACCCTCCAGGCCTTGGGAAAATGTCCTGGCAGGGGAGCACAAAACACAGCTTCTGGGTCATCCAAGGTAGCCAGGTAGCCAGGGGGAGGCTGAGGTGAAGCTGGTGCATGGGAAGTGCCTTCCCAGTGTGTTCTGGCAGTTTGAGTATTTACCATTTACTGTAGTATTATCCTTGTACCTGTGTATGGTACCCTTTTGTAACTTGCACAAGCCACTTTTCTCTGGTATCACACTGTATGCTACCTCTCACTTTTGTTTGCTTTAGATACTTGCACAAGTGCCACCATTGCCTACGTAACGTTTGTTCTTGTGCTGGAGTGTCTGCCATTAATTGCAGTATTATACCTCTACTTGTATTTTGTAAGCTTTTGTAACCTGCACATCTCTTTTTCCTCCTGTAATGTATCATTTGCTCCTCTTGTATTTTGGTTGCTCACTATTGTCACTTTTGATCATGTAACTTAACGTTTGCTTTTGTAATTTGTCCACTTATAATTTTCTCCTCATGTATTATTGCTGTTCCTAGTGTGAAGCGCTCTGACACTTTCGGGTAAAGTCTGCGCTATATAAAATCGCATAAATAAATAAATAAAACAAAAAAATTCCAAGCATCACCAGGCCCCCACAGCAAGACCCATTCTTCCTCGCCCACTATGCCCTGAATGTGAAGGGCTGTGGGCGAGGTGTTAAGACTAACACCGTTTCTGGGCTGCATGGGCGCCAGGCAAATGGCTCAAAGGCCTGAGAAACACCTGGCCCCCCAGGGAGGCCGATTATTGCAAACAATCACCCTTCCCCAGCCCAGCCTCAGCTTGATTGCTTGGCAGGGTAGGGGTGAAGGAGAGCCCACAGCTGACAATCGCTGTCTGGCTGCACAGCGAGGCTGCTTTCATTTTCTCAGTCTCTGTCTCCGTGCACTCTGTGGGCCGTTTTTATTTCTCCCCTTTCCTAGTCCACTCTCTGTGGACTGGGACAGGGGAGAAAAAAAACGGCCCACAGAGGGCACTGAGGCACTGGCCCTTCGGCCCATTCCCGAATGCCCGCCTTGCCAATCCGCCCCTGGAGTCACACATATTGGAGAACTGGGAAAGATTCCCTTACCGCTGGGAGCCATCTCCTACCCTGCTGGACGTCGGACACGGTGTTTCCACTGGGTTTCCTACCCCCTGCCCCACCTCTTCCCTCCTTCATTCTTCAGAGTGTGCCCGTGGCCAAAGCACTCCTCTCCCCTTGTTGGGGAGGTATCCAGCATTTATGCCCTGGAGTCTCAGAGACCCCGCTGAGAGAGTCCACTGCGACAATGGAATCCCACATAACGGAGGACTGGGAATGATCCCTTTACCGCTGGGATTCGTCACCTACCCAGCCGGACATCAGACACTGTTATTTCCTCGTCTCCACACTGTGTCTCCTACCCCTACCCCATATTTTCCCTCCTTCATTCTTTGTCTACCTCCCCTATTCCTTTGCTCTATCCCCAGAATTTCTCTCCCCCAGCCTCCTTTGTTTATCCTTATGCCTATGCTATGCTTTTGTAACTCATGTAACTACGCTCCAGAAACTGATGTAAATGCGTAACTAGGTTCTGAAACAATGTTCTTCCTCATGTAAAACGCTCTGATACTTCCGGGTCTAGCCAATGCTATATAAAACTTTTCAAATAAAAATAAATAAACAATAGGCCTTGCCTTTGCTTACAAGAATCAAGGCTAGCAGTAACTGCACCTGTTTTACTGCCAGTCTTGCTTTTCGTAATCAAGGACTATAAGTACAAAGTGAGTGTTTACACACTGCTTGCAGGTTTTCAAAACACATAAATAAAAGAAATTGTTATTTACAATGCCAATAGCTCAAACTCTCGCAAATGCAAGACCTATTGCATTGCAAATGCTTCTTCATTTTTCTTGTTTCAGGAGCGAAGCTACAGAAGTTACAAAATGTTTTGGTTTCTCTGAGAATTGTTTACTGGAATGTATTCCATAGAGAGTGAATAGTGAATTTCTACACCTGTGCTTGGTAAATGCTGACCACTTATTTTCCTGCTACTAGATATTTCTTGAAGTCTTTGCACCACAAATCTACCATTGGGCGATGTCTGGTAAGGAGACTGAAGCCCCTTATCATGAAATGTCTGATTCTGATTGGTTCTCTTAATGGGAACTATATGGGGCAGAGGGGTCGTTCTTCAGTGCAAAGAATTGTGAGATTTAATTCATTTGAGGGTTATCAAAGATAAATAGTCAGACATAAATGTACTTGTTATATAATTCAAAATCAGCGAAAACAAAGCAACATGGTAAGAGTTGTCATAGAATAAAATCAAACAGAGTAAGTTTCCCAGGAAGGGCAAATTCCCTAATATGCTAAGCTACAGAACATAGGGATATTCATGAGAATTCAAGTAGAAGGTGTCAGCAAGGGAAACCTCAAAAAAGTCAGATTCAAACAAAGATTCAGTTAGGTAAGCCAGAAGGGATTTGCTCAGGAGTCTAAGGGGCACATTAGGATGACGGGCGGACTTTGTCCACCGGTCATCGTACCGGTGAAAGGGACCGCCCGCCATAAGGGCGGGGGTCCATGGCCAGCTTTAGGATGCGCCTGCCACAGTGGTGGGCGCATCCATCATTCCTACAGTTGTGGCGGGCGGTGCATTCACCACCGCCCGCCACAATGGCAGGAAGGCATGCTGTGCACTTCCATGCACAGCATGGCAGGCACCGCGCTGTGCCTGCCATGCTGTGCATGGACCTGCTGGGAGTACCATAGGTACCCCCCATGTGCACCCCCCAACCCCACGGAGTCCATGGGGGCCCGCATCGGGCGCCCATAGCAGGCTCCGCATGCCTTTCCGTGGTGGCATTGCCGCCACGGAAAGGCATCTGTCAAAGCCCATTGTTATATGGCTGGCGGTGTCTGATAGACACCGCCACCATATGAACCCTTTTCCACCCCGGTCGCAAGACGACCGGGCGGAAAAGCGGCGGACGGTCTTTCAGTCCGCCGCGAATCCCCCAGCCATACTAATATGGCAGGGGGTCATTCCTGCACGGATGGCGGGCGAATCCCAATGGGCCCCTAAGTCTTTGAGCAGAAGCAGAGATGTCTAGTCTCAAGAGAGTATAAAGGGGCATATAAATCTAACTAGCTCAGCAATCCACAATTTTAGTTTGTAAATTTGCTATTCTGCTAATAAACATTTATGGTTTGCAAAGCTAACATTTCATGAGGCTGCTTCTGTGTTATTGATGTATTGTTGATTTGTTGATGTTAAACCTCAGCTGCAAACAAAAAGTCCTTCCACTTGAGTACAGCTTGTACTTGAGTTTGCACTAAGGATCAGCACAGTGCAAACCCCATCTCACTGCAACACGTTTCATACAGAATCCTCAAACAGAACTGGGAGCAGATGTATTAACATTGCATTTTGTGATTATATAACAGCAAATTTTACTGAATTGCTATTATAGAATCGCAAAATGCAATGTTTGTAGGTTTCTCAAAATAAAAAGCTATTCCTAAATATTCCTTAATAGTGAATCGCAATTTGCAACTCAATATTAAGGAATGCCTTCCCATTCATTCCTTTGGGTCTAGAAGCCTTAGGAATGAATATGAAGGCATTCCCAATTTGCGATTACCAAATCGGTTATCGCAAATTGCAAATGCATTTCACAGGTGCAAGGGGGCCAAAAGGCCACCCTGATGCACCCCCAAAAATGTAATGTGTGCACATGTGGTGCCACATGGCACTTGGAAAAATGCAATTTGGTGCATTTTTCTAGGGATTTACAAATTACCACCAATTTGAGGTCCCTAAATGCATTCGCAAAATAGGCAATCGCACCAATTGCGATTCACTCTTTTGCGAATGCCTTTTGGGATTATACATCCCATAAGGCGTTTTATAGTTCGCAAACCAAACGGGACGACTCTGCGAATCTGTCCGTTTGGGACCGGTAAAAGGGCTTGATAAATCTGGCCCTAAAATTAATAGCAAAAAACTAAAAGAGTATTTCCTATGGTAACACTGACTAGTCCTTAATGGCTGAGTCATCACCATAATTAATCCCAATTTCGATAACCTATACATACCTGCCAAGTTCCTCCAGTGCATACATGCATAGTTACTTACGGCCACATGCATCAAAGTTAGCATTTGCGATTTCTTAATTGCGAAAATTAAGGAATCGCAATTAAGAAATCGCAAATTGCTATGCATCAAAAAATCCCATTTTTATTTGCGATTTCTAAAAATTCCTTAATTGCGATTCACAATTTGCGAATCGCAATTAAGGAATCCCTTCCCATTGATTCCTAAGGGCCAAGAGCCCCATAGGAATGAATGGGAAGGCATTCACAAATTGCGATTAGCATTTTGCGAATCGCAATTTGTGAATGCATTTTCAAGGGTGCAGAGGGGGGTCCACCCCTGCACCCCTGAAATGTAACTATAAGTGCAAGTTTCACAAACACATGTCCCAAGGACATGTGTGTGTGTAACATGAAACTTTCAAAAATGCATTTTTGTGCATTTTTGAAAGTTTTCGTACATTAGCATGAAGGTCAACTTCATGCTAATTTACCCCTTCCTATTTGCGAATTCGCAAATTAAAAATGTTCATGCATTGCATTTAAGAAATCTGAAATTGCGATTTCTTAAATGTAATCGCAATTTTAGAAATCACAACATGGTTGCGATTCCTAAAATTGCGAAAAGCATGATGCATCCCAAATTTGAGAATTGCATTCGCAAACCGCCGAAAATTGCGATTCGCACCGTTTGCGAATGCAATTCTCAATGATGCATGTGGGCATAGTCCAGTCCAAGTTTCTTCCCGAAATTCTAGTACATGTAGTTAAGTATCTAAAGCCTAAAAAGAAAGCGGAAATTTCCTAACTAGGCACACGTGAACATGGGAAACTTGGCAGCTATATTAAGTTTAATCAAAAGCGGAAAGAGAGCATTCAGCAATATCAGCTACTGTAGCTATATCTGATTGCGTGGCATATATGCCGCAAAACCCAGTAAACACCTCCACCGTGTGGCTTTTTATTTTATGACACCATTGAGCTACAGACAGAAGTATTTATGAAGCAACTAGGTTTGCCTTCTTGTTTACTTAGAACACCTTTTCTCAAAGATTAAATATAAATAGCACGGCTATGGTACTGTTATTCTGCTTGCTGAATTGAATAGCTGACACGAGAATCTTGTACCACCCTGTGGCAGAATTATGAACTGCAGTCTAGTAATTTAGAAATTGGAATACCAGACAGGAAGTCTAGGAGGAACCTTTGATTATTGTGAATCGAAAGAGAACTTTATTTGTGGCTGCTTGGAATTAAGTGATCTGAAGTCAGCACAGCTAAAGTACCGTTTAGAGCACAATATAGCGAGGTGTATAAGACTTAGGGATCCATTGGAGGAAGTGGACCATGTCAGCGTTGACACTGGCGGCTGGCAACAAGGGAAACTGGTAGGGAGAGCAAATGTGTCAAAAAGGTGCTGACTCGGGAAAAATAAACCTTGACATGCAATTAACTGAAACTGAATTGCCAACATACATGACATTATCGTTTTAGAGTTAAAATGTTTAACTTTAAAATGTTAATGTAATGTACGTCAGTGATTTAGCCTACATTGATTACAAAAAAAGTAGATAAATATACCTGGCTGAACGTTCTCCACTAACAAGTCCAGACGCTTCTCTGATGCTGTTAACCGGCTTGAGAGAAGCTCCAGGATTGGTTGGAGCAGGCTGTCTCAGAGCTCTCAAAGGCACTGGAGGACTGGTCTCCAGCCAGCTGCTTAAGACAGCTCGAGTTGGAGAGGTTTAAAATGCTCATGTCAAGGCTGGCAGTCGCAAGACAGCATGCCTAAATGACATGTGCACTTTAAACTGCTGTAGTCAGTCACCACTCCGTCCTGCTGCCACTCAGCAGCAATGGCCCTGCCCCACCCTCACAATCATCTTGGGCTAGCAGAGGAAAAATAAAATGGCAATAAAGTCTATATATTTTAAATTTTTTTCAGCGAGGGTGGGGGGACGCTCCTCACCCAAATGGAGAGGCCACCGCTGGGTGGGTGGTGACCTCCAAAGAACAATTTAGGCCAACAGCACTTATTATTTATTTATTTATTTATTTCATTAAGCACTGTACAGGCACGGAGACTGGTATATCTCTGTTCTTCACCGTTCTTTATTACGTAACATACTAAACAGAACTAGTTGAAATGCCTCCGCTGAAATGTAAGGCAGGTAATCTCCTGAGCTGTGAAACCGAAGGACGGGTTTGCAGCTAAACAAGCTTTCTTACCAGGGTGCCTGCTTGCCCCAAAAAAATGTAAATGTGCACAGCTGGTTATTCTGCAAATGTAAAGGGTGTCTGGAAGCCAGTGTTGGCTTTAATTGCTAAAATCCTTTGAAGATTTTCTGAAAACATAGATTTATTCTTTTTGAGTGGGGTAAACATCCTTTTCAATGAAGTTGTAACCAAGCTGCGCCTTTACCACAGACCTTTTACCACACATGCATTTACCAAATGTGAGAAGCTGGCCTGGTATATGATGTCCACTAATGTAAGAGGGCATCTGGCACCAGTCCAGACAACTCTTATGGTGATTTAAGAGGTCTTAGACAACCTTAGAAATCTCTCTAAGTGGTAGCTTGGAGAGCAGTACCTTCAGGCTTAGTCCAGAAGGTGAGTAAAGCAGATTGTGTTACCATAATGCAATCTTTTAGTATAGATTAAGTGAAAAAGAACCACATCAAGTATTCATAAAAATATGTATTTATTCTAAAATACTCTCTAGCAGGTTTCAATATCGCCTACATGGAGATAAACACAATGCACACAATACTTCAACAAAGAAACACAGTAAATAGCACTAAATACACAGTGGCCCCAGAGGCGGACCAAACCATCGACTAAGAAATTTGTATAAGAACCACAAATCAAGTCAAGACAGTATTGAGAGGATGTAGAAGTGCTGGGACCACAAGGCACCACCTGAGGTGAGTAGATAGGGACCCCACGGAGAGCGTGTGCAGTGTGAAAATGTGACAGAATGCTCCGTCCAACCTCAGTTGGATTTTTAAAGATTAAGGACCCTTCCCAGTCGACCCTGAAGAAACCCCTTGGAAGACAGAAGGTTGGAGAGCAACCCCACCCTTGGATACCGTAGTACCCATGTTACCTATACCAGTGAAGCCGGGTGGACACGTGTTAAGTGGTGTCAGAAACCGCCGTAGAACCCAATGGAGACCTTCAGGAAAGTGCAGCATCTGGAAGAGGAGAAAGGGATGTATGACGTTATAACGCATACCATTACAACTACCTACCATTAAAACGCGACCATTACAACGCATACCATTACAACGCATAGCGCTTAGAGGTGCTGGATAGTGGTAAGTATAATTTACTATTCCAACTCCAGTCCCCGTGGACACTAGGGAAGGTGTTGGATAGTAAATTAAACTTATTCCCTATCCTAGAGCACCCCCCAGCGCAATGCGTTGTAATGGTATGCGTTGTAAAAGTTGCGTTGTAATGGTAGGTAGTTGTAAAAGTTGCGTTGTAACAGGTGTATACCAGGAGAAAGTGTCTATGGGAACCCAAATGTGGATTCTTGAAGAGGAGTATCTGAAAGCAGAGAGGACACTATCTATGCAACTCAGGAGTGACCAGGAGACTTGGAAGACAAGTGCTCTACGATGTCAGGTGCTTCAGGGGAGATGACGATGATCTTGACTCTGCAGCTGTGAGGACCACGTGATGCTGAGGAAGACTAGTGCCCGGGTACAAACTGTCCCACAGAGGATGTTGGGTGCTAAGCGGTCGGTGTCCAGCAGGAGCCCCAACAAGCCTTGGCAAAGGCAAGCCATGCATGAATCAAAGAAGGAGCAAGGTCCAGGGGACTCACCAAAGGCAAGGGAGTCAGGGAAGGCCCGAGCAATCAGGGGAGCCCAAAAGTAACAAGTGTAACCCTCAAGTGGACCCACAGGTAAGAGGCACTGGAGTCGAGAGAGGACCTCAAGCAGCTCAGCAAAAGATGCAGGGCATGATGCATACAATGTGGTGAAGCTGATGATTCTGGTCACTGGAGGTGCTCAAGGTTGGGGGTACTTGGAGCCTAAAGATCTTCTTGCAAAGAAGCCAACAAGCCTTTGCAATTGCAAGTTGGACGCCGTGCACTGGGGTTCAGTTATTGTAACCCCCACGAGGTATACTGGCCTCAAACTTGGTGAGAGGGCAGGGCAGGCCTCAAGAGCTGTGGAAAACCACCACCTGTCCATGGAGTCCGGAGGAACTCAGGATCTGCAGACTGGTCGACTTAGTTGCAAGGCCTGCAAATGCAGGGGAGTGCTCCTTCACTGCAAGGGAAATTAATTCCGGTGTCTTTGATGCTTCACAGGCCTTGGAAGGTTCCTTTATGATGCACAGGTACAGATGATGCAGCAGACTCGAAGGGAGACTAAGTCAGGCCCAAACAAAGTCCAGCTAGGTCAAGAGTGCCCAGACAGTAGAAGTGTAGCGGTGTCTGAGCTAACTCTTATCCCATGATGAATCTAGGGACCTACACCCAGGCAAGGCTTTAAGTACCCCAGGGAAAGGGTTGAGAAGATTCAGGGGACTCTCCCAGGGAGCATCTGGACAGGGGAGGAGGTTACTCCATGTCCTTTGTCCAGTTTTGCACCAGAGCGGGAGCCAACAGCTCCCAGAACTCATTTGGACAGGACTATGTACGAGGACACCAAGTGTGCCCCTCATGCAGACTTTCTGGCGCTGGCAAGGGTACCCACCTGGTCCCAATGCACTAAATCCTGTCTTAAGGGTGGTCACACCTCCCTGTGACAGGATGCCTATTGTTTTACCTTCCTCTGCTCGAGCTTGACTCAGCAGCAGGAGGGCAGAAATGTGTCTCTGGTCGGCAGTTACTATTTTTTGCTGTCTGGGTCGAGAAGACTGGTACTGGGAACACAGAGAGCCTAACGGAGGGCTCTTCCAGTGCTTGGAACCATACCCCCCCCCCCACACCGTTTATGGTGTGGGGGTATGAGTACAACATGTTTGATACCAAACATGATAGGGTTCGATGCAGCCTTTTTCGAGATGGTCATCTCGTGATTATGTAAATGTGGGTGTACTTGTAAAGCGCACTGCGACTCCATGGAGTATCCTGGCGCTGAAGACCGCTGGGGAGCCCGTCCTGGTTTTCCCTGTGAGATGGTCCTTTTCTGGGTATCTCCAAGGTGAAACCAGGCATCCCCGGCGTCTGTGGGGGGCCGTTGTAGAGATGAGGCAAGCTTAATGCACAGAGTTGCCGAGTGTGTTCCCTGGTTAGAGTAGGCACCGAGGCGAGAATTATCGAGTCCGTTTTGACCCTGGTCCACGACCCTGCCGCGTCGGGAATTGAACCCTGGTCCCGGGCCGTTCTCTGCTTACGGGTCTGCCGCCTCTAACCAGTGAGCCACACCACTCCATTAATTACTCAGTGCCCCTCTATATAGTACATGGCTGTTTCACTAACAACCCGGGAGAATGGACTCTGTAGGCTGCAGGGGTGTCCTGCTCAGTGCAGGGACACCCTCTCACTTAGAACCAAGCACCCTGCCTTCAGAATTGCAAATGCCTGCTATTGGGGTGACTCCAATTTTTTTTATTGTGTTTATTGGCATTTGAAAAAAGGTCATATACATCTTAAAACAGGAATGCTACGACAATGTAACACAAGGATTGACATTTGAATGAAATATATAAGAAAAATGAGGCAGCATTTTGAAAATACAATAATAGATTTACAACGCATATTTGATCTAAATGTGAACCTGCGGCATGAAACAATTATCTGAGAGCTGTAAAAAATATAAGGAAAAAATCAATGGCGGGGTGTCATGTCAACAGAAATTAGCATCAAGAAAGTTGAGAGGACACATATGGAAGACAGTTCAATCAGTTACAGTATTGACTCCTGGGGTTTGAGTACTGTTTGTGCTGCAAGAGGACAGCCATGTAAGAAATGGGCTCCAAATATCTTTGGGTCAGGAAGCAGGAGGCAGGAGCTCCCAATAGATATTGAGTTATTCTTGGCAATATGTAACATCTAATATCCAAGAGGTGGTAGTGGGTGGGTGTCGTTTGCCCCAGTGCATCGCCCTGTGCCGTCTGACCAGGAGTAGCAACAGAGCCAGAAGTTACCGTGTCCGGGTGGGACAGCCTTAACATAGCCCAAGAGACACAATTGTGGGGTAAGGGATAAACGAGTAGCAAGGATTTCATTTACAAGACAAAGTATAACAGGCCAATATTTCCCTATTCCTGGACAGCTCCAAGCGTGTGCAAAAAGGAGGCACCTGGTGCTGCCATCTCCAGCAGTTCACCTCGGGCCGTAAACCCATCTGACTGAGCTGCAGGGGTGTTCTATATACACTATCTAAATACTTAAAATGTATAAGGTGGAGTCTGTAGATACGGGAGAAAATTTTCAATTGCCCACAGCAAAACTGCCATTGTGCTTCTGTCAAAGGGTCAAGCAGCTCGTCATTCCACCCAGCGAAGGCCCGAGTGCTTGTTGTCGGGGAGGTGCGTTGCATGCTGTTGTACATTTTAGAAACCAGCTTGTTTGGCAATGAGCTAGTCAACATCAACTCCAGGGCTGGGAGAGAAGGAGGGGGGTGCCGGGAAGATATTGTGTAGCTCGCGACCAGCTGCTCTGATCGAATGGTACAGCAATAGATCCGAAACGTTATTGTGGCTGCCTAGAGGGGGTGTGGGGGGGGGTACACAAGTCCTCTCTTGAAAATCTACTACCCCTGATGAAGACCTTCCTATAAAGACGTGCCATTCAGAAGGTCAAAACGCGTTGGTTCTATCCGTAGGGGGTGAGACATCTCTTTCTCCCCTGTGCTCTCTTGTGGAGCAGAGTGGGCCATTCTTTCAGGATCCACTGCTCCTGCATTACTACTGTGGTTGGACTGGGGCCCTCAGGGTCACACCAACCTTCTCAAGGAGGCCTAACATTTTTAGACGGGCCTTTAGTTCTACTTCAGTCCAGGTTGAAGTTTCCAAATCATTGCCCATGAGCCAAACCACTGGCAAGCTTGCGGACACTGCAACTCTTTTAGGACCAGTGGCCACTCCCCAGCTGAGATTGACTATGACAATGGAATGATCTGTTCTAACCCCATTAGTGTTGGTCACCTGGTACTTGTACTCAGGTAAAGGCTCAAATGGGGACACTAGTTTTCCTGTCACCATGGTGAGACTAAATCCTGTATCTTTGTATGCTACAGCTTTCTGATCATTAATCAGAGGCTCCTATCTGTCTTGCCCAAGGTATTAGGACTCACAGTAAAAGTCGCAAATCCCATGCCACCATCACAGACTAAGGTGGTTTGTGTGGGGGATCTGGCTAAGCCAGTATCCACCTCAGTTTCCCATGAGAACCCAACTCAATGTTTGGGTGTGCTACTACTACCTGGGGGGCTACTACTTGTGGTACTAGAGGGTGTTGTACTAGTAGGAGGAGGAACATTTTCCTTATTGCTGGCCTTGGGGCAATTTACATAATTGTTCCTGTGGCCGTGCTTCTTACAAACAAAGCAATAAGGTTTCTTGTCAGGGGAGTAAGGAGTTTGTGACCCACCCCTATTGGGCTTTTGTGGACCTTCAGAGGACTTCTCTTTAGATTTATCCCCACCTTTCTCTTGGGTTTTAGAGGTATCTTTCTTCTGGTCACTCCCATCCTGGGGCCTCATTTATGTGGCCGTGCGTCACTTTTACGCCGTCGGTGCGTCACTTTTTGTGACGCATCGGCGGCGTAAAACATGCCTCCTGTTGCGCATAATTTACAAAGTGATGCATCTAAGCAGATCTCTAAGCAGTCACTTTGTAAACCCCTGCGCTACATTATACCTGCGTCAGGTATAATGTATGCAGAGGGGGCGTTCCCCCGCAAAAAGCCTCGTAATAGTGACGCAGTGAAATCTATGAGATTTCACTGCGTCACTTTTAGGACGCTGTTGCGTCAAAAACTTGCACCTGCCTCCCAGCAGGCATAAGACTGACGCAAGCCCTTTCACATGGGGCTTTCCCCATGTGAAAGGACGCATTGCTGGAGTTGCGTCACTTTTGTGACACACTCCAGCAATGCGTCACTTTTGCGCTTACAGATACGTCAGAAAAACTGTTGTATCTGTAACTCTTTGCGCCATGATGCGTCATACTGTAAATATGACGCATCATTGGTGTCGCAAGGAGGGCGCAGTAAAAAGTGACGCATTGCTGTTTTCACGCAGTGATACGTCACTTTTCATAAATGAGGCTCCTGGTTCTTTTGTTTAACTCTGGTTCTGACCCATTTTTGACCCATTTATCTGCCTTCTTTCCCAATTCTTGCAGAGAAGTCAGATCTGAATCCACCAGACAATGGTGCAAAAGCTGGTTTTGACAATTATTATTCAAATTGTACAATCCTAAGTAGTCATGCACTTTGCTGCCATGTAACCAACCTTCCGGATTCTTTGTCGCACTATCAACAAAATCTATCCAGTCCTGGGTGTGTCCTTTCTGGGTGTCTCCGAACTTAATCCTGCGTTGTTCAGTGGTTAAGCCAACCCCATCAAGGAGAGCACTTTCCAAAACTGAGTAATTATCTGCATTCTCTTTTCTAACAGTAAAGAGCTTATCTCTACCTTAATCAGGCCCTTTCCAAAGCTGTTATCCATATGTGGATGTCATCCCCAACCTGGTAGGGAGGGACTATCTTGTTCAGGTTCCAACCTGGTAGGGAGGGACTATCTTGTTCAGGTTCAGTTTCTCTAACTCTAGAGACCTTGTTGCTGCCAACATGGGACGCTAGTCCCAACTTATACCATACTTAACAAATCCTTAACAGATGTAATAAAAAGAGCATAATTAGACTTAATCTAGCCTACATGCACTTCCATCTCCTTGTCCTTATTTACCCTGTAGGTGTCTTATTATGTAAATCCAGGATATACCTGGATTACAAATGTCTTAACTCTGCTACCCTGTTGTCTCCTCTTAAATTGACTGGAATTCTATCTATGGCAAAGAATGTTAATTTAGACACGTCATTCTTATGCTGGTCAAAGAAGATAGCGGAAGATCGAAAGACGATGCATCGCGAACACGTAACTACACTAACCAGAGTCCTTAAGGGCGACACTGCCGGTGTGTGAGTAGTGTGCGACCCCACCCCCATTTGTAACTTTAAAGCTCCCTTGAGCTCTTGGCTGATGAGCCTGGGATCCCGCACCTACGTGCCCGAGTGGTACTATACCTGGCAGATATTGGCAGCCATTGGCAACCCCAGAACACGGCCTATCCCTGCTGATGAGGGGTAATACCCTGAAACACGTGTCCAGGGATGGCGAAGACAGCGAAGATAGCGGAAGATCGAAAGACGATGCATCGCGAACACGTAACTACACTAACCAGAGTCCTTAGGGGCGACACTGCCGGTGTGTGAGTAGTGTGCGACCCCACCCCCATTTGTAACTAGTCAAAGAAGTGACGCGCCACAGGATATGCGAAATCCACATTCCTAATGGCTTTCTGATTTTCCAAAATACTCTTAAATAGTGGGAAGACATCACTTCCCACATACATGAGAGAGCGTGGGCATTTTATTTTTTCAAGAGTTTTATATAGCGCAAATTCGACCCAAAGGTGTCAGAGCCTTTTACACGAGCACTAGTTATGTTACAGATGTACATTCATTTTTGGAAGGCATGGGGAGATGAAGTGATTTGCCCAAGATCACAGGATGTGACGCGTCCCTGCGGAGACTCGTACCTGGTTCCCCAGCTTCAAGGTCGACCACTCTGCCGTTAGGCCACATCCCCCCATATGAGAACATAGACACAGTGCTCTGTGTTACAGTTATAGAGGTGAAAGATCTTCCTTCTTTTCCCATCAAAGGTGGAATATTCAGTAGTATTAGAAATAAATCTAATAGTCTTGCAATGGCGGCACTTAAAAAACCCTCTAGTTTTGTTCAACCAAATATCCCTCCTTGGAGCTTTAGTGTAATAACAATGCATTAAAACATCATCTGATGTTCTACCTCTTCTGTAGGTTGTGGAGAGTGTGTGTAAAATCTGAACATAACTATAACATCCCTGTAACCTTAGTTTTTTCACTGAAATTATATATATAGACAAACATCTGTTCTTACGAACAAACTGCCCCATGACTCCTACATTTTACCACCTCCCAAAACTGCACAAACATCGTGACTGTCCACCTGGCCGCCCAATTATCTCCTCTATTGGGAGCCTTACAGAAAATATGTCTCGCTTTGTGGATCATACCCTGTTTCCCTTGGTATCTACTTTGGACTCTTATGTGCGAGACACAAAAGACTTTCTGATGAAATTACAGAACTTGGTGTGGGAACCAGGATATCTATTGATGGTATTAGACATCACCAATCTATATACAATAATTGAACATCATCATGGATTAGAGGCTGTGAAGTCTGCATTAGAACAACGCCAACTACGTTTTTCGAGACATAATATAATGATTCTCGAATTCGTAGAATTCTGCCTGACCCACAACATTTTTCTGTTTGAGGATCAATTGTACATTCAGAAGTCTGGGACGGCGATGGGTACCTGCTTTGCCCCCAGCTACGCGAACTTGTTCATGGGCTGGTGGGAGGAGCAGGTACCCAGGAGCTGTATACTAGGAGGGAATGAAGGAAAGGTCATCTGCTGGCATCGGTACATCGATGACCTTTTCCTGGTGTGGAAAGGCAATCTTGAAACAGCTTACGAATACATCAATGTCCTGAATAGAAATAAAATCAATCTCCATTTCTCGGGAACAGTAAGTCCGGTGGCAGCGGACTATCTGGATCTCAAGATATATGTAGAAGAAGGACACCTCCACACAAGCCTCTATAGGAAAGAAACTGCTGACAACTCATCACTCTTTGCCAGCAGTAGCCACCCTCCACAACTGATTAACAGTATCCCCTACGGGGAATTCCTAAGGCTTCGCAGGAATTGTTCAAAAACATCTGATTTCGAAGCGGCTGCTTCGGAATGTATATCCCGGTTTAGGGTGAGGGGTTACGGTGAGAAATTACTGAACAACACCCTAAATAGAGTCAGAAGAATAGAGAGACAGACCCTTCTGACCAACAACCCTGACCATGGGAATCGTAGAGGAACACCAGGTAATAATAAGGGCAAATTTAGAGTCATAACTCCCTATTCATCAGGAGCTGAAACCCTAAGAGCTATGTTAAGGAAGAATTGGCACATTCTCCTAACGGACTCTGTACTCAAAGAAGACCTATCAACCCAGCCACTCCTAACCTTTAGTAAGGCCAGATCAATAGGCCACATGTTGGTGACTAGCCACTTCGAAAAAATGCCCCGAAAAATTAACACCTTAAGGGAGCAAAGAGGCTTTTACCCCTGCGGCCGCTGCAAAGCGTACGCAGGAAGTAAACGGGTCCTTTCTTACATCATAACCGATACTGGCAGGAAAATGAATATCAACAAATTTATCACCTGCAGTACGCAATATGCCGTCTACTGTCTACAGTACCCCTGTGGCTTACGCTACATTGGGAGCACGATTAAGGAGATCAAGCTCAGAATACTCGAGCATATGAGAGCCATCGACAAAGTGGACCAGGCTTACCCGGTGGCTCGCCACTTTGCGGAGGCCCTTAACCGAGATCGGAGCAAGCTCCAATACTTTGGCCTAGATGTTGTACCTCCTAATATACGTGGCGGTGATCGCCTACGCAGATTAAGGAGACTTGAATCTAGATATATTATAGACCTCACAACTAAACACCCTAAAGGTCTGAATAGTGGGGAGGAGATGGCCTTCCATCTGGGGAAATAAGCTCAAATGATCCGAGAATAATAACAGGTGTACACGGATCCATGATGACAGCTCATTTGAAATAACTGTAATTAATACTACTTGAGTTTCATCTTCTATAGGTGAACTGTACACCATTATATACATAAGCTCTAGAAGTATGTTTGATCTGTGTCATATGAAGATATTATTGTGAGAGACCTTTCCATGCCAAATGATCCAAAGTACTTGATCTGTTTTAAAATTTCTTGATATGATTTCAAAACATAATTTGAGTTTTAGAACTGAAGAATACCTATCTGGATCTGTATATGGGCTTATTGAAAGATACTCTCTCAGTTCACTTTTCCACTGTACCTTTTTGACTTCCATCATAATTTTCTGAGTGATTGATCTTGAAAATGATGTGTGACTTTTAGACTATAATTAATCTAATGTGTTTTCTGCTGCTACACGTGAGGCATCTCACCATAGGAACCCCACACTTTAGCTATGAGTAACTTCAATTGAAATGTTATTGAACTAGAAGTCTCATATTTGGATCATATGCATTTGACTACCTATCTTATAAGGGGACATTAGCCGATCCACGGCTGGATGTTTTTGTCCAATTTAGGATTATTATGTGACATATACCATACATAGAATATGGCTGTTGCTCATCAGTGGGCTCGAATGTTCATTTCATCTTTTGTTGATGTTAATTGGTGTCATTCAAAACAACAAACATTGTAAGATGGCCGCCTCTATTCAT
Organism: Lissotriton vulgaris; assembly: GCF_964263255.1. NCBI lineage: Eukaryota > Metazoa > Chordata > Amphibia > Caudata > Salamandridae > Lissotriton > Lissotriton vulgaris. The sequence goes on along the minus strand of NC_141699.1, from coordinate 223,717,151 downwards.
TGTATGGTGCGAGTCCCCTTTCTAAGTCTATGCCTTAGTGAATGTGGGAGTGAGCAGATGATGTTTAAAATAATGTCGGGAGTAAACACAGTGCAACACACACTGACGAAGGCAGAACGCCGAAACGCGTCTGTGTGCACCCCCTCGCTGAATAAAATCGAGCGTGTTGAAACTCTCCACCCTCGAGTGCTGTTTTGTTCTTCTACGAGTCTGGAAGGATTTGGAGCGTCATATATATATATATATGTATATATTCACACACATAATATATTTTTTATATATATATATATATTTTTTTTTTGAGAAATCGTCATTCACAAGCGCTTCCTCACAGAGATGCAGAATAACGAAAGAGTAGAACCACCATATCCGTGTGTATTTCAGTGCTTTATTCATGCACAATTTTCAGCCCGCAATCCGCCATGACGCGTTTCGCCTCCACCAACGAGGCTTGATCACATGACGTGTCATAGACATAGACAAGGACATTTATAGCCCGGAATATCTAATGGGAGCAGCTGCTACTATTTCATGTATAGGCAGTGAGGAAATATACATGTTTAAAACGACAATGATAGCATAATATAGGGCATAGTGCCCATTGAATGTAAAAAGGTTACTATATATAATTTCATTAAGAGTTTGTCAACAATTTCATATATATACAAATGAATAAAAGTCATATTTCACATATAAACACACAATTTCTGTACAAACTAATTACAATATGTACAAACATGATTTTTGTATGATAACCAGAAAATCAGAACCATATATTTGCATATTATGTAGTTTAAAAAACAAATTTGGCTCCCCACTGCCAAAAACATCTAACCCCAGTGGGTCATAAAAAACCAAGTAAAACAGATGATCATACCCAAATTGATAATTCCTCCCTATAATGTCCTCCTCGGGGTTCTGTAGTAATTTAGTGTGTTTGTTACAAGTGCAAGTGTTTTATAAAAACTATTCTACATTTCTTAACTGGTAGCCGAATCTATTGTTCAATTTTCCCTTCGGCGGCTCTTTCATTTTATATATCTTTTGTGGATTCGCAGAGTTATATTAAACGTTTCTAAAGGCAGGTATACATATCCTCACTGGCATTTAACCCTCCAGGGCTTTTACTATTTAGTTCTAAAATATATCTCGTCTCTAACAGGCGCAACTTGGCATCCCTGTTACCACCTCTTTTGAGGGGAAGAATGGAATCAACGAGAAAATATTGAAGCCCGGAGACACTGTTGTGGACAGATTCAAAGTGCCGTGCCACTGGATATGACTGATCTTTCCCAGATATTGCCCTAAGATGTTGCAATATTCGTTTGTGGGCGGGCAGACGTGTACTGCCCACATATTGAAGCCCACAAGGACATTGCAACATGTAGACCACATACTCGGTCTTACATGTGAGTCTCTTACTTATTGCTATTGGCTTCTCTAGGAAAGGGCTGGAAAAATAAGTCTTGCTTATTCCATGGCGGCAGGCTTTGCATGATTGGCACTTTTTAAAACCTTTGATATGATCCATCCAAGATTTTGAAGTGTCAAGGCTACTACTAACTAGAGCATTGGCCATAGTTGGGGATCTCCGAAATGTGAGGTTCGGTTTGTTGGATACCAGTCCTCCTATTATCGGTTCTCCCTTGACCAGATTCCAGTTCTTAGTAAAGATTTTCCTGATTTCTGAATGCTGATTGCTGTAAGTAACAATGGCTCTTGGTTGTACTTGCTCATTGCTACTTCCTGTTGTGACAGTTCTAACTTTGGGTATTAGGGCTTGTTCCCTCGTGATCTTTTTAGTAAGTTTGATAGCCCCATCTTTTATTTCATTGCTGTATCCCCTGTTAAGGAACCGTGTTTTACTTTCCCCTTGAGCTTGGTCACATTCAGCATCTGAACTACATATTCTTCGCAACCTGAGCATCTCCCCATAGGGGATACGGCGGATAAGGTGTTGTGGATGTTGACTAGTTGCATGAAGCAACGTGTTCCCCGCAGTTGCTTTCCTATGTAGTTTTGTCTCTAATTTGTTGTTCTTGGTATAGACCTCAACGTCTAAGAAGTTAACTGACTCCTTGTGAATCTGTGAGGTGAATTGCAGATTATATACACACACACACACACATACACAGCTCTTAGCGCACTGCTGGTGGGGGGGGGGGGTGAGGTCTCCTTGCCTCTTGAGGGCCTCAGGACTAAAGTGGACTTCTTCCCCCAACGATTAGTATGCCAGGAGACATGTTTTTAGAGTGGTGGGGAAAGGGTGTGTGACCTCTGACAACCTCTCAGCAATCTACCTGTGTGGGTCTTACTGGAGGTAACAAGAGGGCTATCTAGCCCCCAAGGACCTTCACGAGCCAAGGGGACTTCATCCCCAACTAGTAGTGTGACTGGAGGCACGTTTGCAGAGTGGTGTAGGGAGTCTACATAGAAAGTGGGGTGTGCTTCTGTAATTGAATTTTGGTATGATTTATTGGTATGATTTATTGAATATGTTTTCTGGATGCTTGGGAAGCAAAGACACAGAAATGAATTTAGAAGATCACATGTCCTAGCGAATTTGTGTGGGTTTGCCCATTCAGGGCGTGATTGATAAAACTCAGTAAAGCCTGGATTGTGGTTCTGAAAAAGGAAAGTTAAACTGTGCTTTTTTATAAGTCATGAATTTAAGACCTTAAAAGTGCATCAACTAGGCTGATACAATCATGAGTGTTAAGAATAAATTAATGCTTGGAAATACACTAATGTAGCAAAAAGTAGCAACTTATGCAAAGATGTATGCCATGAAAGAGCAATGAATTGGCTCATGTAGTAGGGATACCCTTTCTCCATGTCAATCACTGACCGAATGGGCCGATTTTTCTTTCTCCATGTTTACCTTTTTTTGATTTAAAAATGATGACTGACGTTTACATCACCGACATTGACAAAGGCTTGTAGTCGAAACGCTTCTGTCAGTTTTGTTGTTGAGTGAAACCTCCTTCTCCTTGCTCCACTCTTGGACTTCAGTACACTCTTTTTAGGGGCAGTAACCCCAGAAATCTATTATTGTTTGTGGCAGCAACCCTGTCTCTTTTCTCGCCTGTGGAAGCTTATTGCTATGGATGCAGTCAATAGGCAAGCAGAGATACACAGCTACTTTCCTCTAGACAACTATCGCCCACCACTCCAAGGAGACTATAGCTACGTGGTGATCATACTCTACCTTTGACATTCCTTAACTTATAGACTTCTCTGCAGGTACTATTCTGTGGAGACCAGCCTTTCCTCTACCAGGGTCTGGCTTGCACAGGTATTCCACAGAGCAGGGACATAGACTCAATTCACTGTGACCGTCAGATAGCCCTTCCTGGCACTCTCTGGGATCACTAGCTTACCTGTGGGGTCCACAGCTCCACTAAAGGGACACAAGGGCATTTCTACCCCCTTCTCTTTAGAATAATCTCCCCTTACCGTCACACTAGCCACCTCTGTAGATGGCCCACTATTGAATGTCTTACTGGGGTATGAGGCATATTCTTGCCTATGCCCTGGCTGATGACAGTCAATGCACCTTCCCCTTTCAAAGCTCTCCCTCCCGGGTTCCTCCTTTTCTGCTTCCGTAAAGTGGGATGGTACTCTTTCCCCCTGTCAGATGTTTGGGTGGCCCTCAGGAGTTCTCACTTTAAATGTTCCGCTGAAGGTCAAAACCACCCTCCTTATGGACATCCCCTGGTACGTTTTTTGACACTCTGATGCTGAGCCAGAGGTCAGTCTGTTTCCCAAGGTTCCTAGGGAAAGTGAGCTTAAGGTCTATTAGGGACTGGAACAACTGTGTAAAGCTGTTACTCAAGATCTGCTCCCACATCAGATTCTATATCCCAACCTACTCATTTACCTCACTACACTTTTACCCAACTATCCAGGCCTTGCTCGACAGGTCCACAAAATCCTCCAAGACTGGAGTTAGAGCAGATTTGCATGTGAGGGCCTCCTTTATGGGGGCATTCTTAGCCTGGTCATTTGCATCTAGCACCAATAGTGTATCCCTCCCAATAATAGATCTGGACACCACAGCCTAAATCTCCAATCCTCCTCTAGGACTCTAGGCTGGAGCAAGACCACCTCAAGCTCCAAAACATTCACTAATGACATCCTCCACCATATAACTAGGCACCAGGTCTTTTGGGGTATGGAGCCTATGTTTATCTCTCCTATGCACTTCTAAGTCACTGCCATGATCAATACTAGACTCCGAATCCCTTCAGGACCTTCATTCCATCTTGCACTGGTTTCTCTCGTGGGTCAGCAGGGCCTTCTTCCCCACTATGGCCACGCTCAACTATTTCTCCTCAGCAGTCAAGGTCAACTTTTTTCTCCTCAAGGGCAAAGGTAGTCATCTGCAATTTCAAGACCTTCTTAGCCTCCCTGTCCTCCAGCTCTAATAGAAGACTTACTACTCTCTGCCCTGAACAACAGAAGTATTAGAAATGGGGGTCCCTAGTTGGCAGAGATAGGTACCTTTGTCCAAATAGGGACCCTTTCTTCTAGTCAGAGGAAGGGGATACACACTTTCGGTAACCCCTGTTCACTCCCTGGGTAGCTTGGCATGAGCAAACAGAATTATCCCAAAGGTAATGTGTAAAGTATTTAACTACTCAGATGTAATCGAGGTCGACATGTTTCTGCAGTGTAATAGGGTCAAGGGATCCCTTTCTGCTTCTTCAGGACCTTAACAAAGAATGCTACTGCTGATATGTGTATTGTAGTGATTCAAAATCATATCACCCACTGTATGGGGAATACGCTCTCCACCTCACCCGGCTACAGCTCAGGTAGAAATGGAGCACCGCTCTGTCCGTCGGTACTCCTGACATCCGTCTAGGCTGTCATGTGGGAGGTGACCGGGTGAGGTGGAGAGCGTATTCCCCATACAGTGGGTGATATGATTTTGAATCATATCAACCCAATATTAATTTATTCACTTATTTGTTGCACATAGCACTTTTAATAATTTGCACTGCTAGTCATTTTACCCCCTGATACCACTTTTCTCTCAACACATCCCTGTATCCTTTTAGACGATTAGGCTACAATCTACCTAATCCACAGTGGACATGCTTCCACTTCCTTCGGGTGAAGGATCCCAAATGATGTAGGGCGGTACAGGATGGGTATCTGATGGGAACACAATTTTTCACCACGAATACCTTAGATTCCTGGATTGAATCCTGATATGTATTCACAGTTTTTTAGATAGCTTTAGTTATCCCTGACCCATTGCTACTACTTGTTCTTTCATTGTACGTAGGGATCGTAGCAATGCCAGGTCAATAAATATGTCCCTTAAACACCCCCTTTATTGTATTACGTGCGTTGGTGGTGAGGCATCAGTTCCAGTGATGATGTAAAGTTGGTGAGTTCAAGAAGTCACCCTCAGCGGTTATGGATGCCGCAATAACAGAATGCAGGTGCTGGCGATGATGGAGTCGGTGCGTGCGCTGCTGGCAGGAAAGGCCGATAACTGCAGGCGTCAAAGTGCTTTTGAGCAGTGGTGCAGGCCGGGCGCTGCGTCATTCACTTCACAGGTGGTTCCCTGGGACCCGGTGCAAGTCACGGTATCACAGCGGCATGGAACAACCTCCAGAGGCCCAAAACTGGAATAGGCACCCCCTGGCTTGTCAGAACTCGCAGCAATAGAGTTATGGGGAGCTGGGGTGAGGTCTTTGTATCCTTGAGACTTCAGCACAGGACCTTGGAGATTCTTCCTAAGCAGGTTCAACCAAAGTTCCAATCTTTGTCCTTTCCTTGGCAGAAACAGCAACTGCAGGACAACCCCACAAAGCACACAGCAAAGGGCCAGTACTCCTCCTCACAGCTCTTTAGCTCTTCTCCTTGGCAAAGGTTCCTCTTGAGTCCAGAGGTGATCTAATGTTCTGGAGTTTAAGGTCTACTACGTATACCACATTTTGTCTTTGTTCTCTGTGCTAGGGTCTCTGAGCCCAGACCAACCCAGTGTTGTCCTCACTGGTGCAGTCTGACCACAGGGGGTGGAGACAGCATTGTTCAAAGGAGACACACCCTTTTACAGGTGCAAGGAAACATCCTCCCACTACTTTAAATTCAGTCAAGCCAATTCAACTCAGCTCTGATTCATCCTGGAAGGGTCAGGCACACCTCAACCCCTCCATTGGCTCTCTACAGTGAATGCACACCCCAGCCCCTATCACTCTAAAACCAATCAATCCACAAATAGGCAGAGGCACATAGAATGGTTAAACAAGGAAAATGCCTACTTTCTAAAAGTGGCATTTTCAAACACATAATTTAAAAATAACCTTTGCTAATATATGTGTTATTAAATTCTGAGTTCAGAGAGCCCATTCTATCCTATGGGACAGATAGCCTTTCAATAGTGAAAACACTGAATTGACAGTATTTCATTATTAGGACATGTCACACACACCAGTACATGTCCTACCTTTCACATACACTGCACCCTGCCCAGAGGGGTACCTTGGGCCTACCATAGGGGTGCCTTATATGTAAGAAAAGGGAAGGTTAGGGCCTGACAAGTTGGTGCGCTTGCCGGATCGACATGGCAGTTTAAAAATGTGTGCAGATACTGCAGAGGCTGATCTTAGATACCTTTTCAGGGCTACTTATGTGGGTGTCACAATCAGTCCTGCAGGCCCACCAGTAGCATTTGATTTACAGGCCCTGGCACACTCAGTGCACTTTACTAGGGGCTTACCAGTAAATCAAATATGCCAATCAGGGAGAACCACTTGTAATCACAATTTGTACATGGAGCACTTGCACTTTGATACTGATCAGCAGTGACAAAGTGCCCAAAGCATCTAAGCCAGCAAAAACGAAATCCAGCACAGCATCAAAAATACAGGTCGTAGAGGCAAAAAGTCAGGGGAAACCACGCCAAAGATGACAAGTCTAACAACAGGTAATGCCCATCCTTGTGGAGAAGCCCCCTCTGGCAGTGGCACACACCTCAAATATACCCTCATTGTCCTCCGAAGTGGACAGTAGTTGATGGACCTCTTTCCAGGCTTTTGGGGCAATCTGATAATCTTCTTGGATTCCCTGCTCAACTTCAGCCTTGCCATTTGCACATGCTTTTCAGCTCTGCATGCTAAGGCTCCCCATGTTCACCAGATACACATCCATGTTGCCCAGGAATTAAGGTGCAAACACTGAGTGCAAGAATATATTTATGACCAATCAAAAATTACTCAATAAAAAACAAAAAACAATTAAAAATCCAAAACGTTTTGCTGTCAATTTAGAAAGGAATTTTTAATTTTAGTTTAAATACTGTATGCTGCAAAATGAGTTCCACCCATTTGATATGCCCACATTTTTTACTTTTTGGACCACTCAGTTTTGGACTTTTTTTTACTATGGGTGAGTTTGACTACATGTGTTTTACCCACTGTAATCACATGACAAATGTACTACAAGTGTTTACCACTAGTGTCCACCTTTTGTCCACCTACTCCAGCTTAGCGCATTAGCGTGCAGCGCTTGATCAGTGTACAGCTACTGCTGCTTTTAAACCCCCGTTTTGTGTATTTTGGTTTGCTTTCATTTTCACTGTATTCCCTGTTCTTACTAATCGGCCTTGCCTACCAGCTTAGCGCATTAGCGTGCAGCTCAGTGCATTAGCGTGCAGCGCTCGACCAGTATACAGCTACTGCTGTTTTTAAATCCCCGTTTTGCATATTTGGTTCGTTTTCATTTTTAAAGTATTTCCCTGTTTTTAATTGTCCTTGCTTACCTGCACTGCTGACACCTCAACTTGCACTCTAATCGGACTATTTCACCGCATTTTCTTTGCGGGTCCCTCGCCCTTGTCACGGTGGCGGCCATATTGCGTGAGGAGCGATCCATTTCGCGCTCTAGTCTTCAGCTAGGAGGCTCGACCTCCATATATTGCAGTCATGCAGACGCGCAGCGTCATCGCGCAGCGGAGTCGCCGGTTTTCCGCCGGAGTTACGCCAGAGTTCAGCCCGTCTGCGCCCGTCCGCGCTGAGGACGGGCTGCAGGTCGGGCTGGACCCGGGTTCCTTATTTTCGCTCCCTGGTAAGACATTTATGCGCTACTCTTCTTCTGCGCTTTTGGCTCTCAGACCTCCCACATGCCCCTCTCTACATTGTTTTTCCCCGCTGGGGCTATTACACTCTCGCCGCTGTACGGCCTGCTCTTCCTCTTTCCATCCCCTTGTCACCTGTTCTACTAGCTTCTGTTCTCCCTCCTCTAGGCCCACAGTTTCCCATAACACTGGGTTTCTACTAAATGCGCGCTCGCTAATCAAACATAATCTTGCCTTCCACGATTTTGTGGACGAAAGGCAGCCAGACTGGGTTTTTATCACAGAGACCTGGGCCACTGACTCTTCGGGTCATGACCTTCTTTTAGCCATTCCTGAGGGCTACTCCTTACATAGGCATGACAGACCTAAACGCAGAGGAGGAGGCATTGCCATTCTTTTTAAATCCTCCTTGCTATGTACGGTTAATCCACTTTCCTCGCCCCAAGACCGCTTTGAAGCTCTCTACTTCTGTATCACATGTGCCCCTTCAGTCTCTTTCACGGGTATATTGATCTATAGGCCGCCTGGTCACAGAGCTAATTTTGCCTCGGACATATTGAGAATCCTTGAACCTTACTTCGGAAAGCCCTCCTTCACCATTTTAGGTGACCTTAATTTCCATCTCGATGAGGTTCACTCTAAGGATACTATATCATTGGTTGAATCTCTCGGAGCTTGTGATCTCATCCAGCTTGTTACCAACGCTACTCATATAGCAGGTCACATCCTTGACGGGGTTTTCTCCAATGATCAAAGACTCTCCAGCGGCACACCTTTACCATTGGTGTGGACAGATCATCTTGCGGTTCCTTTGCAGCTAGCCTTCTCTACTTCTTATTCGACTAAGAAAGGGACTACCCCTTTCGTGGCTAGAAGAAATTTCAGAAACCTTACTACTGAGGCTTTTGCTCCTTTTGTTCCTACACCAGAGGCTCTCTCCTTAAAAGACGCGGATGAGGCAGCACAAGATCTGCATGATTCCATCACTAATGCAGTAGAAAAACTTGCCCCTGCATCCCTGCGATATGTAGCCCGGCAGAAACCATCAGCGCCATGGTTCTCGGACCATCTTAGAGTATTAAGACAGGGTTGCAGAAGCAGCGAGAGGAGATGGAGAAAATCCTGGGATCCCAAGGATAGGGAGGCTCACAAGTCTGCTCTACGGGAGTATAAGCAGAAGGTGATAATGGTGAAGCAGGAATACTTCTCCAACCTTACCAGCTCACTCACTTCCTCTAGGGAGCTTTTTAAAATTGCTGACTCACTATGCTCCCTCCAACTTCCTGATCCCGTAGTCAGCTCTCAACGTCTTTGTGACGACATTGCAGACTTTTTTCATACAAAAATCCTTGATATTCATACTTCCTTGGAAGTTCAACGTCTCTCCTTGGCTGAGAATCTCTCTCCAGGCATAAGTTCTTCTGAGACACTGGATATAGTCCCTTCCAGCCTCCTTTCTGTTTTTCCTTCTATGTCTCTGGAGGGATTGAATCTTCTTCTAGATAAGACGAAATCCTCCTCTCCACTAGATCCATTGCCCCTCAAAAAGCTAAAAGAGTGTAGGGACAGTCTCCTTCCTCCCCTACTTGAGGTGATGAACAAGGCAATTGCTCAAGGTACTTTTCCATCAATTTGGAAGAAGGCCATTGTGAAGCCGCTCCTTAAGAAGCCTTCACTCGATCCCGGCCTCCTGAAAAATTTTAGACCTATCTCTCTGCTCCCTGCACCTGCTAAAATTTTAGAGGCACACCTGAATCGCCATCTATCCTCTTTCCTTGAAGCCTCGGAGTATCTTGACATTACCCAGCATGGATTTCGAAAACAGCATAGTACAGAATCTGCCCTCACCTCTGTAGTCGACAACATCCGACGCAAGGTTGATGCGGGACAAACTACTGTTCTTGTGCTATTGGACCTCACGGCCGCATTTGACACTCTGTCCCCTGCCATTTTAACATCTCGGCTTAGGGAGGCAGGTGTCACTGGCCCGGCCCTGAATCTCCTCAACTCCTTTCTCCTTGATAGGGAACAGAGAGTGATGCTCGGCAACCACCTCTCCCCAGCAAAGTCTTTGCAATGTGGGGTGCCACAGGGGTCGGCATTAAGTCCGACCCTGTTCAACATCTACGTGGCCCCCCTTGCTAGGCTAGTAAGATCGCAGGGGATGGAGGTGGTATCATACGCCGATGACACCCAGATCATGGTCTCACTCACTCAGTCCTCTGTCATAACATCTGCCTTTAGCTTCAGGTCCTGTATGCAACACGTTGCTGATTGGATGGTTACCAACTCCCTGAAGCTAAATGGCGACAAGACTGAGGTCTTGATCTTTGGGAAGGACCAAGATATCTGGTCGAGTGAGTGGTGGCCTACCTCTCTTGGCACTTGCCCCACTCCCTCTCAATCTGCCAGAAACCTGGGTGTAATGTTTGATACTTCACTCTCGATGTCCTTACAGGTGAATAGGACTGTCTCGACCTGCTGGGGCGTGATCAGGACGCTCAATAGAATTCGCAGCTATCTGTCTCTTCAAGCACGCAAGCAGATTGCAGTCGCCCTTGTTGGTTCCAGGTTGGACTATTGCAACTCTCTCTACATGGAATCCAACAAGGGCCTCATACATCGACTGCAAATCGTGCAGAACGCTGCTGCACGCTTTGTCCTGGATCTTCCCAGGTCCTCTTCTGCTACTGCTGCGAGGAGAGACCTTCATTGGCTGCCGATTCAGCACAGAATTTATTTCAAAATTCTGTGTTTGACCTATAGAGCACTCGAGGATGGATCTAAAGGCGCTATCAGCTCCCTGCTTACCCGCTACCACCCCCCAAGGTGTTTGCGCTCTTCGGGACTATTCCAACTTGTTGTCCCTCGTTTTAAGCTCACCAGATGGGGAGCCAGGGCTTTTTCAGTCGTTGCTCCACAACTCTGGAACACCCTGCCGAAGGAGATGAAGACCTTACCCTCTCTAGCGCTGTTTAAAAAGGCCCTAAAAACGTGGTGCTTTTCTAGAGCCTACACAGATTGAGCTGCAGGGGCTTTGTTATGAGCTGGATTTGAATTAGGCGCCTTGACGCCCATTGGGCTAAGTTTGCGCATGATAAGACCCCTTTTATTTTATTTTATTATTTTTTATTTTATGATGAGGCCACTGCTATGCAGATAGGGTAAGGGCACTTGACTGGACACAGAAGAACACGTGCACATACATGTGCACGTCTGTGGGCTGCTCGTGTGAGACTACTGTTGTGTGCAGCCCGGTAATTGGACTCTGTAGAGTTAGGTATTGACCTTCGATAGGCCTTTTAATATTAGTGGGAACTTATAAGTAAAGCCAGTGTGATTTACTGTTTTGTCTACAGTGACACTTTATTATAGACATAGGGGTAATCTACCTTACAGTGCAATTTCGCTTCGCTTAGGACTGCAAAGGCCTGTGAGGAAAAGGTGTACCCAGTTCATATTTCAGGTCCCAAGACCATACATGTATATGTTATGGGTCATCCAAAATTGTCATTTTTCTCTGGCTCATCTCAGGATCAGAGCTTAGGCCTTTTGTCACCCTGCTGGCCAATTTAGTTAAATGTCTTCCCAGCTGAGAGAACAAAGGTCGTCCCACACAAAAGGAGTAATTAACAGTGCTTTCTGATGCTCTTGAGAAGGGAGAGGTGAGAATGAAAATCTGCATCTCTGAATTACGTGTAGCACTGTACCATGACTGTGGACATTCCAGGTACACTAAACAACGGAGGGAGCCGAGACAACTGGAGCCAACATCCTATTTGAAGTTTTGTTGGGTAAGGCTTTGGCAGTGAACTGAGCCAGGGGCTGAGCGGAGGCGTCCAAAGCAGATGTGTCCAGTGACTCCTGGATGACTGCATCTTGAACCGTCTCAGCATGCTGTTCAGGAGGGTTGGAACAGGGTTGGAGAGGTTATGTTGCACCCTGAATTGGCCTGAGGTACCTGGCTTCTAGAACCTTCCACACCTCTTTTAAAAACTTCTACACAAGGAAGAGATAATACTGTTAGTGTTTTTTTGTGCTTTTTGCCCGTTTTGCTGCTGGACCGTGCGACTGCAACAGTCTTGGAGAACTGGATGGACAAAGCCCCTAATGCTGAAATCAACAAAGGACTCTGCTTTCAGTTGATCCCAGGACCAGAGGGTCTCTCCAAGGGTCATTGAGGCTGGTCCCCTTACACCTCTTAGGACTAGTTGGGAGAAGATCCGGACTTCTGTGCCCAGAGACGAAGACCAGGAAGAAACCTAGCGCAAGGAGCCAGTGGAACCAGATCCCTGCAAAGTACACCACCTTGGAGGCCTATTGACACTGCCTCTTGTGGCTAGAGCTCACCACAAGGAGTAAAAAGAGCCCAGGATCGGTCGCATTGGCTCAAATGGGTCCAAGTTATGGCTGTTTTAAGGTTGATGACTTTTGACCTCCCAGTGACGATCAAGCATGTGAGGCTCCCCCATCCAGTGAAAAGTACTGGGGATGGGCCAGAGGCCAGCATACAGTTTAATTATATATTTCAGGGAGTTGGCATGTGTGGGGCCCTCTCCCTGTTTTTACATTTGCCCCTGGGGCCCCTCTATCCAGGACATCCAGCACAGTGGGAGACCCACTGCTAAAACACTTCCTGCTTCCCAGCAGGATCTTCCCATATTGCCTGGCAGAGCTAATTTGCATATGCTTTCTCTTCATGTGGCAGCCCCAGGAAGGCAGGAAAACCATCAACACACCTAGAAAGTGTTATGGGGGCTACAGGAATCTCATCAGACCCACCCTGAATCAAGCCTTAAAATGACCCTACTTTTGTGGGGACCAGGAAATGATGACCCCCTATGATTGGCCTTCTTTTTCAAGCACTCCCAAGGCTGCTGTCTTTGCTCTATGGGTGGGAGTGCAGTAGTATGTAGGGGCTGGTCCTATGCTTGCATTTTGTATGTGACTTAAAGATGTATAAAAAAGACACATGGATTGTATTGCACTCTAAAGGGTGGTTCAGTGGTTGAATTTGATGTATAATATCACCCTCTATTTTGGCTGTATTTTGTGTGGCCTGAAAGTATGTAAACACCACACATATAGACACATTATTTCATTGTAAAGTGCTTTATTGATATACTAGTGTTGACAGTGACTATTGATCTAGGTTGATATGCCTTATTTATAGTGATAATTGCATTTACACACACAATGATGGTGGTTTTAACATGCGGTTTGTTCTTGCAATATGCAGAACCCTTGATAAAGCCAGAAGGCCTGTTTTATCTAAAGTGATACCCCCTTATATTGTGATGTATAGTCTGGTATGGGTGGAGTGGGCACTCTGACTTTGAGGGTCATGATACTTTGAGGTCAAATGTTATTTCCTAACATAATCCAAAATATTTCAGATATGCCTTATGATTGTAAACTAATTAGTTGTATTTAGTAGTGTACGTGTAATTAATGTACTTTACCTTTACTAAAGAAAATGCACTGATGGGACAATCATTTGATGAGTGTTATAAATGTGTGTCAGCGAATGGTGATTATAAGCCCACACAACCCCTCCTAAATAGGTCTTGGACTGCTCTGGTTTGCTACCCTGAGAGAGTCAAGCGCTAAAATGTTGTGCGTGGTTCCCAGTAAGGGGAAATTGTGGACCTAATACTTGTGCAGGCCTCACATCCTTATCAAATAATAACCTCCTACACTATGTGATAGTGCAAAACACAAGTACTGGATTGCACCGCTGAACACCGACATAAGAAATCATATTAATGTTTGGAGTGGGCAGAAGCCCACCTCAAGGATGATTAACACTAAAATATCAAGATGAACCCCAAAATCACAAAATTGCCCTTAACTCGATTCCCTGGTATCATTGGAACAGAGCAGACATGATTCAGTTAGGCCAATGTGTAAGGTATTTACACAGTACTGTAATAGTAGTAAAGTCAAAACACCAAACAACAGAAAATCCCAAACCCACATAAATAACTAGAGTAAATTTTAATAAACAAACTGACAAAATCCAATAAGGTGAACTGGAAATAAGAATTTTGAAAGTTTTATGTGACGGTAGCATCACAAAACACTAACCGCCAGTGAGTCTCTGTAAGTGATAGAACAGGATCTAGGCATGATTTCACACCAACTATGATGGAGCGCAGGTCGGATGCACCAAGCGGGTTTGCACCAGGTATACCTTCTGACTTAGGACCTGATTTATATATAAATCATACAAGTGGTTTCTATGGGCGTCCGCAATGGGGGGCAAGGAGGGGCGCTTGCCCCCCCACCCCCCGGAGCGCCTCTCCTTGCCCCCCCTGAGCACGCCCATGTGCACAAATGTATCCTGGAGGGAGGCCTGACGTCGGGGCTCATCCTCAGGCAAGGCATCATCCAACCATCCGCCTTAATTTTAGGCATTGCAGGGAACAGAGCTGTTCCCCTGCAAAAGGCCTCAGCTCCCTGATGGGGCCGCCTTGCACTCTCCTGTGCATTAGAGCAGCCCCACCCTGCCCATTATCATTCTGTGTGCGGCTGATTGCCACATACAGAATGACAATGGGTCAGTCTGGGCTGGCATGCTTACTGCCAACATGCACGCTTGCAGCGTAGCCCTTTCTGTATATCTGCGAACAGTGCGCCAAGACCCGGCTGTTCCCATAGACGAATTTCAAGTGGACGAACGGGTAAGACGTCTTTAGCATCCTGCTGTTACAATTGTTCACGTCCCTGTAGGACACGACGGCTCGATCGATTTAGGCACATGCATGCCAGAACTGTTGACTCTCCTTTCGGCCGTTATTACATTTTCGAATGAGGTGAGCTCGATATATTCAGTTTTATGTTGTTTGACAAACCGTTTTTCACTTGTAATTCAACCGCCAGTATTTTTACCAACAGATTTTACGATATACGGCAAACTACCTAATGTGTAGTGCTTTAGTGCACTTGTGGAATCTACTGCCTTAGTGGCATTAACCATCTATAAATCTCTCTTTTTGAGCGAACGACCACCACGATGGGCACAAGAATGAGCGGCTTGCTTTATTAACTCAGTTACGATTGTTATGTTTTAGTAGTCTCGGCACAACAAGTTTACCCTATAGTACATGGGATATATGCCATCTCCATTGTTTAAACTAACCAGATCACACTGTTTACCTTGGCATTGGTAGACCACATTGCGCCTGCAGGCCATTTAATTTGGCACTTTCAATTTCACTTTTGGATTTCATTAACGCCATGTCCCTGGTGTTTGCAACAATACCAGTATTGCACTCTATCCATGTCTTTTCTCAAACACTTATCATAGTTCTTCCTTGACTTGGTTTCTTAGCTGGTCTTGTTTATCCTTCCCAGATGCATTTTGTTTACTGCCTTTCATTGATTCAGGTTTCCTTGGATTCACTACCAAATTTTGGGATAACGCTGTTCATTAGAGAAAGGGATCCCTTGACAGTTTGGAGCTCGGCGCACCGCACACATACATGCAATAAGTGTGCAGGGTGTTTGTTTCATTCTTGAACAAATTTTATGCCAACTTCATTTTAGCTAATGGTCACCTTTATTAGCCAGGTGACGCATCACTCCTACCAACATATTTTACCTTCGTGAGCCATGGAGCCCCGTTTTTTCTCAACAATTGATCTGTGAGAGAATCCTTCCCCTCTCGCTGCATCACTCATGGTAACTTTATGTAACTCTCCCCAAACATTTGGGAGTTTGTTTTAGTTTTGTAGTATCAAGTCAGGTTCTTATACACCGTCCCTGTTTTTTTGGTGTTCCCTGCCCTTCTCACGTCACACTTGTCCTGAGGAAGACCCCGGTAGTAAGGTTCAAGATACCTACGTTATAGGGGCCGAAACGTCGAATTTACAGCATCTGCCAATACCTATTCGACAGTGATGAATTAACTGTGATCTTATATGTTATATGGCAAATATGTATATTGGATGTGGGCTTTGACTATCTGGTATATGACCAATATATACCAAAACTGTTTGTGATATATTTGTCACCTTCACCAAACTCTCTCTCCCATCACTTACTATCTAACACCCCATTCCCCCTGGGCACCACCCATATGAATGTGATACCTTGTTAGGTTTGTTTCTACGATTGTTCATAAAAATGCATTCCCAATACGATTAAATAACATTGGTCGAACATTACTGTTTCCTCCCTCATATGAATGATTGCCCTGTTCAAGATTTATGTTTTTATTTTTTCTCCCCTCCATGTGAAAGCCAGTAAAACACGGGGACCACTCTAATAAATACAAACTTTGTCCAAAGGGGCCCAACATTCCAAACCATAATAATGAACCATTTGACAGGAGGCGTACTCCTACTAGTAGGTGTTGTAGGCTGAAATTGTGTGTCGTTGCTGCCATTCCGCCACTTCAGATGCAGATTTATGAGGTGCTCGCTACTGCCCTAGAAGCTGTGCTGGCCCTGGGAGGGAACACTCTCACAGCTGGTTCCTGGAAGGATCATAATGCTATTAACAATTGCATGTTTTCTTCTTTAAAGGGGTGTTTTATGGTGGAGTCTAGGTCTATCCCTAAAAGAGCCAAAGTGGCTGTTGGGTGTACCAAAGCTTGTAGTCTAGCAAGGCGTGCCTCGATGGCTGCAATTACAGGTGGGTCCAGAGCCCTAATACAGGGACTCTTATAATGCTACAATAACAAAGGTTAAAAGAGAGTATGAAATGGCCAAATGGGAAGCACTATTGACAGGGACAAAAGGGAAAAATGGCCTTTTGGAAAAACCTGGCCAGCAGGTGCCTGGAATCTGCTGCTCCTATGACTATTAATATTACTGCTCCTGCTTAGGTTGACACATTTTCGGTTGCTAATGTGATCAATTGGATTACCCCAGGGACAGTGCCAGGGCTGGGCAAAGTACTTAGGGATCTGTTCAATGGCAGTAAGGATATATGGAGCCCGTATTTTGCCTTGTATTTTAACAGCATTATGGATGGGCTACCAATGCCCCCTATGTGGGCAGGAGCTGAGATTATCCCGATTTTGAAGAAGGGTTAAGGTCCCTTCCTTCCATCTGTTGGGCAATTAGCCTTATTATAAAAAAAGAGAGAGGTGGCCCACTCTGTACCCAGGGTTTGAGCCTAGTCTAAGGAAAGCACGGAGGTTCCCCTGGACTTATGAAATGACCATCCCATATAGGTCTTCACTCGCCACTGTTTCTGTTACACACACACTCACTCTCCTTTCAGATTTTGAAGTCTTATCCCTTATATCACTAATCTCTGTCCAAACTAGAAGGTAGTGCTAAAAATATATTTTATTATCTTTTGCATTAAAAAAAATGTTTAACACATTTTCAACAAGTACTTGATTTTATACAATACAATTTCGTTTAAAAAAACATTCAATCTTTAGACAACTAAAACATAAATAAAACAATACATTTTCATAGATCAAAAACGCAATATCATTATAATAAAAAAAAAACCAATGCATTAAATCAAAGAATAACAAGACCCATAGCCCAACCAACAACCCAATAGTAACCTAATTTTGTGGCCTAGATATTGATCCCAAGCTGTTATCTATAATGAGGTAGTTCCGGGGAACAATTTTATGCTTATTTTCGTCCTGAAAACAACCCTTGAGCCGTAGATTCTTTGCATGTGCGTTAACGCGTTTCGGCAGTATTCCTACTTATTATTCAACCGCCTTCTTCAGGACTATCATAAATATATACAGGGTCTAATTTTTCCAATATATGAATTTGTTAATCATTCAAAAAAACAAATTGTTCCCAGATTTGTTATATTCATCACTTCAACCTCTCTCTGATATGTTGAATCTTCCCATTAATTGGAACTCTCATTTAATGTCTTTTTATTCATCTGGTTTTCATCTATATGATTACTTGGTTAAAAACACGTGTCCCAGGATGGCTACCTTAAACACCATTAACATAAACATAAAATTGTTCGCCAGAACGACCTCATTATAGATAACAGCTTGGGATCAATATCCAGGCCACAACATTAGATTACTATTGGGTTGTTGGTTGGCCTTTGGGTCTTGTTATTCTTTGATTTAATGAATTGTTTTTTAAAAAAAATTATAATGATATTGTTGTGTTTTTGATCTATGAAAATGTATTGTTTTAATTATGTTTTAGTTGTCTAAAGATTTAATCTTTTTTTTAAACGAAATTGTATTGTATAAAATCAAGTACTTGTTGAAAATGTGTTCAAAATTTTTTTTAATGCAAAAGATAATAAAATATATTTTAGCACTACCTTCTAGTTTGGACAGAGAATAGTGATATAAGGGATAAGACTTCAAAATCTGAAAGAAGAGTGAGTGTGTGTGTAACAGAAACAGTGGC
Source organism: Lissotriton vulgaris (assembly GCF_964263255.1). Taxonomy (NCBI): domain Eukaryota; kingdom Metazoa; phylum Chordata; class Amphibia; order Caudata; family Salamandridae; genus Lissotriton; species Lissotriton vulgaris. The sequence continues at coordinate 223,698,698 of NC_141699.1, read as the reverse complement.
GAGTGAAGACCTATATGGGATGGTCATTTCATAAGTCCAGGGGAACCTCCTTGCTTTCCTTCAATTAGCCTTATTGACAGCTCTCAGAAACTTTTCATCTGATTGTGCTGGAAAGGTTGCATGATTGCATTGAGGACGTGGGCCTGCTTGCCCCCTTGTAAGCCACCGATCAATTATGTTAATTGCAACTAACTTATTGGAAATATGACCCAATTGGGGTGTTCGTCTTTATGTAGTCTTCGTAGATCCTCGGTCAGCCTTTGACCTTGTCCCAGGGCAAGCCCTGTGGAGGGTTTTGACTGATCTGAGAGCCCTAAATACCTTGTAGATTTCATTAGTAGGCTCCACTTGAATAATTATGCACAGGGTAGATGCAGGTCCTTTGGCGAACTTATGGTGCTCATTCTAGAAACCTAAGGAGTAAGGTAAGGGTGTGTTTTGGCCCAACCACGTTTTTATTACATATTAATGATCTTGTGTCCCAACTAGAGCTGTGTGAGCATGATGCCCTGAGTCTGGCCAACAGGAAGGTCCTGCCTTTCCTGTTTGCAGACAACTTCTTACTGGTCTCAGAATCTCCTATGGGTATCCAAAATCCGTTAAACCAGGTTGTTGTCTGCTACATGTAGAGAGGGCTGGAGATTAATCTTAATAAAACCAAGCATATGGCTTTAAAACTCCTGTCCTATGACCCATCTACATCTGGTTCCTAATGGTGTCGCCCTAAAGAGAGTTCATACATTTAGGTATACACTCACTGAGCAATTTGGGTGGTCATCACAGATACAGAAGTGCAGACTCAGGTTAGAACACTATACAGGGTGTATTTTAAGGGCCCTACAGAGCTCTACTTTCCTCTGGATATCCCCGGTCCTGCAAATGTATGATTTACAAGCACTTGGCGGGGGGACCTTATACAGTGGGGAACAATGGGGACCTAGAATATAAGCAACATAGAGCTGGAGGAGAATCATTTTCTTCGACTCCTCACTAACCATCCTGCTAATACATCACTCGTTCCCCTTCAGTTAGAATTAGGCAATAGGCCCTTCACCCATACAGTAGGACTTAGACCTCTGCTGTACTGGAGGAGGATCTGGATTTTTGCTGATTTAGTGTTTATCAGATGGGTTTAGAGGACATTTTAAAGCTCCCTGAGGCTGTTAGGATCCCATGGTTTGGGTTTATTAAATACAGTTTGTTTGAGTTTGGGCATGAGAACCTTTGGACGAATTAAGAGATTGCATGTAGAGTACCAAAGTCTCTTCTCAAGGGGATAAACTGAAAGCATGTGGATGGCAAGTATTACAGGAATGGAAGGGTGGGCTTTCTGACATCAGCCTTCCTTGAGTTTAAAGTCGCCTACTCTTTGGAAGAGTGGATGGACATGATTGAGCCCTCGCTCACCAAAGCCTTGTACTTAACATTTCAGATTGGGATCTTGCTGCTTTGCACATGCACTGCCAATTGGTAACATCCCTTTACTGAACTAGACATGTCTTGTCCCTTTTGTCCCAAGGTAAAAAATGTATTGATCATGTTTTCTTCTTCTGATCCATTATCACGCACACAGGAGAAAATGGATATTGCCGCTGTGTCACAATACGGGGGCTATGGACTTTAGGAGAGCTTCTGGGATACTAAGAACAAACCCAGCACAGCCAATTGTATTTGCCATTTCCTGTTTCCTGTTATATATGGGGAGATGCAGACAGAAAAAGGCTGCCCCTTAAATACTGCTATGGCTTTATACGAAGTTAGCAGCAATGCTTAAGACTGCTAAATGTAATTTAGGCTATGATGGGAAGATTATAATGCAGACTATGTGTGTGTTTATCTAAACAGACTGTCATTGTATGAAGTGTATGCGTATTGACAACCACAAATTTAGGATTCTTAGCAGAGTCTATGTATTTTATGTGTTCTATTAACTTAGATACTATTGTGGACAATGATTGCACCTCACCAGTTATGCTTCTGAGGATTTCTTTTATTGTAAAATCAATTTCTTGAGATGATTTAAAATGGTTTTATAGAATTTATGTTTTATTTTTATGTGCTTTTGTGCCAACTCTGTCGATAAAGAAATTGATTGTTTGATATAAGAAATTGGGTCATTTGTTGAGAGGGGTGAAAGTCCCATTCAAATAACAAACACACTCCTTGTCAGTGCAAACCACAAAACGTCACTAAATTAACCTGTGCTTAATTCTCTGGTAGCTTGGCACTAAATCAATCAGGCTTAACTTAGAGGGAATGTGTAAAGTATTTATGCAACACACAAACAGTAATAAGAGGAAAATGCAACACAAGAAAAATCCCAAACCTATTTAGACAAATATCGTGAATTTTAATTAAAACATTGATGCCAGAATGGCAAAATTCCAATCAATAGTCTAGAGATAATATTTTTTTCTTCTTTCTTTTAGTGAAAACATCCCCAGAAGCAAAAAGTGCCACTTACAACTATCTGGTGCCGCTAGACTGGGTAAAAGACACAAGTTCATCCTGATCGTGACAAACCTCAGGCCTGGTCAGGGACCATGTAAGTCCAGATGAAGAGGTATTTTCTCCAGTGCAGCGCAAAGAGTTCTGTTCGTATTGGCAGGGGTGCAAGGATGAGCCGTTTGGCAGTTTGAGCAGGCTGAGCATCTCGAGCGGTCGTTGCTGTAGTGCAAAGAGGTAGTTATTGCTGGGGTTTTGCGTTAGATTCTCATTGGGTACTGTCAGTGTCAGCATGAAGAACAGGTCCTGCAGGAGCTTTATGCTGGTGGTTGTGACAGGTGGTCATTTCTTGGCACAAAGAGGGCACTTTGTGTTGGTGGGGAGACCATCCGTTAGGATTTTCACCTTTACATGAGGAGGACAGCGCCGGGACACTCTGATTGAGTAGCTGAGCGCTCTACAAAACCCCGGATAACATATCATCACAAGGACTTCACATTGATGCCAGCAAAGGGTCCAAGACTTGGTGGGCACCTCTTGGGGATCCGGACTCCCTCCATCAGGGGTCAGCAGCAGGACTCAAGAACTTCCAGGCAGGTCCGCTGGTGGTGCTGGTCAGCTAGGAAGTTGCAGGAAGCATCTGAAAGCTTTTTTGGTCCATGTAGCACATACAGGAGGTCAGCAACTGACCCTTGGGGTCACTGTTGGTATTCTGAAATCAAGGCAAACGTGCCCAGATTTCCATCATCAGACAGCTAGGCAGTCCTTCCAGTAGCAAGGCAGTCCTTCTGGCAGCAGGGCAGTCCTTCTTCTTAATCTTCCACAGATCCTGAGTTGGTCTGATGAGAGGTTCTGAAGGTCTCATGATTATGCCTTGTGCCAGATTTTGCGTGGGGGAATCCTCTAAACGTACCCCATAAACTGGTTCAGGTCAGTTATTTCCCTTCCCCTGAGATTGGCTCTGTCTGTGGTGACAAAGGCTGGGCAGGCCTGATGTCACTTACCTTTCTGTGTGCTGTAGGCAGGTCCTTTTGAAATGCAATCAGGGCACGAGACAGCTCATCCCCAGCCATCCGATCAGGAAGACCCATTCCCCATACACCTAGGTTCCTTTATCCCACTATTTAGAAGCAGTTCACAGTCCACAGCAGCACAACTATTCATGCTCTTGTGACCCAGGACACTAGCAGAAAGACACATTTGGTTTGCTCAGAAAAAAGGCAACTTTCTAACTTTCTTATTTGCGGTGGAACTACAGTCATCCAGTTAGCCAGTAGGACTCTGTTTATGTCGGTAAGTAGACCCCTTACGTACACATTGGGCACTATGATCACCACTTTTTGGTCTTATTTCATCTCATTTCATTTTCTTATCTTGTCACTATTTATCTGAGGTAGCTGTTGTTTAATTCAAAGGAACATATCATACATTGTAATTGAATTTCATTGAGGTAAATATCTAGAAAGGTGTGACTTGAACGATGTTTGCTAAATATATTGATACACTTTATTTCATTTTTCACAGTTTCCCTGAAGAAGGGATCCAGTATCCCAAAATGCATTGGGATCTACGATAGTAATTTTGGAAATTTTGGATAGTGTAGCATGAAATTGTATTAGTTGATATGGTTTATGTTAGTAATGGCATTCACTACGCAATTAAGTTTTTGAATTTAATGTAAAAAGAATCATGCAAAGTAAATTTGTATTGACATTTTTGTATAACTGTTGTATGGTTTAAAGCATGTGAAAACATTTAAGCAGTTCGAGATTGTGGTTAGCAAATTGAGCAAACGGTAAGTTTGCATTAGCAGTGCAGGCAGGGTCAAGTGGTATGGTAACACTTGAATTTCTACATGATTTGAAAAAAGGGAGGGTAGCTTCCTCCTTCCCACCTAGCACGCCCAGAGTTAGCATTTGACAAAATTGTATATTTGGAAAACTAGTGAACTTGGAGTGCGCAGCACAACCAAATCATTACAAACTTTCTAAAAGTAGCATTTTTTAAATTGTAACACACCCTCTGATTTTACCATTAAAGAGATTTTGAATTACAATGTATTTGAGTGTTAACATCATACCTCTATCTGAAATTCGCACTTATCATTATGTAATAAGGTAACTTAATTTTGGTCTGCAGAAGAGATAGCCTTTCAACAGTGAAAAATTACTTTAGGAGTTTTTTTTACTAACAGAACACGTAAAATATAAACACATATGTCCTACTTTTCAAATACCATGCGCCCTGCCCTATGAGCCCTTAGGGCCTACCTTATTGCTTACTTATAATTAAGTTTATTTTGCCAGTTCGAAATGGCAGTTTAAAACTGTTTTAAAAGGCTACTTTCGTGGGTGACATGAGTGCTGCAGCCCACCAGTAGCATTTAACTTACTAACATGTAGTACCATAGAGGAAGTAAATTAAATATACCAATCAGGTGCAGGCCAATGTTACCATGGTTTTGGCAGATAGCACGAGCACTATATCACTGGTTAGGAAGGGAAAATGAGCACAGAGTTCTAGAAACTAATAAAAATAGGTTCAGGAAGGCAGAGGAAGGCAGAAATCTGGAGTGACCTTTCAAAATGGGCCAGGCCCAACAGTAGAGTAAGAGTCGGCCCGGAAAGGGCAGAACATATTTGGTGTTGAAAAATACACTCTTAAATTGCTGATTAACACTGTATGTTATCCATATATTGGGTTTTTATAAAGACTATTATCAACAACCCTGTAAGTTTAGTATATTCTGTTGTCTGGTGTGAGGAGGTGTCCATATTGTGGAGACCTGACTTCTGCTGATGCAAGTTTAACATATATACATAAGATTTAATAGCACGTTTTAATTGTAAGCCTAGTTCTCTACTATGCAGCATCTATGGGGCTCCTATGGCAAACTGTGGATCTTTTTTTACACACAGTGACCTGGTGAAAGGTCTTATGGCGCTTGAAACCCGCTCAATTTCCAATGCAAATACAAACACACGTACAAAACTTACATTTCATGATCTAGTTATGGCCGAGGTGCAGCAGTGTGCTGGAATTAGGACTCGCTTAGATGAAACAAACAGTGGGACAAATGCTACCCCCTGCTGACTGGATCCCAAAGTACCTCCCTGTAGTAATATTGATTATAGTGTTTTTGTGGAGAGCAGTCACATCCTAAACCAGCCTTATCGCTGGCTAACTCCCCACCTCTGAGTAGGGGACAAACGTAGAGGCTACTGAAATGGATTTATGGGCCAGACACTGTACTCGGGCACAGGGACCCGGTTGTAAGCAATCGGGGAAGTACCACTGTGGAACTAGTCTCCCCTGCTTTTGATGGTGCCAAACAGCCTCATGTGGTCCCTAATAAAATTTTGTCATGGAATGTAGCAAGATTAACCAAGCTATTGTTAGAGGATGAGTGGGGTCAATTTATTGAATCATTTGGGGCATCTGTCTCTTTCAAGAGATGGGGTGTCTAGCCCCCATTCATAAGTGTGCATATACATCTTTTTGTGTGAACGGGACCCAATCTGCCAGTGGCATGCCTACAGGAGGGTTTTGTATATGGCTTAAAAGAACACTCCAGTGTAGAATACCTTTCGTGCCCATTGCCTCTCGTAATATATCAGCAGTTAGGCTGATGCTTCCATCTGGGCTGTCATTAAAAATGTAACATGTATATAAAGTGTGGAGAACTGATGTGAGGAGACCAACATAATCAGCATATTAGAGCAAGCACTGTTGGAGAGTACTGGTAAAGATGGGCTCTTGGTAGCTGGGGACTTAAATTCAATCATAGAGCCTCTGGCAGCCTCCCCACTTGACCTAACTCATGAACAGGACAGATAGATCTCCCCTTAGTAAGATGAACAGCAAAGGTGGGCCAATTGTGGGCCACGACTTTAAACTATGATCTTAGAGCCACTAATGGCAGGTGCCCCTCGGATCGCCAGGGCACAATTACATATTACAGGGTGGGACATGGTAGTAGAATAGACTCTTTTTTGGCAGATGTTAAGCTCTGGCCGGCAATCGTGGATATGGAAGTAGTCGATCGCACTGGCAGTGACTGCAGCTCCCTTTGGCTGTCACTACTTGATGAAGTTTCCCCTGTTCAGGTTTCCTATGGCAATGGAAATGTAGGTTCCATCTAATACACTAATAATTTTAGAACCATTAGGTGGGACTGGGTGCTGAAATATCCAGACTCACTTGAAGTGGTTAAGGATAGTGTAATTGCGGACTATGAGTCCTTATCAAACTCTCTCCTGTGTCCAGGATGGATGAGTTTGCTACCAGTCACAAGACAATATTAGCCCATATTAGAGAGGCACTCTGGAAAGAAAGGCATAGGGGAAAACTGTGCAAAACCCTGATAATTGGTATATTGGGGAATGTAGATCAGCCAAGAGAGAGCTTATTGAGGCAATCAAGTCAAAATCACAGCTAGATATAACAAAAAGCTGGACCTGCTATCGCCAAGTGTTAAACAAAGCAAAAAGGGAATGGGAGAGTTCATTATGGACAAACCTGCATGAAGCACTCTCCAATAAATATAATAAGTCCTTCTGGAAGACAGTTGTGGTTTGCCTAAGTGGTCGGAAACCTACTCTTGACTTCTGTATTCAGCCACAGGAATAGATGGCACATTTTGAACAGCATGAATCTACCAAATGTGACACAGCCAAGGGTGACTTTAGGGCTATGAAAACGAATTCCATCCTAAAGCCTAATAGTTTGATATTTTCGTTAAACAAAACATTAAAATCAGTTAATTCCTGCTTTCCTGGTCATGCCACAGAGCCAGATAGATGGCCAAATGACCTGTATAGGGAAAATCGAGCGGACATATATTAACCTGCTTTCCAACACAATCCTAGCTGGTATGGATATTCTCCCTTCCTGGAAATTAGCTTAAATTATTACCATCTACTAGAAGGGGGACCAGGCAAACCCAGCCAATTATAGGCTCATAAGCCTGATTGATTCACTACAAAAAAACATTTTGCAAACAGGTCCTGGCCCATATCCAAGCTTTCTGATTGGCAGGGGTTTTTAGGTCAAATGTGAGCACTGTGGATCAGATTTTTCTCTTTGCCTACGTTTACTGGAGGGAGATGATAATTGGCAAGGGCAAACTCTATGTTTCCCTTGTTGACCTTTGCTCAGCGTTTGATTTGATTCCCCGTGACCTATTATGGAGGGTCATTGAGGAGATGGGGTATTCGCTCCCTTGTTGGACATCTTAGTGAGTTGATGTGCTGACACACTTGCTCAGGTGAGGTGTGGGGGAGGATGGGGCCCTGAAAGACCCTATCCATATTGACCGGGGGGTCAGGCAGGGGTGGGTTCTGGCGCTGACTCTTTTCACATTATAGATAAATGGTGTATTTGGCTTCTTGGAGAGGGACGGCTGTGATGCACCCAAGATAGGAGGGCAGAGGGTCCCTGCACTCCTTCACGTGGTCGACACCATGTTAATATCCAAGTCACGGCATGGGTCTGCAACAGCTCTCTGAACTCTCTTCAAATGTTTTGCATTGAGTGAGGCCTGGAGCCTAATAGCCCCAAGACCAAATATTTTTTTACTAGGCAGACGTTGACCCTTTGTAAGAGGAGGATGCCAGTTGGTGACACTTCCTTGGATGTGGTGCTCAGTTTCGAGTATCTGGATATTAAAATCTCAAAGAATCTATGTTGGGCGCCACAGGTGGAAAAAGCACAGTTGTCCTTGGTTCAACACACTCCATGTTGGGACAATATACAGCAGAATCCTCATATAGAAGGGTGTCTTCGGCACTGGAAATGTATAATGTAAAGTCCTTACAGGCGACTTTAAATGGTGCAGAATTCTGGGGTTGTTTACATACAGAGAGTCTCTCCATAGTGAAGCAGAGGTTTATAAGAACTTTATTGAATCTTCATGTAAGCACACCGCTGACTCCATTATATATAGATTTGCCTGAAAGAAAACTGCCCACAAGATTGAGAGTAGAATGCTGATCTACTGGTTCCAGGTAAGGACAACACCCACCTTCGAATCCTATCGGGAGGGAGTCAAAGACCTTTTGGTCCCACAATGTGCATGTAAAGATCTGTGGCTTTATGCTATTAAGGCCCTACTTCAAAGGCAGAATCTGGATAAATATTAGCTTTTGCCAGAGAGTATGTGTTTAATTGGCAAGGACAGAATCAAAGCACTTTTTTAGAAGAGTGTGGCGATTGACAACGTTATGTAGTGCAAACATTCTCTAACTGTGGCCTTCAGTGATCAGAAACCAATAGCTCTTTATGAAAGTACCATCAACGAAATTCTCCCTATATTAGCCAGGAAACTCTACCTCCAGTTTAGATATGGTTCTCTACCTGTAAAATCTTTCACTGGTAGATGGAAACAGGATAGTGGTTCATATGATGATTTGTGTGTAGGCTCTGAAGAGTGTTACGAATTGCTTATCCATGTTTTGTTCTTCTGCCCCTTTTATAAACAAATACGTGCAAAATGGATTGCTGCCCTTCGTATAAACTTGGGGCCACATTATCAAGCCTGGGCATTAAAATTATCGACGCTTTATTGGCAGGAAACTGCCCATAAAGCGGCGATAATGGGCTTGATAATGTGCTCTATGGAATTCCAATCGAAGCCCATGTTAAATGTGAAGGACACCTAACATGAACAATTGTGTTTTTAAACATGCACCTCGCCACTGTCTTGTGTCTCCTGCACTCTGATACCTTTTCTGGGTTTGTCAACTTGGGTGAGCGTTGACTCCTGGAGCCACGCCACAATTATTCATAGTTGCCTCTGCAGCTGTGGCATGGCCTGCTAAGTTAGTGCTGTTTTTATGGTGCTGCTGCTAGTTCCTGTTCAAAGCCTCTGGTGCCAAGTGGGGGCTCCTAGCCACATAGGGACACCTACGGGAGGTGCCCTGCCGGGCCAATCTTTGAGAGCTGAGTGCTGTGCAGAGGTGGACGGGCGTCTCTGGCCCTGCGCTGAGGCCAGGGGCTAGAGTTGTCCTGCAGCCTTCCCCTGCCTGCTGAGGTGAGCTGAAGTTGTGGTCACCGGGGAATACCCAGTACTTTCATCCTGCAGATGTGTGATGCGGAGGGCCCTGTCGCTGTGTCTGGGGGCTCGCCCCATTGAGGAGGGTTGTTAAACATACTAGAACTGTGTATTCTCTCTGATCCCCCGGTGGCTGGGGGAGGGGGGCAAATAACTGACCACTGTGCTCCTCTGTCTGTCCCTCGAACATCTATGGGGGATTGTATCTCTGTGCTCTTCTTGTTTGGGACGAGGCCGGATGCCTGTGTCTTTTAGACCAAACTGGAGTGGGGGCTCCGATACTACATTTTCCACCTGATTCTCTGTGCAGGCCAGCTCTATGGTGCTGTAGCTCATGGGATTGCCTGTGACTCTGGGCTGCGGCCTCCATAGCTGGGGTGATTTGTGGAAGCCCCCCGCGGATGCCTTATTACACCCCCTGACGCCCCTTCTGCCGCAGCAGGCGGATTCCCCCTGCTGTACCATGCTGGTGCCCCTCTGTGTGGTTCTGGGGGTGTTCGACAGCGGAGGATGCAGAGGAAATTGGGGGTGTTGGTCCCCTGGCTTTTACTGCTTTCTCTGCACTTACCCCCAGGGGAACAGTGTTAGAGACAGCAGCCCTTAATACATAATGCCCCCGTTTTATAACTCACATTGAAATATGAGGTACAGTGTATGGATTATTTGGTTGGCCTCCAGAACCTTCTTCTATTTTGGTGAGTGCACATTTACAGTTCCATGCTTGTAAACAATTGAACTGCGATCACCACCTTGGGAAAGACTGACAAGACCTAAACCAAACTTCAGTTTGAGAAGCGAAACATATCTAGGCTGCATGAGGATCAGGTGGCAACACTGGGGACAGATGCAGATGTGTCGGACCTGAGCTGGATGTAGACCTGCGACAAATCTTGACTGCTTGCAACTCAGCCTTACGAAGATTGAATAGAAAACTATGCCCTCACCTACCGCATGGACAAGATGTCAGAACACATTGATAAACATGCGGTGTGCTTAGATATGGTTGAGAGATGTTTATCGGAGGCTCAAGTGAGCAAATCTCAGTGGTAGGGACAGAAGCAGCTGGAGAGGACAATCTCATTGCTGCAGGCCAAGGCAGAGAATTAGGAGGCCCACTCTAGGTGGAATATTCTCTGTATAGGGCTCACAAAATCTACAAATGTGGGTAATATGGAGACCTTTGTGAAAAAGCTCCTTGCAGATCTTTTGGGGTGAGAGATATTCTTCGATATGCCCGTTGTGGAGCGCACTCACGATTCGCTGGCCCATAAGCTGATCCCCTGGGGCTAGGCCCCACTCGATTATAACAAAACTGCTTAATCATTGAGAATGTGATGCCGCATTGCATTGTACCAGGGAATTACAAAGCCTTTGATATTTCTAAATTTTACACCTCAGGTCCAGGAAGCACACAGACAGTTTCTAACAGTCGAAAGGAAATTACAGGAACTAAATATTTACTATGCTATTCTTTACTCTGCTTGTTTATGGGTGACTGTTGATGGAAAAACAAAGATCTTTAGTCACCCTAAAGGCTTGCAGGAATATCTCAAACAACATGAGCTGGCTGACAGTAGACAGAGGTCTCTGAGGGCTGAACACGGAAGTCTGGGACCTCTTCTAATTTAGATGAACCTGGTTGATAAGGATTTACCTTTGAGGCTTTGCAAGCCAAAAACCCTAAGGGTTTGTTCATTACCTGCTAATGTGATTTGTGTAGCTGTTTTCTTTTGAAGATTCTAGGATTTCAATATGTAGTTCTGATGGTATGTTATAATGTGTGTGACATTTGACTTGTACGCAGAGTCATTGGGTGGGGTAGCATATTCCTGAAGGTCTGGTGCACGATTGGTGCAATGTCTATATTATATGCGGCCCCTCTGTGACTTTGTGTCATGAGGGTGCTTGGGGTCATACTCTGCCTCCATGTGTATGCAACACTGTTTTAATGGGGGTATGTTGATTGGGAGATTGAATAGGACCAGGGGGGTGTACTTTGCCGTACCACATGTTTGGGGGGCATGACCTGGGAGGGATGGGTGTTGGAATATCACATTAGTAGTATGGCACAAACGTTGGTGTATACAGGTGCTTTAGTTGCAGCTTACCCAGTTTTCCTCATTACACAATGTAGAATAGGGGACATGACTGCTTCTACTAGGCACTCTTGTTCGTTGAACGTTCTCACTTGGAACGTTAGAGGGCTGAACGACAGTAGGAAAATTCATGAAGTGTTCTTATAGTTACAATGTTATCAGATACATTTTGCCATAATGCAGGAGAGACATCTTGCTCCTAATAGCCGACTGCTCACACAGAGATACACAAGAGGTACATGCTGTGTGCCAGGTTTCACAACCTATGCCCAAGGGGTCCTGATTTGGGTCAGAGGAGGCTTCGGGATACAATTGCAGAAAATATGTGTAGACTCTGGAGGAGGTTTTGTAGTTGTGCGATGCACAAGGACAATTTTTTGTGGTCAATGGACCTAAGTATGACGATCCACAGTTTTATCATATAATCCATGCTAAGCCAGCCTGTTATGATGGGCTATCTTGGATTTGGGGCGGCAACTTTAACTGTGTCTAGTCCCCCTATTTAGATCACTCTTGGGTCCCGCCTCGGTGACCCTCGCTGGCAGCCCGTGCTATAGTGGATGTGGCCAACCTTTGCAGTCTGATGGATGCGTGACACTGCCAATCTCCATGTCCTCCATTATTCTACTATTCCTGATATACATAAACAAACTGACTGCTGGCTAATTTCATGCATTTTGATGCCCGAAGAGATGCTCAAAGAGATGGTCCACAATGGTAGTATGCCTCCGACAATGCATGAAGCGTTACTTGTCACTCTGCTTAAACAGGGTAAACCAGAAGATCAATGTTCCTCTTATTGGCCGCTTTCTCTTTTAAACACGGATACTAAACTTTTTGCCAAGGTTTTGACAAATCGTCTGGTGCCTTTGCTTTCCAATATTGTGGGGCCGAAGCAATCTGGTTTTATATCGGTTTGGTCTCTCATATATAACCTCCATACTCTTTTTGGGGAAATATCACACATTGATCCTGATGTTTGCGCCACTGCGATTTTACTTCATGCATAAAAACCTTTCAGTTCTGTTGAGTGGTGATGTGTGTTTTGAGTATTGCGACATGTGGGAATTGGCGATGTCTTTCAACAACTTGTCCGGGTTCTCTACATGGATCTTACAGCGTGTATGTGCCTAAATGGTAGGGAATCGGCACTGTTATCTATCATGAGGGGCGCACAACAAAGATGCCCCATTCCCCCCTTCTCTACACACTGGTTATGGAGCCCTTGGCCTGTGCCTTGCAAGAGTACCACTCTCATCGTTGTATTCGGTTTCCGCATTATAAACGTATCTTATCAGCGTATGCTGACGATACGCTCTTACACGTTCGTGACCCTGAACATAACCTTTCGCTCATCCTCAGGTAGGTGGTGCACATTGGAGATCAACAATACCGATACGACAAGGGTCCTAGGGTATATTTATAGACCTTGCACAAACACAACACCCAACATGATACTAATACAACAACAAGTGTCTTTGGGTCTCATATATGAAATCTTCAAACTGTGTGTGGCTACAAATGACAAGGGCGGTAACGGACAGCAACCGATGGGTATCTTTCATACTTGAGGGATATCTTTTTTCTTTACTTAAATTAGTATTAGTTATTTTTGTAGCCACATACAGTTTGAAGATTTCCTATATGAGACCCATGGACACTTGTTGTTGTATTAGGTGCACTTTGGAGGCCACTCCAGGTTACATGATCACTTCCGGTGGGGTTGGCACTCCAGCATTCGTGCCCCCAGCACCTACTTAGGTCTGTGCTCATGCGCACGCTCAGTAGACACGCGCAGCGGATGCGCGCAGCGGGCGCGCAGACGGCGTGCCAAAGGCACACCAAGGCAAGCCAGTCTGCGCCCATCCGCTCCCGGCCGGGACCAGGGGCCAGAACCCCTGGCAGTGGGAATAACATTCTCACCTACAGTGCACAAACCTTAATGACCCTAAGACCTACCTCTGGCCCTAACTGTACACACTCATTGTCCCCCGCCTGTAATTCCCTAAGTTGCCCTCATTGCAACTTTAAACCTCTCCTCTACGGTAAGGAAGCACCAGCGACTATACCCCCACTAAAACTTTTTCTTCTAAACTGCTGCTCCCTCCCCAAACATTCACTAGAACTACAACTCTTGCTGGAGTACCATAAGCCGGATGTATTATTTCTGACCGAAACCTGGTTACAGCAGGAGATGGACCCTGCCCTCACTTAGATCCTTCTATTGGGGTACTCAATGCACAGAGTGGACCGTAAGTCAGGAAGAGGCAGCGGCTTAGCTATAATTTTTAAAGATAACTTCTGTTGCTGCTCTGTTATTGAGGAAATACCTGATTGTGAAGGCATGACCTTCTCGTTAGAATTTTCACCAACTAGCACCTTTTCCGGCCTGTTATTATATCGCCCACCCCAGACCCATAGGTCAATTCCTGAATACACTCCCGATGCGTGTCGCTGAACTGACCCTTAGCCCAGCAAACTTCACGGTTCTTGGGGACTTCAACATCCATCTGGATGACCCCTCCAACCGTCTAGCGGCTGAACTTCTAGAGCCAGTCTATTGGCTCTCCAAATCACACAGAAGGGTTTTGCCCCCACTCACATCAAGGGGCACCTTCTTGATTTTGTGTTCAGCAATGCTCAGAATCTCCTAGTTGATACCCCCATTTCCCTTCCGTGGACCGACCACTTGCTAGTCTCTCTGGCTTGGGAAGCTGTTGCTTCCCCTGCCACTCACAATGCCACTCCACAGCTGGAAAGAAAGTGTTCAAACCTTTCAGCCACTCAATGGTCCTCTTTGTTGGCCGCCTCTACCCTGGTCTCTGACTCTGATCCAGACACGGCCAACAGTAATTTTAATTTTTGGATACAAAGTCGCTTGATTCGCTGCTCCCAAAGACCCCCTCTCGCATAAACTCCAAACACAAACTTGCATCTTGGTTCTCTCCCAAATTAAGAGAGCGCAAACAAATATGTAGGAAGCTCGAAAGGTGCTGGAGAGTACATTTGGCAGAAGACAGGAAAAAGGCCTACAGGCAAGCCATTAGGAATTACAAGGCCGAAATCAAGACTACAGAATCCGCATTCTCCAAGGACAGAATCAGTGCTGCTGCAAATGCTCCAAAAGAAATATTTTGTTTTGCCAAATCGCTTATTTCCGCCCCGCAGAAATCCCTCAATCAGGAGGATGCCCAATCCCGCTGCAATAGCCAGGCAGAATACTTTCAAAAAAAAATTCAGGTCATAGCCTAAACCTTTATTTCTGATCAGACTGGGTCCACGCCTCAATCTAATGAGAGCCCCCAGGGCCCCCACTCTGTTTGTCAGTGCTCTCTCACTGAGTTTCCCCTGCTAGATGAGAGCCTGCTGAAAAGACTCATCACGCAGGTACTTTCCGGGTCGCCCACGGACCCCGCTAAACCACAACATCTCACTTTAATCACCGATGTTATTCTTCCGGTAATCATGAATGCTATCAACACCTCCATCTCTGTAGGAAAGGTACCCGCGGCATGGAAATGTGCACAAGTCAGATCTCTTTTTAAAAAAACGAATTTAGACACCACTAACATGGCCAATTATCGTTCTATCTCCCTACTCCCATGGTTAAGGAAATTAGCTGAGAAACACATCAATTCCATCTTAGTTCACTATTTAGAGTCCAATAAACTTCTCCATGACTCCCAGACAGGCTTCCGCCCCAAGTTAGGGACGGAGACAGCACTTATTGCAGTCACGGAAGAAGCTAGGAGACTCTTAGATCAGGGCGGCGCAGCAGCAAATATTTTGCAAGACCTTAGTGCCGCCTTCAACACTGTGAACCACAACATCCTTGCCGAGCTGTTAAAAAATCTTGGAGTGACAGGCCTGGCTATCACCTGGCTCTGCTCTTTCTTACAGGACCATTCTTTCCAGTTTTGTGAGGGTATAGTCACATCCAATCGGTGGTGTCTGAGCTGTGGGGTTCCTCAGGGTTCTTCCCTGAGCCCCACGCTCTTCAAAACCTATATGACACAATTGGCTGAGATAGTGCTACCATTTGGAATTGAAATTGTAACCTACGCGGACGACACCAAGTTGGTGGTTGCACAGCTTAGAGGCTGTAGCCAAGTGGATGGCAGTGTCTCACCTTAAGCTGAGCAGTGACAAGACAGTACTAATGTTTCTGGGGAAGTCTTCCTCGCTGTCGCCGGCGTTCTCCTGGCCGCCCTGTCTTAGCACAATGCCCGCTCCCAAGTTCCAAATTAAGAACCTTGGCACATGGCTCGACAACTCCCTCTGCTTCAACTATCAAGCCACTAATCTTTCTGCTACCTGCTTTGGCCTGATGTGGATGTTAAGGAAGATCCTACCCTACTTCCCTTTCAGGCCCGAAGGATTATGGTACAAGCCATCATCCTGTCCCGTTTGGACTACGGGAATGCATTGTACCTGGGCACCCCGCAGGCCACCATTCAGAAATTACAAGTAATCCAGAACTGTGCGGCCCGCCTTCTTCTCGAGATTCCACGGAGACAGTCGGCTAGACCAGCTCTAAGGAAGCTGCACTGGCTGCCGATTCAGTCCAAAGTTCGCTTAAAGGCCATGTGCCAGGCTCATGGTTCTATGTGGAAAACTGGTCCTGCCATCACTCATTCCTTCGTTACTGCCCACCATCCATCCAGGAATGTTCGTTCCAGCACGTCCTTCCTCGCAACTACGAGGAAGATCCACAGATTCAGATGGGGTGGCCGCTCCTTCTCCTAGAATGCCTCTATGCTTTGGAACTCTCTGCCTCCCGCTCTCTGCAGGGAATCTAATCTCCAGATTTTTCGCCGTCTCCTGAAAACTCATCTTTTTACAAACCCCTTCTAACTGGTTTCATTCTGCCCCCCAGTCTGTCCGTTCGTAGCGCTACGAGAGCTCAGGGCAGCATGCACTTTACAAAAATCTCTTCATTCATTCATTCATTCATTCATTCATTCATTCATATTATTCGGAACCAGTCACTTATATTTCCACTTACCTCTACTACAACTTCAGTGTACCTGGAGTTTTCGCTTACTTGGGTGACAGAGTCGGTCCTTTATTTGGGTGCTCAAGTCAATACTGATCCAGAAGTCTTACTGCGTGACAACTACTGGAGGGATGTGCATCGCCTCAAAGAAGCGGTAGACCGTTGGAGTCACTTCCCCCTTTTGCTGTGTAGTCGCAAAGCCATTATGAAGATGGCAATTCTTCCCAGATTTTCTATTTTTTTTCAAATATTCTAAGACTCCTGCCTAATGCATGTTTTTGGACCCTGCGCGGTATATTGGTGAGATTGGCGTGGGCTGGTAAGCAGCCGTGGGTGCATTGGGATACACTCACGCTACCATACAGAAAGGGTGGACGCCCCAGACCTGGAGGAATACTACAAGGCAGCACAATGTATGTTTGCTTATTTCTGGCTTCATGCACCACTGGAACTATCTAGTTTCAGCCTAGAACGAGTTGCAGCATCTCCAACATCGTTGCCCCAAAGTTTATTTGATAGGTCGGTGAGTCAGTTTCATGAGATCGACCATGTAGGTACCATGCTGAGACTTTAGTGGAAATTATTGGACCTGCTGAAAAGACCCTTGTTTTACTTTCAATGACTCCCTATGGAGTGGTTTCATTGGTTCCCATTGTGCAAGAAAGAGAGGTACTCCATGGCCTTGGGATATGATTTATCAGTGATTTCTTTGAAGATGGAGTACTCAGCGATTGGACACAGGTTTGCGCTAGGTACGAGGAGTCATCTATGCTAGCACAATTTCATTATTCATGATGCACACCTTACTAGATGATTCCCTTGTGGAGCCATTGTAGCTTCTGACTGTTACCTATCTATTACAGGTGGCTTTGCCAATACAAGCAATTGTAAAGCTAGAGGGCAGATGACCTAATATCCCCAGGGCCTTCTGCGATTGGAAAGAGGACTTGATCATCAAGATTAGCAAAGCACAGTAGGCTTATTGTTGCACCATGACTCAAACCCTCTCTTTTAAATAGTCGTCATAGACTGGTGCATTTTAAATATCTTAATTGGGTATATCACACACCGACTCAATTGTTTCAGTATGGCTTGCATGAGAATTCTAAGTGCTTGCGTTGTTGTCTGGATGACACTGGCTTCGCATGTGGCTGCATCTCTGCAGGAGATCACTGGGGAGTCATTGACAGTTACTCCATTGTTAGCTCTTTAGGGCTATGTCACAGACGTTTTGAAGACAACATTGCAATGGATGAAGGGTCCTGTTCCCACAAGAGTGGCACATTGATACGGTATATTGCAATACCCAATCAGACAGTTATCAAGACCGTATGCCACGCCATAGTAGTTCGAAACATATATGGGTCCGATACCAACTGTAGTTGGTGCTTGGAAGGAATGCTACAAGTGGCAAGCATGAGATGAAAAATGCTGAATGATATATTCCTTGTGTAATGCCCTTATGTGTTTGTATATTTGGAGCACGGATACATGTAGCCGCATACAGTTGTTAATACGAAAACGGCTGTGATCCCCTCTCTTCGATATTGACCGTTCACTTACAGTGGGACACCTTTTATTACATCCGGAGGAGACTAGGTGTTCTCCCTATGATGTAATACTATTTGTGACTGTGATTTCACTAAAAAAGTATGTATAATATACTTACTGAAAGGGGCTTTCAGCTATCTTTCTTTACTCATTGGTCTGTTGTTGTGTCATTCTGATTTTGCTTCCACCCACTACGGCATACAGTATGGGGCAATGCGTCAGCCTACTTAAGCCTTTGGTTAACATCACTTTCAGTGACTGCATTTTGTTCTTTCACGAGGTGAACATCCGCAAACAAGAAGTTCTCTTTAGTGCCAGTGTTGCCTGATGTGATGGTAGGGTGCATTTGAAATGAGTGCAGAGCACATTTCAGCTTTCTCAGTGCCTGTCTCCTTCCAATGCTCCTTTTGAAGTGGACTGCTGCTATTTCACAGTGTACCATATTGTGTTTCTGGACCTGGTTTCACCAATTGTTAAACTTTGTCCAAGAAGAAAACCACACTTTTTAGCACTTGTATTACGTTTATTTAAATGTAGGTGGTGTGTAATTTGGGTTTTAGTATTCAATATTTTAAACCGTGAACCTGCTTTCCTTCCTTCTTTCCATTTTATTTCTTTCACTTCTTTTTTCTTTCCTTTTTAGTTTCCATCTTTTCATCTTGTTTGTCTCTTTCTGTCTTTTTTTCCTTCTTGTTCAACATCTTTTTCTTTTTTCCTTTCCTTTTCTTTTTTACTTTTAACCTTTTTATTCGCGTCTTTCTTTACTGTCTTCCTTTCTTTCATTTTACCTTCTTCCTTTACTTCTTTCTTCTTTCTTTTTTGTATTCTTTCATTTTTCTTTTCTTTTTCCTTTTTTGTTCCTTCTTTCCGTCTTTCTTTCACTTTTACGCCTTTCATACTCTTTCCTT
The DNA here is from genome assembly GCF_964263255.1 of Lissotriton vulgaris. Taxonomy (NCBI): domain Eukaryota; kingdom Metazoa; phylum Chordata; class Amphibia; order Caudata; family Salamandridae; genus Lissotriton; species Lissotriton vulgaris. Next base: position 223,679,651 of record NC_141699.1, on the reverse strand, counting down.
CTTTCCTTCTTTCCTTCTTTCCTTTTTCTGTAACTTTATTTCATGCTTTCTTTATTTTTATTATTTCCTTCTTTCTTTCTTTCTTGCATTCTTTTCTTGCTTTTTTCTTTCTGTCTTTCTTTCCGTCATTCTATATTTTTTGCCTTCTTACCTTCTTACTTTTTTGCCTTCTTCTTTTGTTGTTTCTCCTTTGTTGCCTTATTTTCTTCTGCTACGCCTTCTTTCTTTCATTCTTCACTTCTTTCATTCGTTTTCCTTCTTTCTTTTTGTATTCCTTCCTTTTTCTTTCTTTTTATGCTCTTCTGTATTTAATTTCGTTCTTTCTTTGTGCCTTCTTTCTTCTCTTCTTAAATTCCTGCCCTTTTCCCTTTTCTTTCATTCCTTCTTTTTGCTTCCCATTTCATTCATCCTTTTTTTATTTTCTTCTTTTTTTTTTGTTCTTCTTCCTTCCTTTGTCTGTCTTCATTCCTTTTTTGTTTGTCTTTTCTTTTTCTTTCCTTCATTGCTTCCTTTCTTTACTTCTTTCTTAACTTCTTTCACAAAGACGAGGCTAGCAGCCAATGACAGACCGATAACTTTTTTTTAGGTCTATGTTAGCCAAGACCTTTCAGTTTTACTAAAAGTATGTATAACAAGGTTACTTATAGGGGTTTTCAGCCAGACTTCATCCATTTGTCTGTAACTGTGTCATTCATATGTTTCTTACACCTACTACAACATGCATCAAGGGGCAATGTTATCCCACTTCAGCCATTGACCGACTTTATTATGAGTTATGTCATGCTACCCTTTCACAAGGAGAACATCCACACACAAGGTAGTTTCCTTAAGTACCAGGTGTACCATGAAAATGTGCACTTGTTTGAGACCTATAAATACACTTTTGACTGTAGCCACAGTTTTTTTAGACTTAGTGAGGGCCTGGCAGCTTCCCAAAGTTGGTACTAGAAATATATGGTCTTAATTAGATTAACAAAAAAAACATACTTGTATATCACTGTATCAAATTTTGCGTCCTTACTGCACAGGAAACCAAACTGTAATGATAAATCATAAACACACCACAATGTTTTAGTTTTTATTTAGATTGATAATCATTTTTTGTCAAAACTTGGTCATGACACCTTTAAAATATGCCAGTGTGTGTAATGCGGTGACTTGACTGCTTGAAAAGGAAATTGTGATAGGTTCAGCACGGGACTCATGCTGGCTTCGGCGACATTTCTAATGCAGGGATCACAACTGGAACCAGTTCTCAGTCATTTAAAAATATAGCAAGATCTGTATTAAGGTACACTAAATATTCAAATATTGAAGGATGTTAAAAAATATTTCATCACAAAACAGTTGTAGATTTTTTTTTTATAAAAACAGACATGTACTGAAATGAACTGCCTTTTTGGCACACTTGTGTTCCTTACCTTACAAATTACAAATACACATTCAATATTTTCTTTCCAAAAAAACAAACAAACAAAAAGCAACTGCATTAGCGGTATATTTTACAAATTCCCTTTCTTCCTCTCAACAAAAAAATCCACAATGATGCATCTCCATATTTGAAAACCATAAAGACAGCAGATAGACAGAAAGTATATATATTTTAACAAAATGGCTGCCCAACCAGTCCTTAGCTGTAACAATTCTGTTTTCATGCAAAAATTATTTTTATTATCCACTGAGATGCTTCAAAAACCATTTAGCTGAACAGGTGTTGTATCAGAATACTTGAGGAGGTCCACTTTTACCAACGAGCAGACCATCATGCGCCTCCAGGAAAAGAAATATGATGTCTGTTTTTTCCTCAGTTGCAACCATGAGATATATTATATATCATATAACATCATATCATGTCACAAATCTCAATGTCGACTGCGTAATCAGATTTTTGGTTCATCTGTGAGCATTTTTTCATAACCAAGCAAATATTCAGAAATATTTACATTGGATGGTGCAATCCCTTTCGAGCATTAAAGGTGTTGTTATCGTTTTTGTGAACTCCATTGACAACAATTAAAAGCCATGGTTGACCTCAATGCAACATTTTTGTAAATGCTCGGCAAGGGGTGTGTTTGTCTCTGTACTATGGTAAAGTAGTGACATAGAGGCATCCCATGGGCAGAGAGGCCTCTCTGACAACTAAGTGGTGCTATTCCAGGAAGGCATAGATAATTTGATGTTTATAAAGGCTAGTCAGGAGCAGCACGGGTGCAGGGGTGTCTAAATTGATGGTCGAATCCATACCAGAATTTCAGCTTGACCCTTTATTTAGTAGATGCTTCCTATATGGAATTCCACTCCACCCAACCACAGGTGGGCCAGTGTTGCCACACTCTGATTCTCTGGGTGTGGCCACACTGTACCTGATTCTACCCAGTAAAAAATCCAAAGAGTAGAATTTCTTATGGAATATTTTCCTGTTCTCTGCCAGAGTATGTTGATTTGTGCCCTCTCCCACGGCGGAAGCCGGTGCAGGTATGGTGAGGCGGGAGAGGGGAAGTCGAGAGATGATGGAATAGGGAACATAAAATAAGTAAGTAAATCCTATTCTGTCATCTGTCGACTCGCACCGCCCCGCCCCACATGCTTACCTGCATCGGCCGCGACTGATCTTTTACCCTCTGTAACATCCTCCCTCCTCCACATTAGCTACGCTCACATTTTCTAGCTCCTAAGAGCAAATAGAAATGATGAGTCATGACACCCATCGAAAAGGGAATATCATAAGGAATTTACTCCAGTACAACCCTGTCTGCACATTTGTTCCCCATTCCTCGGGGATAAACTTATAATTGTACAGTGCTGGTGGGGTTTTAAATGTGGTAGTGGTTTTTACACCCCCATCAGTACTGTGTGAATTGTAATTGGGCCCTAAGATTCACAATATTTAAATGTTTCATTGTGAACCTCTAGCATTGCTCCCGCCCTCATGAACCCCAGCAGGTGTTATCGAGTGGCATACTCCATCTACAGTGATATCAGTCAGTCTGGCAAGAGGGGCCATATTTGTTAGAAACATGTCTCCATTTTGAGGGAACTTAGAACAATTAAATACAGATCCATTGGAGGATAATAGTTGCTTTTTACTGTATGAGATCCTCAGTAATGTGTCATGGCAATAAAAGGAAGATTGGTACAATCAGATTTATGGAGAGTGAAACAATAAAATTCACAGGATTGATTGATGCTGCAGGGAAAAAGGCAAAGTTGTTCCTAGAGTTTCAACGAACAAAGAATAAACTATATACATTAATATATATAGCTGTATGTACATATGTGTGTGTGGTTATGTGTGTGTGCATGTGTTTGTGTGGGCATGTGTGTTAAATTCCTTGAGTGGGCACAAGGGCATGTGTGTAAAATTCCTTGAGTGGGACCAATGCCCGAGCCATTTTGGTACAATAGTCATTATTTTATGTTAGATTGTAGTCTTAGTAGAAAATTTTCAAAACCTCACTATTAAAGGAAAATAACTTACCCCAAGCAAATGTCTACTCTATTTTGCCTGGTTAACTAGTTAATTTGTGTAAAATCAAACCTTGCAACTTTAGCTAACAGAAATATACAATCAACTGCATATAATTGTTAACTATTTACATGGCATATAAATCAAATGCTGTGATAAATTTACTCAAGTTTTAAACACATTAGTTTATACTACATGTCTCCTATTCAAGTGAGTAATTGACTGTTTGACTTCATAGTGCAACTGGAATGAAACGTTGCTATTAAAAAGTAGGCCTTTTATTGTGACCTTTCATTTCATGGCCCACTATCATCACTTTACTGTCAGTGGTCTGGTAGCCATGAATTGGTAACTGGCAAACAAAAGTGCAAGTGGATTTAAGAGGCTCTGGCAAATTACACTATAGTGCCTCAATATGACGATATACGTTTTATAACCGGTTTCTCTGCATATTTGCTTTGGGGCATAATGGATTGGGCCCCTCTGATGGTAAGGTAATGCAGTCAGAGGCAAGGTTGGCTGTGGTCAAAGACTACTTTAAAATGGTGATATTAAATTGAGTATAAGCACTGTTTATATGCACGGTCTTATATATAATGCAACTTCATCGAATTTTAAATTCTCAAGCACATCTACTATTGAGAGGCCATTTTTTATTTGGTGCCCTATAACAGCATCACAATTTTTCATAGGATGATAGCTCAGAAACTTGCAGTAAAATGTTTCCAATTTGACTAAAGAACATTGCTTCAAAAGTACAATTGTCATGCTCTTCATCAGCAAATGATTGTAGGTTCTGAATGTATTGATATTTTGATTACTCTCACAATGCAACATTTTCCAACCACCTCATGCATCAGTTCATGTTACAGGTTCATTTTGTGTGATAATATATTGAATTAATCACTGCTTTCATTCCCACCAATGATGATATTCTTGATGTTTGTCACTCCACATATTTCTTCTACAGCCCTGTAAAAATGTTTCTGTGTATTTGTCATATGTATTTAAATGTAATAAATACAGTAAATCTTCAATAAAGGAAAGACAATAAAAGGTCTAACGGATAAATTTAACTCCACGTAGCTGCTGGAAAATTTACCGAAGAAAGTTCTCTTATATTTTAATTTCAAATACTGAGCAAATATCTTGCAGCGCCCTTTATATTGAAACTTCATATTCTCTTGTTTCCTATAAAGAGAGAATACAATTGTTCATATTAAATTTATTATAAACAGGAAATTCACAATTGGCATATTTCAGTGCAGACATTTTCAATGAATCCTTTTATTTATTAAAGAATTGACAATGAACATTGGAACACATATTAAAACATGAAAAAAGAAGACTAAAGCAGGGATCAAATCCAGATGAGATAATGTCCTGATGATGGTTATAAACTGCTGCTCCAGTCGTATATAGTAGTGGTCTATATTAGATTGCATGTGGAGCAAGCAGAAAAATGTCCCTAAGACGATAAATAAGATCTTTATAAGCTTCTTCTTTGAGAGGGATGTATTTCCTGAAACTAACATCACTGTTCCTAGACCCATGCCATCCATGTAACTCTTTTGTAACTTGCTATAGAATAATATACTCAATAAACACTGATTTGAATTTAGCAACCCTATCTGGATAGACAATCATCCTCATTTTCCTATGTTCATGACACAGGGTTCCTTTTTAATAGTAATCAGTATATGCGTCATGAGAGACAGTTTATGATTTACTCCCCTCCTTCCTTCCCACAGATGTTGCTAAAATAATCTGTCTGAATCTGTACATGGAGACCTGCATTCTTTAACCAACAGCAATGTCAGTGAAAGAAACTAATGATAAGAAAGTTGTCTCAGAGACCGTTGAGGACAAAAATATTTTGTGGTCTAAATATCAGATCATTCTTTGCTCCAAATATATGCATTTAAAAATTGTATATTGTGACCAAGCTCCTTCTAGGAGCGAAACGTGTCATGGAGGGGCATTTTTCCCGCTATTTTCTTTAAAATAAATTATTCACTCTGCTTTTCACTCGAACTTGGAATTTGTGTCCAATTTTGCTGCGAACGTGAAAGGCGAACTTGAGGTCCTCACCTGGTTTCCCCTTCGCTGATGGACTAGCGAAACAGGAACATTGCTGCAGGTATATATATATATATATATATATATATATATATATATATATATATATATATATATATATATATATATATATATATATATATATATATATATATATATATATATATATATATCACTGAAGAAACCAAAGGACAGTGATTTTATAGTTAGGGTCAGATTTCAGTCATACAAAACCAGTGAAATTCAGCAGTTATAGGTACCTGAGCTAACTATAACTTGTGCAATGCACTGATTATGACCTCATCTATTATATCACTCATGACATGGGCAGTGACATAATTGATGTCATCACTGATGATATCTCAAATGACAATCTGTGACTGTAAGTGTTTTGTTAACATATCTGAGACTTAAAGCTACATACTAAGCTACAGCATAAGTTAAATCACTATTCTTTCTGTACTAGTAACTAGTCATACTATTTCGAACACATCTCACCTTAGTCGCGATCTGACTCTCGGTATTAGTGTGTGAGTGTGAGAGGATGTTTGAGTGGCTGTATGGGTGTGTGAGTGGCTGTATGCATGTGTTAGAGGGTATGTAAGTAGCTGCATGAGGGAGTGAGTGGCTGTGTGGATGGCTGTATTGGGGAGTGAGTGAGTGTGTGAGTGGCTGTATGGGTGAGTTAGTGGCTTTGTGAGTGGCACCATAGGTATGTGAGTGGGTGTGCGAGTGGCTGTATGGGAACTGAGTAGCTGTGTGAGTGGCTATATGGGTAAGTGAGTAGCTATTTGAGTGTGTGTGTGTGTGTAGGTGAGTGGGTGTAAGTGGCTGGTTTGGAGAGTGAATGCCTGTGTGAGTGGCTGTAAGTGTCAGTGTATGGGTGGGTGAGTGGCTGTATGGATGTGTGAATGGGTATGTGTTTCTGTGGGTATGTGAGTTGGTGTGTGAATGGTTGTATGGGTGAGTGACTGGCTGTATCAGTGGCTGTATGGGTACGTGAGTGGGTGTGTCAGAAGCAGTATTGGGGAGTGTGAGTGGATGTATCGGGGAGTGTGTTGGTGTGTGGGTTTCTGTATGGGTGTGTGAGTAGCTGAAATGTTATATAAGTGAGTGTGTAAGTGTCAGTATGTCTATATGACTGGATGTGTGAGTGGCTCTATTTGGTGAGTGAGTGGGTGCATTAGTGGCTGTATGGATGAGTTAGTGGCTGTGTGAGTGACAGTATGAGTGAGTAGTTGTGTGAGTGACTCTATGGTTGAGTGATTGGTTGTGTGACTACTGGTATGGGTCTGTGAATGGGCAAGTTGTTAAAAATAGATTTTTAAATATATATATATATCAATCACCAAAACCTCCTCCGAAAAGAAAGCAGAGGCCACAACAGGGGTTTGCAGGGAGGCTTCTTTATTCCGCAACAGTGTCAATAAGGCAAATGCAATTCGGCATGTAAATATGCCTTCCCCAGCGCCCAGAGTCTTTAAGAGTTGCAGATGTCAACGTGCATTTAAATACTAGCCTCGAAACAATTGGTTCCGGTTCGCTCTGCCCCAAGGACAATGCCCTATCTCACCTTCTACAGCGCACTGGGTGCATGTGCACTACAGATCCCAGAATGCTGTGTGAGTCCGGGTAGGTAAACTGCGGGGGTAAACAGTTGTAAATGAGGAAAATGGCGCCACGATGTCATCTGGCCAATTCCCCTGCATGCTGCTTGAACTCCGATGCCACCCTGCGTCCCCAGACCACATCAACCATATATATATATATCTATAGATATGGAGGGGCCGAAGATCAGATAGATCTCAAAAACACAGATCTGATTGGCTGCCACCACTTCAACCAAGAAGAAGTGGCAGTCATCTTCAGCCTCGGCCAAGTTCCAAGAAAAAACTTTCAAAAAAAAAGACAAGGATACCGGGTAGGCATACCCTGATTCTCTAGGCCTGGTGTTGAGATCCCACACCGACCTCGCCAGGACAAAAACATTTTTTTTTAATTTTGGAAGATACCTGGGATTTTTTTTAAGCTAGCTCTGTTTTACGCACTTGTTTTTACGAGCACCCCGGTTGGGCCAGATCCCTGGGGGAAATAACTAATTATATAATGGGGTGCACGTGGCATCCCTTCCCAGGGCGCTTTGGGACACAGTGACCCATCCCATGGGGCCCAGCTGTGAAACACAAAGGAGGAGGGCTCCGCAAGGCCTCCTCCTGGCCTGATTTTAGCCACAGGGAACCATTCCCAGAGGTCCAGCCGCTTTTCAATACAGGGAGTGGGGCTGTGTGGCACCTCTCCCAGGCCGATTTCAGCCTCGGGGACCCTATCCCGCAGGGCCCAGCCTTAAAAAAAAAAAGGGGGAGGGGCAGTGCAGCCCCCTACCCTGGCCGCATTCAACCCCAGGGACCCCTTTCCCGGGGCCTGGCCATGCATTTTATGGTGAAGGGGCCACTCATCCTGCCTCATGGAGCCATTATTGGCCCTGGGCACACCATTCCGAAGGGTCGGCTCCTACTATGCCCTGGTGTGCCCACGCATGGTACATAGTGGTTTCTCTGCCCACACTGGTGTAGGCAGGGAAACAAGTGTTTGCTCTCACTTAGCGGGAACAATTTCAAAGCTCCCGTCAAGCGAGAGAAAACATTAAGGCAAAAGGCTGTGAGCAGCAGCGGATGGATTAAGGTATGGTAATTCAATATTACTTTACGTTAAAAACATCAAGCTGTTCACAGCAAAATCCAAAGGTTACAGGGATGTTATAGGTAGGTTCAGATTTTGCATACAAGAAACCTTAGAAATTCAGCAGTTATAGTTATACTTATCCCAATAAACTATAACTTGTGCCACAGGATAACTATAACTCATGCACTCATGTTGCACTGCTAATTACCCCACATCTTACATCAGTCATAACATTTTCTATGACATCATTGAGAATATCACTGCAACATTTGCAATAAAATTATGGATGAGGAAACTGTACATGATGGGTGGGTTGACGGGTGTGAATTTCAAAAAAGATTATGAAATCTGCACACTTCGGCTTCTGGAATTGCATGGGTACATATTGTTTTGTACATGCAATAGTTTTCCAGGTAATGCATGGAATCATGTAACAGTAACCAGTCATTATTGCAAACCATTCGTGAATACCTCCGGGCCGGCGGAAGCCACCGCCGGCCCGGAGTATGCGGAATCACCGCTGGTTTGAATGGAAAGACCCCCGCCACATTAGGATGGCTGGGGGGTCATCGGCTGACGGGAAGACCGTCTGCCGCTTTTCCGCCGCGGTCGCCTTACGGCCGTGGTGGAAAAGCTCTAATATGGTGGTGGTGTCTATCAGACACCGCCAGCCATATTAGGATATGCTGCAGGACATGCCTTTCCGTGGCGGAAATGCTGCCACGGAAAGGCATACGGTCTTTTCTTTGGGGGCCTGTTGCGGGCCCCCAGGGTGAAGAGCGGGTGGGGGGTGCACACGGGGGGTACCTATGGTATTCCCCTGCATTTGCATGCACAAAGCATCAGGCACCGCGCGGTGCCTGCCACTTTGTGCATGTAAATGCTAAGCATGCATTTTTAACCTTGCGGCGGGTGCTGCTTCAAGCAGCCAGGGTGGCGGTCACATCCTAATTGGCATGGAGGGAATGCCGCTGCCCCTGCGGATGGTCCCTCTACCTCGGGGGTGGTCCGCCATCCTAATGACCCACTTGGTCCCGCCCTTTCTCGTAGAGTTACTCACACAACAATCTTTATGGAAGCAAATCCTTTTAAATACGCACAATAAACTTTTGATAATAGAAAAGGTGGTTTTGCACTTGTTAAAAGCCCTGTTGTGCATGTAAGTGAATCTCACACGTGCAAACAGTTGTAGAAATCAAGCCCATCAACTTTAACAGGTTAGTTATTACACAGTCGATCAACGGATTTGCAAGCCAAACAACTTTTACAGTAAAACTATGCATGAGTTATGGCTGAGAGGTAATAGAATGGGTAGTGCTTAATTTGAGACGCTGGCTGCTGGTGGCAGTCACCTGCACTCATTTTTGGGGACCAGCACCTATTTTTCCTCATCAGACATTTCCGTAGAGCAAGTGAGGGAAAACACACACTGTTTAATAAGAGAAAGACGAAAATGAAGTCACCATGGGACTAAGCATGAACCTGCAAGAACTGTCTGGCAGTGGATGAAAGAGGCCTGACGAGGATTCATGAATGCACAGCGTTGGTATTCGGCGCACCGACATTATATAGTGCTGGCCGCGGATCCCTGAGCAGAGGTTTGGGTACCGGCGTTAATTATTTTACAAGTTAAGTACAGAGAAAGGGGAATGTTTTCAGTTACAACTAAAACAAGTGCAATGTCCAGTAACCTTTGCTAATGTAGATCATTACTAGGCATCGACCTCCCACATTGTGTAACCACTGAATACGTTCCAAGTGGGCACATATTTGCATCGACCTATACCCACATTTAGGCAGAAGATGGCACCGGATCTACGGGAGATGAATTACTTTACTCTGGAGAGTGCAACTTTTGAAGAGCAGCTGCAGAACTCGAACATTAGAAAATGCCAAGGATTACCGCAAAGTGACAAATCGTGCTAATTTTAGAAGAAAATTGCCTGGCTCATTCTGTGCACACCATGTGGGATAATGTGAGCCCTCGTCAATGCTGAGCCTGGTAATAATAGCTCTTCCACGGGGCACCAAGACGAGCCATTGAAAGCCCCACCGAGTGGGAACCATGCAATTTCAAGTAATGACATCTGTTCTCTTTTCCACGTTAAGCCGTCGGGAGATATTTCCTTTAAATATAAGATCTTTGACGTGTTCGATTGAGAAACTGAATTTAATAAAGGCATGTTCTGAAAGCTGAATTATATCCTACCGATCGGTCCTTTGTTGGCATAATTCTGTAGGCATTGATAACGTGTTCTCATTGCACTTGTATTTCATACTGCCTGGTTGGAATTTTCTGCCCAGGATCCATCGATTCTCTTTTGTCAGTTTCCCTTTCAACAAACAATTAAGTGATCATAAGTGTCCAAGCAATGCCGAAACAATTGCCTGACATTTCCCCTGTATCCCTGCCAGCATTTATCATATAGGGTATTGGTCTGTAAACCTCTGCATGCTGGTTGTCATTTCACTTGCCCGATGTTAAATATGTTTTATTCCCTTCAGATCTCTCAAACACCTGCTTATGATTTAAGATATTTTTCAGCATGGGAAAAAAATATTGATATCTTCCCATGGCGTCCCCTTAGGTGTTTTTGCCTTTTAGACTCTGAATTGTAACCTCTGCTTGAGCCTGAGCCCTGGTGAATAGGTCTCAAACACAATATAATCATTTTGAAATGTATTTCCAATCCACAGCAGCGCAGCCACTGTTAGTATAAGAGTAGCTTTACTTCTGGGAAGTGAATGTGCTGAGAAGGTGAAGTATGAAGTGTTAATACCAAACTAAATAGGCTGCTACATTGCAGGACCCTTTTTTTCCTTTGCATTTATGTATATGCATGAAAGCTTTGGAGAAATGTGTGTTATGTTCGTCCATAGCTTATTATTGTTCCTATTTAAGGTTAGGTAGTCACAATGTTGCTGCATCTGCTGATATGTACTCTGCATCTCCTAAAGCAAGCAGGAAAGTGACTGCCTGGTAACTATGTATTTATGGTGATAGAGCGCCATATTCTTCTGAAATTTGTAGGGGTGTGAGAGAGCGCAAACTGAACGAATTGTAGTAGTGCATCACACTTACACGTAGTACGCACAATCATGAAGAGAAATGCCATGAGTGCTAACATTATATTCGCTTATATTCTGAAATGTGTAGTTAATCTAGAGATTTTATATAGAAGTGGAACTAATGCAGAAAAGTGTGAAAATGTATAACTTTATTAGACGTGATTAATCCTGATCCATGTCGTGTAGCTGCTAAAATGTAAGGATGACATGCTGCAAGCACAGAACGAAGTAGGCCTCAGGGCCAGAGCTGAAAGGGCTGGGAAAGGTATTCATTTGCACGACGTGGATTGCACTAAATGATATTTAGTAATTCTGTTTTCAATAGGTTTATATTTGATAGATGTGTTTACATAATCATAAAGCAGACTATTAACATGATATTGATTAATGAAGGATTTGAAGAATATAATCACTATGAGAAATGTTGTAGGCCTGAAATGTTTAACCATGCTTGATTTACACGTATTAGTATGAGCCAAGTGCGCCGAGACGGAATGTTGCAAACTTCTGTTAGAAGTTTATGAGAATTGGGATCCTAGCTGCAGATGTCTGTCTGCAAGTGAGAAGGGGGATCCAATTATACATCGAATGAATAGAAGGTTGTTTAGGGAAATGAACCAGACATGGAGGAGGGTTTAGGAATGTTTGAGGGGTATCGGCGGGCCGGAGAAGAGTCTGAGAAGCAAGGTCAACTCTAACGCACGAGGCCCCAATGAGGAACATCATGGAAAAAGCCAGAAGCAACATCACGTGAGGGGCGTCTCTCGAGGGGCGTCTCAAATGAGATTGTGTTTTTGTATTAGGGACAGCACCCCTGGGTGGAGTTAGAGCAGATGCCTGAGGACCCTTTAGAGAGCGGATGGGTAGGCAGAGAGGGGTCATGACCGGCGATTATAGGTTTTCCATCTAGATACTAAGAGTGGGTGATCTCCCCAGGGAGTCATTCACCGCTGACACCTTTTGGTAGGTTGGGATTCTGTTAAGTAGGGATACCATCCAGAGCAGGGTAGGGACAGCCTAACCTGACCCTTTTATTCCGGCTGTAAATGATTGAGAGATCACAATACGTGTCTATGCTTGCAGCTCTTTTAATATTGGAACTAGTCCTGGTAGTTTTCTTTACTCGTCTGAGGGTTTTCAGAGAGCACATGTATGTAATCGTACCCATGTATCTGGTGAATATCATGCTGAGATGCTTGTATTTGCAACTTACCCTAACCTTATAATAAATCCTTGAAAGCTAGAAGCAGTTTGTGGTTCTTCCGAGCGGAGTTCATTATTGATTGAACTAACCTGGTAAGAGATGCACTTTCTTCCCTCAATGACAGGCAATAAAGGTTCAGTCGACCAGAACGGGGTTTAGATCAAGGGTGATAAGATAGCGATCAAAATCCCGCCCCGCAGTTGCATCATATTCACTGATAGTCAGTACCCGCATATTTAGAGGACTGTATTAACGTGTAACCTTTAGGAATGTAGTACTAAAACCGCATATATTAGAGTGATTAGAAATGTAACCATGTCGTTTATGAAGACCAAAGTAGAGTCTAATCGAAGATGTACTTTAGATGATGCAGAATGTATTCGTTTATGTATAAAGTGATACATTAAGATTAAACGTGCACCATACTAACGTTTTTAACGTGTAGATTTGCTTATGTAACAAAATGTAATGCTTTAGATGACTATGAAATGTAATGCTTATAATGTGACTTTAGAATTGTATGTTTAAATGTGTAAAGGCCTGATCGCATATACGTTCAAGAAAAGGCCTATTTGTGATTTCTTATGTTAGCTCAACATTGTAGGTCCGAAATGTATTTTCCTTGGGAAGGCTCGTTTTCTTAGTCAAATGTAGACTGTAGAATTTGTGTGCGTGTTGCAGGTGCAAGGACACATTTCTCGTTAGGCAGAATAACCCTTTTGTTTTAGGAGTTAGGATGGTAGGGAAGGCGTCATGGGAGTATACTGGAATGTAGATATGATACTTTAAGTTGAGAAGGTGCCTGTGACTCAAGGACAACCTAACGGTTTCAGGATGAAGTCAGAGTTTCGATGGAAACTTACAGAAGGAAGGCCTGCCCAAAGGGGTGTGTTTTGGGATTTTGTATTAGGGACAGTGCCCCGAGGGAGTAGAGCCAGAACAGGGGATGAGGATTAGAGAGGAACAAGGAGCATTTTAGAACAAGCTCTGTAGCTTCGGCTACTTACCTATGCAAAGTGAGTGTACTTCTGAGGAAGTCTTCACTGCTGACACCTTTTTCTCTTGCCTGGGGATGATGCTAAGTAAGGATACCACTTTAGTGTTAGTGTAGGGATAGATTAATAAACTTTGTTTCTTTTAGGTCAATGCAGTCCAAGATCCAAATTGGAACTGTTGTTGTTTGCCTGATGCTTTTAGAAATACCGCTCATTCTTATTTTGAGTCGAATGAGACTCCTTCATAGGATTATGTTTGTATTGGTGCCCGTTTATTTTCTTAACCTCTTGCTGCTGTGCTTGTATGTTCAGTTATTTTTGGCTTTGTAATAAACCTTCAAAACTTTACCTTGGTAGTCAGTAGTTCCTTTCAATTAGATTGATTTAGTCATTGATACATTTGTAAATGAAAAGTGTTTCTTCCCTTTACACTTCTTAACAGACAAAAAGGTCCGGTGGATAGAGGTTTCTCAAGATTGGTAAGATAAGATCAAAAACTGAAATAAGAATCTGGCATCAGTTGGTAGCAAATGAGGATGGTTGTCTCTAGAGTAAGGGGAGATCTAGATTAGGATAAGAGTTTTTCAAGCCCCATAGAATTCAGTTGATGGTAGTCCAGCAGATTGTAGGCGGAGGACGGCGGCGTTTCATGGAAACTGACAGAGAGTGACGGTGCGGTGAAAGCAGCAGTTCGTGAGAGAGTGAGTATGAACAGGATTATGTGTTGTTAGATTGCGGTGTTGTATAAGGTTGTGATGTCTAGCGGAGTTGAAGCGAGTGTTGAGTGATTCAGGCTGTGAGCGCACGCAGCCCGGGAATCTTAGGCTCGACGAGTAGTCTAGGAGACCGTGGTGTAGAAGACACCCAGAGCGTAATTGTCGACCATTGAGGAGGGAGTCATGAGGTACTATCGACTGCCCAGACCGAGATAGGGGGAGCGAATGTGTGAGTGCGTGAGAAACTGACGCTGGTCGTGGGTTGTTGTATGTGGAACATCGAGTGTTTGTAACCTATCAGCTGAGGAGATTGTCCGGTCGTTCGCCGACAGACAGTTGCCAGATTGAGGTAGACAATTACATGAGACTGTGGACATACAGTCAGAGAAGTGACCGCTTTGTTGTTTTGCGGACAAACGATTATTCCAGCGTATAAATGGGACACATGAGTGGGTGAGAGACAGAGGGTAAAGGAGGGGAACTGCTGCAAGCGGAGTAATGTGACGACAGAAGTTGCCGCACTGCGATAGGTCAATTGGTGTAAAGCCGCGCTGGTATTGGTGGATTGTCATCAGGAAGTAAAAGAGCGCTGCAAAAAGAAGAAAGTTGATTTCAGCATGAAGTGTTTTAAAGTTTTACAAGATCTCTGTAGAGGAGAAAAAAGGGTGGTTACTCGAGGAGGAGAAGAGGCTCCGCCTGACGATACCCCAGCTCATTACATGGCTACGAATGTGGGACTGCATACTATCCTTTGGCTCGAGAATTGGTGTAAAATGACAGAAGGAAATGAAGAATTGACTTTTCCTCGTTATGGGACCTTTAGATTGGAAGTGTTGTATCAGTTGAAAACTATCATGGCTTCTTTGCGATCTTTACCTAGACCAACACAGTTTGAAGCGCTACATGAATGGATTGGGGCGGCACACAAAAGAAAAAGGGACAGGAGTCAGGAAAGAGTGAAAAGGTTGGTCAGGGCTTTCCAAGATGCGAAATGGGATGCATTTAAGAAAAGTTGGAGAGTACAAACCATTGGTCCCACAGTGTCAATGTATGATCCAGATCAGGTGAGGAATGGGAGTTCATCGCAGTCAGAAGTGGCAGAGGGAATTAGCTCTGGAGGGAATGGTACAGTGAGCGGAATGGTTCACTTACCGAGACCCACGGAATTGAGTACGCCATTGCCAGCTACAGCAGACTTGTCAAGGGCACCGATGAATCTGAGGGGGCAGAGGCCAAAATCTTTTGCCGAGTTGGGAACAGATTTAAGAACGTGGGAACAGCCAGTGAAGAATCAGAGTGACAGGATGACAGGAGATTGGGACCATAAAAGCATAGAGAACAGACCAGTTCTTAAGGATACCATTGAAAGGAATAGATGCAGAGAACGGAATAGCGATTGCAGAGAATCGAGTGGTGCATTTAGTCTAGGTACTCTGAAGGTGGCCATAAGGGCAAAGATTTTAGATGTAATGAGGCTGAAAGCGGAAGTGGATGAGATAGTTGAGGGAAGTAATGAACCAGCCCAGTTACTGTTTGTAGCAAAGGATGTAACTTGTAAGGCAAGGTCAGCGCATGAGAAACTAACTGAATTGGCCAATAGATACGAGGTGGATTTGTCTAAATGAAAATGTTATAGAGGAACCACAGATTACAGTACAGTGGTCAGGACATGGAAGAGAAGAGGGTCATTGGGCTTAAGACTCGCATTCGAGAATTGATCATTTGGATACAAACATGGAATAGGCTCGATAAGTGGGAAGAAAGGTGGTTCAAAAAGAAGAGTACCAGGAAGAATGTAATGGAGACACCACCTCCAGGAGGGGGAATGTCAGGAGTAGGGAACTACCCTTTATCTAGTGGAGCGTATGTCCATGTGCCTTGGAACAGAGGCGATTTAGCAGCATTCACAAATGATTTCCCTAAACTGAGGGAGAGGCCAGTTGAGTGGTACAAACAGTTTGATCATTTTGTTAAGATCTCGAAGGTGTTGTGGATTGATCTGAACACATTGTTCGATATTGTAGTTCAGGGCGATTTGTGGGTAGCTTGTAAAGTTGCAATTGATTGGTCTACCTCTGACCCAGATAGGGATGCTGTTACGAATGGTCCTTCACCTATTGTCATGAAAAAATATAAGCAGGTGATCACGTGGCTCAAGTCCAAGATATCGCCACAGGATATTGATTGGGTCAAGATAGATCGACCGGTTCAGGAACCAAAGGAGACAGTGCATGAATAGTATGAGAGGCTTTTGCAAGTCTTTAAACAGTACAGTGGGCTGGATACTTTGGATCCTAAAGTCATGGGACAGTTTGTTTCCAAGTTCGTGTTGCTTCTAAGGCCTGAGATTTGCTTCATGATCCAACAGCATTTAATCTGCTGGCAGAACAAGCCGGTAGATGAAATACTGCGATATGCCAGGTATTGCAGTGATGAGGTGGACTCGAAACATATAATGCTTAATGATAAACTGATGTTAGTCCAGATGCAAGCGGCTGATAAGGGAATCCATATGCCACCGAATGGAGGAACGCTAGGGAGAAAACAGAATGATCAAAACCAAGGAAAGGGAAATTCAGGGGATCCTAAAATGAGATTGGATGTAGTGACATCGAAAAAGACCACTGCGTGTCACCTTTGTCACCAGGTCGGACATTGGAGGTGCGAGTGTCCCTTGAATCCAGCTAATCAGCTGCAGCAAGAGGGAAGACAGTACAGGTGCCCGAAGTGGCTGATGCTGTGTTGAGACCAAGAGCGATGAAAGGGGGGCTGCCGATTCCACAAGTACAAGTTCCTCCGCCAACAAAGGTCCCGCAAGGGACTCGGACGTAACAGCAGATGCCTCTTTTTGACAGAAGTGATGGGTACTATTCAGACCTGTTGGCATGATGGTGCTTGAGGGGGGAGGAAGACTGCACTCTTGGGGCAGTCTTGGAGGTAGACCAGAGGGGACCATTTGTAGAAGCTGATGCTGATGGTCACCCTACCACCTTTTTGATTGACACTGGTGCTACCCATTCTACTGTGAGAACTACAGTAGTTCCCAACCTACCCCTCTCAGGACAATCGATCCAAGTTGGAGGATTTAGCAAACAAGAAAATGACAATCCCATTGACTGAGCCAATTCCTGTGAGAATAGGATCTTTCCGAGATCGACATCAGTTTGTGGTGTGGGACTCAAGGCCAGTCTGCTTGCTAGGAAGGGATCTTTTGTGCAAGCTCAACTGCACTATCTATTGCACCCCCAAGGGAGTGAAATTGCAGACTAATGATGATGATGCCACCTTTAAGGTTGGAAATCAGCATTTGTGCGTGGAAATGTACCCAGTGGTGATGGTGGAAGAGCTCCCACTTGATCTGAGAGATTCAGTCTCGCAGAAGGTGTGGGACTTCACAGGAAAGGACATTGAACTGATCAAAGAAGTTGAGCCAGTTAAGATTCGGGTTAAGCAAAATGTTGAGTTTCCAAGAACACCCCATTATAATCTGTCACCAGAAACGATTGCAGGGATTAAACCTGTAATTGACTCTATGATTAAGCAGGGAATCCTGAAAGAGATAATGGGCAGTCCATGCAACTCACCCTTTATGGGATTGCAGAAACCGAGTTGGAAATTTAGGATTGTGCAGGACCTGCAATAGGTTAGCAACATAGTTGTCCCATGTTGTCCAGTGGTTCCGAATCCATCAGTGATATTGTTTCAGATTTCATGTAAAGCAGAGTGGTTTACCGTGATTGACCTGTGTCAAGCATTCTTTTCGATACCACTCCATGAATTTATTTATTTATTTATGAAGCTTGTAAAGCGCACGGCTACCCCCCAAAGGGGGTGTCCCGGCGCTGTAGACTGCAGACTTGGAAAAGAAACAAATTTATGAGATGGAAAACAGCCAAGTTTTCAATTTATTACGAAAGAGAGATTGAAAGGGAATAAACCTAAGATCTAGTGGTAGGCTGTTCCAGAGTTTAGCCGTCATTACGGTGAATACTCTACCGCCCATTCTGGAGCGGTGGAAACGCGGAATAGTAAGGAGACGCAGGTTGTTCGACCGCAAGGATCTGACCGATTGGGATAGCACAAGTTTCTTTCTCAAGTAACCCGGGCCCGACCCATTAAGGGCCCAAAAACCAAGAGTCAGCATCTTGAACTGAATGCGACGGAAGATGGGAAGCCAGTGTAACTTCTTACGGTAGGGTGCAACCGACTGACAGTAGAGGATGTTGCCTATCAGTCTCGCCGCCGCATTCTGAACGATCTGTAGACGTTCAATTAGGTACAAGGGGGCACTGGCATAGAGACTGTTGACATAATCCAGATGTGTTGTGATCAGGGCGTGGATGACAGTTCTACGGGCATCCAAAGGAAGGTACGGAAGGATCTTTCTAATCATACGCAGTTTCCCGAAGCAAGCTGCCGTAACCTTATTAATTTGAGCTTTACAGGAAAGAGCGTTGTCGAATTGAAAGCCCAGATTACGAGCAGTTTGGACAGGGGTAGGAGGAGGGTTGAGCACAGTCGGCCACCACAGAATAGCAGGTAGAGTAGTTTTCTGATTGAAGAATAAGACCTCCGTCTTATCTGTGTTGAGCCTGAGATGATTAGAGGTCATCCAGGAGCATATGTTGCCAAGACAGTGGCGAAAACTGGCAAAGCTGGAGTCAGAGTGATCTCTAAAGGAAAACACAAGCTGAGTAAGAGATCACTCTGACCCCCCAGGACTCCACCACCTTAGCCAATGGGGCAAGGTACACGTTAAAAAACAGGGGGCTCAGCGCAGAGCCCTGAGGCACGCCACGAAGGAGGGGTTTACCCTCTGATTCGAACGGCTTGAGAAGAACCTTCTGAGTTCGTCCTTTGAGAAAGGAGGCAATCCAAGACAGAACGGCGCCACCCAATCCAATCTGCCTCAGACGATCCAGTAGTATCTCATGGGACACCGTATCAAAAGCGGCAGATAGGTCGAGGAGGACCAACATGGCCTCCTCGCCCCTATCCACACACTCCCGGATCGTCTCAGAGACCTCTAAAAGAGCAGTCTCAGTGCTAAAACCAGTTCTGAATCCCGACTGTGAATCATGAAGCAGTGAGTTGGTTTCTAAGTAATCCGCCAGTTGTAACTGCACAGCCTTTTCCAGGACTTTTGCCGGTTTGGGGAGAAGGGAGATGGGGTGATAATTACAAAATTGCGCGGGTCCGCATCCACTTTCTTCAGAATGGGGACTAACATGGCCTCCTTCCAAACAGTCGGAAATTGGTCCGTGCGCAAAGATGAGTTCCAGATTGAAAGAAATGGTCTGACCAGAAGGGGAGCCAGGTTACCCATGACCTTAGCAGGAACCGGGTCTAGGGGGGAGCCAGACTTGCACTGGGTAAACAGTTTAAGTGCGGACTCCGTAGTAAGCTCTTTAAAGGCCACCAGTGACGATCTCGCAGAGTCACTGGCACCGGAGATATGGGGGGTCAGAACAGTAGAGAAAGAAGACGTAATGTTGTCAATTTTGTCTTGAAAATACACCGACAAACCATTACATAAGGCCTGGCTAGAGGAATTCTGAGGCACCATAGCGGGGGGCTTGACAAAGTCCTTTACAATATTGAAAAGAGTTTTTGAGGAGTTATCTGCATTCTGAAGAGAGACAATTTATTTTTGCATTTAAGCTGGAAAACTCTGTGTTAATATGGTGTTGTATCCCTCAAGAGTATACAGAGAGTCCATCAATCTTTAATCAGATCTTGAAGAAAAACCTTGAGAGTCTTGTGTTGCCGCAGAACTAAGTTTTCTCTCGTGCAGTACATAGATTTCTTATGTTAGCTGAATATTGTAGGCTCGAAATGTATTTTCCTTGGGAAGGCTCTTTTTCTTAGTCGAATGTAGACTGTAGAATTTGTGTGCTTGCAAGGTCGATTTGCTCATAGGCTTTTCTGTTGCAGGTGCAAGGACACATGTCTCGATAGGCAGAATAACTCTTTTGTTTTAGGAGTTAGGATGGTAGGGAAGGCGCCATGGGAGTATACTGGAATGTAGATATGATACTTTAAGCAGGGAAGCTACCTGGGACTCAAGGACAACCTAACGGTTTCAGGATGAAGCCAAAGTTTCGATGGAAAATTTCAGAAGGAAGGCCAGCCCGAAGGGGTGGGCGAAGGGCGTGTTCTACTGTTTTGGGATTTTTTGTATTAGAGACAGTGCCCCGAGGGAGGAGAGCCAGAATGAGGAATAGAGAGGAACAAGAAGGCGCATCTTAGAATGAGCTCTGTAGCTTTGGCTACTTACCTATGCAAAGTGAGTGTACTTCTGAGGAAGTCTTCACTGCTGACACCTTTTTCTCTTGCCTGGTGATGGTACTAAGTAGGAATGCCACTTTAGTGTTAGTGTAGGGATAGATTAATAATCTTTCTTTCTTTTAGGTCAATGCAGTCCAAGATCCAAATTGGAACTGTTATTGTTTGCCTGATGCTTTTAGAAATAACGCTCATTCTTATTTTGAGTCGGATGAGATTCCTGCATAGGAATATGTTTGTATTGGTGCCCGTTTATTTTCTTAATCTCTTGCTGAGGTGCTTGTATGTTCAGTTATTTTTGGTCTTGTAATGAACCTCAAAACTTTACGTTGGTAGTCAGAAGTTCCTTTGAATTAGATTTATTCAGTCTTTGATAAAATTGTAAATGAAAAGTGTTTCTTTTTTTTACACTTCTTAGCAGACAAAACGGTCCCGTGGATAGAGGATTCTCAAGATTGATAAGATAAGGTCAAAAATTGAAATAAGAATCCAGCGTCATCAATGGTGACAGAGGAGTAAACTGGAAGTGTCTCTTTTCTTATAAACTTTGTGGAGGTTAAAAAAGATGTTTGCTAAAGCGTGGAATGACCTGCCACTACACGTAAGAGCCTCCTCCTCACTTCTTAAATTCTGCAAAAAGCTGAAGAACTAGATTTATTGAGCAGTCCCACCAGGCCCTAGGTGTGGCTAGACTACTCAGGGCCAGGATACTCTCCCGGGTGATTGTGCACTCTTCCAATCTGCATAACATGACATAATCTTCTGCAATCTGATATTACTCCCCAGGAAAAGCTCGGCGAAAGCACAATTTGTTTGTTGGACTGTCTGTGCTTTGAGTCCTGTTGAGAACAGGAAGATTAAGGGCATTGTTTAGAGCTTGATGGATAGTATACTCCATTAAAACATAAGGGGACATCCTTTATGACAGATTAAATTGTCGGACAAATCTAAGTTAGGCCCTAAGAACTGCACAATGATCAGATTCAGATTGGAGCTGTGCAAGACTCAAGTCCTAAAAAAAGAAGTGGGGGGACTCTGACGTCATGACAGGAAGTGACGTCATGAAAAGTGGCTTGCACCATCAGACTCGTTGCCTACACTCGCTCACCCCTTAGATGTGATTGCATCAGAGAAGCCAGTGTGTGAGCAGCGTTCTGAATGAGCTCTGATCTCGCCCCAGAGAGGCCAAAGAGTGAACATGTGGCTCCATTTGCTCCAGTAATTGAGCTCCTGGTAAAATAAGTGGGGGGACGCCGTTCACCCGCGTGGTACCCCGACTCAAGCCCTGAAACTGTGCACCCATTTTTTAAACTCTCAATAACTCTGAGTGGGAGCATGAGCAGAAGACAGCAGAGCTTAGAAACATAAAAGACCTAATTTTGAGTGTATATGTAAACGTGTTGGTGTTTTACCACACCTGTAATTAATAAGAGCGGAGGTGTATTTATATGTATATTCACTTAAAAAACCATAGGTTTCAGGCCTTATATAGTTAGGAATTAGCATTTAAAAAACCATTGAAATTGCTCCTATATAGTTAGTTGTACTAACTATATTTCGCGCACCCGCAATCCACTGCTGATGATGTCACATATTACATCATTCATGACATGGTCAGTGACATCACTGATGACATCTCAAATGACATCACTGATGACATCACTGATGACATCTCATTTGACATCACTGATGACATCACTGATGACATCATCCAGTGACTGTGCGTTTCTGTAAAGATTAAATATGTTTTACATATTGAAGAATGAGTGGATGTATAAGTGTCTGGATGAAGGATTTAGTAGGTGCGTGACTGACTGTATGAGTGAGTGTTTAAATGTGTCTTTCTAAATGCATGGGTTAGTGACTAAACTGTCTGAATGTGTGCATCAGTATGTCTGTTGTTGTGTAAGCTGCTGCATGTGTTGATCAGTCGCTATATGAGTGGCTATATGAGTTATTGATTGGTTGCCCAAGAATTTGAATGGGAGACTGAGTGTGTGTGTGTGGGTGGCTGGAAGGTGTGTGACTCTGTGCATAGATGTGTGAGCAGTTGATTCACTAGGTGTATGAGTTCAAGAGTGCATGTTGAAACAGCTATATGGGCGGCTGACTGTGTGCATGGGTGTGTTGGTGAGTGAATGGATATCTCAGTACTACATGTCCAAGTAAGTACATATGTAAACACAGTGCATGTGAGAGTTGGCATATATAAATGACTATACATGAGAGCCAGTGATGAATGTGCGAGTGGCTGTATGGATCATTGCGTGTTTGTATCAGTGATTGTATAATTGAATAAGTATGTGTTAGTATATGTTTGAATAAGTAAGGTTTATGTGTATAACTGTATAGTTGAGGAAATGGGAGTAACTCCATGGATGAGTGGCAGTGTGTGAGTGTCTGTATAGGTGTATGAGTGCATATGATAGTGTTGTATTGATGAGTGACTGTATGTATGAGTGATTCTATGGGTGAATGAGTGAATGTGTGTGTAGACCTAGGAATCAGTGAGTGCGTATGTAGTAACTGGTATTGGTGTGTCAATGGTTTCAAGAATGGTAGTCTGTATTTAACACTGGGTGTATCAAAGGTTATATTAGAGTGTGAGGAGGTGCATCGTATTATCACATGAATGATATCATAAGTGATGTGATCAGTGATGTCAAATGAGATGTCATCAGTGATGTCATCAGTGATGTCATTTGAGATGTCATCAGTGATGTCATCAGTGATGTCACTGACCATGTCATGAATGATGTAATATGTGACATCATCAGCAGTGGATTGCGGGTGCGCGAAATATAGTTAGTACAACTAACTATATAGGAGCAATTTCAATGGTTTTTTAAATGCTAATTCCTAACTATATAAGGCCTGAAACCTATGGTTTTTTAAGTGAATTTGCAAGGTTTTTAAAATGCTAATTCCTAACTATATAAGGCCTGAAACCTATGTTTTTTAAGTGAATTTGCAAGGTTTTTTAAATGCTAATTCCTAACTATATAAGGCTTGAAACCTATGTTTTTTTCAGTGAATTTGCAAGGTTTTTTAAATGCTAATTCCTAACTATATCAGGCGTGAAACCTATATTTTTTTTCAATAAATTTCAAAGGTTTTGTAAATGCTAATTCTATTAGCGGATAACGTTTATATATGTTATTATCCTTCTGGGACCACCTGAGCAGCCATCTTGTTTCTCAGGAGAAGTGAGGCACAAGAGAGCACAAAACAAGAGTGGAAAACGCGAAAAGGGGGCAGGGTTGAGACCCCCTGACTCCCTAGCCCTTCTCACGGGGTCCCAGAAGGACCACCAAGTGCAAAAAATTATTATTTTTTTTAAATCGCGGGGTACGCGCACGCTACGCGTACCCCGCGAATTTTTCGATTTTTTAAATTTTTTTTGCCCTTGGGGGTCCTTTTGGGAGCCCCTGAGAAGGGCTAGAGAGTTGGGGGGTCTCTACCCTGCCCCCTTTTTGTGTTTTCCACTCTTGTTTTGGGCTCTCTTGTGCCTCAGTTCGCCTGAAAAACAAGATGGTGGCCAACACTTCCTGGTTTGGACAGTTTGGAATGTTGACAGTCGACTGCCAGCCAATCAGAAACTCGCTTGCGCACGTAAGGGTACGCGCACGTACGCGTACGGTACGCGCACGGTACGCGTACGGTGCGCGTACGGTGATCGCATATAGATATATAATTTGCTCAAATTCAATTTTCTCAACAACTACTGTAGGGATTTTCACCAAATATAGAAAAGGCACTACTGCATACCTGTCCCTACAATTTTGCCAAGTTTGGTGTAATTCCGTTCAGCCGTTCGGGCTGTAGCCGTGTCTGAAGGTCCCATAGAAAATGCCATTTGAAAAATTTCAAATTCAATTTTCTCAAGAACTACTGGAGGGATTTTCACCAAACATAGCAAAGGCACATCTGCATACCAGGCCCTACCATTGTGCCAAGTTTGGTGTAATTCCATTCAGCCGTTCGGGCTGTAGCCCTGTCTAAAGGTCCCTATGGAAATTAACATGGGGAAAATACCTTTCGGCCCCCGCTTGACGAATCCCCCCGATACTTTCAGGGAAGGAGCGGAGCGGAGCTGGCCAAAATTCAGGAAAATTACACACAGATTCCTCAATCGGCACCAAAGTTATTCCCAATAGAATGTTGAGCGCATATAAATATATAATTTGCTCAAATTCAATTTCTCAACAACTACTGGGGGGGTTTTCACCAAATATAGAAAAGGCACTACTGCATACCTGTCCCTACCATTTTGCCAAGTTTGTTGTAACTCCGTTCAGCCGTTCGGGCTGTAGCCGTGTCTAAAGGTCCCATAGAAAATGCTGTTTGAAAAATTTCAAATTCAATTTTCTCAAGAACTGCTGGAGGGATTTTCACTAAACATACAAAAGGCACTGCTGCATACCAGTCCCTACCATTTTGCCATGAGTAATGTCACTGACCATGTCATGAGTGATGTAACATGTGACGTCATCAGCAGTGCATTGCAGGCGCGCTTGTTATAGTGAGTCCAACTAACTATAACGTTGGAATTTGAATGGTTTTATGTCAGTAAAATTTTCAGCTAACTATAACTGGTGTGAAACCTATGGTTTTTTCAGGGAATTTAATAGGTTTTTTAAATGCTAATTCCTAACTATAACTGGTGTGAAACCTATGGTTTTTTCACATTATATATATATATATATATATATATATATATATATATATATATATATATATATATATATATATATATATATATAAATATATATATATATATACATATATATATATATATATATATATGAACACAACATCCAGCTCCCACAGAAACATCCATGGAAGAAGGCAGAGACTCGAGATGGTCAGGATACAGCATCTGTTTATTGAATCAGGTCACCCGCAATCCCAGAGGCATGTATATATAGTGCTTTTTATAGGTGTCAATTGAAATTAAACAACAAAATAAATATAACGTGATCAAGGCCAGTGATGGCCGAAACGCATCCTGTTATGGAGTAAAGCTGAATTTTCTATTGCACGTTTTCCTGAGTGAGCTTTAAATCCATTAATAACAACAACTTAAACTGCATTCAATACTTTGTTATAGAGGCAGTACAGGCAGGCAAAAGAGGAGGTAACCGTGAAAAAAACATACAGCAATTTGAATCCAAATACATTTTAGAACTTGACACTAAAGCCCCAATGGGTTTGAACACTGGGGATGATTTACACAATTGTCTATAAATATGATATATTGTCCTCATCGAAAAAACTATTGGAACTGAGTGTTTGAACCGACATTTTGAATACATGCTGCTAAATCATGTGTTTTTGGTTTTGTTTTAGCAATATGGTCCTAAGCATGATGGATAGTCTCGCTGAATATTAATTTGTATCCGATTCCTGAGCTGCTATGTTTTGTGTTTATATGTATATATGTTTTTTAGCACCCTGAAGTTCCAAATTAGTAAACTACAGATACTCCTTATGTATAGTACTTTAGTTTCAAGGCACTTTCGACACACTGCACTTTATACACGATTGCACTTTCATGAGGATATCATTATTGCACTTAAATGAGGGATTTTTTTTTTTTGTCCTCATTTACCAGCATGGTTACAGATGCTAAATCGGGTGGGGTTACGACATGCTGTCTCAGTTTATCAAACTGGCAGGGATAAGGCAAGGTGGAAGAAGGACATCCCACAGCATCCGAAACGGCCTTCCGAAACGAGCATCAAGAAAAACCAATTACCGAGACATCAGTAATATTTAGTGGAAGATTCAGCCAAATCGGGTCGGGCTAGGACCGGACAGCGGCTCTACAGATGGTGTAAAAATCACAGTAGCGTAATCATTGGACCCGGGGGGAAAAAAAAAAACCCGGGTAACTTACTGCTCCCATGACAACAGATTCCAAAATGTCTTTTTACTTTGGTTACCGGCCCTAGCCATATCCAATCGTGAGACCTGCAAGACGGATGCCTGCCACTCGTTGAGAGAGGGAGGTAAAGGATCTTTACATTTTTTACAGATCTCCCTTCTGGCCAGTAAGATAGAATAGAACACCAGATTTTTTGCTGAGCTCTGAACCCCATCCAGGATCCTGAAAATCACAAGGGAGAGCTCCAGGACTACTTAAAAAGCCTAACAATACCGTAAGAATGTTACTAATCGCCTCCCAGAATGAGGCCAAACGGGGGCATTCAAAGAACATGTGGGCATCCGAAGCAGCCACCAGACCACACTTGGGACAAGCTACCGACTTTCCCTCGGTGAATTTAGAAAGTCTAAGGGGAGAGTAATATGCCCTATGTAGGGTAAAGAGATGATTTCTGCGTAACCATGAAGGCTTCATGATGGTCCATAAGAGCCCAAATGAGGCAGTCCAGAGCTCTTGCAGGTTATGATCAGTAAGCAGAGATCCCCACAACAGGTCCGGTAGTTTAAAGTTGCCATCTATTTCTTCCAGTATAAGTTTATACCACAAATCCACATTTTGTAAAGCGCACCACCACCCGTAAGGGTCTCTAGGCGCTGGGGGCCGTCGGGAAGATTAAGCAAGCTATTGCCCAGAGTCACATGGTGCTGGGCTAATCTGCCGCCGGTGCCTGGAATCGAACCGTGATCCCCAGATTCCGGAGTCAGTCGCCCTAGCCGCGGCGCCACACCTCTTCCCTTCTTTACCGGTGCATTGTCCACTAAGCTAGAAATGAGCTGACTGTGACCACCAAGTGGAAACTTATTCCCTCGAGAGGGTGAGGAGATATAAGAGTGGGTCCAGCTAGCAATTTGCATATATTTAAACCTTGCACAATTGGGGCCAATTTTATTCTTAAGATATTCCCATGCAGGCAGGTCCCCTTCATGAGGGATTAAGTGCCATTTTAGTTGTGGCTGTATTAGTTAGGCTCTAGTTTTATATCATCCATCTTTTGACCTGCCTTTCCGTTTGGGAGCTACCGCCTGAGCCAGCCCTCGCTTTTGTGCGAGGAATAAACGCCGGATTCACCTCTGCTTCTTGCCAGACCCGCTGCGTGGGTCCCGCTGCGCTGTTTGTTCGTGACTGGGAACTGCAGGGCCGCGAGCTGACCCGAAGGGACTCGATCTACCAGGAGTCCCTGCGTGAGGTCCAGACCCGAAACACCTGGGTCGCTCTCCCTGCCTGCCCCGCCCTTGCCTCAGCAGATAAGGACCTGCTGCAACGTAGAAACGCTGGGATTTATTTTGACCTGCCTTTCCGTTTGGGAGCTACCGCCTGAGCCAGCCCTCGCTTTTGTGCGAGGAATAAATGCCGGATTCACCTCTGCTTCTTGCCGGACCCGCTGCGCGGGTCCCGCTGCGCGGGTCCCGCTGCGCTGTTTGTTCATGACTGGGAACTGCAGGGCTGCGAGCTGACCCGCAGGGACTCGATCTACCAGGAGTCCCTGCGTGAGGTCCAGACCCGAAACACCTGGGTCGCTCTCCCTGCCTGCCCCGCCCTCGCCTCAGCAGATAAGGACCTGCTGCAACGTAGAAACGCTGGGATTTCTTTTGACCTGCCTTTCCGTTTGGGAGCTACCGCCTGAGCCAGCCCTCGCTTTTGTGCGAGGAATAAACGCCGGATTCACCTCTGCTTCTTGCCGGCCCCGCTGCGCGGGTCCCGCTGCGCTGTTTGTTCGTGACTGGGAACTGCAGGGCTGCGGCTGACCCGCAGGGACTCGATCTACCAGGAGTCCCTGCGTGAGCTCCAGACCCGAAACACCTGGGTCGCTCTCCCTGCCTGCCCCGCCCTCGCCTCACCCCGCCCTTATAACTGAAGTACGACACCGCTGCGCGAAAGCGCGCGGGAGCGCCCGGGGCGAAGACCGGGCAAAGAGTGGGCCCTCTGTGGCCCTCCGAGGCCAGAGGAGGCCGGGCCGGGCCAGAACTCCTGGTCGAATATTGTATTGTCTTGGACTTTTGGAGTAAGTTTTAGGGGGTTTAATATCACTGGCTATTATGTCTATTGAAATTTCAACCTCGGAACTTGTTTGCCCTGATAAACCAGTGAGCTTGATTAATGGCAAATTAGACCATTATTTTAAGAAAACCATCATGGACACCCCCACTACTCCTACCCTAGCGGAACGTCGGGCTGAGCGCCGACGCTCGGTAGAAAGCCTAAAAAATAGATTATTAACTGATTCACCTGTTTTGATCACTTCTACTATGGAGGGTACCTCAACTGAGAATGCTTGTACTCTCTCTCAGGACAGCGTTCCTTTAATATTCAGAGAGGGTACGTCCACGTCTGATACTGACCCCCAGGATATTGTTAATACCCCCTCTAATCCTATTAATCCCAGTACAATTAAGACCACAATTACAACCAAGGCATTCTACATTACAACCAAACCAACCCTAGGCAGATCAAACTGGCTAGAAATAGGGCAAAGAAAGTCACGCCTATCAAAACGTATGGCCCCCCACCTAATAAAAAAAGGCGGAAAAGGACCGACTTACCGAAGAGAAAAATCAACCATGCTGATTTTGGCATTAAAACCGATGCTAGTACAGGGGGAGAGCGGGCACTAGCAACGGATAAGGGAAGTGTAGCTACATCATCCATACATTCATGCCCCATGTCTAAAGATGTGGAGGTCAGCTCTATACCAGATAACCCTCCCGCTGTTGTGACACCACAGGAATCCCCAAACTGTGTCCTAATTGATAGTATAGAGTCTATAATAAGGACCTACACTCTTGCTATCATAGAAAGACTTAATAAAATGGACGATAGGCTTGGGAAGATAGAGCGCCATCTGGGTAGCAAGTTAGCAACCACTAAGGTACCATCTAATCTTGCTCTACAAACCTCCATTACACCAACCCCTTCAAGTACCCCAGTTATAACCTCTACATCTGTTCCTGCTCAGACTGCAGCCATGAGAGAAACTATATCTAAAGCTAATCCTGTACTACCAAAAAGTAAACCCACACTGCCCCCTGCTGTAACGGCTAGTGAACCGACAAAGAGCTTGGGTCAAGCGCCTGGGAATCAGAAGAGGGATAGGGGGAATGGGCGGCCTTCTCGAGGTAGCTACAGCAAGGGCCCCCTTCCAGAACTTCCACCGGAAGCAGTGCCTTTCGTGGTGGTCCTTACTGGGGTGCCAGAGCTAGAGGCGAACAAACGTGAGGGTTTTGCCCAATTGAAGAATAAAATAATGCATTGGTTGAGTATGTATAGACCCATTGCAAATAACATCAATGGCGAAATCGTCCATGTTCGTCGCCTCCCCTGGTTGGGGGGAAGATCCAAAGATATTGAGGGCGACATAGTGGTCATAAATTTTAGAGACCAAAATGCTGTTCATTTTATACTTAACTGGCCTTCTGATCACGATAGTAACCATATCATCCCTCGCCCTCTCACATATTTTTATCCTCGATCAGTGGTGTTTCCACCTCATCATCAATTCCCGCCAGCCCCTCCCCCCCCTCTGCTAAGGCAAATGCACCCAAACCCATATTGTCCGCCCGTCTATAATAACGGATTTCCACCTAATGGTCAGTATTCTACAATAACAGCATATCCGCATGGGTGGAACATTGTGGCCCCAAGGTATAATTCCTCCACCCATAGGAGAATGGATCATCTTAAACCCTTCACGCCCCTAGAGACCACCAATAGGTTTGACCTGTTTAGTGGCTTGGAGGACTGTGATTGAAGCCAACTAGTCACGGGTGAGGTGGGCGAGGGAACTTGTGGTGATGCAGGGGGGGATGTGGACTTGGGTTTGGTGGAGAGAGGTTCTACTATGGACAACTTGCTTATGGGGTATAATGCTGCCCGTAATTCCAGCTGCAATAAAGACAGTATTGGGCAGTTCCAATGTAACCTGGATCCCTTTACCTTGGGAGATGTCATCATAACACCCATGGTCTCATCAATGAGTGGTAGTATCCCCCGGTTACCCGATGACCCCATGATCAGGAATGTTCCCCCTCCCCACATGGACCCTCTGCCCAATGAGGCTGCAAGTTCAATAGTGAGAGGTTATAAGCTGGGGAGCTGGAATATTGCCGGATGGAATAATAAGGCGGATCGTTTAGGGTGGCTAGAATTTTTAACCCAATTTGATATCTTGTGTCTCCAGGAGACCTGGGCGACTGAAGATGTCCACCTTGATGGTTACGCTGCCTATAATTGTCAAGCCCAGCCATCCAACATGGGTAGAGCTACTGGTGGGTTGGTGATACTGCTATCTGTGAGGCTACCGGTACAAGTGAAAACCTATCTGACTGTTGGCCTGCACTCGCAGTTGTTATGGTTGCAACATAGGAATGGGCGGAATGTCTAAGTAATAAATCACTATAACAATGTTTTTAACCACACAAATACCGTTATGGTTGATGAACTTGATGCGGAGGTTGATAAGCTGTGTAGCCGAAGTGGAGAGTCTTTTGAAATGTTGTGGGGAGGCGATTTTAACATTCACATGTGTCCCTTAGGGTGTGTGGTTATGGTGGGGAGGGTGGGGAAGATCAGGCCCACTTCCTACATTCGGCCTATGGCGACTCTTTAAACACTCTCATGCTTAAACTGGATTTATGTATTATGTAACCTGGGGTAGACAGTGAGGGTAATCCGGTACCAACCTTTATAGGTAGGAACTGTGCGACGGTTATCGATTACCTCATCGTCTCCACCAGTATTATTGCTTTGTGAACCTCCCCTGAAATAGTAGACTTAGCCCTTAGCGACCATAACTGCCTAACAATGTACTTTCCTTGTGGAGGGATAAGTTAAAGGTGTTGCATGGTACAGTGACAGACGTAGTCCCACATAGATCAAATGGCCCCAGAATTAAATGGGGTAGGCACAATGAGGAACGCCTACTAAGTGCCATTGTGTCAGCCTGCTTAGATGAGGTAGAGTGCTGTCTTGAACCAGACAAAGGTAGTGCTGATATATTAGCTAGTTTTGATACCATTAATAAAAATATTGCAAAAATCCTAACCGGTACAAAACCTAAAGGCACTAGGACCACTAGTGGATGGTTCAATAAGGAATGTACTAAATCCCTACAAAAACTAAAAGCTGCTCTTAATTGTAAACCTAGGGATAGGGAAGCAGTCAGGGCCCTGAGAAGGAATTATACAACTCACCTGAAGGCCAGAAAACAGGAACTAAGGGAAAAAGCCTGGAACAACCTGACTATGGCCGTGGATCTTAAGGATAGCAAGTTATTCTGGTCCACGGTCAATAGTCCTTTTCTCCAGAATGATGAAGCCCCGGTATTGTCTGCCCAGGTGAGCGAAGAACAGTGGGTTGCTCATTTTTCCAGCATTTTTAACCCCGATGGACTAGACGT
The DNA here is from genome assembly GCF_964263255.1 of Lissotriton vulgaris. Classification (NCBI taxonomy): domain Eukaryota; kingdom Metazoa; phylum Chordata; class Amphibia; order Caudata; family Salamandridae; genus Lissotriton; species Lissotriton vulgaris. The sequence continues at coordinate 223,647,816 of NC_141699.1, read as the reverse complement.
AGGGAGTGATAGGGATGCCGTGGATGTCACCCCCCTACCCCTTAACATTACTGTCACAGAGGTGTATGATGCCATCCGGTGTAGTAAGGGGGGGAAGGCACCGGGCCCCGACGGGGTACCCGTGGATCTCTATAAAGCCGAGTCCACTGCTGACCAAGGTGTTTAATGCAGCAGCAACGACCTTGGCCCCACAGGTCTGGGGGGAGTCGATCATTATCCCTATTTACAAAAAAGGTGCGAGAGGAGAGGCAAAACATTATTGCCCGATTTCACTCCTTACTGCCTCTCTTAAAATCATGAGTAGGGTATTATTGAGCCGTCTGGAGGACTGGGCTGAAGAAAAAGGCGTCCTTGCGGACTCCCAGTTTGGATTCCGCAAGGGGTTAGGCACTATAGAGCAGTGCATAAACCTGGACCTCATCATAGGCAAATATACACGTGCTAAGCAAGGCTCGCTGTTTCTTTGTTTTGCGGACCTCTCCAGTGCCTTCGACCTGGTCGACCATGGTCTTTTGTGGTCAACTCTACTGGACATGGGCACCCCACGGGAAATCATTTACTTCCTGGCACAATTGTATAGAAACTTATCGGCAAAGATACGATATGGGCAACTGGGTGAGTGCTCCCCTAATATTCCGGTAGGCTCTGGTATTAGGCAGGGATGTGTCCTTGCCCCCCTTCTTTTCTCCCTTTTTATCAATGCCATTGAGTCTGAACTACGTGCTGTCAGTGCTGACGCACCGACCGCCGATGGCATACCCATTCCGGTATTGCTTTACGCTGATGACACGGTCCTACTTTCGAGAACCCCACTTGGGCTGCAGAAACTCATGGACAAATTCGTGGATTTTATCAATGGGAGAAAATTAAAAATTAACAATTCAAAAACTTTTATTATGGCCTGTGGTAAGAAAGTCAAAAATTTAAGAGCTTTTACAGTTATGGATCAATTAATACAAGTGGTTGACAAATTTTGTTACTTAGGTATCACTTTTAATAGTGGGGGGATGTGGGCGTCTGAAATGACTAATGTACGAGCTAAAATGGGGAAGTGTGCTTTTGGTATTTTTAAGTTTGCATCTAAGCTAGGCTCTAGGCGGATACCCGATATGTTGTACCTATATCGTCATAAATGTGTTGCCTTGGCCCTCTATGGCTCAGGGGTATGGGGCCATTGTAATCACAATATGCTCCAGATGGAGGAAAATACATTTGTTAAAAAGCGTTTGTGTTTACCACCCTCTGCCTCAACCAAGCTGATCCATCAGGAGGTTGGTCTGGAACATCTCTCTGATTTAATAAGTCTAAGACCACTTTTAGTATGGAGATCTATTTGGATTAAGGAGCAGACAGGGTTCACAAAAAAGATCATTTTAGATTGTCTCCACATGGATAGATGTTCCCGTATCCCCTGGCTGAATTATATTATTTGTGTATTTAAAGATGTCTTTAATTTATATGTGTGTGATAACCCACTTAGTGTTATAGACATCCCCAAGAAAGAGCTTAAATATGTTTTTATGAGGGCTAGTACTGTAAAGCGTAATGCTGCCACCTCTCAGTATTCTACACATGTTTTGTACGATAAGTATAACATGTTGGAACCGGGATTCGCTGGATACCTTAAAATGGTTACCATCCGTTCTCACCAATATGTATTGACAAGACTGCGGATGGGGACCGTTCATTTGCTTGTTGCGTGTCCACATATTAAGACTCACACTATTGCCCCCTGTCCATGTGATGGGATTACAAAGCAAAGCTCAGAACACTTTTTATTGTTATGCCCTTTTTATCTTCATCTCCGTAAAACCTATTTGAAACCACTTTTTAAAAAATATAATGTATCCACTACTGAATAGCGCCATGAGGCTTTTATTCGGACTTGATTCGCAGGACATTTGTTTTTTTACTGCTGTATTTATTTTAAAGTTGGTACACCTGAGGAAAAATATGTCCTTTGCTACATGATTATTTTTTAATCAGCTGTATTTATATGTATTTTATCGATTCATGTATGTATGTACTTTTATGATTATTGTCAACAAATGATCGAATAAAGTTTTTGAATTGAATTGAATTGAGTTTGTATTTTACAATATTATACACTCAGCAAAGTGCAATATGAAAGACAGAAGTGCATTATACAATGTGTTCAAATTCATGCATCTGACATCAGTTTGATTATCTTTTTCTTGTTTAGCAGTATTTGCTCATTTATAGAAATGTATATAAATTGCATTTCGGCACACTGAAGCCCAATGTGGATTTCAAAGCATTCAAGTATATCTTTCTAATTGCAATTAATCACAGCGAGTATTATACTTTGTAATTTTAAAATAACTTTTATAGCCTGTGTCTAACCACTGCTCGAGTGTTCTGCATTTACACAGTCATTTCATCAATTAGAGATTCTCTCTATATATTTATATATTCACATATTGCAATTAACTAGTTATCATCCCTTGAGCAGGTCACCAACATATTTATCTGATTGAAGTTAAAACATTTGTGCAGTCATTTGATTCAAATATGTTAGTTTTTTTTCTGCTTTTATGTAGTGCAAGTAGTCTTGTTTCTATGCACTTTGGAAATGTAATCAGTCACATGGTGTTGTGGCACTTTAAATACACCATCAGTACTTAGCGCAATCATGTGATCAAGGCCATAGGAAATGGCTGAAACACGTCATGGGCAGCACGCTGTGATAATAGTCAATTCAATTTATTCCTGCACCACAACATATGGAGTCCGTGCCTGTTTTTGTGCGCAGCGCGCACTAAGGAACGGTTTTGATATACATATATATATCATTTCTAGCACGGCAGCTGGGCCGTGGAGAGTGCACCATCGAGGACTGCCAGCGGACTGGATTTGGCAGTACCACGAGGCTCAGAGACTGAAACTGCTTTGGAACTCCTTGAGCACAGAACTCCTTTTGTGTAGCAACGTGCCGAACCGCAACTCAGCCTACTGAAGGCAATGGATTATAAGCTTAATTTTGTAAAGTACACTCGACCTCACTTGAAGGAAAATAAAATATGCATCATTATTGGACCACAAGTCCCATCAATCAGAGCGAGCAGTGCACTTAGCATATGCCCACTAGGAGGCTTGTAGAAATAAAAGGTCAAGGAATGTAAACGATGCATAACGAGTGATCATTACGGCAGCCCATGAGGAAGGGGGTGGTTTCCCCTGAAACGCGTCGGGCAGACGTGTGTGATGAGAAGCGGAAAGGCACATGCAAACCAACCTGGCAGCCTGGAGAGGCGGAGATCTGTCGTGTGCCTCTCAAAATGCCTCGGGCACTTTGGTTTCTTCATATATATATATATATATATATATATATATATATATATATATATATATATATATATATATATATATCCCAAAGAAAACACACGCTCCATCTGCAACGCTGTACGGGCCACACCAACAGTGCCCCCAAAAATGTCTTTATTAAAAGACTATCGCACAAGTTACTTACCTTCGGTAACGATATATCTGTAAGAAACAGTAGTTAGTATTAGATTCCTTACCTTAGAATATCCCCAGGCGTCAGACTGGATCCGGAAAATTTTGCGTAGCAGTACCCCTGCACGTCGGTAGGCGTCGTCTGTGGCTCCACGTCCGTCGTCGGCGTCGTTGGCGCCGGGATGGCGTCGTCAGAGTACTTAGACACCGCCCTCGCCCGCTGACGTCAGTTCTTATACACAGCTTTCTGCGCCAGAAACGCAGAGCCATGATAAAAACCAACACTGGTGCCATGAAAACTAGGGCCCTGATAGGGGATGACCTTAACCCTAGATATCGGTTCGCAGAACGGGGAGAATGGTTGGGGCGGTAAGGAATCTAATACTAACTACTGTTTCTTACAGATATATCGTTACCGAAGGTAAGTAACTTGTGAATCTGAAAGAAACAGGTTAGTATTAGATTCCTTACCTTAGAATAGATACCCCAGCAATACCAACCCCGGTGGTGGGTCTGCGAACCAATGATCACACCAGAATGTCCTGGAGAACGGAACAGCCGAAAAAGCCATCTCTCCGGACTTGGCTGTCCAGGCAGTAGTGTCTTGCGAACGTGTGCAGCGAGGCCCACGTAGCTCACTCTGGGCAGAAGTGGTATAGGCGGAAAGGCGTACAACAGACCGCAACTCCACTCACGACGAAAAGCGTCTCAGAGCGAGCGCCGCCTTGGAAATTCCAACACACAGAACTGATGACCTTGCACGTTCTCTTCTGTGGCGAATAGATCTAACCAAGGGTCTCCCCACTGCTGAAAGAGACCTTGCGCCACTTCCGAGTTCAGACGCCATTCGTGATCAATCATGCACCGACGGCTGAGTTCGTCTGCCCTGGCGTTCAGGGAACCTGCCAGGTGTTGAACCTCCATGGTCACGCCCTGATGTTCCAGCCACTGCCAGAGGCGCAAAGCCTCCCGGCATAGGGTCCAGGACCCCACCCTGCCCTGTTTGTTGCAGTACCACATGGCGTTGGCGTTGTCCGTGAACACCAGCACAACACTCCCCCGGACAGAGAGGAGGAATGCCTTCAGTGCAAGCCAGATCGCCCGCAGCTCCAGAAGGTTGATGTGGAGCCGGGACTCCACCGGAGACCAGAGGCCTCTGATCTCTGCCTATCCCATGTGGCCCCCCCAGCCCTGGAGGGATACGTCTGTCACAACTACGTGCTCCGGTTGGGGTAGGGAGAGGGATCTGCCGCTAACCCAATTGCGGTCCTTGAACCACCACTGCAACTGTCTTGCAGTGCCCTCCGAGATCAAGACATGGTCGGACAAGTTGCCCTGATGCTGGGCCCACTGAAACTTCAGGTCCCACTGCAGAGCCCGCATCCTCCACCTGGTGTGATGCACCAGAAGGATGCAGGAGGCCATCAGCCCCAGAAGCTGCAGCGTCAACCTGACCGAGACTCGGGATAACGGCTGAAAGATCGGAATCCGAGCCTGAATATCCTGAACCCGCTGTTCGGGAGGATAAACCCGAAACTGCGCCGTGTCTAGTACCGCTCCAATGAAGAGGAGCTTCTGAGAGGGACACAGGTGTGACTTCGGCACATTGATGCAGCCGCGTAGCTAGGGGGGGGGCGAGGGGGGCGGTCCGCCCCAGGCGGCATTGTTTTAGGGCGTCCACGGCCACGCAACTCTGGTGCATTTTCTGTATTATTGGTCGACTAATTGGATGGCGGCCGCGGGAGTAAAAAGTAGTGCGTCTCGGCATTGCGTGGTTGAGAAATATGACTAAAGGTGAGGCAGCAGCCTATCACTCTTAGTCACACATCTTGCGGGCGCAACGTGAGGACGCAGTGTCGCACTTCTTTTTACTCCCGTGGCCGCCATCCAATATCCCTCTTGATGCACAGACGCTCACGCATCTAGCTAGTGGTCACAGCCAGCACACATCTCCTGATGTACATTTCAGAGACACTGAAAGGCACCACTTTCCGGTTTGCCTCCTAAACGTACTTGCGTCCAATTGTCCTGCTTCTGGAACAGCTCGCGCGCACCTCTTGAAGCACAGGCGCACAAGCATCCTGATGCTGGGTGGCACTCGCTCACCCATCAAAAGCACTGACACGACACTACCTCTTGCCCGGTCATAACTTGCTCAAACACTTTGGTGCCAGGCGCCCATCAGGCCCGCCCTCATGCCCGGCACTGACAGCTCCTGTTGATGAAACAGTGTGGTTAAAATGGACAACGTTTCCTGTAGACTGACGGGAAATGAAAGACCGGGTGTACACCACCGAAGAGCCTGCTCCACGCGCGTCTGGATGAAGCATCTTTCATCGCTAGGACCCCATCATTCAGAAGCATGTTTGCACTGAAAAAGAACCACATGATAAACAATAGGCGCTGCGGACAATAATGTAATGTGAAGGGAGAAATCTTTGGCACATTCATTTTGCATCAGAATGACCAAGGTATTGGTTTTGGAGAAGATAACGAAGGAACATGATGGAAGGCGGGCTCGGCAGCACCACACTGACCTGTAGTTGATTTTCAGGAAACAAGGTGAGAAGAGCAAAATGAGTGATTGGTGCAACCTGGGCGGCTTCACCACAAACCCTAACACATCTACCACAGTGACCTCCCCAACAGAAGAGTTGCAGTTTGAGACTGACACTCTAATGCTCTCGCCAATCTTGGTGAACTGCCTCATTGGTGTCTCTTCCACCACCTTCCTGCTGATGGTGTCCCTCAGCCTGGCGGTCTTCATCTCCAGCATGAAATCAGAAGACTTCTCCTGGAAGCCGCGCATTCTGATCCTCAGGAACCAACTTCTCTGCGACTCGCTCCTTGTCCAGACCACCATTCCGCCAACCCTCTACAACCTGATGAACGGAGAGGTGGTGCGGTACGGAGTGAAGTGCGACCTGCTCATCTTCACCATGTGCACCGCCATCATGTGCTCCTTCATGAACCTGGCCTTCATGGCCTTCGAGCGATACTACTACATCTGCCACTCCATCCACAAGTTCACCATCAGCCTGACTAAGGTAGGCCTCTGGGCCATATGGCTCCTTGCCCTCGCGGCATTAAAAAACTGTCGATGCTCAGACCCCTTGAGACCCAGCCCACTTAAAGCCCTGGCTGCCAAGGTTTCAGATGTGTGACATTTTCTCATAACTTCAGACTCTTCAGTGTAATTATGATTGACATTTCAACGACTATGAGCATAGCTGCCAAGGTTTCAAATTGCTATGTGTGACATTTTCGTAATTATGAGTGACATTTCAACGACTGTGAGTGACACTTTCTTGCGAGCAAAACTCAAGCAATGAAGAAGAGGGAAACATATATATATATATATCAGTAATTACACCCATTTGAGCAATGAGAAACTCCAAGAAGACTAAAACTGATGCAAATGCCTGCGGCGGCAGACTCATAATTACAATAAAATTATGAAAATATCACACCTAGCAATCTGAAGGCTTGGCAGCTATGAACTTTTAGGCTGCTCTTTACCAACTAACGTTGGAACTACTCAAAACAACAATGTACAGTAGATCGCTTCTTACTGTGTATCATCTGTGCCTTGTCCATGCACATCAAGGGTTGAATCTCTGTGGCAGTACCCCCATATAAAATCATGTAGATTGCACAATTTTCTTCTCTAATGTATAATTCAGGTGTAGCTTACTCAAATTATTTTAACTTATGTTGGTAATATATTTTAATGGCCATATCTAATGGGGTCACAGTAGTGTAGCGCAATGCAGCCCATCCCATAATCTCCATGATTATCTCATGTACATCCAGGGTTCGATGCAGTCTGTGTGTTCTCTTTTGTATTGCCAGTCACCGGTGTATTCAACTGTGTAGCCTTGAAACGCGTCATGCATGTGCATGTAACTTGCATGATCGAGGTAACTATTAGCGGCGATACTACGTGTCTCGTGTCTCTCTGACCTCTTTCAAGTGCTCGCCATCCTTTTTCCCCAGCACCCCTCCACTCCCAAGGGGCGGCAATCTGAGGGATAGCCCCGGGAGCCACAAGCTCTAGCTACGCCCCTGCATTGATGGAGAACCCCAGCAGGTGCAGGAGGTCGGCCGTAATCTGGAGGTGGCTGACGACTGTCTGGGGTGAGCCCGCCTTCAACAACCAGTCGTCGAGGTAGGGGAAGACTGAAACCCCTAACCTGCGCAGATGAGCTGCGACCACCGCCATCACTTTCGTGAGCACCCGTGGGGCGCTGGTAAGGCCGAAGGGGAGCACGGTAAACTGAAAGTGCTTGTGGCCTACCGTGAACCGCAGGTAGCGCCGGTGGGCCGGCAGGACGGGGATGTGAAAATATGCGTCCTGCAAGTCCAATGCTACCATCCAGTCTCCCGGGTCCAGGGCAGCTAAGACCTGAGCCAAAGTCAGCATCTTGAACTTCTCCTTCCGGAGGAAGCCGTTGACGTTCTGTAGGTCCAAGATAGGGCGTAGGCCCCCTTTGCCCTTCTTGAGAACCAGAAAGTGGTGGGAGTAACAACCACGTCCTACTTCTGGCCCAGGAACGCGCTCGATGGCCCCCTTGGCCAAGAGGGCCGAAACTTCCTCTTGCAGAAGTTGCAAGTGATCCCCCGGCACGTGTTGGTAATGCGGTGGCATGGCTGGAGGGGTCGCCTCGAAGGGGAGGGAGTAGCCACTTCAGACGATTTGCAGCACCCACCTGTCCGATGTGATGGTGCGCCAGTGGAGGAGGTGGTGGCGAACCCTGCCCCCCACTGGCATCAAATGGGCCTGAAAGCTTGGACTAGGAAGGCTTTGAGGCAGATGATGCGTGGATCAATGTGGACTGGCCGCGCCGTTGTCCCCTATTTCCGCCGCGGCGGTAACCACGTCCGTCACCATGCTGAATGTTAGTCTGCAGCCCGTGGCTGGCAGGACGTCTGGGGGCACCCCTCCAGTGGCCACGAAAGGAGCGCTGGGCAGAAGATTGCTGGCGCGGGGCCGACAGGCCCAAGGACTTGGCTGTAGCCCTGGAGTCCTTAAAGAGTTCCAGCTCATGATCTGCCTTGCCACCGAAGAGGTGGCTGCCATCGAACGGCATGTCCATAAGGGTGTTCTGGACATCGGCGGAAAAGTTGGCGGACCTCAGCCAGGCGTGGCGGCGAACCGCCACAGATGTGGAAATCGTTCTTCCTAGCTAGTCCGTGGTATCCAGTCCACATCTTATAGAGTACCTCGCTGCGTTCCTTCCCTCCCCAAGGGCTTGAGCGAGTTTCGCCCGGGCTCCCTCCGGGCACTCAGGCAGCACGGCCGCAACCGTATCCCACAGAGAGTGGGTTTAACGGCCCAAGAGTCACACAGTTTTGACCAACCGCAACCCCAAACTAAGGGAGGAGAACATCTTCTTTCCGAATTGTTCATACCTCTTGGATTCCCGATCTGGTGGTGCAGTCGGGAATGCGGATTGGGAAGTAGAGGCCTGGATAACGAGGCTCTCGGGGGTGGGGTGAGTGGACAAGAAACTAGGGTCGCCCGGGGCAGGGCGGTGGCACCTAGTGACGTTGCTATCTACAGGGGGACCTGTAGTGGGCCTGGACCAAGTGCCCATCAGGACGTCTGTGAGAGCCTCATTAAATGGCAGTAGAGGCTCTGAGGAGCTTACCTGCGGTTTAAGGACCTCCGTGAGGATGTTAGACCTCACCGTTGCGATGGGGAGCTCAAGAGCCAAGGCCTTGGCTGCCCTCATCAGCACCACACTATAAGCAGCCCCCTCCTCCGTAGCCACAGTAGGGGGGGAGACAAAACCACCAGTGTCTGGGAAGGTATCCAGGCCACTGGCTTCCCCTAGTTCCTGTGTCCAGTCCTGAAATGACTGGCACTCAGACCCCCCCCCCAGTCTCCCTCGTCGTCCATGTCCTGAAATTCAAGGATAAAGGATGGACCCAGATCTTCGAAGAATTCCTCTTCGGCCGGCGCCGAATACGGCGTCGAGCCACGCCACTCCGACGCCTGATCCGGATCGAGGGTTGGACAAGGGACGGCGTTGTGCGGGGAATACGCCATGGGTGACACCCTAGGGGCTGATGCCGGCGGGGTCGTAAGGTCGACCAGCGGCGACCCGTATCCGGAACAGGATCCAGTGGGGCCCTGCGGCGCTGGGACCGAAGTCGCCGACGGCGCCGGGGCCGAAGCACCCAACGGCGCCGGGGCCGAAGCACCCGGCCCGCTTGGGCTCCCAGTCCGGGCCGCTTGGCCCGAAGGATCCGACGGAGGAGAAAGCGACCTCATGGCCATGAGGAAGGCTTCGATCTCCTCCGGTGTCGCGTTCTGCCCAGGGACCGGTGGGTATGGAGCAGGCCTCGACACCTGCAGCTCCGGCGGGGCCGCATGAGCGGTGTCACCTGAACCCCCTGCCGCATCGCGCGAGCGTCGGGGGGAGTCAGAAGAGCGATGTCACCTCTTTGACTTCTTGTGCCTCTTACCTGAGGACTTGGAGCCCGATGACTGGTGTCGACTCGCGGAGCTGTGATGTCTCTGGCCCCGCGACCAGTCCCTCGACCTCCTTCCGAACAGGGACTTCAAACGGCGCGGGCCGACTGCCGGAGCTCGAGGCGCTTACGGGACTGCTCCCGCCTAGCCTTCGACGTCAAGGCCCGACAGTCGGGGCACGACTTGTCATCATGGTCGGGCCCCAGGTAATGTCGGCACCGGCAATGGGGCAATGGGGGTCGGTAACCGACATCAGTCAGTTGCAGTGGGCACAGGGCTTGAACCTGGGCATCCCTACCGGCACCGATGGAGTTGTACGACTTGAAACAGATCCAAAAAGGATCTAAAAAGCTTAGTCAAAAAGTGACTAAAGGGTACCACTTTCTCCGACCTGCGCTTGCTGGTGCGGAAAAAAGAAGAACTGACTTCAGCACGCGAGGGCGGCGTCTATGTACTCCGACGACATCATCCCGGCGCCAACTACGCCGAATAGGGACGCCGAGCCGCAGACGACGCCTACCGATGCGCTGGGGTACTGCTACGCAACATTTTCCGGATCCAGTCTGTTGCCTGGGGATATTCTAAGGTAAGGAATCTAATACTAACCTGTTTCTTTCAGATAGGCATGAAGCGTTTCGAGTCCAATGACTCTTCCTCATATGCCACTTGCTGCAATGTCAATGAGTTCATTAGATTTGAATAACGTAACTTCTTAAGACATTGAAAAGGGACCACGTCCATTTCTTCCAGTTTAAAGGGACAGTTCCTTCATGGTTTCTTTTTCGAAATTATCACCGTATTTCAGTAGTATAGCAAAGGTGAGTATCAGTTCTTGTTTGCCTTTTAACCCCCAAGTGGTATTGCCATCACGGTTTCCTTTATTGTACAGACTTGTTAACCTTTAATCGCATCATATGGGACTACAATTCCCAAAGTGCTCAACAACTGCCCTTTATTTTCATACTGGCTTTCAAAGTCGATAACGGAAAAACCACACTTCATCCACAGTGTACCGAGTGCAACACATGCTTTTACACGGATAATTCCATACTTCAGTCACGGTCTGCAAGATGAGTCTCACTACCACTGTGCAGCTTCCGCCGTTCAAAGTCATTGCCTTAAGTACGAAGTTCTAAGGAAAATTCCTCTGCAAATCCTAGCTGCTGAAAAAGTCCATTCCCCAAGTTGAGGTGGGCCTCACACGGTGGGCCTTCCATCACAAACTCTGTTCCTGTTCACTTTCGCAGGCGGGGGGCACTCCTTCAAAGAAAGCTCCGAGCTTCATTACATCACCCTGACAAAGGGGAGTGCCTCTTCCTCGCGGATCGGGGCCCGGTCTGAAGTGTGTCATACACCTCTGTAGAATTCCAAAGAAAACACGTGCTCCATCTGCAACGCTGTACGGGCAACACCAACAAAGCTTAAAAGGTTTCTTTATTAAAAGACTAACAGGCTTGACGTGTTTCGAGTCCAACGAATCTTCCTCATATGCCACTTGCTGCAATGTCAGTGGGTTCGTTAGATTTAAATAACGTAACTTCTTAAGACATTGAAAAGGGACCACGTCCATTTCTTCCAGTTTATAGGGACAGTTCCTTCATGGTTTCTTTTTCGTAATAGCACCGTATTTCAGTAGTACAGCAAAGGTGAGTATCAGTTCTTGTTTTAGGTTGCCTTTTAACCCCCAAGTGGTATTGCCAAGACGGTTTCCTTTGTTGTACAGACCTGTTAACCTTTAACCACAGCACACGGGACTACAATTCCCAAAGTGCTCCACAACTGCCCTTTATTTTTATACTGGTTTTCAAAGTCGATAACGGTAAAACCACACTTCATCCACAATGTACCGAGTGCAACACATGCTTTTACATGGGCAATTCCAAACCTCAGTCACGGTGTGCAAGTAGAGTCTCACTACCACTGTGCAGCTTTCGTCTTTCAAAGTCATTGCCTTAAGTACGAAGTGCTAAGGAAAATTACTCTGCAAATCCTAGCTGCTGAAAAAGTCTATTCCCCAAGTTGAGGCGGGCCTCACACGGTGGCCCCCCCCATCACAAACTCTGTTCCTGTTCACTCTCGCAGCCGGGCGGGCACTCCTTCAAAGAAAGCTCCGAGCTTCATTACATCACCCTGACAAAGGGGAGTGCCTCTTCCTTGCGGTTCGGGGCCCGGTGTGAAGCGTGTCAGACACCTCTGTAGAAGCCCAAAGAAAACATGCGCTCCATTTGCAACGCTGTACAGGCCACACCAACAGTGCTTAAAAGGTTTCTTTATTGAAAGACTAACAGGCATGATGCGTTTTGAGTACATTGTGTATATATATATATATATATATATATATATATGTAAATATATATATATATATATATATATATATATATATATATATATATATATATATATATATATATATATATTTATATACATATATATATACACACACATATATACAATCCACAAAGTCAGTGCGCTCTCAGGAAAAGAAGATCCGTCTTCATGAAAGTTTCACCATGTGTTTATTTCACAACGCGTTTCAATTTCATCCGAAACCTTGTTCATGTGAAATGTGCCAGGCAGCAAACCAGTGAAAATATAGACGTAGTGAACATAAACAAAAGATACAGGTAAAATCGCGGCAGACATGTTGGAACGGTTGAATCACAGTATAGAGTGGTGAACTTCACCAAGGAAGTATTAATTTGCATTTGTCAATGCATGATGCATGCACAAGTGTATCACAGTCAAAATCAACAAGCTTTATTAACCTCCGATTCAAGGACAGGCATAGAATAAATATGAGCCTGGTTAAGACGGCAAACCTGCAAGTAACCGCATGAAAGCTGCCGTGCTAAAGCCGTGGCAAAGGGTAAATGTCGAGTGCGTGGGTGCGAGTCAGACTAGCTTGTATACAACAGTTTGCTCACACTTACTCTCGACCCCCGAGGCTGATACCGGGTGGCTGCATCTTGCTCTTAGCAATATTTTAATATTGAACACATTTTCCCTCTGTGTCCGTCCCCACCTACCACGCTAGCGCTATTTTACTTGGTTCACTCGTTTTTCATAGTGTAGTGTAGAATTGTCTGTAATAGTTGTGCCTGCTCTCCAAGCAGTTTTATTGTATTTACTTGCTCCCTAGTGGGGCGAGGACGATCTTGAGGAGGTCCCCGGGTCTCGAACTCGCGTTTTCGCGGCGGCCATTTTGGCTTGGGCGCCGGTATAAAACCGGCATAGCTGAGCAGCAAACTGTTTGCTCACACTTACTCTCGACCCCCGAGGCTGATACCGGGTGGCTGCATCTTGCTCTTAGCAATATTTTAATATTGAACACATTTTCCCTCTGTGTCCGTCCCCACCTACCACTCTAGCGCTATTTTACTTGGTTCACTCGTTTTTCATAGTGTAGTGTAGAATTGTCTGTAATAGTTGTGCCTGCTCTCCAAGCAGTTTTATTGTATTTACTTGCTCCCTAGTGGGGCGAGGACGATCTTGAGGAGGTCCCCGGGTCTCGAACTCGCGTTTTCGTGGCGGCCATTTTGGCTTGGGCGCCGGTATAAAAGCATACGGCCATGCCTCCGCGCAGCGGACGCGTTCAGCGGACGCGCCGCATCAGCGCCGGAGTCGAGCCAGAGTCCAGCCCGTCTGCACCTGTCAGCGCTAAGGAGGCGCGGGAGACGGGATACTCTGTGCAATCGATGACACACCCAACCCCCCATACAGGTTTGTCCAGGGAGTTCTTGCTCTCCCACAATGCACCTCACACACTATGTCGCAACCTTTTAATCCCAGATAAATGGTATGGACCAGTTTGCTGTGGTCAATGTAAAATTACGTTTACCCCAGAGCCTCTTGGGGGAACATCCTTATATCCTCCTGTCCTACGGGGAGGACTGATCAATGCACGATCGCTCTCCAAGAATGCTCAGAACATTCAAGAATTGATTGTGGAATCCAACCTAGATTGGCTTCTCATTACGGAAACCTGGTTAAAACCATGGTGCAACCCTGACCTAGCTATAGCCCTCCCACCAAACTTCCTTATCCAGCGTCTGGATAGACCCGAACAACGTGGAGGAGGCTTGGCCATAATCCATCATAAAGCCCTGAAATGTTCCACTCAGGAACTGCCAGACATTAAAGAAGCAGAAGCACTTGCCTTCTCCCTGAGCGTCCACGACACCTTCACTTTTTCTGGGGTTCTTATTTATCGGCCACCTGGTCCTCCTACTAAATTTCTGGAATCTGTGGGAGATGTACTGAGTGACCTAGCCCTCAGATCCTCCCACTTTACTGTTCTGGGTGATCTAAATCTGCATCTAGAATCTCCCAATGAACCAGGTGTGAGATGTTTCCTAGACCTCATTGATGTACTTGGTCTCTCCCTCCTGAACCACGAACCCACACACTTAGCAGGACATCTTTTGGACTGTGTCTGTTCTAACTCCTCCAGACTGATAGTAAAGACTCCCACCCCCCAGATCTGGTCTGATCACTTTTTCATCCCCTTTCATATTACACCTCTAACAAATCGGAAAGGAACGATAACACAAAATAACAAACGTCCCAAGGACAATCATGTCCCTAACTGGAGAGAACTGCATACCAGACCTGAGGTGGCAGGGAAATTAGCTTGCAGCACTCCAACTCTCACAGGTTACACCTCCACTGACAATCAGAACTTTGGCAAGTGGATAGCCAGTGCAGGGGCACTATTGGGATCAGTCGGCAAAAAGAACCCTAACTCCACTAAAACCAAAAAAAGTGCCCCATGGTTCACATTGGCCCTGAAACTTGAACTCGGAGCAGTCAGAGCTCTGGAACGGAAGTGGCGTAGGAATTATGATGCCACCGCCCGCAACGCTTACCGAGTGGCTAGGAGGAACTACCACTCAGGAATAAAGTCAGCTAAGAAAGCTCACTTTCTTCAGGCCATTTCCATCGCAGGCCAAGGACAAAAAGAGATCTTTAGGGTAGTTCAAAAATTCATGAATCCTTCAGCTCTTTCGCAGGAGATCCCTCCCTCTCAAGATCTCTGTCATGCGATATCTGACTATTTCGATAAAAAGATCTCCGATATAGTGAACACTTTTCCACCAATACCCACTACTCAGCTGTTAGCTGTACAAACTGAAGAGAAATGGACTAACGCCCGTCTGGAGAAATTTGCAGCTATCCCCCTTGAAGACACTCACAAAGCCATTATGGCCATCAAATCCGGATCCCCCTTCGACCCATGTCCCCCTTCTGTGCTCCACACCTTAGTAGAGGTGGTCAATCCCATCATTAACAGCATCATCAACACCTCCTTGGCCACAGGAGATATACCTAGCGATTGGAAGCTGGCAGCGGTTAAGCCTTTACAGAAGAAGGCACTGGCTGACCCTACCACCCTCTCCAATCTGCGTCCTATCTCCCTGCTCCCAGTGCTGTTCAAACTGGCGGAAAAATTCGCCAACATTCAACTAACGAACTTCCTGGAGGGGAATAACATTCTACACCCCAACCAGTCAGGGTTTCGATCATATCACTCTACTGAGTCAGCCCTACTGTTCACAGCAGAGACCCTAAGAGCAGCCATGGACCAGGGAAAAGAGGCCGTCCTAATCCTACTTGACCTGTCGGCAGCCTTCGATACGGTTTCACACCATATCTTAGTGAACCGGCTGGCTGCCGCAGGGGTAGGGGGACAAGCCCTGGTATGGCTTAGGAATTTCCTCAGCAACAGACGTCAGGTCACTGTGCTGGGCCCTTTCCAGTCGGAAGCAAAGGTCGTCAGCTCTGGGGTACCACAGGGCTCTAGTTTAAGCCCCGTACTTTTTAATCTGTACATGGTCCCACTTATGGAACTGATCGCATCTTTTAAGATCAGTACAATTTCTTATGCTGACGACACCCAGCTAATCCTGGTGCTGGACAGGGACAGGCCAGGCGCTGAAGAAAATCTAAAGGAATGCCTAACAGCGACATTCAACTGGATGACTAACAACCATTTGAAATGTAATGCCGGGAAGACAGAGATCATGCCGTTTGGGAAACACAATCTGTTCTCCCCAAAGAGGTGTTGGCCTGCTGAAGCAGAGGCACCTCCCAACACCATCACATCAGCTCGGAACTTGGGTATCAAGTTCGACGACCAACTGTCTTTTAAAAATCAAGCAGTAACTATAGCTGGGACCTGCTTTCAGATTATAAAGGCACTGAGGAAATTCTTCGATCTCCTCCCGCTGCCAGCCAGAAAAACGGTGGCTGTGGCTTTAATTAACTCCAGGTTGGACTACTGCAACGGCCTGTATGCTGGAGCTAACAAATCAGTCCTGCACCGATTGCAGATGGTCCAACACGCCGCTGCGCGCCTAGTACTACGCTGGCCACGTAGATCCTCAGCCTCAGCGGCCCTGAAGGCGCTACATTGGCTGCCTATTAGTAAAAGGATCTTATTTAAGATACTTGTCATCACGTTCAGGGCGTTCCAACAGCAAGGACCTAAATACCTCTGCAACGGGTTTAAGAAATATCACCCCACCCGCTGTCTGAGATCTGCTAGCCAGAACTTGCTTACTATCCCTCGCTTTAAGCTGACTACAAGAGGTGGCAGATCCCTCTTCTTTCTGGGCGCTAAGGCCTGGAATCAGTTACCACCCTCCCTAAGAGCATTATCCCAGGAGACCCACTTCAGGAAAGCATTAAAAACTTGGGTCTTTTCTTTAACCGATGTCGCCTGCAGAGCCTTGATCTAGTAGTGTGATGCAATAGGTCACTCATCATCTTGCCCCCTACCCGTCCATCTGGGTTGGTTAAGCGCCAAGATACTCCCTGGAGTGATAGGAGCACTATAGAAATGTGCTTTACATTACATACAGGTAAACTAGTTCACTTTAAACACATTACATACTTGAATAACCCTATAAATGTAGAAAAATATAATGTATGTATACAAATAAAACAATTATCCAATTTACAAAATTCATAAACAATGCTTATATAGTTATTACTTAATTAACTTTCCACCCTATAACTCCACAAAGCTAGCAACCCACACCTAAAATATTATGAAAATAAATAAGTATGACACAATTTACAGAATTGGTAAATAATTACAGACTTATCAATTAATACTTAATTGTTTATTACTTAATTAACGTCCCCCCTAAAACCCTCCAAACCCAGCAGTTCACACCTAAAATATAACTAAAATACATAATTGTAAACAATGTACAAAATTATTGATCAACTTAATATTAAATTATACATTAATAGTTTTTGTAATTTCTATTTAACTTCCCACCATATAATTAAATAATGTACATAATAAATAATAATCAATTCAATCATAATACATTATTCATTAATTGTTAATGAACTATTACCTTATACTTATTAACTAATTACCTTCCCACCCTACACCCCTACAAACATATCAACCCTCACCTAAAATATAAGCATAATAAATCAATATTACATAGTATACATAATGAATATCAATCACATACTTCCTTAAAAATGATTAATTATCACTTAATTAACTTCCCAACATATCCCTCTACAAACACAACAACCTGCAACAACACTATAATCTACTATTAAGAATTAAATAAAACATTCTAAATGACTTAAGATTACAAACTATAATTGAAAAAATAAAAATGATGTTATGTAACTGATATTTATAAGGATATTCTTAACAATGATATTACTTACCTGAAAAAACAATATTCTTGACAACAATATTTCTGCATGACAATATTTCTGCATCACATTATTTTTGTTCTCTTTTTTTCTGTCTCTTGATATTTACAACTTGATATTTTGTCCAAACACCCTTTAGAAGTTCCCAGAGGTGGCTTCTTTCTAAGAGCGTGGGAGTGTTGCCCCCCTATATTTGGTCCGCCTATACCTCAAATTTAATGTAAATAAAATTACAGTTTCAATATTTTGTTTCCACCCACAGGCGCTGCGTATCTTATTGTCCACGAGCCACCGTTACCAGCTCAGTTAGTGATGAGTGGATGGGGCTTAAAAAGTACAATACAGGCTCACCACAACACACACTCACACTTCAAATGTGTGCATGTCAGGTTGGCCAACTGCCTTTCTGTGACCAGCCCCCAACACGTGCACTAGAGGCCTATCACCATCTGTCCATTGTGAGTGGTGGGCAGCCACAACTCCCTGCACTCAGAATGAGTGCCGGGTTCACATGCTTGACCCAATCCTGGCTCTGCTCTCAGCAAGGGAGCAGCATCTGGATTGGCCAGGATTTGCAGCACTAATCATTTTTGCATGCTAGGTTGTTCTGTTTTGCAGCGTTTTTGGTTGTTACTTACCACGATCGGCAGTGCAGTGGTTTGAACACCTACAGGTAGTTCACCTACTTTTACTTTGTTATATTTGTAACACGTAAGGTCTAAACTCAGCATCTACTCCTACAAAAATATACAAACATATTTTAAGCCATAACCACACCCTCTGCGTCCAAGCAAAATAACGCAACATTTAACCTAAACAGCAAGCATGTCTTAATCAAACCATCCCTATGCACTTTCTTTATCCGCATGCGGCAGTCCATGCCTTCCCCGTTATTCTTAATCCGTCGCTCCTTCATTGTTTTGCAGCATGTGAACCTTGTTTCCTTTCAACAGTTCACACCCACTGTCTTATTCTTAGCCCCTCAGCAATTATTCACAGATTTTAAAAGGTGCTGGGCTGTATCGCATATGGTGTGCACTCTACGTGCTAATTTAAAAAACTGACTCTGCTACACTTTTGACTTTAATGTTGTGTTAAATAGTTGACATTCTGAAGCTATTTACCACCCTCCCCAATTGTATATGGTTGCTTTCACAGAAACTTTAAAAACATATTCAACTTTAAAAGCAAATGCTCCAGGAGGTGCTAGAAGGCAGTGCACAAGATAGCCGCCTGATAGGTGATCTCTCACAGCTCACATTAAACAGCAGCTGACATCGACCCCAGCCGGTCCACTGGAACTGCTGACATGTATAGTATGTGCACGCGGTAGCACTGATCTCCTGGCACTATGACAAAAGTGTGTTTCGGTGGTATATTTTGGCTTGATGAATTCACTTGCGGCCCGACACAAGTGTACTGACCAGCGACGGTGCTGGGTGAGGAAAGGGTCTGGGCAAACAGAACGGGCCTGGAGTTTTGGGATCTCTGATATGACTGAGGTCAATGGAGTAGCCAAACAGTCCCTAATCCCTGGGCAGTTAAGCGTGATGCAGCCTACTGGTGAATAGGCCGTTACTGAGCCCACTCACTCACTACCATAGACACAGCATTGTAACCGGTTCTTTGAAGGGGCCCCTCAAACAAATCAGGCAATCATTTTAAAGAGTTGCCCTGCAAATGTTCCTTACAATTCTGGCTACTAAATACTCTGCGTAGACACCAGCGGGCTTAGTCCTCCTAATTTGGGAGGAAAGAATTTGTTCACCTTCCTCAAAGCTCTTAAATGTCCGTCCCTTTCATGACCTAATTCAAGGATAACTGTAACTTAATACCAAATTGCCAGAACCTCAGCAGCTATCTTAGAGTGGTCCAAACGTAACTCCAGGGCAATACTATTGTGAAGGATGCTACAAGGGGATCACGCCTTCATGTACATCATTCTATAGATAACCAGAATAGAACTAGGCCTCCTCTGAAAGTACCTTCAAGGTATCCTAGTGAGCTAGTCAGCCCAAATTAGCTCTTAATGCAACAAACCCTATTTGGACAGTTTTAGGAGGGGGATCAAAGATCATCTCATAACCCAAGTTACCTCAGCTGCCATCAATGACTGATCTAATTATATTGAAAAAACAATACAATATTAAAGACGTTTTATCTCAAATGTCCTTCCCTATATTAAAAAATCAAGAAAAACACAAGGCTTTCCAAATTATATAGAAAATACCAATGATATATTACTGGGTGCATAATAATTCTAAATATAATAATAATAATTATTATTATTAAATTAGTTTTGTAACGCGCGCAGCTACCCAAAAAGGGTTTCCCGGTGCCTAGCACACAAATTGCTAGAAAATGAGCAGTCAAGAACCATTTGCTACTAAAAGAGCCAAGTTTTAAGATTTCTTCGAAAGCTGAAATAGGACGGGTCATTCTTCAAGGACACCAGAAGAGAATTCCAGATTTTGGGGCCAAGACAAGAAAAGGAGAGGCCTCCCGTTCTTGCAAGTTTAAATCTGGGAATCACAAAGTCTCCATGGGCTGCAGAACGCAGGGGACGAGAAGGAATGTAAGGATGAATGAGCTCTTGCAGATACGCTGGTGCCACACCTTGTTTGATTTTAAAGATGTAACACAGGGTTTTAAATTTAATTCTTTGATCAATTCGAAGCCAGTGAAGGTCACGTAAATACGGCGAGATGGAAGCCTGTCTAGAAACTTGACAAAGAAGGCATACTGCAGAGTTCTGAACTACCTGTAGCTTTCTCAGTACCGCTTGGCAGCTACCGAGATAGAGAACATTGCCGTAATTGAGGCGAGAGGTGATGAGTGCCTGGACTACCGTGGGTTGGGTTGAGGCAGGAAGCATCCAAATGATATTACGAAGCCACCTCAAGATCGTGAAACAGATGGCAGCAACACTCACCACCTGTTGTCTCATAGAGAGACTATCATCAATAAGGATTCCCAGATTACGGACGTGGGTGACAGGTAGGGGAAAGGAACCCATTTCCTGAGGCCAATGGTGAGGGCCCCATATGAAACTAGAGAGCCTCATCTTGTGTGACCGATAAAATAATAGAATGAATAGCACTCCAATCTAACTAAATGGGTACACGTCTACCAAAAGACAAAAAAAGAGAGAGAAAGGACCAGATGGTAAAATGTATCAGCAATGGTCACATCATTTTTACCATAGACACGCTACTGGAAATCATGTATTGAGGCGAAAAAGCTTTTTCATATATTGGATGATAATACCATCCTTAAGTCACCTGGGAGAAAATACAGGTAATATGTTCAGTGGGGCACTTTATTAGGTACAGCAACCCATTTTAAATAGCAGTTTCCCATGTTATAATTGAGACCTTGATCGTGAATGCCTAGAGTAAAAATCCAATGTACCGCTCTGCTCCTACGGTAACAGGTACTACCTACTCCTGTAATGGTTTTGATCGTTTCCAGTATGATCTGCAGCAAACAGTGATAGAAGACATTGCCTGTATAACCTTTAAGTTATACGGTTAATATATAAGCCGTTGAACAATTTTAATTCAGTAAGAAATGGAGCATTTTTATGTGTTTCAATATTTTTAGTCTACACTTTCACAATTGCTTTATAAACATTCTTGCCTTCTCAAATTTGCGTGAAAATTCACTATCTGCCCACTTCTTTTTAAAAAACTTTCCCGCGGGAGAACCCCCAGAACCAACCCTATGACAGTCAGGCTATTGCTCTACGCTCACTCACCACAGGGTACTTATCCCAAATGTTTACACCTCACCACTTTCATATGTCACCAGCTGCCACTGCAAGCTCCGCTAGAATTAAGTGGCCGCATTTAATAAGGGCCAACATATTACAAATCCTTGATTCCTAGCTATGTTGTAAACAGATCATGCATCACCTCGTACTCCTAAACCAAGATAGTGCATACTGATATAGATGGCTCAGTTTGGTTCTATACAGGCACCTCGCCCTGTTGCGTACAGGGTTCTTTATGAATGAATGAATGAGTACGCTCTTGTATAGCGCATGGCTACCCTGAGGCATCCCAGCCCCTGGAGGCAAATACACAGCTAGGAAAGGGGGTGCACTATTCAGTGATATTTCAGAGGAACGGGAGCTCAGGAAAAGAAACAATAGAAGAATAACTTCAATTGGAAGCGTTTTAATCAAGGATAATAATACTAAATACACAAGAAGACAAGCTTGACCGTGTGGAAAATATCATGATTCAACAGATTTTACATCAGTAAACTATACACTGTGATGCTATGGTTCAAGCAGCAGTGTTCTATTGTGGCAGACCAGTTATCTCATTTCAAAAAACAAAAAAATGCGATTTAGACTGATTTGGAAGCTCAGACAGAGATCACCTTTGAATGGCGGTAGCTGCTTGCTACTTTGCACTTCCTCAACGTTTTGGTTGCTGTGCTTTTGGACCTCGCTTGAATATTTTAGATAACATACCTTTACATTGCATAAGGCTGAGAGTGTCTCTTTGCTCTGTGATCCTATTCTGTCCAATACACGTTGGAGACACAAATTAAACAGTTTTTTTTTTTTACTGAAGGGGGTAGCCACATTATTCTGCACTTAAAGATAATCACTGTCCTAATTATTTCTCTCCCTCATTAACTCTGCAAGTCAGAAAACCCCATAATGAAGTATGCATTAGTCACTTGAAAAGACACATTAACTGCACACCTGTAATTCTGACTCTCAGAGTCCCTAATGCACTTCAGCAACTCATAGTTGTCTTAGTTTGCTTTTGAATGCGGCGGGTGCCATTAGATTATGTGCAGGGGAGACGGGGACTCTAATGCAAGCAAGGAAAATTGGATTTCTAGTCCCTGCTTGTGGAAATAATTAGGATGCATTAGGACCGTCGTCACCAGGAACCACGCTGTGACTGCACCTGCTGCACCAATTACATCTACTCCCCTGATTGTGTTACCTACATGCCTTCCTTATTGATCTCTATTTATAATGTTATACGAATTCATTGCGAGGGTATGTAAATAGAACCGAATGAAAATGTAATTTCCAAACAGATTAAAACCCACATAATTCATTTACTAGAGTTTATCTAATGGATTTAAATTTTTGAATTCTAAATCGCGCTTTTTTAATTGATTTTTGTTTAATTTTTAGAACACAGCAACACACTTACTTTACCTTTGAAATTGTTTCCTTTTAGAATCAATTTGTGCTCTCAAGAATGTATTTGTTGTACATTTACCCAATCCAATTCTGAAATTGCAGCAGGAACATGTAATTGAAGACATACGTGAGCTCTCACTGAGTTATTCCACACTGTGGTCCAACCCTCTAAACTATTTACTGCTTGATTTACGCTTGCAAACTTTTGTCTGATGGCAATTGAGTACTATTGCAGTCTAAATGAACTGACTCCTCACATTTGAAATACCATTGTTAGAAAAACGAAGAAAAAAAGGTCACTTTCGAGGAACTTACCCCTGTCTCATAGATTGGGTTGTCAAACTCTGTTTCTACAGTAATCTGACTGTACGGGTGAGAGTACATAAGTGGCAGGCGTAAACTAGAATAGTACCGACACCTAAACAAATAGAAAAACATAGATATTATTCGAAAATCACCAAACATTGATATATCTTGCCTTTATAAAGCATAGACTATCCTACATTCTATATCTAGAGCATTAAGCAAGTACTGAACTAAAGGAATAGAACCATAGAACCAAATTCTCTGTTAGGTTATGTGACCAAACAAAAGAACACTTTTAAACTGTTTATTTTCGTGTTGGTACTTAATTAGTCAATGCCTAAACTTCATGGGCTACCTGATTACAATTGCATAGAACACAACATGACAAGATTTTGCTTCAACATGTGCTTCAAGTTTATACATATATTTTTTACCATGATTTGTCCTTCTGAAGAAAATATATTGCATAGCATTTCACAATTCAAATGTTTCGTTATGTACTGTGCTACAAATTACATTGATTATCTGTTTAACCATCCCCCGTTTTTCTGACAGACTGTACCTATGACTCGGACTTTCATAGTTTGGATGAGGGTAGGTGTTTACTGCTTAATTGATATTGGCCTTGGGACTCTTTGTGGGTGAATTCCCAGTATGGAAATTTCAGGTGTCAGATGAGGTCTGACCTCGAGTATTGTGGATTATATCAGTCTTAAATAAAAAAGAAATGGAGGCCTTCCCTCCCTCAGAGTGCCCGATGAACATTCTTTCACCATGGAGGGAGGTGGAAGCCGGACTGGTTATTTTCAAACTCACCTTGAGGCAGTTAAGTTTAAACAAGGATTTGTGATAAACCTAAGGTCAGAATCCTTCATATTTTGCAAAGTTCAATATAAATGGTTGTTCAGGGAAGCTCAAAGGGGAAGTGGAAAGTCCTAGGTTTTCAACATTTCTGATTGGTTGCCCTGTGGTAAAGACATAAACTGATATTGTGACCTGCCTTTGGTGACCTGTATAGTTCCCTGCTGTTATTGTAGCATTTCAATTTTCTACTAAAATGATAGTACACTGTTGGTTATTAGAGTCTATTTGTTCTGTAACTGATCACCACAGAGTTTCTAGGCTATGCCTTAGTGAAATGATTGACCACTTTTTTTTACAAGTTTCCATGGAAAAATACTCCTCTTATATATGGTCATTTTCAATGTGTCCTTCTAGCTTTGTATTCCTATGTACAATAGTTTGAATTTGAATTCTTAGATCACACAGTACTTTTATATTTTGGGGAACCAATAGACTGTAGATTGATAGTAAAATGCAGCAATTGAAATGTGAAGGGCAGTTGGTGTATATAGATTTCAGATGGGACTAACACCCTACCAGTCAAAAGGCATTATATGAGCTTCCACCCACGTGGAGATTGTAGAGTGTGTAAGAATATCACAGCACCCTGTCAAGAATACTGTGACAAGACCCATTTAAATATCTTCTACTTTTTTCAAATGCTTACTTGAAGACTCTTTGATCTCTTTATATTAGAATGAGTGAAGTTTAGACATAGGCAGAAGTGTTACCATGCCTGTCTTGCAGTTAGATTGACATATTTTCTTTTAATTTGTTGTGGTTGCTGTCATGTTAATATGGATACTTACAGTAGATGCTAAAATATTTAAAGGTGAATCGAGGTGTCACATATATCACCATACTTATTTTGTTTTGTTGGGACTTTTCAGGCACTATAGAAATTCATGAATGCAACTGTAAGAAATTGGGTTGTTGGTTGACAGGGTGTGAGCGATGGCCAAGCAGCAACCACAGTCGTTGTCAGGGTGAGGCACAAGCCAACCCTAAATTAACCTGTGCTCATCCATCTGATAGCTTGGTACAGAAAAGTCAGGCTTAATCTAGAGGCAATGTGTAAAGTATCTGTGCAATGATTCAAACAGTTAAACAGTTAAAACACCACACCACACCACACACGGTTAGTAAAATAGAGCAAAATGCAATACATAAAATGACCAAAACAGCAAAAATCCAATCAGTAGAACCAGAGTCATGAATTTCTAAGGAATAAATTGTAACATAGTGCCTAAAAGCATAAATCACCAACCGCGGCTTTCTAGTTGCGCTAGACCGGGTCAAAGTCAAAATCTCAGGCTGACCACAATAGAGCAGTGTCCTCATAAAGTCCTAGATTAGTCCTGCTGAAGTTGTACCTTCTCAGGTTTTGTGCCAAGAGTCTCGTTCATGTTGAAGAGGCCTGCGAGAAGCAAAGAAAACATCACTGAGGCATAGGGCAAAGAGCAGCCCGGGTGTCACGGGTGGGTAGGCTGGAACTTCGCATTTACAGTCCCCCTCGGGCTCGTGATACTGCTGTGCGAAGAACCCGGCTGGCGATAGCTTGCAATGATTTTCAGTGCAAGCAGTGTGTCTTCAGGTGCAAAGGGCCCATTTGCAGTTGAAAGGAGCCCAGAATCTTGAATTAAATAAGCCTGCTGAGCCACACCAAGAGTCCAAGATCTGAGGGGCACCACGTGGGGGTCAGGAACTCACTGAAGAAGGGTTCCAAGAGCTGTTGGGGAGCCTTTATGTCCCTGAGGCTCAGATTAGGATGCCAGCAGACTAGCCCTTAACTACCCTAGCAGTGACTTATTTATATTAAAATGAAGGTTTGGGCCTGGCAAATGTTTTCCTTTTTTTGCCAGATTGGAATGACTGTTTAAACGGCAC
Organism: Lissotriton vulgaris; assembly: GCF_964263255.1. Classification (NCBI taxonomy): domain Eukaryota; kingdom Metazoa; phylum Chordata; class Amphibia; order Caudata; family Salamandridae; genus Lissotriton; species Lissotriton vulgaris. Next base: position 223,621,966 of record NC_141699.1, on the reverse strand, counting down.
ATGTAGGTTCTGCAATGGTAGGCCTGGGACATGTTTAACGGGCTATTAAGTGGGTGGCCAAATCAGTGGTGCAGGCCTCCTAATAGCATGTAATTTACAGGCCCAGGGCATATGTAGTGACATTTTACTAGAGACTCACAAGTAAATTAAATATACCAGTTGTGTATAAGCTAATGCTACCATGTTTTAAGGAGAAAGTGCAAGCCCTTTAGCCCTGGTTAGCAGTGGTAAAGTGCAAACAGTCCTAAGGCCAACAAATAAGGAATTCAGCAAAAAGGGGGAGGAAGATGGCAAAAAGTTTGGGGATGACCTTGCAGAAAGGGCCAAGTCCAACACAATCCACTCCAGCCTAAAGCCAGGGTAGACTAATCCATGCTTTGACGGGCTTCCCTGTTTAGGCAATATATTTTGGACAATGGCTTTCTACTGCATGTGCATGTAGTCCGTTAAGCACCTTCTTCGACCTCTCCAACCGGGATGCCGGATGGGCCCTGACTATAGTGACAAACACAATCCAGTTTTACTCACTGACGTCACCATGTCACCCAACCAATGGGGTGAATCAGCAAGCATGGAGGAAGTTTAAATACAGATGCTGGGAACTTTTAAGGGGGAGGAAGAATCGTGAGGAGCACAAGAAGCTCTATGTCATAAGAGATGCCAAATCCAGACAGGAACACAGAGAACCAGTGAGTGAAGCGGGAACACGAAAGCGGAGGTGGATCAAGGTAAAGCCGGAGCAGAAAGACAACTAGACCTTCTGTGCCTGCTGGACTGTCCAGGGGAGCTGAGGGTTTCTTCAGCCACAACTACTACAACCTCTGATGGTCGCAACCTCGGGCAAATCCCATGGGCTGGGGCGCATGCACTACACAGCTGGTGAGAGGAAGTTTTGACACGCAAAGCTCACAGAGCATATAAACGGCATACAGGGTCTGAACACCCGGGTGAAGGTAAAAATAAAGAAGCGAGAAATCAGCAAGTGCATGTGGGGGAGCATAGAGGTACTCTTTGCTAAAGCGGAGTTGTACCGTCCCACAAGGCTGTCACAAGAGTAGGTACAGGGGATATTTGGGGAGAAGGAAAACATGCCTAGTACAGCTAGCACTACTGATACGTTGTCCATCCTTAACTTTAAGGCTCGATACAACAGGTTACCCTGAGAAGACATCTGGGATTAGGGTCTGAAGAATCAACCGGGAAGTGGCGAATGAGACCCTAACTGTTCAGTTGGCCAAGATAAGACCAGGTATTCCCCCAAAGGAACCAACAAATAAATAAATAACCAGAAATACTCATCCAGTAAGTCAAGAGTCTTTGCATATCAGCACCGCCCCATTACTAGAGGGCATTTGTCAGTTCTACGCCTCTCTAAACTCAGTTGGACCCATCTGTCTATACTCTCATGAGCCACTGAATTGGCCTATGGGGAAACCATCTCCTCTCTAACAACAAAGAATAGTGGTTGTTAGAAAGTGTATTAATAGGAGTCTATAGTTGTGTGTGGTCGGTAAAAATTCCCTTGGACCCTCCCATCCCTTGTTGTGTTCATGAAACCATCTCCTCACCTGTGGATCCCATCTGTGCAGCACCTTTCCTTAATTTACCCCGAGGTGCATCCAAGGAGGCAGACACTGCCACAATGGCCAACAAAGTGGTGAGACCCATGCCACCCCTTGGATCAGACTCCTGTCCCCAACCCAAGTAAAACTCTGTCCATAGGGATTGAAACCAACAGAGGCCACTGACAGCTGTCAATGTCCAGAGCCAGGCCCCGGGCCATTAAGGTGCTTTGACCCGGCTTCCACCCTACTTTCACTCTACTACCACTCTATTACATCAGGGATGGTTTCCTGGCACTGGCCAATCAGCCTTGGGTCTGTACAGTGAGGCTGAACAGAGGACAGGGGTGACTACTCCTTCACCCTGCCTTTCCCTCTGGGCTCCCCAAACCCTCTGCCTGAGAGTGGTAACCCGATAAAACTGAACCGTTGAGGTGCCCTGAGTGGTCTCCCCTTTCAGTTCCCCTGGCACCAGGGCAACTCACTCCCCAGAATGCAGTCTAAGGGCATATGTGAACTAACTATGAGCCTCGTCTGGATCACCTCCTCACGCCTCTCCCAGGATACCAGGGCCATAGGGCGGAGAAAGTCCTACTAATGGGCTTGAATTACCTTACACACCTGGATGGTGTACTGCTCTCAGAACAATAGCTTTTCCACCACCATGGTCTGCCTAGCCCGGGTGTTCTTCAGAGCAGTGACTGGGCCCCCATTCTCTTTCACCTAGGGGTAGTGACGACTCCCACGCTCAGGGATCACCAGCTCATCCTCAAAGTCCACCTCCCAGCTAAGGGAGATGATGCCATGGTCTATCACCTGTCCCTGGAGACTACTTAACATTAAGGCCACATAGACCACCCCAGTAAACTTTCCAGCAGTGGGTGGTTTCCTAGGTCAGACAGAGTCCCCCTGATTGTGTCCTAGCTGAGAACAATCAACGCAGCTGGGTTGGAAACTGCCCACAAGAACAACCACCCTGTTTTTCTGAATCAGCATGGGAAACCTTCCCTCCGACTTATTCAGGGACCTGTCCGTATCTCCCTCACTGTGCTGTGGGTACCTGAACCACCCTTTTTGGGATCACTTCCAGATTCATTATTTTGGACCCTGGTGCTGAGCTAGTGGTCTGCCTCCTTAGCATACTCCCTGGGATCAGTGAGCTTACTATCAATAAGGTGTTAGCAAAGATCTGGAAAACATAGCGTGAAAGTTTATTCCTTTGCAATCAAATTGTACAGCCTCGGATAATCTTTTATTTCACTGACCTACACCCAACCATCCAATGCCTTGCAAGTTTGCAGTTTATCACTATCTCTAAACTTCTGTCTGTTCTTCTCTGGGATCACACCATACTTCCTGAAAAGGGCTTTCTTCATGGGGTATACCTCATCTTGTCTCTCTTCTCTAAGATCAGTAGAGTTCCCTTCCCTCACTAGGGATGTGCCGCCACAGACTACACCCCCAATAGTCCTAAGGGATCTTGTTCATCTGTAAGGCAATGTAGATTATTCACCGCCTGATGGGCAAAAAAATCAGAATTTTGTTAAAGAGGCTAAGATTATGCAAAACTCCTTTATTGCCTGTTCACAGCAGCAACAATTGAAAGAATTTAAAACTTTAACACATTCTAACAAAATATACAGTCCAGCAACATGCAGCCATCTTCCTTCTTTGTTGCTGTTGCTCACAAGATTAGTACTTTCAGTTTTACTCTCTTATATACACCTTATGGTGTGACTTATTAGTAAGCCTGGGTAGAGTTTGCGTAGTTCCGCTAGTGAAGTGAAAGGAAAAGTCTGCTAAGCTACACAGAGTGCCATGAGCGGTAGAGTGGGTTACCTCGTGCCATTTGCTCAGATTTCTAGTGCTGGGTGTTTGTTCTGCACTGTAAAATCAGTGTGAGTAGCATCTCACACAGTGCAAGAGGGAGCTGCTTCTTTCTGCAGCTCGAGTAGAAGTTTTACTCAAGTGGCAGCTGCCTCAATGCTTATAGAAGGTTTCTCAAAACGAGCTGTAACAACCATCGGCGACCGCCCACGTTGAGAAATCTCGCTAATAAATGGTCTAGTGTTGGATTTTCCTCGCTTGTTCTCCCAAACTTAGCATTGGCGAGTGCCAGCGAGGAAAAAACTCTGCTATGCTTTTTCGGAACTCTGTGAGCTCCAGAGAGCATGGAGTGCAAAAAACTCAGCAGACTCATTGAACGGAGATGAGTTCACTGCTCAGGCTTACTTATTATCCCCCTCTGCCCAACCCTCTCTGGCAAACACCCTCACTTGAGGGGGGACAAATATGTACTGTTTTTTCCGGTATTGGGTGATTTCAAGTGAGTTTATTTTTGACCTACATATCTATTTTTATGCCTTTCATTTTTTTAATCAATTTTAGATATGACAAACCTTACAAGACTGGTGGCGCAGGCTATTCCGTTGCATCCACACCCCTCCTCTGACTCCTTACGAGGCTATCTCCCGCTGCTTGGGGCCTAGGATGACGCGCATCACAGCCCTGGCAGACCCACACTGCCGAGTCAAAATCAATTCGACTGGAAACACGGGGAAACTCGGCTTTCCCCGTGTTTCCAGTCGAATTGATTTTGACTCGTTTTTCATATTCCAGAAAACCACGTAACGATACTGTAAATCGCCCAGTAATCACATTTGGATAACTGCGTCTGCTCACAAGATTACATCTCGATGGACACAGATTTTTAATGCTAAAAAGGATCCTTGGTCCATAACTTCCATGTCATAGAGACTTCATTTTCTGAGCCATCTGCCATCCAGAATCGAACTATCAGCATATTTGAGCCGCGTTCATCTTTTGGACGATTTTGTTCCTCTAGCATCCGTTCGGTGTCCTACGCCCAATTTTACCTTGAGACCAACATTGTGGTATCTCACTCAATCTAGATTACAGCACAGCTTACAGCAGTGTTTTAATGACAACAGTCCTGAAGATGGTCTCGATAATTGTGTTGTAGAGAGACCGAAACGTCGACCTACATCTTATCTCTACAGTGTTTGACTCACTTTTTGTTTTGAGATAGATGTCTTTTCTAGGTTTTGCTGCATTATTGATTATTTGCCACTATGCTATTCATATCAGCATCTCCTTACCTGCTTTTTTGATTTACTGCTGACTTAATGAAATCTTTGATAAAATTCTTTTTTTGATACACCCTTGTGCTTTGTTGTTTATACGTTTACATGTTTTTATGTGTTTTCCAAACTGATTGTGTGTATTGAATTATTTGATTGATACATTGGGTATTTAACTTTATCCCATAAGCATATCGAACAACTTATCTCTCTTATGAATTATATCCCTTGAAGGCCTCTCTACCCTTTCATTTAACTACCCAAGCCCTCAAGGGTTTAACTGGGTTCCTCACCCTCTGCTGCCTATCAAGGAGGCCCTTTCTTTGTCCATCCATGACGAAATTCCCCTCAGAGATTTCAACCATTGACTGATGGGCTTCTGCCTAGGCCCAGAGCGGCTTTTTAAACTCCACCTTCTTGGTGTTGCTTTTTGTAGGAAGTCCCCTCTCCTTGCAGAACTCCTTGGCCTGGGCCACAGTGTACGCATGCATGTTGTCCAGCTTGTATTCCATATTCACAGGTGTGTTTTCATGCACACCAGTCAGCAGAAGAATTTGGTAAAATAATGAAGCCAATCAATTAGATTTAAAATTTTAATTGATCTAAGATATGGGACCGTGTTGTACATCCAATCAATGTATGGCACTGCACAAACACAAGTCCAATCCTCACCGCTGATCACCAATGTCGGAAATTGGGTTACTGGTTGACTGGCATGAGCCCTGGTCAAACAACAACCACAATACTAGTCAGAGTAAGGTATAAGCAACCCCAAATTAACCTGTGCTCAACCCCTTGGTAGCTGGCACAGAGCAGTCATGCTTAACTTAGAAGCAATGTATAAAGTATTTGTGCAACACTTCAAACAGTAAAACAGTAAAAACACAAACCTAAAAGTATCCCACACCAGGTTAGAGAAACAGAACAAACTTTAATAAATAAAACAAAACCAAACGACAAAAATGAAATCAGTAGAACCGGAGTTATGAAGTTTTCAATAATAAACTGCAATATAGCGCCTAAATGAATACAGTGCTAATCACAGCTATCTAGGGGTGCTGGACTGGGTCAAAGTTAAATGTTCAGCCTGACTGCAATGGAACGCAGGTCAAATATAGTCCCCAATTAGTCCTGCTGGAATTTTACCTTTTCAAGTTTTATGCAAAGAGTTTAGTTCGGGTGGAATAGGGCCATGAGGAGCAAGGAGAGCAAGGATATCGTCACAGGTGGTCGTCAGTATGGTGAGAAGAGCAGGCAGAACATCACAGACGCGTGGCCAGGTGCTTTGCGTTGGTGGTCCTCTACGGGCTGACGATGCTGCTGTGAGAAGAGATGGCCTATTGGGGGCTCACACTGATTTTCGGTGTGAGCAGAGTGGTTCCGGTGGGAACAGGCTCATTGGTGGTTGTAAAAGGACCAACAGCTTGAACTATGAGCCAAACAAACCACAAATAGGGTCCAGGACCCGAGGGGCACCACTTGGGGTTAGAAACTCCCTAAAGGTGGGTCCAGAAGCTGTTGGGGAGCCATTTATGTCCCAGAGGCTCGGATCAGAAGGCCAGAAGACTAGCTCTTTGAGGCACTCTGGGGTCCTGTGATCAAGGTGGGTTGCCGGTACAGTTCTTCTTCCCCAGGCAAGAAGGCAGCAAGCCAGCACAGCAGGGCAGCAGTTCCTTGTAGAGTAGCAGTCCAACAGAGTGCCACTCCTTGTAGCAGCAAAGCAGTCGTTCTTCGTGGAGAGTATCCACATGTCCAGAAGTGTACTGAGATGGTGGTGTCTGAGGTCCTTCTTTTATAGAAAGTTGTGCCTTTGAAGTGGAGAGAAACTCCTAGAGGCATGCTTTTGTAGTGCCCAGATGCCTCCCCTTCCCTGGCTCCAGACTAATAACTACAGGGGTATGCAGCCCTTTGTGTGGAGGCAGGACACAGCATATTGGAGTGTAAGTGGAGCTGTGCCCCAGCTCCTACCTTTAATCCTGCCAGTGATGGCCCAAGCATCCACACCTAATCTCCTATTGTGTGGCTGTTTAGGAAGAATACACAAAGCCCAAATGTCACCTACACCTAGCCATGTGACACAGAGACAGGCTGCAGGCACCAAATGGCAAGAAAATCCCAACTTTCTTTTTAAAATCCGACATTTGGATTTCAGAGACACCAAACATCAACCGATTATCTCTTCCCATTTGGAATTAACACCTATAACATGTAATGAGGTAACTCCAATGCACTCCTATGGGAGAGATAGGCTTTGCAGTAGTGAAAAATGAATGTAAGTGTTTTTACTACCAGGACATGTATAACTTAAAAGTAAATGTCCTACTTTTTAAATACATTGCACCCTGCTCCATTGGATGTTTAGGGAAAACTGTAGGGTTGTGTTATATGTATTTAAAAAAAGGTTTGGGCCTGGCTGGTCATTATGGCAGTTTATACTGCACACACAGGGTCTCCAATGACATACCTGAGATATGTTTAATGGGCTACTTAAATGGATGGCACAATCAGTGCTGCAGGCCCAATAGCAGCATTTAATTTATAGGCACAGGGCTCATGTAGTGCAACTTTCCTAGGGATTACAAATTGAATTGAATTGAATTGAATTTTCAATTGGGTATTAACCAATGTTACCATGTCTTAAGGATAGAGCAGCAGCACTGTAGCACTGGTTAGCAGTGGTAAAGGGCACAGAGTCCTAAGGCCAAGTAAAACTAATCCAGCAAAAAGGGGAGGAGGAAGGCAGAATGTTTGAAGTTGAACCTGCTGAAAGTGTCAGGTTCAAAACCCATCAAGTGGCTGAATGGCAAAATGTGAAAACAGAAAACACTTAAATTTTTCTGTATTGCCTTCTTGACCAAATTGGTTGAAACTAGGCAAATGTTTTGTTTCATGATGCTTACATATCCCCCATTGCACTTGAGAGCAGTTTGAAATACATAATTTTAGAGTGTGTGCTTTAACAGCACTTCTCTTTTTTTCTGATTTAAATAAACTACTCTATTTAGGAATCTAGGCCACATTAGGTAGGATCACAAGACACCTGAGTGGTCTCTTAATTCACTAATGGCATTGTTGTCATTGGGAGACATGAAGGAGCTTGGAAACGGTCACTTTCAATAAATGTCTTAATGCAATAATATAATCTGATGTAATAAGTTGGAAACGCTTTTACATGTTGAAGAAATAGACTTTTTTCTATTTTGGGAAGCATTTATAATATTTTATGTGGCTTTTATTGCAAAGTTTTATGCAAAACTATTTCAGATCTTGGCTGGTGAATGGTTTCTTGGAGCCCAGCCAGACACTTGGCTCTGGCTTGGCTTTTCCTGTTATTTTGTTGGCTCGGCCACCTCTACTTGACTTTACTTAATTACCAGAGTGTACGTACAGGGCACAATACAGCATATCAATACAAAGGTCAAAAATTACCCAACGGCTTTTAAACCTAATATGGAGAAAGAGGGGTTAGTTTTGCATACCCAATTTGATTCTTGTTTTTCTGAGCATTGAGCCTTCTCTTGTGCCACTGAGCAAACCTTTAAAATGTTCCAGGCATTTTCCTTGCAAGTATAATGCTGTGAATGTGCTGTGTTGTGGTTTTTTGAACCGACAGCAGGTGTATTGTAATGTAAACTCATGGAGCGGGAATCTATAAAGAAGATTCAAGTGTGACTTCCTACCATTACGAGGCAGTTTATAGACACTATTGATTAGAGTTGATGAGGCATTTCAGTGCTCAGGAACACACGCAAAGTAGTTCCACAGATTGTAAGGCAGTGCATGACTCATTTAATGAAAGCAGCCACAAACCTTATCCATCATATATCACACTTTAGAAAAGAAAACAGTGACACAGTAAGGAGTTCAATATTTTTGGGGATTCACTAACCGCTCAAAGCTGAAGAGAGGGAAACTGTGATTGCAGGACTTATTAACAGCTCAGTAGGCTAATGCCTCCACCCCCGGAACCCGTGCTTGCCATCATGGTCACAAGTTTGAAACCCACTGGCTTCTCTTAGCTTTTCATCCTTTCCGAGGTTACAAAAAATGAGTACTACTGAGTTACTTAGGAGCATATTATCACGGAATGGCGTTACAATTATCGCCGCTTTAGCGGCAGAAAACTGCAACTACAGCGGGATAATGGGCTTAATAATATGCCCTTGTGAATTACCATAGAGGCCCATGTTCACACTAGAACAGGGGCTTCTATTGGAATTGTCCAGGGCGTAATATCAAGCCCATTATCGCCGCTTTATCATGTGTGATAATATACCCCTAAATAGTTAACATTATATTACAATACCACCACAGAAATCTGTTTGTGCAGGGATCGCTATTACAAGTGAAGTGATGTTTATAGCACCCTCTAATAATCAGGTGTGATAAATATCTCACCATTCATGAAATTCTGGCCAATCACACCTAATGGACTTTATCAAGGAGAGAAGGCCTAGTATTTACCTGGGCACATGGATTTTGGTGCAGTAAGCAGGAGATAAGTATCATAAAAAACACCTTGCCCCTAGTTATGGCGGGGACGGAAGCAAGATGGCGGTGTAAAGACGCCACGGAGAGGACGCTCCTGTTAGTACCCACCCCTCGACTATACTGATGGCTGAGGGCTGACGGCGTCGGAGAGCTGTGGCAATCACTGCAAACTACAGCCTTTCGCTGGCACTGAAAGTACTGATGCTCTGATGCCGATGCCTGTCTGCCTGCTGAGGAGAGAACTACACAGTAGAAGCAGCAGTAGTGTTACGAGCTGAAACTGACACGTCGCAGCTGAAGCAATCAGTGGAGCCGTGAGGCGCGAGGTGCTGTGTGAGGCGTTGTGAGGCGCGATATTGAAGGTCTCTACGCCTCCGGTTGAACGTTGGACGTGTTGGGGACTGAAAGCTGCAGAATACGGCAGATATGGGACTTTTGAGGTTCTCGGGCTTGAGGGGCCGGAAAAAAGCTCTGCGTTTCTGCAACCCCGTAGAGCTTGACGGTCGCTGCGGGTGTTGGTACCGCTGGTGCCGATCAAGAAACGGGAGAGACAGGAGAGACGGGAGCTTGGAGCCGGAAGGTAGGAGGAAGGAGTTGGGTGCCGGGATCCAGGAGCCGAGAGCCGGGAGCTGGGAGCTGCGAGTCAGTGCTTGGGAGTCGGGAACCACTCGCCAGGGGCTGGGGGCTCAAACTGAAATTGAAACTGTGATTGTGAAAACTGTGACAATGCAAATCACTACTAAATGGGAACTAAACTAAACTATATTGCTGTACTGCACTGCCACTGCTACTGGTATTGTTACTGTGGCTTTGATATTCAAAAGGGCAGCATTATTGGAATTTTGGAGATTTGGAGATCTGGAGATTTTGGAATCTGAGCCCAATTTTTGAGTTTTTGGAGTTTTGAAGTTGGGGAATTGTATAGTGAGAGCTGTGAGCTGGACATACTACAATTGCAATATCAATACTAAACTACGCTACAACTACTTTATACTGCTATATTGCTGTACTGCAATTGCCACTGTCATTGCCACTATTACAGCTGTGATATGTAAAGGGCAGTGCTGTTGGGATGTTGGAGCTTTTGGAGATTTCGAATAAGACGGGGGGGGGGAAACGCCACCCACTGCTCGGAGAAAGGAGAAGGGAGACTGGGGGAGAAACAGTGCTCATGGCACCCAAAATTATTAAGGCCAGAGTAGTCAGAGGCACCCCCGTGAAGGGAGGAGTGGACGAGGTGTGTTCACCAACGCTTAAACCAATTTCACCAGCAGTTGTCGCAAGGATTCCCCGGCTGACGGAGAAACCAACGGGCAAGCAATTAGCCGCCCAACCTCGTTCACTTATCCTAAATACTCCTTTAAAGGGTAACATCGCAGCAACAGCTACTAAAAAGAGAGACAAACAAAAGGATACAGACGAAGGTGTAGTGGCGTTTGTTGAAATGTCTGCTGACAAAACTACTGACAGCAATGTTTTGAATAATTCTGGGCTCAATAAATTGGCTTTAACTGATCAAATCAATATAGACAACTTAACTAAAATCGTCATGCCGGCCTCACTAATCTCAGAACTGACCCTAGCTGAGGAGAGAGCTGATGAGAGAGCTAATAGTCGGTGTGATAAACATTGCGATGGCGAGGATAGAAACAAAGACACTGAGACTGAGATACTTTTAGAGGCTAATATCGACGATGAGGAATAGGAGGAGTTAGTGGAAGGAGGGGATACTGACGACGCAGACAAGGATACAGAAAATAATTCTGCTCAACTAAAGCCTGGCAGATCCTCTGCTTTTAAAAAAAGAGGGAAAGCAAAAAATAAAGCAAAAAGAGGGGAGAGAAATATGAACCCTGCTGCTTTATTAAATACATTATTACCAACTATCAGTGGAGGGAAATTGATTACTGATCAGAGCTCGTTGAGCAAGTGGGTTCAAATAAAAAAAGAGGGCCTAAAAATCTGCCATTAGATGTTCCCGAAAACAACTGTATTGCTGGGAACAGCTTTAAAACCAATCTAAAAAACTCGCAAGTTGTTCTACCCGAGAGTTCCCATATATAATAGGATTAAACGTGGAAAATTTGCCTATTACAGCTACCCCTCCTGCTTCTCCAGCCTCACCTGCTCCTGGGAATACATTGCCCATTGGGAATTTAACGGATGGCACTACCGGACAAAACGACAATTCCCTCGTCTCTACATCTCCCCATAGTGAGGTAAAGGTACCATCTAATATTTCTACTCCACCTCCACTGCCCTCTACGAATGCATCGACTTCTTCTAATGCCTCATCTTTGGACTTAATCTTGAAAACATTAATGGCCCATCGTCAAGAGGTACAAGAACAGTTTTCAAAACTAAGAGAAGACAACAGTAAAATACACAGCTGCCTTCAGGAAGTCACTAGCAAACTGAGTGGAGTAACAAAAGAAATTGAGGAACTACAACAAAGAGTAGTAGATGTCGAGGAAACCTTAGCCACCACTACGTTCGCATCAGATCGACACAATGAAGAAATAGAGAGTTTGCAGAATAAACTGGAAGATTTGGAAAACAGGCAAAGATGCCAAAACTGGAGACTCTTTGGAATACCCGAAGGATCGGAGGGAGCAGATGCAAGGGTATACATTGTAAAACTGTTACAGAGGGCATTCCCGGATCTGTCTGATTGGGACTGGGACTCTCAACTTCAACGGGCACATAGACTCCCCATCATTCCTAGATCCCAAGAAAGCAAATATCCACAGCCTTTTTTAATCTACTTTGGCAATTTTTTGCTGCGACCAGCTGTCTCTATCAAAGCCAGACCAAACACCCCAGTGACAATTGATAATCTAACTTTTTTTGTAAAATCAGACCTCAGTAAGGCTACTATGAATAAAAGGTGGGGGTTACGTAAACTGATCGATCCCTTCAAGTCTCGTGGAGCAACGGTTTATCTTCGAGAACCCGCCCGCCTTAAAGTTATAAAGTCTGGTCACACTCACTTCTTTCACGATGTTAAAGAAGCGGAACATTATCTTTCTAATATGGATTCTTAATTTTAATTAAGAAAAATAATGGGAAAGAAGGGAAAGAGTGGGGAAAACATGATTCACAGGACCCAGCTATCATTGATGCTACAGTCATCAAGAATTGACTAAGATAATTTTTTCAGTTCTCAGTTATGTTTAGACTGTTAATTGGACTATAGGTGCTTTATCTTTTCTTTTTGTATGAGAATAATACAGAGGGATGGGGTTCCAGGGGAATCCTCTCTGATTGGCTGCCCCTCAAACAGTAGAGGGAGGCTTCCGGGTAGGTACAGAGGGGAGGGATCCAGGGGGCCTTGAGGTAGGCTCAGGGGTAGAGTTGAGGGTGGGAGGGGTGGGTGAGTTTGCTGGTAAGGGTGGGGTAGTAAATAAATGGGGGAAAAATTATATTGCAAGAAAGAATCTTGGTTCAGACAACAGCAAAACAAGTTTCACTACTAAAGACGTTATTCAGAGGAAAATCAAATGCATAAAAAGCAGAAATGTCTAAAATTAGACTATTAGTTTGGAATGTAGCTAGTCTCAATAGCAAGCAGCAAAAGGAAATAAGTACATGAGGAAGTAGACATGTATAAACCACATTTTGCACTTATGACGGAAACACACATTAGCTATCAAGATAGAAAACTGCTATCTCAAACAGGGTATGAGTTGGTGGTATGTACAACTCTGGGCGCCTCCATCAGGGGAGTGGCTATTTTAAAACAGAAACGATTGGGGATGGATATTCTTAAAACTGCTTCGGATACACGGGGGAGGTGGGCAATTGCTCAGATTCAAACTGATCTCAAGAAAATTGTTATGTGTGTAATATATGGGCCTAATATAGATGATCCTAAGGTGTATGAGCAGCTGAGCATTGAATTATTAGAGTGGGAGGGGGAGGTGTTGGTCATGGGGGACTTTAATTGTGTTATTGATTATAAAATAGAATCTACGGGACATGGCACTCATACTAGAATGCGTAAGGTCAGATCTGCAATTCTGGAACTTGGCAGCTTAATATGAAGGATGTATGGCGCTCTAAATACCCGAATATAGCAGGACATACATACTATTCGGCACCACATAGATCTTGTTCTAGAATTGACATGGTCTGGGCATCTGACCAAATAGCTGGCAACTGCAATATTGAACTGTGTCCGAAGATAACATCTGACCATAACCCGATATTATTTGAATTTCAAATAAGTAATCAGAGACGGGACACACAACATTTCACATTTCCTAGATACTTATTTATTGATTCTTGTTTTGTGTCATTATTAAAAGAACACATTAAGGAATTTATTGAGCTTAATTTGAATTCCGCTACGATTAATGCAGTTTGGGATTCTTGCAAATGTAGCATAAGGGGTTTTGTTTAGCAATATATTTTTGGAAAAAACGTTGAAAACCGCAGAGCTACTAAAGCAACTACTTCTAAGATACTGCAAGTTGAACAACAATTGGTAGAAGCTACCTTACAAACAAAAACAAATATTGGTGAGTTAAGATTAGAGCTATTAAAACT